>NC_072411.2:29385000-30010000 GCF_028858775.2 Pan troglodytes | reverse complement strand
TCGTGGCAGCCCTAGCAGACTACTACAGGAGTATAGCTAGAAGGAGAGTTGCTGTGACATAGGGTAAGAACTGGTTTTTGTTAGAAACTGTCATTTTCCAAAGTCCTTGTACAATCCCAAAAGCTCCACTCTTGATAACATTTAGACTGTCCATATTTTTTATTCTGGTCATTTGCATTTTCCTGATAAATAATGAATGTAATCACCTAATCATACATTTATTGGTCCTATGGACATGTTGTTTTGTGAAGTATCTGTTCAAATGCTTTTCTAATTTTTAATTCAGTTTTGTGTTTTCATTGATTTATGTGATTTTAATATACTCTGATTCATTAGTTGCATTTATTGCAAATATTTTCTCTCAGTCTAAACATGTCTTTTTACTTCCTTAATGTATTTGGTAAGCATAATTCTACATTTTGATGAAGTCAGTTTTATTTGATTTTAATTTTTGGTTAGAATGTTTTGCATCTTTTCTAAGAAATCTTCTCCTTCCCCAAGACTATGAAGACATTTAAAACATTTCTTCCTCTAGAAATTTATTGCTTTAACTCTCACATGTAGCTCTATAATATATTTCAAATTAATTTCTAATAATGGTCAAAGGGTCAAAATACATGTTTTTTCACATGGAAATCCAGAAACATGGCAGCTGTCCCTTGGACCCTGAGTGATCCTGGGCTTGGACTAAATACAAAGATGTTTAAGGGAAGATGGAAGTGCATTAGGAATGCTGTTTTGGGGGTTGAATAAGATCACCTAAATTTTAACTAAAAACTGGCTGCAGACATCAAGCTTCTTAAATCAGTGATACACCATTTTTGTCACATTTTGTCACATTTGATCAGCCCTCCTCCTAAGCTTCTGGTAGTTGCTTGGCCTGTGGCAGCACAACTGCACTCTACATAATCTTCTCCTTTATGTGTGCCTGGGTCCAAAATCCCCCCTTTCTATAAGGACATCTAAGCCAATAGGACTAGGGACTACCCTACTCCAGTATGCCCTCATCTAGATTAACTACATCTGTAATTAATTTTTGAATCACGTGAGGCAGGAGCAGCTGTGTGCTAGGCACATCTGCATGTGCTCACTGGCCACTGGTAGCACCTCCACACACACAATTGGTGTGCATGTGCTGTGGCCGGGTTACTGGGAGACCACCCCGGGGTGAATTTGAGATCATGGGAGTGTAGGAATCTGGTGCTCAACAGTGAGGGCAAGAGAAAGCAGCCAGATGGGGGTGTTGCCAGTGCAATGCATGTGTGTGCAGGCCGTATGTGTGTGCAGGCCGTATGTGTGTGCAGGAACATGTGTGTGCACATGTGCATGTATGTGTGCAGTGCACATGTGTGTGTGCATGCATGTGCCCTCTCCAGAATGTGGATAGGGCCATGCTGTTGAGCACACTCCACAACAACTCAAGAACACCACCAGAAAAAATGGACTATGTGCCCTTAGTGCCTCCTCAATTTGGCCTTTTGTAATGCATTTTGTCTCCCTGTCATTTGTTCAATATTTTTCTCACTCTCCTTCATTTTATCTTTCAACTCTTTTTTGGGGGGGTGGAAGATTGCATTTTTTTAATTTTTAAGAGCTCCTCTCACTACTGTCTTTTTCTTTAGGTAGCCTGTTTCTGCTTTATCAGACATTACAGTTTTAAATTTCACCAAGGATACTAGAGTTTTTATTTTTTTAAAGATGTTAACATATTTTTCATTTCCGGAATTATCGGTTCCCTCCATTGTGAGTCTTTGTTACTTCTCTCGTGGCCAGTCATTCATTCAGCAAATATTTATTGAATGTCTTCTATGTGCAACCACAGTTCTAGCCCTTGGAGTCCCTCAGTGGTCTTTCCTTAAATGTCTGGTTTCCTTGGTCATTATGCTTAAATTCATGTTTAAGAGGGGTGCCATGATAAGCATGGTTGAGCGCCCATGGCTAGAAATTGTCTACTAGAGGTTTTTAGGTAGGAATGAGCTGGTGAGGTCCCAGCCAGCCTTACTGAGTGGAGGAGAAGGCAGGGCCAGGAGATTGAATGCTTGTTTGCAGTCTTCTAATGACTGCATCAGGCACTCCAGTTCTCCTTCAGGTTCAAATCCTTTAGAACTCTCTGCCTTTCTGCCTGCAGAGAATGAGTCTGACTGCTGAGACTCCGGAGTGTCTGTGTTGCTTGTGGATGATGCTTACGGCAGTGGCTGCCGCAGTCATGCCAGCTGCAGCATGGAAGTGCCGCTGGGGCAGCACACTCCATGGAGCTGGTGGGAGCCCGCCCCTTCTGAGGTGGGACGGGAGCTCCTCGGGCAGCTGCAGCTGCCCAAACCACAGCTGCAGACCCAGGCCTCCTCCCCTATGGAGCCAGCAGGAGCCCTCCTAGGAGGGGCTACAGCCACCCAACCTGCAGCTGTGGATATGAGCCTCCCTGTCCTCTTGAGGGAGCTGGGAACAGGAAGGGTCTGCACTCCCAGGTGCAGCTGCAGCCGTGGAGCCTGCGGCTGCAGGAAGCAGGCAGGAGTAGGGGACAAACGGGAGCCTTGCCCCTTCCGAGTTGGCGGGGCAGCTGCGGTCGCCCTCCCAGGCGCAGGACTTGAGGAGTCTCTGCAGCCTGCACCCTCGGGCGCCCCAGGAAGGACCACCCCTCCCACCCCAGCTGCCGGCCCTGCAGGCTCAGGGATGTCTGCTTCCACTGCCTGGTCTCTCTCAGCTCCCAGCACCCACTCCCATCTCAGAGAAGGGTTGGGCCAAGCCCCGGGGCCATGAACCACAGCAGGAGGCGGATTGATTCCTGGGCAGAAAGCGGGCGGGGTCCCCAGAAAGGCCCCACCCTCAGACCAGGGAGGGCCTGAAGGCTGGGGGGCTGGGCTTCCAGTCCCACGGACTGGAGTGGGAACTCGTAGTGCCTCTTCTGGCCCGCCCATGGCTGCCCGTGGACCAATCAGCACGCACTTCCTCCCCTTTGAGTTCCATAAAAGCCCTGGGCTCAGCTAGCGCAAGGCAGAAGACAGCAAGAGGACGACAAAAGTGGCGAGATGACGGGAGTGAGATTCCAGCGGTGGGACGATAAGCTGCAGAGCAGTCCTTTTTTGCTGAGAACTTCAAAGACCTGCAGAGAGGTCAGAATGACTTTCTTGCAGAGATGAGTCACTTTCTCCAGGGAGGTCTCTTTGCTAAGACACTGAACACTGGACTGGATGACTGGCCTACAGAGAGGAACTACCCATTTCTGTGAGTCGTTCTAACATTAAAACTCATGTTCTTCACCCTTCACTTGTCTGCTTTTGTCATTCTTCCTGGATGCAGGACAAGAACTCCTCTAACAATGGTGTGGAG
The DNA here is from genome assembly GCF_028858775.2 of Pan troglodytes. Taxonomy (NCBI): domain Eukaryota; kingdom Metazoa; phylum Chordata; class Mammalia; order Primates; family Hominidae; genus Pan; species Pan troglodytes. The sequence goes on along the minus strand of NC_072411.2, from coordinate 30,006,673 downwards.
ATGGGGATCCATTTCTGCATATACAGAACTTAATTCTCCACTTCCCAGGAACTTATCTTCCAATCCTCCATTAACTTACAGCTTGTGAATCCAGGAGCCCTCAGGGTTGAGCAAGGCTGGCTGGCACTCTCCAGTGGCCTAGCAACAGTGCTTCTGAAACCTGTGAACCTCTTCTACCTCCTGTCTTCTTGAGTTTAAATTCTCTTGCTTGAGTTTAAATTCTCTTTGCTGCCAATGCCTTCGCGTTTCTCCTTGTTGCTTTGCTATCATTTACGTGAAGTGTAGAGGTGGGGGGAGACATAAACATATGGTCTCAGTCCATTATTTGGAACTAAACGTGTGTCTTTAGGTTCTGATTGGGATTGGGTTGTGTAGGTTAAGAGAAAGCCAGTGACTTTGTAATGTAGACCTTTCGCAGTCAGAAACACTGTCTTTTTGTTTGTTCAAATATTTTCTTATTTTTGGTACAATTTTTTTGTTTTCATAAGTGTCTTGTACATTGAGTGGGACGTTTGTTTTTCACATAGCTTGTAATCCTTTCTGCCAGTGTGAATGTGATTTTCTTTTTAGGAAATTGTATTCCTATGGTTTTATAAGAGAGTATCATTTTTTGATAATTTTGATTTAATCTCTTTAATTCAGCAATGAGTAGGTTTAATTTGCAAAGATATTGTCAAACTTACACTTTTTTCCAGAACGACTGTACCAATTCACATTTCAAACAAATATGTGAGAAATACAGTTTCTTCACAGCCTCAGCCGTATTTACTATTGCCACTATTTTTTATTTCAGCTGTTCTAATAGATGTATACTGGTATACCATTGTGGTCTTCATTTGCATTTCCTTAATGGCTAGTGATACTGGACATCGTTTCAGGTGCTCATTAGTCATCTGAATATCCCCTTAGGTGAAATGTCTCTACATGTCTTTTGCCTATTTTCTAACTGGATTATTTCTTTAATATTGAGTTTCTTCCTATAACCTTGATCTGACTCCTTTGCAACATATGTGGCTTGCAAATATTTTCACTTAGTTGGTAGCTGGTCTTCATCCTCTTAGCAGGGTTGTTTGAAGAAAAAAAAAATTTTTTTTTTTTTTTGAGACGGAGTCTTGCTGTGTCGCCCAGGTTGGAGTGCAGTGGCGCGATCTCGGCTCACTGCAAGCTCTGCCTCCCAGGTTCACGCCATTCTCCTGCCTTAGCCTCCCGAGTAGCTGGGACTACAGGTGCCCACCACCACGCCCGGCTAACTTTTTGTAATTTTAGTAGAGATGGGGTTTCACCGTGTTAGCCAGGATGTTCTCGATCTCCTGACTTCGTGATCCACCCGCCTTGGCCTCCGAAAGTGCTGGGTTTACAGGCTTGAGCCACCGCACCTAGCCTAAAAAGTTTTAATTTTAATAAATTTCAATTAATATGAACACAGATATCTCTTCATTTTTTAAATCTTATGTGATTAGTTTCATCAGTATTTTATACTTTTCAGGTTGTAAGTCCTCTATATGTTTTGATACACTTATACCTAAATATTTATTTTATTGAGCAAGTATAAACTGTATTATATTTTTAATTTGTTTCAACCTGTTCATCATGAGTATATAAAACTGCAGTTGATTTTGATATTTTTGACTTTGTGTCTTACAAACTTACTGAACTCCCTTATTAGTTCCAGGAGTTTCTAGAATTGCTTGGATTTTCTATTAGACTATCAGGTCATGTGCAAATAGGAAAATTTAATTTTTTTCTTTTCCAAACTGCATGGCTTCTATTTCCTTTTCCTGCCATATTGTGCTGGCAAGGACTCCCAGGATTATGTTGAATGGCAGCAGTGAGAACTAATACTTTAATTCATTGATTGATAGCAGAGATCCTTGGCTTGTTCTCAATTTAATGTGGAAAGTGCATTTAATCTTCACCATGAAACATGATGCAAGTTGTAGTTCTTCTGTAGATTGTCTTCATTAAAGATATTCCCCTCTATTCCCAGTTTGCTGAGAGTTGCTACAATCATAAATGGGTGTTAGATTTTGTAAAATGCTCCTGTGCATGAATTGATATGATCATAGGATAGCTCTCCTTTTAGCCTGTGGATATGGGGGATCACAGTGTTTGATTTCTGAATGCTGAATCAGCCTTGCATCCCTGAAATTCAACTTACTTGGTCACGGTGTGTTATATTTTTTTCACATTGTTTCATTAGGTTTTCTATTATTTTGCTGAAGATTTTTGCACATAAATTCAAAAGAAATATTGGTGTGTGTTTTCCTCTGTCCTTTTTTTCCCCCCTAATCTTTATCTGATTTTGCTACCAGTGTACTACTGGCTACATAGAATACGTTGGGAAGTGATATCTCTTATTTTCTAGAAGAGATTTATGTAGATTTGGTGTTAATTGTTTGAATATTTGGTATATTTTTATAAAACCATATAGATTTTTTTTCTGAAAAATATTTTAATTTTACATTCAATTGTCTTGATAGTTATAGAGCTGTTTAAATAATTTTATTGGGTGAGTTGTGATAGTTATCACCTGTTTCATTCCTGATGTTGGTAATTTGTATCTTTTCTCCGTTTATCATCGTCTCAATTGCTATAAGCTTGTCAATTTTAGTGATCTTTTCTAAGAATTAGCACTTTAATTCATTGATTTCCATGTTGTTTCCTGTTTTAATTTTAATTTTAATTGATTTGCTCTATCCTTGTTACTTCTCTCTTTCTCCTTGTTTTCGGTTTACATTGCTTTTTTCTCATGAGGAGTCCAGCTCCTGGTTAAATGATCTGTGCGTGACTTTTCAGGCCTGACCACAGGCCATTACAAAGGCTTTACCTGCCCTCCCCACACCAGAGCCTGGAGCATGCCAGTGCATTGCAGTCCCCAAAGGGAGTTGCAGCCAAGGAGTATCTGGCTGGCACTGCTCTTACACAGGTGAGCATCCCTAACCTGGGTGCTTCCACTTAGAAGCCTCTGATTCTGGGGCTTCTGCTGAGATTTCCTTATAAGGGAAGGAAGGGTGCACCTTGAGGACACTTATTCTCTCCTCTGAGTCAGTACGAAGTACTTTTCCACTCCTAGGTCTTCCACCTCTTTCTTCTCCAGGTCCCCAGGCCTGTAAAATGTAGGAGGCTTTTGTTTGGGATACCCTTGGCAGGGAGACAGTTCTCATGTCTGATAGAAAACTGATGCCACCCTTGACTGGCAACTTTCTTTTGGGGACAATAGAACAGGCGGTAGCTGTGCTTTCTCCAATTTAGTCTGTTGCTTACACTGTCATCGTGCATGGTCCAACACTTGGCTGTTAATTTCACTTGTGTGTTGTCCTAATTGGCTGCTCTGATATCTGGCTTCTCAGCTCTCTCCAGCTCAGCTCAGCCCCTGACAAAGTGGCACATTAAGCAGAGTAGCCAGTTAAGCACAATACCATTCTGGAAGAGCAAAAAGCCTGAGGATTCCATGGGCAGCTTTGGGAGGCTCTAGTAGAGAACACGGGGCGCTCTAGAGGGTTGATCCTTTGCGAAAGTTTGAGAGTCCCACAGATTGTTTTGCCAGTGGGTCTTGGAAGGTGCTAGAGGATCCCCTGGGGCACTTTGCCAGCCAGGCCAATGGGTCTTAGGGTCTCATGCCATCCTAGCAGAAGCCATGGCATTTTTGGAGGATGCCAGCAGATTGTTTATATAAGCCTTTTGGCTCTGAGATGGGGGTTAGGTATTTTAGCCCCACTTCCCTGGTTAATCTCCCCTAGTGGGCCAGATCAGGGATCCAGTAGAGGGGTTCAGAGAAGGCTAGGGAAGCAGCTTCCAGCCACAGCTTATGGCACTCTGACAATGGGACCCAAGATTGTTGGAGGCTCTTATAAGTTGAGTCACTCTAAGCAGGCCCTAGAACCTATAAACACCTTTTAATGCAGCAAATTGTTAAAATTTCACAAGAAATAGAGTATGGAGCCCTTTGGTCACTTTGCTTAGCTGCCCATTAGAGTTAGTCCCCTCCAGAGGCAATCCTGCTAAAGTTAGCAAGGAAGAGTGCATGATGTGGGATGCGCCACTGCAAACCCCTCACAGTGCGCTGACAGCAGCCTCTGCCAGGAGAACAAAACGCAACCAACCGCCACCGTGGCCTTCTGAGTGACCGTCTTGCACCACCCTGGCAGTCCTGACTGAGGAACAGCTGTCCACACCCTGGTCCTCTGCCCACTGGCTCCCCACACCCCTTCCCACCTCGGAAAGCACGTGCTCAAATCCTGACAGGTGAGGCCAGAACTGGCCTTTGGCAGCCCCCCGTGATTGATGCAGGGTCTGTCCCTTCTGCCCATCCCTGTGGTCTTGGGGGCAGGTCAGAGTGCCCACCTGCTTTTGCCCAAACTTCTTTACTTTCAGAAATGAAGAAGACTAGGTGTCGATCAACCCAATGTTCCTCTGTCCCCTGGGGAGACAGGAGATCCTATGTCAGGGTTAGAATTAATGGGGAAATGGGAAAGTTGCACTTCTTGAGCCCTTTAGCTATTGGTGCACAGGTAACTGTGGTCAACACAACCCTGTCCCCAAGACAAGGGGAAACAGCTCTTTGGTTTTGAGTCACCAAACTGGAGTATGGGCAGGCACATTTGGGGCCCGACAAACCTCTATTTTCATAGCTCCCACCACGGAGTTGGTATGGATTTGATCATTGGTATTGGTTTATTGTCTGTGTGCACCACTGCTAGCCTTCACTCCCATGCTGCAATGGAAATTGCTGCAGTTATGTCCATGTTCCTGCCGCACGTGGAGAACTCTGAACCTACCAGATTCATAGGTTGCCGCTAGTGGCCTGGCCATTTGATCAGGCCACTGGCAAGCCTTGGACTGGTGTATAAAACATGTAAATATTTGGCACTGTAAATTTCCCACTAGCATTGCATCAGTTGTGATTTCCTAATTTTTATAGCTTGTGTTTTGTTTTATGTCCGTGTATTTTTGCCTTTGATACTTCCTCTTTGAGACATACATTATTTAGAAGTGTGTTGTTTACTTTCTAATTATTTGACATTATTCTGTTACTGTTCTATTATTGGTTTCTACGTTGATCGTCAAAAAACTCCATATGATTTCAAATTTTTAACTTGTAAGGGTTTTTTATTGTGACCCATTATACTGTCTATATTTGTTCTATGATCAATAGACTATTGAAAAGAAAGTATACTCTGATTTTGTTGGGTGGAGTATTCTGTAAACGTTCATAAGTTCCTTTTGGTTAATGTTGTTACTGAGTTCTATATATGTGCTGATTTTCTGTCAGTTTGGTCTGTCAATTGTTGAGAGATGTTGAAGTATCCAATTAATTGTGGATTTGACTTTCTCCTTTTGTTTCTCAGTTTTTACTTTGCATATTTTTAAGCTTTGTAGTTTGGTGCATATACACTTTGAGGATTGCTATGTCTTCTTGGTGAATTAATCTTCATTGTTAGGCAGTCTCCCTCTCTGTACACATTAAAGAAGTTTTACTACAATGTGTCATGGTATGGATTTCTTTGAGTTTATACTTTCTGAAGTGTGCTGTGATTCTTGGATCTTATATTTTGTCAAATTTAGGAAAATTTCAGCCATTATTTATTCAAATTCTTCTTCAGCTCCATTTGCTTCTTTTTTTTCTGGACCTCCAATGATACAAATATTAGATATTTTACTTTATAGCCCCACAGGTCCTAGGTTTTCATCCCAGGAAGAAGAGGCTCTGTTTATTTCATCCACGATGTTTTTAGGTGTTTGTTCAGACTGGGTAATTCCTCTTGCTCTATCTCCAAGTTTCCCCTGTCATCTGCATTCTGCTGCTGTGCCTTTCTCCATTGAGGTTATATTTCAGTTACTGCATATTTCAGTTCTAAAACTTTAATTTGGTTCTTCTTTATATTATCTGTTTGCTGAGGCTATTTTTTCTGATGATTTTTAATTTTTAATTTGTTTCACGTGTGTTTTCAATTGCTCGCTGAAGTCTTTTTTACGATGATTGCTTTAAAATTTTGGTCAGATAATTGTAACATCTGTGTGTTTTCACTGTTGGTGTCTATTGTCTCTTAAAGAACTTCCAGTTTCTTGGTATGACAAGTGATTTTCAATTATAACCTGGAATTTTTGGTATTATGTTATAAGACGCTGGATCTTATCTAAGCCTTTTGCTTCAGCAGGCCTCTAATGATGCCGCTCCACTGGGGGAACGAACTGCTTCTTGTTACTGCCGTATGGGGAGGAGTCCAGTTTCTCCACCCAGCTCCACCCCACTACTCTTTGCATCCTGAGGTCCCCAGTGAATTGTCCTTCTACTTTCTACCTTTTAGAGTATCCTTAGGTTTGTATTGTACAGGCTCCAGGATTTTTACTTGTTTTCTTATTGAAGGAATAAGGATAAGTACATCTACTCCATTTTTCCAGGACCTGTACTCTCTAATAGTTTGTTTATTATTTAAATGTTTTGAACTTCATTATGAGGTAGTAAAATCAATGACTCAGGTCTCCTTGGTGGCTATGGCCCTGAGCACATTGTCTGATGGTAAAATTGAACCACTGCTCCTTTGTTTCTACTTGTCAATAAATCTTTATCACTTTCTTACAAACCTCCTCTTATTTTTTCACTTTGTTTTGTTTTGAAGTTAAATACAAGTTCCTATATCTTTTTAAAGGCAATTCAGTAAACTTCATTTTATAATGGATATGATTAGATATATTTTCTCCACCTCATTCCATAGTTGCCAATTGAAAATCCATTCTATTTATTTTCCCCTTGTTCCTTTTTTTATTTTTGCTAAATCGACCTTTAAATAAAACCTATGCTTGCTTTCTTGTAATTTGCTACATTCCTGTCTTGCCTTATTATTTTAGGGATTATCTTACTGTTTTGTTTTAAATATTGATGACTTTATTGTTCGGTTAAAAATTGCAGCAACATGGAGAAGTAAAAACAAATTATTAATCCAAGTACCCTGGTCCAGCATTAATTTTAATTAAAATTTATTAAACATCACTCCAGATGTCACTCAATGAAAAAGTTAGATGGATAATATTTAATAAAAACAAACTCATGTGAACATATCATTTTAAGTTTTAACAGTGTTAAATCAAAAATTAACAGGAAGGAACAATTAACAATTAGCTAAATGCTTCATCACTGCAGAAGTATGAGTTTTCTAAAATGTTCTTCTGAAGTTAAGGAGAAAAAAAACTAATGACAAAAGAAAAATTAAGTGGTTATTTATTGCCACTCTGTTATTTGAAAAACATTTGTCTTCAGACAAGTCTTGGCTGCACTGCAAGGAGTGATGAAGACACCAGCTCATCCCACTTCTTCTTTTCCCCCTCAACCTTCTCTGGTTGTATGTCTGGAGGCCTGGTCTCTCTTCCCCTCTACTACCACTGCAGCATTCTGGGGCAGGCTGGGAGGTGAGACCCCTGCTTCCAGGGGAGGCTTCATCCTCATGCCGCTCTCTGAGTGTACGAGGAAGAGAAGTCTGTGGTGGGCCCTGCCCTTGCTTCAGAAGTGAGCTTCTCTGGTGAAGAAATTGAAAGGTAGGTAGTCAGGAGTGTGTCCTCAGAACTCTAACGACCCCTCTCTGTGCTCTTTCCAATGTGCCAAGATGTTTAACTTAAGCTTTACCATCAACTAGCTCTGTACCACTAGACAAGTTTCTTCAGGTTCCTGACTTTATATTCTCTACATACCTATCCTACTTGCAAGCCATTTTCAGGAATAATGGTGCTTGCAAAAGCAATTTGAAAAGAGCATGGTCTTGATGCAAATAATCATTCTTTTCAGTTACTTCTTCCTTTGTTCTTTGTGTTTTTAAATAATAGGCAACTTTAGCTTTCTCTTCTTTCCAAGATCTCTTAATAACACCATTCTGAATCTCTTTGCTCTTTTTCTCTCCCACTTTTAATCCTTAAATAGTAAGGGACTTCCAAACATTGCACTGTCTTTTCTTCCTTCAGCCCACAGACACCCGGTTCCTCCTCTTTGCGGCAGCCTTGGGACCTTCAGCCCACAGTTCTTGTCAGCCTGATTTTCCAAAAGAGAAGTCCCTTTGTATTTTATCTTGATAATGAAAGTGTGTGCCTTTTTGTCTCCTTTGAGCACAAGAGTAGTCATCCTTTCTAAGAGAATTATTAGTGAGGCTGATGCTTTAATTTGAGGAATGAGAACATGTAGGCAATGAGCTGAAATCATGTGCTGAAGGTCACATCCTGACTGAAGGGCAGAAATGGAGAAAGACAGCAGCAAGATTTTACAGTTGGATAAGCCTTCAGACATACAATCACTCTTATAGAGAATATTGTTGAAATTGTACGAAACTGTTGATCTTCGCTATTCCACTCACCCCCACCACACACACTTTCAATTCTGTCCTTTTAAAGACATTTCCTAGGAACATACCTGTTAGCCCCTGGCTGTCCACAACCTCCATTCTGTAACCATAATAGAGAATGTCAGTCTCGTCCTAAGTTATTTCCCAGTTTATGTACATCTCCATTCCTACCACCACTACCACCACCACCATTTTCACCATCACTAACAACACTGCCACCACCAACTACCAACAGCAACAACATTGCCACCATCATCACCACCGTTAACATCAAGATTGCCACCAACAACCACATCAACATTGCTACCACCACTACCACAACATCAACATTGCCACCACCACGACCAATATTGCTGCCCACTACCACCATTACTAACAACATTGCCACTGACAACACCACCACAACATCAACATTGCCACCACCACCAGCAACAACATCAACATTGCCACTACTACCACCGGCACCAGAACCAGCAACAACATTGCTACAACCACCATCACCACCACTACTATCAACATTGTCACCACCACCGCCAGAACTAACCATACTATTAACAAACACCAATATCACCATGAATCCTACTACCACCACCACAAATGGCAATCACAGCAACACTTTTCTGTTATCTCCAACACCATTATCAACACCTCCAACAAAACTGTCACTACCACCAACCCCACCAACATGGCCACCACCACTGCTACCAGGTACAACACTGCTGTTGCAACCACCACCACTGCTACTGCCAAGATCACAGCCATCCCTGTCGCTACTTCCATCCTCCTCATTTTCACTGCTGCCACCACCACCACCACAATCACCACTGCAATCACCACTGATACTATCACTGACTCTGCCACTACCACGACAATATCGCTAACACCAGCGTTACCTTCACCACCACCAATACCACCAATGTTGCCACAACCCACAATCTTGCCTTCACCAACTACCACCACCATCAACCACCCACAACATTGCCACCAAAACCAGTACCGCCACCACCCCACCATCACTAGTGACCCTCACTGTCCTCTACCATTATCATTGCCACCACCACTGCCACTACTATCACTGTCATTGTCATCATCACTGATATGCTGCTTCATACTTTTGTAAATTTCCAAATGACATCCATTTCTCCTAAAATTCGGTTCCCCTCCGTGTTCACAGAGGACATTTCTAAGTCATTCTTAATGATGCAGCCCAGATAGGCCTGCTTTACTAAAGCCTCCCCTGCCCCTTCTCAGGAAGCTGATAATGTCTCTCTATGCATTTTTGTACCTCATCCACGTGTCTGTGTTGTATGCCTAATTCTCTTCCCACAGTACTGTGTCTTGAGTACACAGAACCCATGTCATTTACCATTATATCATGAGTTTCTGGCAATCTGTGGGCAATTAAAAAATGTTTGATGAATTGTATTAGGTGAACCTAATTGATATTTACATGGAAATATACAGTTTATATAAAACCTTTAAATTTCTTGAGCTAGTTTTAGCCTAACAACCATAGTGTTACTAGAATATGTGGTATATTTTGGTATTTAATTTTAGGCAAAAAGCAAACTTCACACCTCTGTTGATGTAAGAATGTGATGTAAGAATGGCCCTAAACAGTTCTGTTTGTGTAATCAGCAGGTAGCCAAAATGGTAATGAACTGAATTTGCCATTAAACACTAAGAAAGGAATATAAATTAGGAAAGTATATTTTTATACTTAGCTTGATATGATCATACCACAATATATGAACCATATATATCAAAATATTAAATTTTATCATGTTAATATAATTATATCAATTACAAATAAAACAATAAAGAAAGTATATTTAATCTGTGTTTGTCTAGATTATAGAGCTGTGTGAATGAGAAGGTAGGTGTGAATAGCTTCTTAATTTTTATTAAACTTTTAATTTGAAGATTATTATAGATTTACAAACAGTTGTAAGAAATAATATGGAGATCTTGTATGCCCTTTACCCAGTTTCATAAAACATCTCACAATTCTATAGTAAGATGTAACAACCAGGACATCAACATTGATACAGTCAAGGTACAGAACATTGTATCTCTACAAAGACCGCCAATGCTGCCTCTTAATAGCCACACCCACATTTCTTCTGCCCCCACTCACTCATTAATCCCTAATCTGTTCTCCATTTTTATTACTTTGGCATTTCAAGGGTATAAATGGAATCAATAGCATGTGTGATATACACACAGGGTATAAATGGAATCGTATAGTATATAACCTTTGAGATTGGCTTCTTCCTCTCCGCATAATTCTTTGAAGATTTACTTAGGTTGTTTAGTGTTTTAATAGTCTACTCTTTTTCAGTGCTAAGTATTATATCATAGTATTGATATATTACAGTTTGTTTAACCATTCACATCAAGAATGACATCTGGGTTTTTTCTGTTTGGGAGTTATAGCAAATAAAGCTGCAATAAGTTTTGGTGCAGGTTGTTAGTAATTATAAGTCTTCATTTCTCTGGAATAAATGCTCATCAGTCCATTTGTTGGGTCATATGGTAGTTGCTCATTTAGCCATTTAAGAAACTGCTCAACATTTTTCAAGTAACTGTACCATTTTACATTCATACGAACAATACATGGGCAATACAGTTTCTCTTAATTCTTGCCAATATTTGGCATTGTCATCTTTTCATATTTTAGAAATTCTGAGAGGTATGCAGTGATATCTCAGTGTGGCTTTAATTTGTTTTTTCCTGATGACTAATGATGAAAAATATATTTTCTTATACTTATTTGCCATCTGTATATCCTCTGGTAAAATCTCTCTTTTAATCTTTTGCCCATGTATTAATAATTAGATCATTTATTTCCTTAAAGTCGAGTCTCATAAGTTTTCTATATATCCTAGATACTAGTCCTTTTGCCAGGTATGTGTTTTACTCTATTTTAACCCAGCCGTAGCTTGTCTTTTTGTTTTCTTAACAGAGTCTTCCAAAAAGCAAAATATTTAATTTTGATGAAGTCTCATTTATCATCCTTTCCTTCTATGAACTGTGCTTTTGGTACCAAGTGAAAGACTCCTTGGCTTAGTCATACATATAGGTTGCAAGACTTTCTGTGTTTTTTTCTAAACTTTTTGTAAGTTAAAATTTTATATTTAAGTCCATGGTGCACTTTAATTTTTATACACAGTGTAAGGTTTGGGTCACGCTTCATTTTTCTTTGTCTACGTGATGTTCCATTGCTCTAGCTACATTTGTCGAAAAGTCTATTTTTCCTTTTTGAGTTCCTTTTTCACTTATGTAAAAAAAAAAGTTGGAACCCAAACAGCAGTATTAATCAACATTATATAACTGACATTTATAAAATACTCCATAGCAACAGCAGAATGCACATTCTTTTTAAGCTCACATGAAATACCCACCAAGCTGCACTTTATTCCAGGTCCTATACCCTACCTTAACACATTTAAAAGAAGAGAAAGCTTACAAACTATGTTCTCAGATCACAATAGAATTAAACTAGAAATAAATAACTGAAAGATAGTCCAAAATTCTGCAAACATTTGGCAATTAAGTAACACACCTCTAATTCACGTATGCCTCATAGGATTATCTATGGGCCTATCCCTCTTTCAGGATGGCACAGTCTTGATACTGTAGCTATAGAAGGGGTCTTAACATTGGGTAGACTTATTACTTCCACTTTATTCTTATTTTTTAAAAATTCCTTACGCTGTTTTAGTTTTTTTGTCTCTCAGTATAAATTTTAGAATAGTCTCGCTCATATCTACAGAAAGAATTTTGGGTTTTCATAGAAATTATCTTTAACTAGTATATTGATTTGGGGATAATGACACCTTCACTATTTTAAGTCATCCAATCCATGATCATATTATGCTTCTCCATTTATTTAGATCTTCATTGATTTATTTCATCAACATTTTTCTATTTTTCAACATACAAGTCCTATACATGATTTGTTAAATGTATACCAAATTTTCTCATGTTTTTCAGTGATTTAAATGATATTTTATTTAAAGTTCGTCTCCATGTTTCCATTACTAATGTCTATGCTAAATTAATTTTATATGGTGATGTAGTAAACTGCAACTTTGCTGAAATTACTTATTAATTCAATGAGATTTTTGCACATTTCTTGGGATTTTATATGTAGACAATCATGGCAACTCAAGTAGAAATAATTTTATTTATTCCTTTGCAATCAAGTGGCCTTTTATTTTTATTCATTATTGCTTTATAACACTGACTAGAAGAACTTACAGCAGTAAGTTGATTGTTATGAGAGTTGACAACATCCTTGCCTTGTTCCTAACGTAAGGGGGAAAGCATTCAGTCTCTCACCATTAAGTACCGTGTTAGTTAGCTACAGGTTGTTTGTACATGCTGTTTATCAAGTCGAAAAAGTTTTCTTCTATTCCTATTTTCGGAGAGTTTTTATGATTGTTGAATTGTGTCAAATGATTTTCTGTATCAATTGCTATGATGATATAGTTTTCATTCTTTAGCATGTTAATATGATGAATTGCATTGACTGATTTTCAAATACTGTACCAGGTTTGCATCCCACACTTGGACACAGTGTATACTTCTTTTTATTGATTGATGAATTCTACAGTTTTAGAAGGATTTTTGCACCTGTATGCATGAGTGATTGTTTCTCCTTTATAGGTTAGTTGTCATTTTTCTCTGTCTAATTTAAAGATTTTTTCTTTGCTTTAGTTTTTAAAACTTTAAGTATGATTTACCTTGGTGTGGATTTCTTTAAGTCCATTAGAGTCACTTAGCCTCATTAATTTGTAGTTTATTTCTCTTTTTCCATATTTGGGAGGTTTTCATCCAGTATTTCTTCAAGTACGTTTTTGGACTCATCCTCTTTCTCCTCTTCTGTAATTCTTATGATAGGATTAGATGTTTGTGATAGTACCACAAATTCCTTAGGCTTTTAATTTTTACAATCTATTTTCTCTCTTCTAAGTAAGTAATCTCTACTTCTCTGTCTTCTAGTTCATGGATTCTTTTCTCTGCCCCTTCCATTCTGCTGTTGATACTATCCACTAAACTTTTTATTTTGGCTATTGTGTTTTTCAGTTCTAAAATATCCCTTTGGATTTTCTTTATAACTTTGGTTTCTGGGTGAGACTTCCTATTTTTTTTTTTTTTGGCTCAGGATTTTTACTCTTTAATTTGTTTTCCAAATACTTATAATTACTCTTTGGAGCACCCCTATCATGTTTGCTTTAAAATCTTAGATATTTTTAACATCTCTATTATCTTGGTGTTGATATATTGATTGTCTCTTCTCAATTTTTTGAGATATTCCTGGCTCCCAATATGATAAGTGACCTGGACATTGTTGGTAAAACTCAGGAGTCTCTGGATCTTAGATAAGCCCCTGTGAGGAGGAAAGGGGCTAACTACCTCATTACCCCCAGGTGGGAGTGGAAGTCCAGGTTCCCCACCTGGTCTTTACAGCTACCTGAGTTCAGGAGGCTCATGTTTGCTATTGGTTGGGTGTGCTAGCTTGCCTCTAGGCCTGCCCTGGTATATCCTTGGCTGAGAGAGGTAGCAATGACCCAGCTCCCCACCTGGCGTCCACTGGCACCATAGAAGTAGGTGGCCTTGTTACCTGTGTGTTGTTATGAAAGTCTTGAGTTTCCACTAGGCTTCCTCTGACACTATCCCACTAGGGCAGGGAAGCAGTGTCCTTGCTGCTGGTTGGGGACAGAAAACCAATCTTTCCCTGTGGTCTCCACTAACACCATGGCAGGAAGGGGAGTGGGCAGTAATGTCCCTACTTGGCCTTGTCTGACACACATAGTACCAGAAAGGGGCGTTGGCTGTCTTATTACAGACTGGCCAGGGTAGACATCTAGGCTGCAGTTGGCCTTTGCTAGCCTGAGCTTTTCTTTCATGTTTGACTTGCATGCAGTGGTTACTGTGTAAAATATTTCTGTCTTGAATGACCCCATTTCTGGTGCTTTGAGTAGAGAAAGCAGGAGGGTATTTTGTGTTTCTTTTGTTGTTGCTGTTGTATGTATGTGTGGTGTTTTTGTTTGTTTTTGGTTTTGGTTTTTTGTTTGTTTGTTTTTGCCCAGGCTGGAGTGCAATGGCATAATCTCAGCTCACTGCAACCTCCGCCTCCCGGGATTCAAGCGATTCTCCTGCCTCAGCCTCCAGAGTAGCTGGGACTACAGGCATGTGGCACCATGCCCAGTTAATTTTTTTGTATTTTTAGTAGAGATGGGGTTTCGCCATGTTGGCCAGGCTGGTCTCAAATGACTGACCTCAGGTGATCCACCCACCTCGGCCTCCCAAAGTGCTGGGATTATGGGTGTGAGCTACCGTGCCTGGCCTTTGCGGTTTTTAAAATCTGCATCTGTTTGCTTTTCTGGGTTGCTGGCTTTTCAACTCCAAGTCAGGGATGTATAATGCAAAAGGAAGCCCAGAGAACTCATTGGTATTGTTCCTTGGGTCCCAAAGTCCCTTCTTGGTGTGCTTCATTCTCTTCACTACTCAGAATCTTCTTATGTTGGTTTTTTTATATAATCTCCAGTGATTTTAGTTATTCTTAGCAAGAAGAATAAGCAAAAATTTTCTTACTTTATCTTCCCAGAAGATGATAGCTTGTTTTTATATGGAAAAAAGCCAACATTAAAAAGATTGTGAGATTTCCCAGGTTCCTAGGTAATTGCAGAAGTGAAAACAAAACTTTTTTTCACTTGAAATCTCATATTCTTTCCAACACACTATACTAGTATTTTTATTCTGTATTTACACTGTAAATTATATATTTAGTTATTTATTTGAAATAAACTGTTGTACTATTTTCTCACCATTTCATGCATTTAATCTTTCCACATTAAAAACAAAAAGATAGCCCAAAGTCCCATCATTAATTTGTCCATTAGCAGGTGAATATATAAGTAAATGTGGTATATTTATACACATGTATATTTGTTTCAGTGTATATTTGTATATAACATGTCGTGTATACCCATACGATAACACACTACTCAAAATGACAATGAACTATGGAGCTATGCAGCAGCATGGGTAGATCTCAACAATGTTACGTTCACTGAAAGAGTCCAGATTATAGAATGCTATTTACATGATGCTCCAGAGCTGGCAAAACTAAGCTATGATGAAAGAAATCAGATTCATGTTTGACTAACATGGGGGAATAGCTGGCAAAAGAGCATAAAATAATCTTCTAGGCTTATGAAAAGTCATATATCTTAATCAGGATGTGGATTAGACAGGGGCATCCATTTATCAAATTCATCAAATTATACACTTAAAATCTGCTGCTTTTTATTCTGCGTAAACTGTATCACAATAAAGTTGATCTAGGGAAAAAGAAAGGTTGGCTTCACTCCATATTTTTCTTCTGTGCTTCCCAAGGCATGGTAGTAATACTTGACTGTAGCATAATAGAGCAAGTGGAGTTGAAATAAAATGCAGTAGAATGAGGCAGTGTGCAGCGTTGTGGAGTGGAAGGAATGGGGTGGGACAGAAGTAGATTTTATTACTTGGCTGAGAAGTCTAGGAGGTAGTGTTGCTAAAGCATTGGAGTTCAGTGTCTTCTGGAGACCACACAGTCCATCCTGCTAGTGCTCAGTGAGTGGATGAGGAGTAGGAGGAGGTCTCCTTCGTGTACTAGAGGACTCCATTCTCCCTGAGGGTGGCTCTGAGGGTTGGAGTGGACTGTGCCAATAAGAAAGTGAGGGTGAGGAGTGCTCACATATCACCTCCCTGTAGTCGGAAGTCGTGTGTCTGCCTCATGCTGGAAGCTTCACAGGACACAAATGAGACAGACACAAAGAACCCAGTGTGAGAAACGCAAGCTCCTATTTCTTCATGGCAGTGAAAGGTGAGCTTACACAATACCGTGAATCGAGTTCTAGTACATCAGTGGCCTGTATGGGCTGAACGTCATTCAGTAGTGGAGACTCTCCATTGCAATGCCTGATTCATAACCCTGGACTCTCTTACTGAGGCACATTTAAGAATGTCTGCGGGTACCACCTGTGCCAGGCCCATGAACACTTACAGGACAGAGTATGCAACCAAGGATGTTCAGGTCACACAGCCTGCAAACCTCAGATCAGGCAGTTGGGTATTAATTGCTGTATCCATTAATGCATGTGAGATTCTCCACTAACAAAGTAAAAGTGGGAGAGCAACTAGCATTTAAAAATGAGTTGAAATGGTGGAGAAAGGCTGCCACAGCGAGAAGCTGCCAAGATTCGTCATTAACCGAGTGCAATTCCTAGTCAAAGCTGACTGTGCCAAGGAATTCTTGTCCTATGGCCCTAGCTCACTGTTCTGCTTAGCAGGACTTAGAAACAAACCCAAACAAAACAGAGACTTTCACAAGGCTGACCTCTTTAAGAAATAATTCTATTCCTGGAGCCATGGTTGACGGTGGTATTGCTGCATAATGATGCCATATGGCCACACTCCCAGTTTCAAATCACACCCTGAGGTTAGGAGAATGTCCTGATTATTCATGAGGCAATATCATATCAGAAGCACTAATTTGCAGTTTCATGCTTGTCCAACAGTCACGCCTTTGTTCTTGGACTCTCTGAGTGGGTGTGCGTGGCACAGACACACTCACAGTCACCCACATGGCTGTAATGACATTACTCTTCCTTCAAGCACTGCAGCCATCCCTGGTTGCATTATCTATTCCACAAGTGTACACAGTCGGGTACACCTTTGGTACTAACTCACTCCTGCAACCCCAACTGCCCAAATCTCCTGGGCAGGAGGCTGGGACTCAGAGCAAGCCTCCCAGTGAGCTGTGTGGGGGCCATCCTTGAGCCCCTGTCCTCTCTCTGCTCCCCCTCCATAAAGAATCCACCTCTCTCTCCATAAAGAATCCACCTTTCTCTCCATAAGGAATCCACCTCTTTCTGTGTCTCTGAGCATGGCCAAGATGGCTGGTCCTGCTCCTCGTCCTGCACAGGAACCCACCTCAGTGACAACATTTAAAAGCTACTATTTGCAGTGCTGATGACCATTTTTCCTTCAGCAAACCCCGGTCACAAGACCTTGGTCTGTTTGGGAAGGTCCACAGAGGTGCTCTTTTCTGCTGTCACTGATGGAAAGGGATGGTCGGGGTGGTCTCTGGCTCTCCGTCCAGGCATTCTTACGGAGGGCAGAGTGACCCCACCTGCCAGGCCCTTCAGCAAACCATCTGTACAAGGGGGAGCTCTGGCCTGGCTCTCAAAATCTGAGTGGGTAAGAGTGGAATAGAGGGAGAGTAGCAAGGGGACGCTCAGGCAGAAGGACAGGTTAGTCGCTGGAGCAAGTCGCAGAGGGCTTGTGTGCCAGGCTGGAATGAAAAGCAAATCCAAAAGAGAAACTCCAAAAAGAAACACAGACCTGGTGGAGAGCATAGGTCTGGCGGGCCCCTTCCATGAAGAGCTCGCTGCTCCAGGGACTGAAGGCTGCAGCGGTCAGGCCCACTGTCAGTTCAGCACCACAGCTGCAGAGAGCCATTCGCTCAGGGCACCCCAGACAACCAGGACTCTATTAGGCAGGCGCACAGAGGCCTGGCCACCCGGGCCCAACTCAGGACAGCCCCAAAGGCCATTCTAGCCTGAGGATCCCCAGAGCAGGCGACAGAGGCTGTCCTCGGTGCTGCCTCATAGCTCAACCTCATCCCTTTCCTTCATAGGCACTGACGCTGGGGACGCTTCTCAATAAACACCCGCCCCGCTAAAGCCCATCTCAGAGGTGGCTTCCCAGGGATCCCAACCTATCGCATGAGCTTTAAGATTGGGGTGGCGCGGGGGTCATGGACAGCAGGAGAGGTTTCCAGGAAGGGAAGGGGGTTCTGAGAGCCCCATGACACTCAACTCAGGCTTACTTCGGTCTAAGCAGGAGGAAACGGGCAGTGGAGGAATCCCATGGAAGCTGTGGCACTAGCATTGTCGGACAGTACTCCTCATGGGGCCCCACAGCAGCCCAGATCCCTGTGGGAGGGTGAAAGGAAGGAGCGACCCATTGGCAGGTGGGGTCACTGCAGGGTGGCACTGATGGGGACACACTGAGCTCAGGGATAGGGTGGAGGTGGACTGGAGAGTCCACTGAGAGCAGCGTCAGAGGGGAAGGCACAGCAGCAGGGGCCCGACATAGGCAGGGGTACATGGTAGGGGTGAGCAATGGTGTAGGGTGCTCTCTGAGGCCGAGAGGGAGCACTGTGGAGGCTCGACCCCCACCCCCGCAGCTGCGCAGAGTTGGGGAGATTCTGGCAAAGGCTGCTCTTCCAAAGGCCTGTGGGGAGGTCCTTGCAATGGCAGGTGGGATGGCTAGAGTGGTTCATGACATGCCCAGAGCCTGGCCTTTATCTCATGCAACAGGCACCTACTGCCTGTGCCAGCACAGTGCCTGTCCTGCATCAGGGCTTGCGGGGGTCAGAGGTGGGGACACCCCAGAGGGAGACTGCTGCAGCAGAGGTGGGGGCTGCACTAACCTGGAAGACCCTGTGGAGAAGACACATTGGCAGGTCAAGGCCTGGGCTCTGGAGCTGGAAGGGTGGGCTGAATCCGTGAGGCCCTTTGGGGCCCACTGGCTCACATTCCTAAGGAGGAAACATTTCCCCTGAGGGCAAGTGGGAGCTGCTCCCCCAGGGTGGGGTGGGTGAGCTGGGAGAGCCACCAGGTGGAGGTGAAGGTGTGGGCCAGAGCCCCATAGTCAGCTGTTAGATTGTTTCTAAAACAAAAGTAAAGGGGGTCTGAATGAGGTTGAATTTCTCTTTAGGGCAATAGGCACATACTTTGGCCGACTCAGATACCTGATCTCCTCCATTTTCTTGGCTTGTTTTCTGAAGAAATAAGTCTCACAGCACTGTGGAGGGTGTGTGTGTGTGTGTGTGTGTGTGTGTGTGCATCTTTTGGGGTGCGGGCTATTTTCTCCAGTCTCCAGTGGGAGGTCACCTCATAGCCCCGCTCATTTCCTCCAGCCATGGGACAGCATGTGGTGGTTAGTGACCTGCATTTGATAACTCAGCATGGGTGAATGGAATTGAGATGTACAACAAATCATAAATGTGAATACTTCTACATTATACAGAATATGTTCCTGTCAAAATATTTATTTATAAACAGATAATAGGATGAATGTGTCTCTATAACTTAAAATCAAACATATAATTAAATTGATTATATGATTTTGAATCCTCAAGAATAGTCATTTAAAGACAGATGATTTTGAATGAAGAACATAAATAATAAAATTGATAAAGTAATTGTGGTGGAATTTGAGTCAATCATGCCGTCAGTTCTTTCCCATTTTCTGTTCAGAGGTACACAACCCCTCGATTATTCTCATGGATGTAAAAATTGGCTTCACTTAAAGTGTCTAATAATACTTAATGGTAATCGGTTGGACATGCTCTGCCTGACCCAGATGTAGTTAGCTCTAGGGTCTTGCCAGCTGGGACTGGGAAGCCACGACTTTAGGGACCACACTGCTCTGTTTGCCTCCTATATGATATCTTGTGAAATATGACATTAACAATGATTTCCAATAAATGGGACATGATGCATTCAGTCCAATCAAAGTTTTGCTGCAGCTTTAAGAAAGAAACAAATAGGAGTCTAGTTGAGCAAAAGCAGCCTCAGAAAGAAGTGACCAGACCAGCAACAGCGTACCATGGATGAGCCAGGTCTTTTTGGCCAATTCTCAGGGCCCTGAAAAGGAGGCATGAAGGCCGACATTTAATAGAGCCTTAAGAAACATTTGTGAGTGAATGAATAAATTATATGAGTGATTGCATTTTATTCATCCATGTCCCTGCGTTGGACATTTAGGCTTTGTAGATGGGTGTTATAAATGATGGTGAAACGCACATCACATGTTCATCTCCTTTATGCCTTCATGTGCTAGAGTTTCTCTAGCATCCATTCCTAATTATTTTCCAGAGCTGTGTTCCAGTATTCCTCTGCACTAATAGTGTGACATGGTTTTCTTTTCCTTGACCCTTTGCCAGTTGAGATTGAACATTAGGTAGGCAGAGACCAAGTCTACTTAACTCCTTTTAAAGTCACCATCTGCAGGGTGTCAGACCTGCTATCTGTCTTCCAAATACCCATTCCCTCCTCCTTTTACTACGGAACGCAGATGTTTCAGAGTCCTTAGTAGTATCCTTAGCATTAAACTCCCAACTTCCCTAACAGTAGAGTTGATAATGGGTTAAAGTTCAAGCACATAAAGTGTTGGTAGAAATCCCTCAGAAGGACACACTTTTCATGAGTGGAAAGGCCCAGCCTTGTTGAGAAGGAGTTTCTCTGCCCATTTGCACCTCTAGAACCTGCCTAGGAGGGGATGTGACACCATGAGGCGTAGCATCTACCTTGTGGCATGAAGTGACGTGCATAAGGATTAAACCTCATCAACTGTAGTAGATTCCAGAGGGCTCTGCCAAGACCTGTCCCCCATATATTGAGAGTGGTAGCTGAAGACACAACTGTGTTGCTTCTTAAGGTTGCCCTTGGCCTAAAGGAGGCGCCACAGCCCATGCAATGATGGGCTGATGTGGAATATGGAGGGCCTGCATTTGGGATGACTCTGAGGGGCATCCCAGCTCCAGAGACTCCTTAGGATTGACTGAGGCATGAGTTGTTACTGCTTTGCTGTTCAGCATCTCCCACTGCCCGGACCTGCCTTCCTCATGTCCCTAACTGGTACGTCTCCTGAAAGCTCTCCCCAGTAAACCCTCTTAAGGAAATGCCTGGTCTCACATCTGTTTCCAATGAACCCAATCTGAAACACTCAGAAGGGATAACAGAGCACATGTGTTGAAAAGGCCCGATGTCATTGCTCAGCTATCACACCTGCCCTGTTTTCCCAGACGTTTTGTAATATGTGACAAATAACACCTTTTCTATTTAAGCTACTGTCATTTGAATTTCTGTTACTTATCCAGACACAGTTCTAACTGATTTATGGAGCCCCATATGCTTGGCAAGGGGCCAAGGTCCTGACAAACACAGGGGTGTTAGGAGTTTTAATGTTTTCCATGATATTACAAGGTTATGTACATAAAACGGAGGTGAATATAGTTCTATGGTCCTCAGCTTCCTCTCCTCCCACGCCTCCAACCCCATTTTTGTCTCATGCTCTAGCAATTTGGAAGTGCCTGTGGAACACCACGCTGTGTTTTCTTCCTCTTTGGCACACATGCTATTCTCATCTGAGAAGTTTCCCGTGCACTTAGAAAACACGTCATCCTTCTCAACCCAGTTCTGGCTGACTGCTCTCCTTCTGTGGGAGATATGGCTCTCTGCTGGCACCATGCCCATTATCCCCTCTACCTTGAGACTATAGTCCTGAACTATATCAACTTAGCTAAATTCGAACTACTGTTCCCTGAATTCCCTCTTGTATGGTTTTGGGTAAGGGTTGACCAGAAAAGAAAGGAGTTTGTATAAGATTTTGGAGGCAGAGGTGAACCAGCAGGCTCTGCGTATGCTCTGAAGTACCATGTAGGGCACCAGACACTGCTCGACTGGGGACTCTTGTCTCTGCCCTGCTGGCTCGCCTTGCTGCCTCCTGGCTCCTGCAGTTCTAACAGACTGCCTCTTTCAGCTGCTCCAAGTTCTGGGTAGCGCATACATCACTTCTTTGCAAATGGCGTCAGCTTTTCCTACAGGTCATCCATGCCATTAAAGGTGAAGACTGTGAGAGACAGATCTGGGGTCCAGTTTATCCTCACAGATTCCAGTGTGTCTTCATGGGATCCAGTCATGCGAATAGCTTCCAGTTTGTCCTTGCAATCCCTCATGTCACTTCCAATCTTCCTCCTGACTAATGGCCAGGCTGACTTAAGGCTCAGAACCAATATGAGGCATAAAGATAAAGGCTTACATAGACTGCTTAACCATCTCCAAAAATTACAAATGGTCCAAACCTGTTCTTTACTCCCTTATTCCATATAACTCATAGTGGTTCTGATCCTGTGGTTGAAGACCAGCTGATACACTTAGTAATAAATACCTGATGTATTCAGAGTGTCAAAATGCTCAAATAAAATACTACATTTCCCACATACCATTGCAGTAAGACAGGCCAATGAGATGTAAGGGACATCATTGGGTGGAGCTTCTAGGAAATGGCCAGGGTCTTCCTTTTGCTCCTTTACCTTCCCTTTCCTTCTCTCTGGAACTTAGACAAAAGGCTTGAGCTCCAGCAGCCATTATGCAACCTTGAGGAAGGAGGATACACACCAACATGGTAAAGTAGAAGGAATGAAGGTGGCTTCCTAGAGCCTGCACCAAAGCCCTGGACAGCCAACTCTGTTTATGTGGGGGAAGAAAGCCACAATTTAATAAAACACTTTAGTTAGGAATCTGTAATTAGTCACCCCATGCTGTTTTTATTGATCCTGAAAAAATTGTTTGCCTTTCTGTGAAATCATTTGTACTGTCAAGCTCTTTGCTTGTGTGCCCATCCATTTGGCTAAGGAGTCAGCCATGAGCACAGTGGGAATTGCACACTTCATCTGAATCCTCCACACCTGGCATTGCATCTGGCACATAATAGGAATGCAGGCAATATTTGTTGACTATAATTGAACTGAAGATTGACGTGGTTATTAATTCCCCGTGAAGAAACTGAAGTCCTCCACTGAAAGAGGAATTGCTTTGCAAATCCCACACTGATGGAGCACACCATTATTTCTGTTCTTCCCCGTCCATCTTCCCTGTAACTGTCTCTTCTTGAAGAAAGTAAAAGTAATTCTATTTTGGGTTTATTACAGGCTTTCCCCTTAGCCCCATCACTACTCACTCCATAGTGACTTTTTGGGGTTTTTCAAAATGTTGCAACTGAAGATCATGGATACTCAAGTGGGCTTCAAACTCTTAGGAAGAATGGGGTCTGTGAGCAGCATAGTAGTAGCCAGAATTTTACCTTTACCATCTGTAGAACTGAAGCCTCCAGTGCCCTGGCTGAGTAGCTAGGCCAGTGTCAGGGCAATGCTCCCTCCTCCCTCTGCCCCACTACCTGATGTGGACGTGTCCCTCGAAAGGCCTGGGGACTACACCCAAGCAAAATTCCCTGGAAGCACTGAATAAGGAGATAAAGCCCCACAAATATTCTTTAAAATAAATCTCCCACTCTCTCTGCACACACACACATGGATGCACACACATACATATGCACACTTTTTTTTGAGAAAGATATCGCATTATATATATATATATATATATATATATATATATATATAGTACATGTGCACAACATGCCGGTTTGTTACATATGTATACATGTGCCATGTTGGTGTGCTGCACCCATTAACTCGTCATTTACATTAGGTATATCTCCTAATGCTATCCTTCCCCCCTCCCTCCACCCCACAACAGGCCCTGGTGTGTGATGTTCCCCTTCCTGTGTCCAAGTGTTCTCATTGTTCAATTCCCACCTATGAGTGAGAACATGCGGTGTTTTGTTTTTTGTCCTTGTGATAGTTTGCTGAGAATGATGGTCTCCAGCTTCATCCATGTCCCTACAAAGGACATGAACTCATCCTTTTTTATGGCTGCATAGTATTCCATGGTGTATATGTGGCACATTTTCTTAATCCAGTCTATCATTGTTGATTTGGGGTGGAGACTTCTGTAGATGTCTATTAGGTCCGCTTAGTGCAGAGCTGAGTTCAATTCCTGGATATCCTTGTTAACTTCTGTCTCGTTGATCTGTCTAATGTTGACAGTGGGGTGTTAAAGTCTCCCATTATTATTGTGTGGGAGTCTAAATCTCTTTGCAGGTCTCTAAGGACTTGCTTTATGAATCTTGGTGCTCCTGTATTGGGTGCATATATATTTAGGATAGTCAGCTCTTCTTGTTGAATTGTTCCCTTTACCATTATGTAATGGCCTTCTTTGTCTCTTTTGATCTTTGTTGGTTTAAAGACTGTTTTGTCAGAGACTAGGATTGCAACCCCTGCCCTTTTTGTTTTCCATTTGCTTGGTAGATCTTCCTCCATCCCTTTATTTTGAGCCTATGTGTGTGTCTGCATGTGAGATGGGTTTCCTGAATACAGCACACTGATGGGTCTTTTTATAAACATTTTGAAATTGAAGTGCAAT
This sequence comes from Pan troglodytes, assembly GCF_028858775.2. Classification (NCBI taxonomy): domain Eukaryota; kingdom Metazoa; phylum Chordata; class Mammalia; order Primates; family Hominidae; genus Pan; species Pan troglodytes. The sequence goes on along the minus strand of NC_072411.2, from coordinate 29,982,240 downwards.
ATCTACAAAAATTGCACAAGTCATAAGTCCTCAATGACTTATGACAAAGAGAATACGCCCATATAAGAAATACAGAAAGCATAAAATCACCACACTTCAGAGGCCCCCTACATGCTCCCTGCTATGCCCTGCATCCTCCCAGAGGTAAACACTGTCCCAACTTCAAACAGCACATATTAGTTTTCCTAATCTTAAAACTTGTATAAATGGAATAAGTCATTATTTACTCTTTTGTGTCTGTCTGCTTTCAGAAAATGTTGTTTATGAAATTCACGCATATTTTAGAGTATAGTTTTATTTTGTTTTCATTGGTGAATAGTATTCCATTGTATAAAAATACCATACTTTATTCATCCATCTTATCAGGATTGCTTCCTCTTTGGGGTCTCTTCCACATAATGTCTTTAAGAACATGTCTGAACATATTTTTCAGGACATGTAAGTACCCATGTCTGTTGGGTGAATTTCTGTGCCATATGGTGTGCATATGCTTATCTCTAGTGCACAGTGCCAAACAGTTTTCCAAAGTGACTCTGTCAATTTGCATTCTAACCAGCAGTGAATGAATTCTCCACTTTGTAACTATGCCAACAGTTGGTATTTTAACTCCAGTCATTCTGGTAGATGTGTAGTGATACCTCATTGTAATTTTATTATATTTTCCTTATAACTAAAAGGTTGGAAAACTGCCCAGTATGTGTGGAAGTATTAGAGAATAATTAATTAATTAATCACTAAAGGACACAATGAATGAATGGAAAGAAAAGCATGGCTTCAATTAAAACTGCATTTGCTGCATTGTGGAAGTAGAGGTTCGCTAATCACTGAGCGCCATGCTCCCACTGGCATGGACTGTTAACAGGGCTCAGTTCTGTCTGAACTCCCCTCCCATTATTCAGAGTCTCAGCAGTCCCAGGGCTCAGAATGCTAACAACCAGTCCTCCTTCCTGGTGTGGGTTCCAGGCCACCAGGTCTCCAGACTGTTCGCCAACATTGTAGGGTTTCAGCTATGTCCTTTGTAGGCACCTTCTTGTTTAGTTGAAGATGAAGTAGGACAGAAGGACTAACCCTCTTCCCCCACCTTTCTGAAAAATGCCTAAATTTGGGTCCCAAGGATTGTAACTTCAGTGAACATCCTACTGGAGACAGCCAAGAGTAAAGAATGGCTGGGACAACCTTAAGTTAGCCAGGGTTTGTGGGAAGCATTAGTGTCAACTGGGGAACTCAGTGACTGACTATAAGTTTCAAAGGTCAGAGATGGTGTGACCAGTATTGAAGTCAGGCATTGCAGGGCTATTAGCACTAATGGAACCAGAGACTATATGATGATCTGGGTACAGTGTGACCAAGCTGGGGAGAGGGGAAGAGCCTCTTGCACTGCCGCCCTCAGCAGAGTTGTGCATTGGTGAAGCTCAGTGGCTCCCACTCATGGTCCCACCTGTGGCATCTTACCTTGATCCTCATCATTATGTCCAACATCAAACAGCCTCCATTATGCTTGACAAGACTGATACTGAGTCCCATGACTTCCTTTGAAAGAGGAAAACTAACAATTTCCTCAGACCATAATGAGAAATATCAGGGCAGTAAAAGCAACAATTGATCACAGGTCACATATACAAGGACACTGGTACTAACTCACCCCTAAAATGTCACATTGCTTCATTCTTGATCTAACTTGGCCTTGCTGTAATTGGCTTGCTGGTAACATTTAATTAATTGATCTAGGTTGTACCTAAGTGAAAGGAAAAGACTTACAGAGTCAAATGTGTAATCCCTATCCTTGAATACAGGATCTTTTATTACTTTTCTCCTGTTGCCGTTCGTGGAAATCCCGTGAACTCCATCACTAACCACATCTTGCTTAGAATCATCCCTCCACCAATGACTAGATTTATCACCTTGCATAATTTAAACTGTATGCTAATTTCTTTATCAGTTGATGGGTATTATAATATCTCTGTTCTAATACTGAGGAATTAAACGAGATGTTGAAGCTACCATAAAATTAGTGTTCAAAAAATAATATTCCTTTCTTCTCCTTTCCAAGGCTTGGGGCCTTACTCTCAATCCTTGTTTCAGATTGAACCACTCCCAATGATACAAATTCCTTTTTTCCAAGTGAAAGAACTCACTCAGGGTGAGGACCTTCACTCAGGAGGAAGTCCACCCAACACAGCAGGTACTGTCAACACTTTTGATATGGGTTTCAACCTCACAGGGAACCCTCACAGGGTAACAGATCCAAAGTCTTCACCACTGAAAGGGATGATGGTCCAAGGACAGAGGTGTAGACACTTACAGAGAACTTCTGAAGCCCCATCTGTTTATGCCAGGTGAGCCCTGCCATGCATATTTTTATTTTGTCACAAAACTTCCAGTCAGTGGTAAAATTTAAACATACAAAGTAAATCCAATATCAGAGAACAAACAATCCCTTAGTCTTGTTGCCTCATCCCTGGACAATTTTTGCTGCTTTGATATGCGGCCCTGCCTTCAGGCTTCCCTCCGTTCTGCTCCCATGTCTCTACCACACTAATCTTCCTTCAATCTTCCTCCCACAGTTCTGCTTCTTGCCTACAAGCTTTCGATGGCTCACAGCACCTAAGGATAAGTGTTCTAATCTTTCACCTGCTGTGTGAGGACTCTTCATGTGTCAATGTAGCTTTCCAATGTCACACCCATCCTCTGTTTTATTCAAGTATTCCGTTCTTAAAGGAATGAAAACTCTGACCTGTGACTACACATTTAATGTCCTGTTTCATTTTCTTTGCTACTGTGAAAATGTGGCAGACCCTGAAATTTTGACACTCCACAGACAGTGCTCCTCATCTGATGTTAGCCTTTCTAAATGTCAGTCCTACCTAGGTGCCTTCTTATAATAGTAGCTGGATAAATGGGTTCTCGGATTAGAATGATCACTGAGAATGATTGAACTTAATAAAAAGGCAATGATTGTACAGTCAACTTAGTAGTTACATGTAGCAAACTGCACGCCAGACATTGGGGTATAAATGGAGACTTTGGCTTCCTTCCACTCGGTATCTACTGGTACTCACTGATAACCTGATCACTGTGGGTGTGATGTCTTTACTGATACCTAGACCCTTTTCTCCAGGCATTTTTCCCATTCTGTTGATCCTGTTCTGTGAGTCCTTCTTAACAGCAAATCTTTATCTTGGCATTCCATTTGGTTAAAATTTATATTTTATATTTATATTTTAACAGATACTATATTTTCATAACTTTTATTATGAATAGTTGCATTAAAATAAATCAGATTGGGTTTGGTAGACCTGAACCTTGTCATTCCTGTTCTTCCATTATTTCATATAGTAATGTATATAAAAAGCATATGCTCAGGAATTCAAGACCAGCTTGGCCAAGATGGTAAAATCCTGTCTCTACTAAAAATACAAAAAAAAAAAAAAAATGGCCAGGTGTGGTGGCGGGTGCCTGTAATCCCAGCTACTCAGAAGGCTGAGGCAGAAATTGCTTGAACTTAAAAACTCTAGAAGAAAACCTAGGCAATACCATTTAGGACATAGGCATGGGCAAGGACTTCATGTCTAAAACACCAAAAGCAATGGCAACAAAAGCCAAAATTGACAAATGGGATCTAATTAAACTAAAGAGCTTCTGCACAGCAAAAGAAACTACCATCAGAGTGAACAGGCAACCTACAAAATGGGAGAAAATTTTCACAACCTACTCATCTGACAAAGGGCTAATATCCACAATCTACAATGAACTCAAACAAATTTACAAGAAAAAAACAACGCCATCAAAAAGTGGGCAAAGGATATGAACAGACACTTCTCAAAAGACATTTATGCAGCCAAAAAACACATGAAAAAAATGCTCATCATCACTGGCCATCAGAGAAATGCAAATCAAAACCACAATGAGATACCATCTCACACCAGTTAGAATGGCGATCTTAAAAAAGCCAGGAAACAACAGGTGCTGGAGAGGATGTGGAGAAATAGGAACACTTTTACAGTGTTGGCGGGACTGTAAACTAGTTCAACCATTGTGGAAGTCAGTGTGGCGATTCCTCAGGGATCTAGAATTAGAAATACCATTTGACCCAGCCATCCCATTACAGGGTATATACCCAAAGGATTATAAATCATGCTGCTATAAAGACACATGCCCACGTATGTTTATTGCGGCACTATTCACAATAGCAGAGACTTGGAACTAACCCAAATGTCCAACAACGATAGACTGGATTAAGAAAATGTGGCACATATACACCATGGAATACTATGCAGCCATAAAAAATGAAGAGTTCATATCCTTTGTAGGGACATGGATGAAACTGGAAACCATCATTCTCAGCGAACTATCTCAAGGACAAAAAACCAAACACCACATGTTCTCACTCATAGGTGGGAATTGAACAATGAGAACACATGGACACAGGAAGGGGAACATCACACTTTAGGGACTGTTGTGGGGTGGGGAGCGGGGGAGGGATAGCATTAGGAGATATACCTAATGCTAAATGACGAGTTAATGGGTGCAGCACACCAACATGGCACATGTATACATATGTAACAAACCTGCACATTATGCACATGTATCCTAAAACTTAAAGTATAATAATAATAAAATTAAAAAAAAAAAGAAATTGCTTGAACTTGGGAGGTGGAGGTTGCAGCGAGCTGAGATCGTGCCACTGTACTCCAGCCTGACCAACAGAGCGAGACTCTGCCTCCAAAAAAATATATATATATGTATATGTATATAAAGATATATATATATATATATATATATATATGTAGTAAACACAGTTTTCCAATGTAGAACACAATTAAAACTGAAACCACCGGCAGCAACCCGTGTCCCTTCATTCTCACCCTTTCCAGGCCACAGCTCATTTCTCTTTTTGGGACCGGCTTGCAGAAGGCTTGCTGATAAAATGAGTTGTGCCTGAATGGATGCCTTGCAGTCTCTGTGGTAGTTGGAGAAGTATTCAAAGCTGCTGCCCTAGCCAGTCTCTTAGATGCACCAGCTAGCTGTGTCAGTGTTCAGCAGTCCTCAAGGTGCATAAACCTTCAGGTCAGTAGGATCTGTGGTTGAGTGCATCTGAAAAGTAATGATAAAAATAAATAGACACTGAAGAGCCTTTCCATTGAGGCTCTAAGAGTGGTCTCAATGCTTTTACTTCTTTTTTTCATCCTGTAAATATACTTATTAATAATATTGTTTGGTAATATTTTCAAAAAATTTTAATAAACACTTTTAGCAGCAGTGAGCTCAAAACGTTAAATGTTTGATGACAAAGTCAGCACATAAATTAGTGTTTCAAGAATGTTAACAAGCATGCACAAAATGCCGACATAATAATCATTAGAGCCAAGTGTTATTAATGACCATTTAGAAACCAGAAGACATGTCTGCAGAAGATGTGTCAGTATCTATTTCAAAAGTTAGTGGTTATTTTAAGAAGACTGCACCCAAAGATAATGTCTTTTTAAAAGTATCTGCAGAAGGAACATTTGCATTTCACTCGAGAAAGCACAATTTTTCATTTAGACTGATTAACTTGTTTTTCAAAATAATCTAATTTTTTAATTCCAGTATTTTTGCACACATGCTAGAAGTAAAGTGATAGCTAAAAATGAATTGGTTTCATTATGAGAAAATCTCTTCTATCAGTTAAATGATGTGAAAAACTGAAAGAATATCTTACCAACAAACCTCTATCAAAAAAAGAAAAAAAAAAGATTTTTTTAAAGCACAAGTATATGACCCCACAGGGAAACATAGAATTGCAGGAAAAAAAGCCACTGAAAGAAGTATATATGTAAGAAAATATTGATGTATATTGATGTTGGTGGAACATATTCTGCACCAACAATAATAGCAATGTGACATAGAGTTTATAATGCATGCAGAATTAAAATTCAGGGGAACAATAGCACAAAAATAGGCCCTGAAGAATGCAAGTAAAGTGTTCTGAGGTTTTAGAATTACTGGAGAAAGTATAAAATCAATATTTTTTGTTATGCAGAAAAAGAATGCAAATTAGATAGTTTGTATTTCTGTGGGGTCAGTGGTGATATCCCCTTTACCATTTTTTGTTGTGTCTATTTGATTCTTCTTTCTCTTCTTTATTAGTCTAGCTGGTGGTCTCTCTCTTTTGTTATTTTTTATTTATTTATTTATTTTTTTCAAAAAACCAGCTCTTGGATTCGTTTTTTTTTTTTTTTGGAGTGTTTTTTTGGTCTCTATCTCCTTCAATTCTTCTCTGATCTCAGTTATTTCTTGTCTTCTGCTAGCTTTTGGATTGGTTTGCTTTTGCCTCTCCAGCTCTTTTAATTGTGATGTTAGGGTGTCGATTTGAGATCTTTCCAGCTTTCTGATATGGGCATTTAGTGCTGTAAATTTCCCTCTTAACACTGCTTTAGCTATGTCCCAGAGATTCTGGTATGTTGTCTCTTTGTTCTCATTGGTTTCAAAGAACTTCTTGATTTCTGTGTTAATTTCAACATTTACCCAGGAGTCATTCAGAAGTAGGTTGTTCAATTTCCATGAACTTGTGTGGTTTTGGGTGAGTTTCTTAATCCTGAGTTCTAATTTGATTGCACTGTGGTCTCAGAACCTAGCAATACCATTCAGGACATTGGCATGGACAAAGACTTCATGACAAAAATGCCAAAAGCAATTGCAGCAAAAGCCAAAATTGACAAATGGGATCTAATTAAACTAAAGCGCTTCTGCACAGCAAAAGAAACTACCATCAGAGTGAACAGGCAACCTACAGAGTGGGAGATAATTTTTGCAATCTACCCATCTGACAAAGGTCTAATATCCAGAATCTACAAGGAACTTAAACATATTTACAAGAAAAAACAAACAACCCCATCAAAAAGTGGGCAAAGGATATGAACAGACACTTCTCAAAAGAAGACATTTAGCAGCCAACAAACATGAAAAAAAGCTCAACATCACTGATCATCAGAGAAATGCAAATCAAAACCGCAATGAGATGCCATCTCGTGCCAGTCAGAATGGCAATTATGAAAAAGTCAGGAAACAATAGATGCTGGTGAGGCTGTGGAGAAAGAGGAATGCTTTTACACTATCGGTGGTAATGTAAATTAGTTGAACCATTGTGGAAGACAGTATGGTGATTCCTCAAGGATCTAGAACTAGAAATACCATTTGACCCAGCAATCCCATACCCTTTGGGTATATACCCAAAGGAATATAAGTCATTCTACTACAAAGGCACATGCAGATGTATGTTTACTGCAGCACTACTTACAATAGCAGAGACATGGAACCAACCCAAATGCCCATCAATGATAGACTGGATAAATAAAATATGGTACATTTACACTACGGAATACTATGCAACCATAAAAAGGAATGAGTTAATGTCCTTTGCAGGGACATGGATGAAGCTGGAAGCCATCATCCTCAGCAAACTAACACAGGAACAGAAAATCAAACACCACACGTTCTCACTCATAAGTGGAAGTTGAGTATTGAGAGCACATGGACACAGGGAGGGGAACAACACTCATCAGGGCCTGTTGGGGGGTGGGGGGTTGAGGGAAGGGGACTTAGAGGATGGGTCAATAGGTGCAGCAAACAACAATGGCACACGTATCCCTGTGTAACAAACCTGCACGTTCTGCACGTGTCTTGTTTTTTTCAGAAGAATTTTTTTTAAAGTGCAAATTAGAATATCTAAGGTAAATTCTTAAATAAAACAATGCATAAATAATAAGTTAAAAAAGGAATAATAAAAATATCTGATTAATCTAGAAAAAGATAAAAGGGAACATAAAAAAGGTAATATAAAAACAAATAGTAAGATGATAGTTAAGAAACCAGATACATTAAATATAAATGGATTAAATAGTCTATATAAAATAGTACAATTTTTAGAGATGGTTAAAGAAGAAAAATTTGGTAAGTTGGGCATTATTAATATTAAAAAGAAAGAAAAACTTTTGCTCTGCAAAAGCTCATGTGAAGAGAATAGAAAGACAAATTATAGCCTGGTTGACAATATTTGCAAACTATACATTTGACAAAGGACTAATATCTAGACTGTGTAAGGAATTCAACTAGTTAAATATGGAAAATGAGCAAAATACCTGAACAGAAATTTCACCAAAGAGGCTCTGCAGCTGGCAAATGAGCCCAGGAAATGATGTTTGGTACCATCAGCCACCAAGGAAATTCAAACTAAAACCACAATGAGACACCACTACAAATTGATCAGAATATGTAATTTTTAAAAAATGTGACGGTGCTGGCCCTGTGTGGTGGCTCACGCCTATAATCCCAGCACTTTGGGAGGCTGAGGCAGGCGGATTACGAGGTCAGGAGATCGAGACCATCCTGGCTAAAGTGGTGAAATCCCATCTCTACTAAAAAATACAAAAAAATTAGCCGCGCATGGTGGTGTGTGCCTGTAGTCCCAGTTACTCGGGAGGCTGAGGCAGGAGAATGGCCTGAACTCGGGAGGCGGAGCTTGCAGTGAGCCGAGATCACACCACTGCACTCCAGTCTGGGCGACAGAGTAAGACTCCATCTCAAAAAAAAAAAAATGTGTGACAGTGCCAAATATTGGTGAGAATGGGGAGAAGCTGGACCCCTCATACATCCTTGTTGGGAATGTAATATGGTCCAGTCACTAAAAAATGGTTTCTCAATTTCTTATAAAATTAATCATGCAATTAACACACAACCCAGCAGTAGCTCTCTTGAGAATAAAATGAAATAAAAACTTATGCACACACAAAAACAGTATGTGAATGTTCATAGCAGTTTTATTTGTTGTCACCAAGAACTGGAAAGTCAAGATGCTCTTAAACAGGCCAATGGTTAAACAAACTGTTACATGTATACCATTAAATACTGATCAGCAGTAAAAAGGAATAGACTACTGATACATCCAACAACTGGATGAATCTCCATGAAATTTTTCTGAGTACAAAAATGCCAAATCAAAAATGTTACATACTGTGTGATTCTCTTTATTTAACTTTGTGAAGTGACAGCATTTAAAAAAATGAGGAATAGATACGTTATGTCTAGGGCTTAGGGGAGGCAGCAAGGTGAGCATGAGGAAGGTGTGTTTGGTGATAAATGAGCTGTGCAAAGGAATCTCGAGGCAATTGAATAGTTTAACATCTCGACTGTGGTGGTGGATACAAAATCCTATAATTATGATAAAATTGTACAGAACTAAATACACACGCCCAAACAAATGACTACAAGTAAAACTGGAGAACTAGTAATAAGATCAGTAGATTGTATTCTGGTTTTGACATATTACTATACTTTTGCCAAATGTTACCATTGAAGGGAACTTGGTAAATCGTACAGAGGATCTCTCTGTATTATTATTTTTTTTGCAGCTGCATGTGAATTTACAATGATCTTAATAAAATTGCAGCTACAAAATCAAGTAAGAATAAATGTCATGAAATATGTACCTTCACATTGAGGAGTACACAGTATTGTTGCTATAATCCATATAGTTACTATAAATTAAAGAATAACAATATAAATGGAGGGATACACCATGTTCATGGACAGGAGAAACCCATATTGCAAAGATGTTATTTCTCCCCAAATTGTTATACTCAATGCAATCTCAATCACAATCCCAGCTAGTTGTTTCAAAAAATTGACTCACTGATGCTAAAATGTTTAAAAAATGCAAAGTGCAAAAATAACAGGCAATCTTGATGAGCAGAAAGATTATTCTGCAATATCAGATGTCAAGACTTATAAAAATAAAATACATAACACTTTTTATAATGGTGCAGAAAAAGACAAATGAAATGGACAAAATAAAGGGTCAAGAAACAGATGCATAATATAGTCATCTATATATGACAAAGGTGGCACCCTCATGTGGTGTATATAAGTTTTTATATTCAATATATTATATGAAATCAGTTGGTTACCATACAGAAAAAAGTAATGAATTTTGATCCCTACCTCTAAGTTTACACAAAAATCAGTTTCAGATGGATTGTTTATGCAAATATGAACAGCAAAACAATAATACTTTAAGAATAAAACTTAAAATTTATCTTCATGAATTTCTGTCAGGAAAATATTTTTTAAATAGGGAATAAAACTGCTTTTTTCTTTTGGAGATGGAGTCTCACTGTGTCACCCAGGCTGGAGTGCAGTGGCGTGATCTCGGCTCACTGCAACCTCCGCCTCCCGGGTTCAAGTGATTCTCCCACCTCAGCCTCCTGAACAGCTGGGATTACAGGTTCCTGCCATCATGCCTGGTTAATTTTTGTATTTTTCTAGAGACGGGGTTTCACCATGTTGGCCAGGCTGTTCTTGAACTCCTGACCTCAGGTGACCTGCCCACCTTGGCCTCCCAAAGTGCTGGGATTACAGGCTTGAGCCCCCATGCCTGGCCAAAAGTGCTGTTTTTAAAGAAAGAGTTGATAAATATGAGGACATTAAAATTGAGAATATACATTTAGCAGAGGACACTGTTAGGAGAATGAAAAGACTAGCACATAGAGCAGAGATTACATATGATAGATATATCTAATAAAGTACATTTTTCCAAAATATATCATGGACACCTTCAAAGAGTTCACTGACTTAAACAATCACTTCACAGAATAGCAGATGCAAGGGCCATCAAATTGTGAAAACATGCTAAAATCTATTAATGATCTGGGGAATGCAAATCAATATCACAACACTAGTGGTTATATTGTTTGCGAAAATGGCCGTATTTATATCTCTGCAGGTATGTTCCTTTGCAAGGAGTTTTTGCCCCTCCTTCCATAAAAATGTAACATTTATTTCCACAAATATAACATATTTAAATACAAAACTGTAGAAACTCTTGAACCTGGAATGGCCTTGCCACTTGCTTTTACCATTAGAATGTGAAAGAAGTGATGTTATGTGCCTCCTTGGAATGTTGCTGTCACCATGCAAAGATGCCCAGGTGAGCCTCCTTAAGGAAAAGAGAGCAATATGGACAGGGAGGCAGAGCTAGCAACCAATACCAAATGTCAAACCTGGGAGTGTGGCCATGGTGAACTATCCAGTACCAATTTAGCCCTTAGATAACTAGAGCAGCATAAATGACCCCTGGAAGGATTAGCAGAGAAACTCCCCAGCTGACCCAAATCAGATTGCTGACCCATGTAATTGCACAATGTAGGAAGATGGTTTTGATTTTAAGCCTGTAAGTTTTCGTATGGTTTGTTACACAGCATTCACTAACTGAAACAATGATATAACTCTACACACCCACCAGAGTAGCTAAAATGAAACGTAGAGGCAATAAAAATATTTCGCACAGTTCAGAGCAACTGAAATGCTTATACTCTGTTGCCAGAAGTGTAAACTGGCACAATTCTTTTGGAACACCACTGGCAGTATCTACCAAGTTTAAAAAAAAGTAAATAGTGATACATTCCTGTATTATACAGCCATGAGAGCAAAGAACCACAGCTATACACAACTACGTGGATTGGTATCACAACCACGATGCTAAGTTCCTAGGAAAGAACTAAACCAAGCTACATGGAGACAAGAGTCTCTGCTTTCCTGGCAGTTTTAATGTTTTGCTTTCTCCATGCGTTTTTCCCCTTATTGGAGATTATTCTGCAGAGAAACAGCAGCTGCTAGACAGAAACTTAGACAAAGCTTCCCTCAGGCTTCCCTCCCCTCCTCCCTCATCAAATATGTATTATGGTGCAATGTGCCAGCCTCAGAGAGGGGTCCTGCAACAATATGAAAATTAATTTTATTTCCTTCTCAATGAACTCTGTGGAAAATTCTGTGAGATTAGACAAATGAACAAAAAAAAATCTAAAATGGACTTCTAAGTTGGAGTGAGTCATGGAGGTCCTAAACAGATATCTACAAATCAATATGGGGAATCCAGGAAGGCTCTGAGCTTCTGATGGGAAATAAACATCTACCAGGTGCCGGGAATGGCAACTATCAGATGGCAGAGAAAACAGTAACAGCAGACACTGAGATGTATGATGCAGTACACTCTGCAGGTCACTGCCTGCTGGGTGTGGACAAGGAGCACAGGGACCTGGCAAGAGATCAAGCAGCAAAGGTAAGTGGGCACCGGGCCATCCACGTCCTGCAGGAGACAGGGAGCACAGCTGTCATCACTGCTTTCCTGGTGAAGATATGCAGACCCTTTACTCCAAGGGTAAGATGAAATAGTCATTACAAGTGCAGATTTCAGAATTAGAAAGATTTGCTGGCTGTGTGATCATGGGGAGTCACATTACCTCTCACAGCTTCCATTTCTTTGTCTGTAACATCTGGATGTTAATGATACTTATCTCATAGGTTTGTTAGTAGAATTAGTCCAGAAGAGATGTAATCTTCTAATGCCGAGAGCCTGGTACATAGTTAGTCCCCAGTAAATAGAAACCGTTATAGTGCTACTGTTTTCAGGCATCTCAGAATGAAGTTTTTCACACCAGATCAAAGGTGCTTGCTGCTCTACTATACCAGAGGCTTCCACAGTTCCTCCAAAGGGCCTCTCGGTCCCAGGCTCGAAAGTCAAGTGTAAGCGTAGGACACGAGACACAGGAATGAGCCCTCTGTTTAGTATTCTGGAGCAAGTGAAAGCCCCCTTACCCTCAATCACATTTGCATCAGCATTTCTAAATTGCACATTGTTTTCTGGTGATCCTCACGATTTAAATTTTAATCATCTTTTTCTTGAAAAACAAATGAAAAATAAGAAACAAAAATGAGCTGGAGATACTGCATTTCTCTAAAAGGCTACCACTAATTAAGATGTTGAAAGCAATTTTAACACCATTCCTCACCACTGTGACAAATCTGACAGGTTTACAAATTAGTATTCTGGGACTCTCAAACTGGATGTCCATGTTTTGTCAGATTCTGTGAAGGATCACAAACGTGCTTGGTGATTGCTGCAAGTAATACAATAGCTCACAAAAAACAAAGTACACTCTCAGGAAACTGGCCCCTTGGGGAAATATTTTGGGCAACAGAAAATGCTGCCCACTGTCCTCCCCACCACCAACTCTTGCTAAGAAAAGAGGGCATACTCCACAGCCGGTGTGTGATGTTCCCCTTCCTGTGTCCATGTACCCTAAAACTTAAAGTATAATAAAAGAGGGCATACTCAGCCATGGAAAAATCAAGGTGGATTTTCAGGGACCCCAAGGTGGCAGAGGCCAAGTAGCCTCCCACTCCTGGGTGTCTTCTATAATCTATACTGGCCTGAGCCAGCAGAGCATAAGACTCACCCAGCTCTGGCCATTAAAACCCTACTTCTTTTAGTGAAATATTTCCCTCTAGGGCTTTCCCCCATTAGTCCTGGAGCAACCCTTGGGTACTGCACACAATGAATCTAAAGCCACTTTCAAACACCGGCCCTTCAACTTCAACAACAGCAGCAGGGAAGCAATCAGAGTTCGTACTTTAACATGGGTCACCTGCTTTCCCATACATAATTTTGTTGTATGCATCATAATAAACATTTTATCAATGGGAAACCTACATTCTCCCTGACTTTGCTAGTGAGACCACTTAGATTCAGAAAGATTAAATGACTTGCTCCAATTCACATACCTAGTAAGTGGTTGATTTGGGGTATCAGTAATGACCCCAGAACTTGGTTTAAAGTCCTCACCAGTGTAAAATAAGTTCACCACTTTGAAATAAGTTCCATCTAATTTGTATCCATAAATATAAAGCTTAAATCCCTGAGTTCCATAAGGTAACTGGATCCACTAGGATAGCACCACTCAAAGGAATGCTATTTCAATACAATCACATTCAACAAAGGTTTGCTGGGCATCTGCTATGGTTTGGATGTGATTTCTCCTTGCCAAAACTCATGTTGAAATTTGATACCCGATGTAGCACTGTTGGGAGGTGGGGCCTAGTGAGAGGTGTTTGGGTCATGGGGACAGATCCCACACGAATAGATGAATGCCATCTTGTGGGAGTGAGTTCTCACTCTTGCAAGGTTGGATTAACTATTGGACAGCTGGTTTAGAAGCAAATTTAAATTCCTAAACTCTCTCTTGCTTCCTTTCATGCCATGTGATGTCTTTGCACATACCCACTTCAGTTCTACTTTCTGCCATGAGTGGAAGCAGCATGAGGCCTTCATTAGATGCAGCTGCTCAGCCTTGGAATTTCCAGTCACTAGAATCGTGAGCCAAATAAACCTCTTTTCCTCATAAATTACTCAGCTTCAGGTATTCTGTTATAGCAATATAAATGGACTAAGGCAGCCTCTATTTTGGGCCAGACACTGACCTAAGTACTAGGGATTTAATTAGGAGATACTGATAATGAAACAGGTACAAGCTGAAGGAGAAATATGTCGTTAGAAACATGGTACTTGATAAATCCAAGAGGAAAAGAGTGATTCCCCTAGAGAGGAGATACTCCCACAAGAGTCATGAGCACTGTCCTGAGGATATGGGGCATGGGACTATAGGGAGGACCCCACTGGTGCTGTGACTTTGCTGATCTGTAGCCCTCCCTGAGTGTGTCAATGCATATGGATGTCATTACCAGAAGTTTCTTGATACCATTTACATTTGTCAGTTCAACCAGACCTTCATGTGTGGTTCCATAAAAAACTTATATCAGATATTGCTGTTATTACACTGTGTTGTAGTTACAACTTGAGTTCCTTATCGCTATCATGACTGGGTTCCTAAAGGATGGAAATCATGTCATATTCACAGCTAGTAGTCTGCTGCAACACAGGGGCTGGCAGGAAAGAAGTGCATGGTAAATATTTGATACAAAACAAATCCTGAAGTGTTTCCTAAGCCATTACACAACACATTAGTAACAATTTGAAGCCCCATTAACACTTTCTGTTGAATAAAATTCATTTGAATCAAAAATGATTGTTTTGGCGGTTATGAGGAAAAAACTGCACTTGTTAAGGCCAAGTTACTAATTCTCCCAATGTCTGTGCTAGAGATTCAAATCATTTGGTCTTCTTATTAGGGCCCTTCCAGGATATTTGGAACCCAAGATGAAGGTGAAACCACATAGCACAGGGTGCTCCAAATATGTACTTTTACAGCAAATAAGCTATTTAGGATAGTTTCTCATTTTATTATGTGCTGTAGCTGCGACTGGGCTTGCTGAATTGCCATTTCCCACTGGAGAGGAATAATTCCAGAGGCAATTCTGAAAGGTCATTCCTGCCAGGGAATTTTTGATAAATTGTCTGACATAAACTCAATGTTAGATGACAATGTTTTTCTCTTCTTTTCTCTCTTTTTATCTTTTCTTATCCTCCCTCTCATTTCCCTTCTTTCCTTTTTCTTCTTAATATGAAGACATTCTGTGTTGGTAAATTTAGCATGTAGGTAACAATGGAATAGAGAGAGATTCAGGTTGAATTTCAATAACATCTAGGACATCATTAGAGGTGTCAGCTTCAAGGAGAATTTAGAAAGTGGAACCAGATATAACTATAAGCATACCTTTTCTCACCATTGTCCCTTTCCTGTGTGTAGGTCATTCTTCCCCTGGGTCCCAAGGTAAAGACTTGTAATCCTAGCACTTATAGTAGTAATACTAACATTCAGCACACTTCAGATTCAACTATGAGCTGAGAAAGTTTTACCCATTATTTCATTTAAATTCTATTAATCATGCAGTTATTTGGTTTATTACTACATTTCAGAGAGATATAAAGAGGCTTAGAGAAGTGAGCTATTTCACAGTGACATTGATAGCAATAAAGTAATATTCATCCCAGGCCTGTGTGCTTCCAAAAACCTGTGCATTTAGTCCTGTCTTGTTTCTCCATAACACACAGTATTCTGTATCTGATGATGTCTGTTGAGGGCACAGGTCATGTCTTTGCTCTGCCTTATAGATGCCTGCATAGTGCACCAACAACAGATGCTCAACATGGGTTTATTGGAAGAAGGAATAAACAAATGAATAAACAAGTGTGTGAAACCACTGTTGCCTCAATAAGTCATTTATTCAACATTCCTTGAGTATTTTATCATGAGCTAGACCAGAGTTCCTTAGAAGCAGAGCCTGAGACAGGGATTTGCATGATTTATTGAGGAAATGATCTCAGGAGAAAGGGGATGAAGGAAGGATGACAGAGTAGGGCAAAGATAGGCAAAGATGTGGTCTCAGCTGGAGACTGACTTCAGCCTGATCCCATGGGGAGTTCTTGTGTGTGAATTGTATTGCAGAGTGCAATTAGGCAAAAAGCCAGACTTTTATCACTTAGTCATTAGCTGTGAGCTGTCCATAGGGGAGGGGCCACAAATTCCCAATCAGGCAGCTTCTAATAGCTAAGTGTGATTCTCTGGAGAAAGGGGCAGCTGTGAGCCATTAGCAGCCAACACGCAAAGGAGCTGGGAGTAGGTGACCAGTGGCTGGCGAGAGAGTGGAGTGATTGAAGGGATCAAGAGGAACCAACAGCATCTCCCAAAGCAGACATTATTAGAGCTCTACGGCCATTTCTACAGGGGATTCCCAGTTAGTATGTGCTTTCATTGCCTACATCCCACCTCATCACTGCCCCTCAGGGCCTGTCTTAAGACAGGCCTCCCCTTGAAGTCTCCCTGGACCATTCCAACCACATGGATCTCTTTCAGAAATCCTATAGTACCTCTCTGAAACACATGGTCATATAGTTAACCACTGCCTTTAAATGCCTTCAGATTGTTGTGCATGCATGTATCTGTTTCCTTATTAAACTTGGAAGCTCTTCCAAGGCATGGATTGTGCCATCAAATGGTAAGCCTCTATACAGCAGACTTGCTGCCCTCAGCCCAGTGCCCTACATGCTGTGAGCGATACAGCAGAAGGCACGAATCCTGTACAGTAATAAATAGTAATGACAGACTGAATAGTGACTCATAAACATGTAAAATTGCCATCCTTTCTATTTGTCAGGCAATGTGTTCATCCTGTATCGCAGGAAATCTGGAGAGAGTCTCCCTGGCAGTGATTTGATGGCTCTCTGTGATTCTTATGGCCTTTTCCGTGGGCCTCTTACCCCATGGTCACCAAATGGCTACTATTGCTTCCCCAGACATCACATTTACATCCAAAAAGGAAGAGTTGTTGCCAGCTACATGTGTCCCTGTTATCAGACAAAGTAAAATATTTCTCAGAAGAGACCAGAAATCTTTCATTCCTACGATACAGCCACAATTGTGTTATAGGGTTATCCTTTTTTAGCAAAGAGTTTTGGCAAAATATGCATTTAATTTTCTCAGATGGTAGAGTACAGTGGGGTGAATTGCAACAAGAGAGAAGAGGAGTTGGGAATGTCTGTCAGGTCAGCACACAGATGTCACCTGCTACATGCAGCTACTAACTTACCTCCATTTCATAGATGAGAAAACTGAGGAGGTAATTGTCCAAGAACAGATTCACAATGAGTCCAGTATTCTTGCTCAACTCTGATTGTGCAGTCTGCACTGTTGACTACTGTGCTTTACTACTTCTTCAGTTACTGCATCTTGTACCTCATTCCTATCTCAAAATGCCAACTCCAGGATGGGGGTAATTTAGAACACTAACTTAGAGCATTCATCAATAAAGGTGAAAGTCAAAAATTTCTAAATCCTGGATTGCTGTTGATTTCCAGTGAAGACTAGAGGTGAGAAAGCTGGGCCTAAGCTAATTTGGAAGAGGTCATCATGAGTACAAAATTAATGGCTGAACACTGTTAAACAGAAAAACAGGCAGATGTGTGGCGCCCTCAATGCTTACCACAGAAAAACGGTTATCCAGCAATTTTCTTTTCCTTTGGCCTGGGAAAAATAACCATTATTTTATTTGATAGCAGAACACCTAGGTAAGTTTTGCACATCATTATTTTTATAGTTCAAACCTTCCTGTCTTAGACGATTCATTCCTTTTGATGTTGTTTTCTAAATTTCTGCTGCAAGGAAGACACTTGGCAGAATGTCTCTTGGCAGAAGGAAGAGTATAAATGTGAAGCTCATAAAAGAAAGGAGTCCGAGGCATTCATCTTCTAATGTGGAGATAGGTGCAACTTCCAAGACACAAGCCGGCACAATACAGACAAGGTGTGTTGGCGGTTCACACTGTGTGGGCTGGAGTTGGCTCATACTGACTCATAAGAGCTGATTGCTAGCCTTTCTTCCCAACTCTGAGTGCAGGAGCATCACATTGACAGCTTGAAATCATCCATAGTGGGAGTATTTAAACCACATTACATTTAGACCATACATTGACAAAACACTGCACATAAGCTCCTTTTTCTCAGAGAGCTAGTTGTTAAATACTTACTGGCACATCACTTGTTAAGCAATTGAGCAGCTCTTGCAATGAGCACAATCATGTTTCTCAAAACAAAACCAAAATGACAAGGAATATGAACAAAATTATGCCAGGCTGGCCTAGGGTTTGGAGAAGACCTCAGGTGTGAACTCAAAACTGCTCATCTTGCCTCCTGTTATGCACACAGTTGTGTCTTGTTTTTGTCAGCGTCCTAAAGTTCTGGGTAATGCTGCTGGTGGGCAACTGGCCTCAGTTTCTTTAATCAGCATTTGTCTGTTTTTTGCTTAGTACACCTGTTACTGTTAATCGGAAATCCAACGGCAGGTGGTTACATCTATTATAAGTTCCTTAATGCTTTGGGGCAAGTTTAAATACTATCAAGTTTCTAGAGGCAAACTTACGAACTCACTTCACACTGCACATTGGAACTCTGCTCTCCCATTCATTATCCCTCTGATGAAATGACCTTTCACAGGTAATCAATAGCTAAACTGATAAACGGTAAGGCTTCTTAAAAATCCATTGCTTGGCCGGGCGCGGTGGCTCACGCCTGTAATCCCAGCACTTTGGGAGGCCGAGGCGGGCGGATCACGAGGTCAGGAGATCGAGACCATCCTGGCTAACACGGTGAAACCCCGTCTCTACTAAAAATACAAAAAATTAGCCGGGCGTGGTAGCGGGCGCCTGTAGTCCCAGCTACTCGGGAGGCTGAGGCAGGAGAATGGCGTGAACCCGGGAGGCGGAGCTTGCAGTGAGCCGAGATCGCGCCACTGCACTCCAGCCTGGGCGACAGAGCGAGACTCCGTCTCAAAAAAAAAAAAAAAAAAAAAAAAATCCATTGCTTGATTGCTGAGACGGAATGTTTTATTCATTGACAGGTGTGATTTATCATTCAGTGGCAAGGAAGAGAACATTTGTTCCAGCTGTTCTCACCCGCATTGCACAGCAGTGGGGGCTTTCAGTCTGCTTCCATAGAGCAGACCGAGCTTTTGGTTAGGGAACTGCAACTATATTTAGCATATTAGGCCATTAGCTATCTGTAAACAGTCCGCATGCATTATTCTTCCCATTGTTCATAATTAAACTCCTCATGATGGGAATTGCAACACAGATCGTCTTTGATCTCCTATTCAGATTCCAAAAACTATGAAGCCTTTTTGCCCATGTGGAACTGCTACTAGAGCTTGACCCAGCTTTGTAATGAAGCAATTAGTGATAGCTACTCTTGTTGAAGACCTACTCTGTGCTAGGCATTCAGTTAGGCCCTTATATAAATGATACTTACATACATGTATGTGTGTGTATAATCTTTACAGTAACTATGAAATATTCTTATTCCTGATGTCCTCTGGTCATCTACAGAGATGCACAGTGAAAACAGAACTTCTCAGATGAAATCCAAGAAGCAAAACCACTAGGAGTGATACAAAATAAGGGACTTATTATGGAGGTTTGATCTTATCCCATTGTGGAAGCTGGTTAAGGTTTATCTGCAGCTGATGTTGCACCTGCAGTCATCAGGGTTTCAGCAGGCAGCATGGAAAGACAAACAGAAACCACAAGGACCGTCAGGAACCCATGCAATGAACTGGAAGCCACATTGCTCTGTCACCACCTCCAACCCTGGATAATAGGGGTGTTCTACTCTTATTCCTGAAACTAAACATGGATGTGGCCCAGGAGCCTAAGAAGCTGAATGAGAAGACTTGGTAGAGGCTGGAGGACTTGAAGGCCCAGCTGTCAACCAGGAAAAGGAGCAGAGGACAGGGCAGATGGTGTGAACCAAGGAGCTGGCTGCTGCCTTATGCCAACAAGGCACATGTGAGCTGCAGCAGCCTGTGTTGGGGAAGGCTAATTCTAGGCTGGCGCTCCTGTGGGTCATCTGCCTGTGTGTTGGTGTTCTCATTCCTGTGGTGGCAGGTAGGAGCCTACCTAGCTCCCATTGTCCAGTCCCTCTTGGTAGGCTCTTCCTTCATAAAGTCGCAGAACCATCCTGGCAGGCCAGCAAGCACAGGGGACTTCAGGAGCACTGTTGCAAGGGCACAGACTTTAGAGCCCAAGCAGGGTTTGGATCTCACTCAGTCTTCGTGATGAACTAGGGGCTCTGAGCCCAGTTACATCAAGTGCAAACTATGTTGTAAGTAATACTCTCTGGCTTGTGTGAGGATTCCTTGGGAAAAGATTTGCAGGCAGACTGGTGCAGTACCAGGAATGTGATATGCGACGTACACTTAGCACATGCTGGTTCCTTTCTCTTCCTTCTGTAACTCAGCACTGACCTTCAGTCCCTGTGCTGACATCCCTACCCCTGCCTCACTGCCTATTTGAGGAACTTTCCTACTCAGTGGTGCCTTATTGAAATGGAGCATATTCCTGCCACCCATAGGTTGGAGCACCCACCCCTGCTGGACAAGACCCTTCCTGGGGGGGCCACCTTGGAACTCTGAATGTAAGTACTTCCACCATTCCCGTCAGTGACCCTCCCACCCAGCCCAAGATCCCAGTTACCCTGACGCAGGCCCTAAGGCCCCTCCGAGCTGCCCCTCTCTGATTTCCCATTGCTCTCTAGAGGGCCAGATATCTGCGTGGCACCTGTAGCCAGCTCTGACCTTATCACTGGCACACCCCAAGGTGGGATCCTGTTCAGGTTCAGACCCTCTCAGTCTTCTCTACTCTCAGAGTTTACCAGGCCAAGCGTATACCTCACCTCAGTTTATAAAAGGCAATCAATTAATACTCAGGGATTTTCCAGTTATGCTTTTATTTAAAATAATAAATAAAATGTATTTTTAAAAATTGTCTATATTTGCAGCATAAAACTTGATGATTTGATATGCCAATATATTGTTAAATAATCAACAAAATCATCCTAATAAGTATATCCAACACCTTACGTAGTTACCTTTTTTGTGTGTATGGTGAGAATATTCAGGTTCTGCCGTCGTAGCAAATGTTAAGTAGAGAGTACAGTATTGTTACCTGTAGTTACCATGCTGTGTATTGGATCTCCAGAACATATTCACCTTGCATACATGAAACTTTGTGCTCCTCAACATCAACATCTACCCACTTCCCCTTCCCCTAGCCCCTGGTAACCACCATTCTATTCTGCCTCTATGAATTGGACTATTTTAGATTCCACATATAAGTCAGATCATACGGTGTTTATCTTTCTGTGTCGGGCTTATTTCACGTAGCATAATGTCTTCCACGTTCATTCATGGTGTTGCAAATGGCAGGATTTCCTTCTTTTTAAAGGAGGGCTAATATTCCATTGTATATACATGCCATGTCTTTTTCCATTTATCTATAGATGGACACTTAGATTTTTTAAACTTTGGGTATTGTGAATTGTACTGTAATGAACATGATTGTGCAGATATCTCTTCAATTTCAGTCCTTTTGGATATATAAGAGGGATTGCTGGGATATGATAGGTCTATTTTTAATTTTTTTGAGGAACATCCATACTGTTTTCCATAATGGTCAGAATAATTTACATTACCACTAACAATGTAACAATGTATAATGGTTCACTTTTCTTTTTTCCACACTTTCGCCAACACTAGAAATATATATATATATATCACGCATATTATTAGAAATATGTTACATGTATATTACATATACATTTATATGTGTATTATATATATATATTCACACATGCTATTGTAACAGGTGTGAGAGGTAATATTAATATTGTGGTTTTGATTTGCATTTTCCTAATGATTGGTGATGTTGAACATTTTTTATATATCTATTGGACATTTGTATATTTTTAGAAAAGTGTCTATTCAGGTCCTTTGCCCGTTTTAAAATCAGGGTATTAATTTTTTTTTTTTTTTTTGCTATTGACTTGTGTGCATTTCTTATATATTTGGCATATTAACCCCTTATTGGATATACAGTTTGCAAATACTTTCTCCAAATCTTTAGGTCCTTTTCATTTTGTTGGTTTCTCTTGCTGTACAGAAGCTTTTTAGCTTAATGTAGTCCCATCTGTTTATTTTTGCTTTTGTTACTTGTGTTCTTGTAGAATCCTAGTCAAAATATCATTGCCAAGACCAATGTCAATGAGTGTTTTTCCTAAGTTTTCTTCTAAGATTTTTATTATTTCAAGTTTTACATTTAGGTCTTTAATCTATTTTGTGTTGCTTTTTGTAAATGGCATAAGGGTCTAATTTTA
Source organism: Pan troglodytes (assembly GCF_028858775.2). Classification (NCBI taxonomy): domain Eukaryota; kingdom Metazoa; phylum Chordata; class Mammalia; order Primates; family Hominidae; genus Pan; species Pan troglodytes. The sequence goes on along the minus strand of NC_072411.2, from coordinate 29,959,769 downwards.
TTCTTTTGCAAGTAGATACCTAGTTTTCCCAACACCATTTATTCAAGAGATAATTCTTTCCCCATTATTTCTTCATTGAAAATTAGTAGACCAAATATGGTTGAGATTATTTGAGCTTTCTATTCTGTTCCATTGGTCTGCGCATCTGGTTTTTATGCCAGTACCTTGCTGTTTTGATTACTACAGCTTTGTGGTACAATTTGAAATCAGGGAGTGTGACGGTTCCAAATTTGTCTTTCTTTCTCAGGATTGCTTTGGTTATTTGGGATCTTTTGTTGTGATTCTACAGGAATTTTATAATTGTTCTATTTTTGTAAAGAATGTCATTGGAATTTTGACAAGGATTATGTTGAATCTGTATATGATTTTGGGTAGTATGACCATTTTTAAAATATTGATTTATCAAATCCATGAACACATTATATCTTGCCATTTATGTACATCATTTTTAATTTTTCATCAAAGCTTTATTATTTTCAGTGTAGAGATCTTTTATCTTCTTGCTTAATTTTATTTCTAGTTTATTATTTTGATGCTATTATAAATGGTATTGTTTCCCTGATTCCTTTTTCGGATAAATCATTACTGTTGTAAATAAATGCAAATGATTTTTGTACTTTGATTTTGTATCCTGTAACTTTACTGAATTCATTTATTAGTTCCTGGGGTTTTTTTTGTTTTTTTTTGTGTGTTTTTTTTTTGAGATGGAGTGTTGCTCTGTCACCCAGGCTGGAGTGCAGTGGTGCAACTTGGCTCGCTGCAACCTCTGTCTCCCAGGTTCAAGCAATTCTCCTGCCTCAGCCTCCCGAGTAGCTGGGATTACAGGCACCCACCACCACGCTTTGCTAACTTTTTGTATTTTTAGTAGAGACGGGGTTTCACCATGTAAGCCAGGCTTGTCTTGAACTCCTGACCTCAAGTGATTCACCTGCCTTGGCCTCCCAAAGTGCTGGGATTACAGGCGTGAACCACCGTGCCTGGCCTCATTTATTAGTTCTAACATCTTTTTATTTTTTGCAACCTTTAGGGTTTTCTACATGTAGAATCATGTCATATCCAAATACAGATTGTTTTACTTCTCCCTTTCTGATTGGATGCGTTTTATTTTTTTTTTCTTGTCTGATTGCTCTTGCTAGTACTTCAGGTACTATTTTCAATAGAGGTGATAAGAGGGGGTAATTCTTGACTTCTTTATCTTGGAGGAAAAGCAACATTGAGTATAATGTTAGTTGGAGGCTTGACATATATGGCCTTTATTATGTTCAGGAACATTCCTTCTGTACCTAATTTGTTGAGAGTTCTTATCATGAAAGGATATTGAATTTTGTCAAATGATGTTGCTGCATCTATTGAGATGATCCTATGACTTTTCTCCTTCATTCTGCTAAAGTGGTGAATCATATTTATTGATTTGCATATGTTGAATATCCTTTTATCCCAGGGATAAATCTCATTTGATAATGGTGAAAATGCTTTTATTATGCTGTTCAATTTTGTTGAGGATTTTTACATCTGTGTTCATCAAAGATATTGGCCTGTGATTTTCTTTTCTTGTAGGGTTTTTGTCTAGTTTTGTTATCAAGGTAATGCAGACCTTGTAAAATGAGTTTGGAAGTGGTCTCTCCTCTTCAATATTTTGGGAGAGTTTGAGAAGGATTCACATTAATTCTTTAAATGTTTGGTGAAATTCATTAGTCAAGCCATCTGCTTTAAAGCTTTCCTTTGTTGGAAGGTTTCTGATTACTGATTCTATCTCCTTAGTCATTGTAGTTCTGTTCATATTTTCTATTTCTTCAAGATTTAGTCTTGGTAGGTTGCATGTTTCTAGGAACTTATCAGTTTTCCCTATTATATCCAATTTGTTGGCATAAAATTATTCATAGTAGTCTCATGTTCCTTTATAACTCTGTAATAGCAGTTGTAATGTCTTCTCTTTCATTTTTAATTTTATTATTTGTCTTCTCTCTTTTTTTATTAGTCTAGCTAAAGGGTTGTTAATTTTGTTTACCTTTTCAGAAAAACAACTCATTAATACTTTCAATGATCTTTTCTATCATTTTTTAAGTTCCTATTTATTTCTGCTATAATCTTTATTATTTCCTTCCTTCTGGAAACTTGGGGCTTGGTATATTCTTTTTTTCTCAAGTACTTTGAGGTGTAAATTTAGGTTGTTTATTTGAGATATTTTTTCCCGTAATGTAGGCATTTATTGCCATAAACTTCTTTCTTAAAACTGATTTTGCTGCATCCTGTAAATTTTGATGTGTTGTTTTTTTCAATTTCATTTGCATAAAGATATATTTTTAAATTTCCATTTTGATTTCTTCTGTGACTTTCTTGGTTATTCAAAAGTGCACTGATTAATTTCCACATGTCTGCAAATTTTCTAATTTTCCTTCTGTTCTTGATTTTTAATACCATTGTGTTCAGAAAATATATTTGTTATGATTTCAATTTCCTCAAATTTGTTAATACTTTGTTTTGTGGCCTAACACATGACCTATCCTAGAGAGTGTTCCATGTGTGATTGAGAAGAATGTATATTTTGTTGCTATCGAATGAAATGTTCTATATATGTCTGTTATGTCCATTTAGTCTATAGTGTTGTTAAAATGTAGTATCTTTATTAATTTTTTGATCTGCATAATCTATGTAATGTTCAAGGTAGAGTATTAAAGTCTCCTACTTTCTTGGTACATTTGGACTGCTGTAACAAAATACCTTAGACAAGGTAATTTATAAATAATATTAATTTATTTCTCACAATTCTGGAGGCTGGGAAGTCCAAGATCAAGGTGTCGGCAGTTTGGTGTCTGGTGAAGGCTCACTCTCTGTTTCTGAGATGGTATCTCTTGCTGTGTTCTTCCATGGCAGAAGGGGGGAACACTGGACTCTCACATGAAGGGCAATAACCCTATGAGGGCTCTGCCCTCATGAGTTAATCTTTTCTCAAAGGCCTCACCTCTTAATACAATCACATTGGGAATTTAGTAATAACATATTAATTTAGGGAAGACACCAACACTCAGACCATAGCCCCTACTATCATTGTATTGTTTTGTATTACTCCTTTCAGTTTTGTTACTATCCCTTTTATATGCTAGTGGTTCCAATGTTGGGTACATCAATATTTATAATTGTTATCTCCTGTTGAAAAACGTACTGCCTAATCATTATATAGTTACATTCTTTGTCCCTTCTGACAGTTTTGATTTGACATATATTTTGTCTAATATAGGATAGCCATACCTGCTCTATTTTGGTTATCATTTGCATATATTATCTTTTTCTATCTCTTCACTTTCAGCCTATATGTGTGTTTAAAGCTAAAGTTAGTCTCTCGTTGATAGTATTTAGTTGGATCTTGTTTTTTTAATCCATTTAGCCACTCTATGTTTTTTGATTTGATAATTTAATTTACATTTAAAGAAATTATTGATAGATGTAGACTTACTTTTGCTATCTTGTTAATTGCTTTCTGACTGGTTTGTCGTTCTTTTGTTCCTTCTCTTGCTCTCTTTTTTTGTTCATTTAATTTCTATGTATGATTATGTTTGACTTTTTTCTCTTTATCTTTTGTGTATCTACTACAGGTTTGTGTGTGCTTCTATGATGCTTACATAAAACATACTTGTAACAGTCTATTTTAAGCTGATGTCAAACTAACTTTGATCACATAAAAATCTCTATTTACCTCTTTTTATAATGTGTATTTATCAATGAATTATTGTAGCAATAATTATTCTATAATTTTGTCTTCTTTCATACTAATATTAAACATGATTTTCACACCACTATTAAAATATTAAGGTATTCTGAATTTAATTCTATACTTAATCAGTAAGTTTTATAATTTCATATGTTTTGTTGCTATTTAGTGTTCTTCTCTTTCAACTTGAAGAACACCTTTTAGCATTACTTGTAGTGCAGGTCTAATGGTGATAAACTTCCTCAACTTTTAGTTGTTTGGAATAGTCTTTCTTTCTCTTTCATTTCTGAAAGGCAGCTTTGCCAGGTAAAATACTCTTTCTTGGCAGCTTTTTTCTTATAGCACTTTGAGTATCATACCACTCTTTCCTGGTCTGCAAGGTTTCTGTTGTGAAATCTGCTGACAGTCTTATGACAGTTCCTGTGTATATGATAATCCAATTTTTCTCTTGCTGTTTTAATTTTTTATCTTCAAATTTGGACAATTTGAATATAATATGTTTTGGTTAATATCTCTTGATGTTGAGCCTATTGAGGTCCTTTGTGTATCATAGATAAGGATGTTCATTTCTTTCTCCAGATTTGGGAAATTTTCTTTTATTATTTCTTTAAATAAGCTTCCTCCCTGTTCTTTCTTTGCTTTTTCTTAGATTTCCATAGTGCATACAATGTTTCTGTTGATTGTATCCCATAAATCACATAGGCTTCTTTCATTCTTTTTTGTTCCTTTTTAAATTGGTGTTCCCTCCTGAATAATTTCAAATAACCTGTCTTCAAGCTTGCTGATCATTTCTTCTGCTTTATTGAGTCTGCTCTTGAAACTCTCCATTGAAATTTTTAGTCTAGTCATTATATTATTTAGCTCCAGAATTTCTGTTTGGTTCTTTTTTATGGTTTCTCTCTCTTTGTTGAATGTTTCCTTTTGTTCATGTATTGTTTTACTAATATTGTTTAGGTTTTCTCTCTGTGTTTCCTAGATTAGTTTGAATTCTTCATCAGGCAATTTGTCGATTGCCATTTCGTTGGAGTCAGCCACTGGAACGTTATTTTGTTCCTTTGTTGGTGTTATGTTTTCTTGATTCTTTATGTTCTTTGAAGTTTGTCTTACTGTCTTTGTGTTTGAAGAAGTAGTCTTCTCCTCCACTCTTTACTGACTAATTTTAGGACAGAAAGACTTTTATTAGTCAGCCCAGCTAGATATTTGGGGAATCTGTCAGGCCTTTTCTATGGATGCGCCTGCCTCACACCTCTTGTTTCTTCTTTTTAAGATTGTATGTCCGCTTTCAATATTCCAAAATCAAGCTGTCTCTCTGTGAGTGCTTGTTCATAATCTGCAGGGACTCACCTGTGCTGCAGAGACTTTCACATACCATCTCAAGGATACCTGTGGAATGCTAAGGGCACACATCAGTTCATGCAGGGGCTTTAGGTGAGATGTCTCACAGGGGTCATGGGCAGGCCTCTTGGGAAAGTTATCAGGACAGTTAATAGTATCTGTGTCCAGTTTTTGAAATTCACTTGAAAGTTTCAGTGAGCCCCCATCCTTTTTCCCCACTTCTAACTCCTCTAGACTGTATAGTTATGCTCTCAGTAGTTTGGGTGGAATGAGGCAGAATTGGGCCTCTTGGGCAATATCTCACAAGCCTGGGGAAGTCAGGATCTCACATTACTCTCACTTTCACATGTGGGGCAAATTGTGGGCCAATGCGGTCTCTCTTGGCACTAAGCTGTGCTGCTTTGGGGGAAGGGTAATATTTTAAAGCGACACTGTTCTTCTTACCTTCTTAACTATATTTGTAATTATATTTTTGCTAGAACAGCGTGCTGGAATCTCTCCATTGTATTCCTAGATTCCCATATAGATATTCCTGACAGTGTTTGATTGTCAAAAATCAATGTTTATATGGGTCTGTGAGAATTGGAATCTCATATTTTTTCAGCTTGCTGATGTCACTTCTGTTATAAAATATTTTTATTCAATTTTATTTAGTCATAAAGTTTACAAACTTTCTTGACAGTGAGCTTATATTGGATATGGATCTGATTCCTCTTCCAGTTGCTCACTTATGGTTGAGTGCAGTTACCCCTATCCCAATTAATTTTACTATTAACTTATTATGTAAATCATTCCAAGTGTCACATTATCTGCACTTTATTCACTGATTTCCTGCAGCTCTCTGAGTATTCTTTCTAACGTCTTTATTCTGTATTTCTATTTTGAGGTTCAAGAAAGGCTTTGATACTGAGTACCATGAAGTGTTAGAATACAAGAAAGTTTCACATTGGTTATTAATCTCCAGTTTTGCAGATGAGAAACTCAAGAATCAGAAAAATGATGAGATTGTCCCACACTCTTTGCTAGTAAGTGTTATATTGAAACAACTGAGATTTTTTCACTCCCAGCCCATCCAGTTGCCTCTGAACTATCTCCTTAGCAATATATACCTATCTCTCATAATCAGACAATCCCCTAATGACTAAATCAAAGGAGTCCTTCATAACTTCACCGTTTCTTAGTTGCTTTGTTCTCAGTAGATGCAAATATAAGCAACTCCTTGAATAGAATGTGCTCTACCTTCATAGCTCTCTATGATCCTCTTGTCACCTTCAGTGTTGTTAGTGAATTAGCATGAAAGTTTGAGCTATTAGAGTCTTATTCCAGCAAGTGGATTCAGGTTTTATTCCCCTTTCCTGAAACTCTAATAGAAAGGTGCACTCAAGGCACAGTGATACAAAAAGTAGCTGTGATGGGCTAATCACAGACTTGTCTCATCTGATTAGTGTACAGCCTCAGCTTGGCCTGCATAGATCACATTCCCTAGACTCTCATAGGATTTGACCATATTATTGATGGCATTGGCGAGAGCAGGTGGGATCTGCACCCCAAGCGCCCCCACTAAAAGTCCCTTGTAATACAGGGAAAATGGTGTGGGTTTTAAGCTGCTTCATGGATGCATGCACGGTTGATCCACATCTAGATTCTTTAGCTGCAAAAACCAACACAAGTCCAGATAGATCACCATGACACTTCTGGGTTCTGGGATTTTCATGTTTAGAAAGGAAAAATAGTAAATAGTTCTTAATCTCAAGGTTTACTTGTCTCTGAAACATCATGCTACATTCTGAGTTTAGGTTACAGCCTCTGCACTTGATTGCTCCTTCATATTTTTTGGGACACCACGACCTCAGCCTCCCTCCTGATCTCACACCTGAGTGTCCCTGGGTCATGGGAATTGATAAGGGCTGCAGATATCCCTGACATCCCTTGCTAATCATTCCCAATCAGAGTTATTGGGCAAGATCCAAACTACACTCTCTGAAGAGTCTTTCCTCAAAGTAAGTTGTCCTGGCCAACACTCCTATGGCACCTATGAATGCCAACTATGTACACACTTACATATATCAAATGGTTTAACCCTCATGTCAACCCACAGGAGAATGTATTTTTATCATTCACCTTTTTTTTTTTTTTTTTTTTACAAATGTGTAAGCTGAAGCATAGGGAAATTAAGTGATTCAGTGCTTGTAGCAAGTAGGTGACAGGACTGGGATGAAGCCAAGCAGGTTATCTCAAGAGTGCATTCTCTGCTTGCTAGGCTGTGACCCTCTTTCTCCTATGTTATTTGTCTTTCTCTATTACAGTGAACGAATGGCTGTGCATAAGTCCTAGAATGCCAATCTGGATGGGCACATTGTTACTCTTACTGTGATTAATCTTCATTTCAAATATTTATTCTTAAGACAAAGATTTGGAAAAAACATTTCAAAGAAAATCTGCAAAATGACCTTTTGGTATTTTCAAGAAAATTCTACATCCCACCATTTAATGCCATTACCCTAAAAAGCCTGTTGAGGACTCCCTTCTGTTACCTATCAATTCATTTTGTTGCCATTCCTTACTATAAAACAATCCATCCAGATTTAAAGAAATTGGAATGAGCACTCACATTGAATGAGAAGAGCAAGAATGATGTTCAGCCTTGCAGTTTAAAAATAGAGAGCAGATTGCTGTGATTCTGTAATACTCTGTTCTGCCTACAATGGTTGCAAACAGAATAAATAGTGGAAGGAAAGGAAACCAGTGAAATGCAGGTCATGTGGGAGGAGAAGTGTTATTGATGCAGTGGCCATAAAATCTCTAAACTATCATGGTTTTCTCTGTTAGCTTCCCATTAATTATTTTGAATTTAATTAGGTCACATCTTATACTCTTTGTGTGCACAAGATAAATTACTGTAGGCTTGAAAGCACAGAAGCTCGAAACATATTGAGTGCAAAGACAGGTCTGAGAGAAAGAAGGCAGACAGAGGGGGCTGTCTGGCCATGGGCAGCTGCAATCAGCCTCTCTTCACAAAAGGGCTGCCATCTCTACTTTGTGTGTGCATTTGCATTCCAGGTCACTACTCAGGCTGCACTGCATGGTTTGAGTGCATATAAATTAAATAAACAGATAGGCAGCCAAGCTCCTGACTAGTAGCATGCTGTTAAGCTTTGGTGTTTATGTGTTGACTAGTAATAAACCATCATTACAGAGTAGTTTATCTAGAAAACTTACGGTTTTTAGGATAGAATAGATTTTCAATAAGAAAATTAAAGCTCAAGGAGGGAAAAAGAAGATTTGCCCAAAGTCCTGTAGGTGATTACTGGTAGGGATGGAGCCACTATTCAGGACTCTTGGACAAATGCTCTTTTCACTCCCTCATGCGTCCCCTGTACCAATGTCAGATGATTGTTCCTAGTCTGGGTTTATAATTGTGATGTCTGCAGTGAGCTCTGAAATTCTGGAATGGTGCAGACTTTGGAAAAGGTGATGGTACAGATTTGTCCCCCTATTTTTGTATATGTTTGGTGAGGCTATTTTTATATATGCTTGGTGAGGCTAATAGCTAAAATTAGATGTAGAATAGGTAATTCCATGTGTTTTAGCTACATATTCCTTTTGGAAAAGGAGTATCCCAGAGGCTTAGTGCCTCCTAAGAGTCACTAAAGGGCTTTGCTAAGGTGAAATGAGCTGTCCTCAGGGACTCTTGGTGGTGTTAGATCTCCTCCCCATTTCACGAACCTAACTGAAAAAAAACCCCAAAGACCTCAAATGCCTAGATAAAATTAGGTCCTCTTACTGCCAATTTCTAGCTACTCTTAATCATTGTTAATGCAACTGAAGTATCATATTACATGAACACAGCTTTAACACACTTTGAATTCACCTTGTGAAGGGAGTCTGGATTGGGTTCCAGAGCTTTGGGAAAGGTTGTTGCCAAAACTCTTCTTGGAAAAATCCTATTGCCTTTGTTTCTTCTTGTGATGTACAATGTTAGCTGCATATTATAGTTTCTCAAGTATAGGCCACCTCTTTGTTTCTAATTCTCCTATTTGTTTTACCCTCATTTGAAAGCAAAGAAAAAACAGGAAACACTAATACAGAAGTGTCAATAATAACCTTTTTATACAGGATAAAGAGGGTAGGCTAGATTATTTTCTAGTAACCAACATCCATCAGATTGTCAGACTTACACAACAAAATTTTATAGCTCGCTCCATGCAAAGTTCACTCTAGAGGGCAGTTACCTCTCTGGGGCCACTTTTTCTGCCTCAGCCCAGGAATGGCACTGGTGACTTATGCTCACATTTCATTGGCCAGAACTTGTCTTTGGCTCCACTACACTGCAAGGGGCTATGACCACAGCCACTTGAATGTCTCACAAAGGAAGGACAACTGCATATTGTGAAAACCACAGACACTATTTGCCCTGGTAGTTAATTTCTAAGATATTTAAATCCGCAATTCCCAACCAAGTTTATACTCACTGATAGAAGTTTTAGCAAAGATGGTAGCTGCAATATATGTATTTACCTATTCTGCATCTTTAGCTATTAGCCTCACTAAACACATATAAAAAATAGGGGGAAAGTCCATACCATTACTAAAAACTAGGAAAGGATGTGATTACATTCGCAAATCTCCTCCAGACAATAGATCTATGACATGAAACTGGATTTAGGGAAATGTTGACCAGTCACCAAAATACTGCATGAAGGAATAGTTTTCACAGAAAACTATGAATGTAAATGGAAGAAAAAAATCCCAGCATGATTCCCAAAACACTCTCTGACACCCAGCAGCATTGGAGGTAAGGATAGGCAAATAGGGGGAGTCACTGGCCCTTACCCCTTCCAGTGGAGCCACCTTGAATTCCAGAAGGCACAACCAAAGGAAATCCAGGAAGTACTCATCCCAGTTACTGCCAGCCCCGGGCCTTGCGAGGCAAAGGGGAGGAGCTTCTGTAGTGGACTCTCTATGAGGGTGGTCATTCCTCAGACCCAAAGCTCTTAACATCTTGTTTATGCCCACAGGCTACTAAATCTTGTATCTGACACAGTAAGGTCACAATAACTTGAGAAGCTTCTCTATGAAATTCAAACAGTGACCAACACAATCCCTGACAAACTCATTTCAACTTGAAATTTTGGATAAGCATGCACTTTATGAATAATTAAAGAAGAAAAAGCAAAGACACATATGTGTGTATGTGATTGTATGGGTATATATGTGTATTTATTGTATAATTATATGTGTATGTACACAACATACACATATACACATATATGTATTTATGTATTTGCACTAATATTGGATAACAGTCAACACATGTGACAGCTATGGGCTGTTATCATTATTATATCAAGATCTCTTGCAAATCACAAAGAAAGAAAAATATGAACATCTCAAGGCCAAAACAGGCAAAGGCTCTGTATAGACAATTTATTCATGAAGATCTGCAAATGACTAGTACCAAGTAAACAAAATGGTACTTCATATTTCCTACACAGGTTCTAAATCACTTGAGAAATAAGACAAAGTCAGCAGGCTTACTATAACATGCTGGGCAGAAAGACACAGCTAGAAAAGATATGCTGGACCCAGTCTGGAGCATGAGAAGGCCCACTGGAGATCACACCTGAAAGGCATCACAGTTCCCCAAGTCACTGCTCCCCCTGGCCTGAGTGGAAGATGGGGGCTAGAAAAAGATCAAGCATTTGGTCCACTGGCTCCAGCTAATTGTGAAACATGGAGCTAAATGTTGCCACCTACCAACCAACTAACCGCTTTTACTTCCAGGGAGAGTAATGAATGGAGGGAAAGAAGAGTATTTAGAGAAAAATCTTCCTCCTGGAAACCAGAAGGGTAGGATAATGGAGTGTTCTCTAAGACACCTTTACTGAAAGGAAAAATATGTAACTTGATACAACAATACAATTTCATCTCTACTTTATTAAAGTATTAAAATTATGATAATGATTATAATACATCTATATTAATAATGTGTAAAAATAGATAATCTCATATACTATTGATGAGAACATAAATCAATGCCATCTTTTGGGAAGAAAATTTAGTAATACATATCAAAAATCATAGCAAAATGTATAAAATTTGTCCAAATAGTTTTACTTCTAGAAATCTATGTCAAGGGAATGTTAAATAATTTTTTTAAGAAATGTAATATCATGAATCTTGTAAAAATATAAAATAAATACATATCAAAGATGGCATTTATCTCATCTTTAATGAAATAAATACGTTATTACAACTGGCTCAAAGGAGAATGGAAAGGACACACATTTACAAGCTATCAGGAAAGCTGAAATTAATTTACAAAGAATTTTTAAACTGGCCAGCACTCCAATTGCATTACACAGGACACAATTCAGTTGTTTTTCTATGAAAAAAATCATTTGCCTTATTAACTTTTTTTTTTTTTTTGAGATGGAGTCTTGCTCTGTCGCCCAGGCTGGAGTGCAGTGGCGCAATCGTGGCTCACTGCAAGCTCCGTCTCCCAGGTTCATGACATTCTCCTGCCTCAGCCTCCCGAGTAGCTGGGACTACAAGTGCCCGCCACCATGCCCAGCTAATTTTTTGCATTTTTATTAGAGACAGGGTTTCACCATGTTAGCCAGGATGGTCTCGATCTCCTGACCTTGTGATCTGCTCACCTTGGCCTCCCAAAGTGCTGGGATTACAGACGTGAGCCACCGTGCCTAGCAATTATTAACTATTTTTGTAGTGGTAAAATAGTTTAGAAACAACTAAAAGCAGAGATACACTGAAAATTATTCTAGACAGGATACTCAGCAGTCTTTATTGCCCATTTTGAAGTATTTCAGGAATAAGCAGGACAAAGATTTACCAAAAAAGAGTCCCTTCAAATATTGAGAATAGTGAAAAACAAAGGAAACAGGCTAATGTCTAATAATAAGTTATCAGTAAATTTAACTTTGGCATAGTTATAGATTGGAGTGCTATAAAACTATTGGAAATTGCATTGTAAGAAATATATAATTCGGTGCAGAAAAATACACACAAAAATAATTATATGTTCACATTGTTGTCCAGAAATTAAGTCTAATATAAGAAAACAGCAATTGCCAAGCATCTGTATGTTTTTGTTTGTTTGTTTCTATGCGTACATTTGGGTTTTTTTGGTGTTTAACACTATGTCCAGAGCCTTATTTAGTGTTGGAAACAAAGAAATAAATTGCTCATCCTAATAAAGAAACTGGAATATCATGGACCAGAACAAGCAATGGAAAGGTAAGAGAATAATATTTAGTCAGAAATAAACCAAGATAATGACAGTGAGCCAGGTCTGAGGACAACTGAGAGAATGGACCAGGAGCAAGACACAAATTCCCTGTTGCTAATGAAATATCATCACAGGGATAGCTAATACAAAACCATGGCTTCTGCCTGTACTACCTTATCCATTAAGTAATTTTTTGTGCTTCAAGAAAGTTTGTTGCATATTAGAGCCTTTGGATAGTGATGCTGTGGAGAATAAGAAAAAAATGAATAAGAAAAAAGAAGACAGAAACTTACAGAATCAGTAAGGAAAAAGAAGACAGAAACTGCAGGAAGAGAAGAGAGTGGGATTAAGCATGTTGCAGAAGCAGAGGATTGGAGTGAAAGTTGAATGTAACACAACAATGCTTTTGCCTATTTGTTAAATAAAATATTGGGTTTCCTGTAACATGTGGACTGAGTGATCAAACCATCCTTGTCAAACATCAGAGGATTGTAGATAGACCTGAAGATGCTTGAAGGAATATTTGTGGTTTGCATATGCATAGAAATAATAAATACCAAAATATTAATCATGTCTGTGATTAGGAAAATTATTTTGGAATTTTAATTTGCTTTTTATTCTTTTTCTCTATTTTGCATATATTCTTCAATAAATATTATTCCATTTGCAATAAGACAAAATTTTACTTTAAATAACAAAAAAATTGAATTTTTCAATTTAAAAACCTAAGACCTATAGAGCCCACTGCCCTCCACACTCCTCCTCTACATTAGTGTGCAAGAGATACCACACACTCAACTGATCCTAAGCTAAGTTTGTGATTCTGTACCCAAATCCTGTTCCTCCTCCTGCTTGTCTTGGTGAATTCCAGCATCTTGGAAAAGTTAACTCTTTCTTCAACTCTTCACTCTCCCCATCTGATGGGAAAACTGGTCCTTGTGAATTCCTCCCCTTTACCACCTTCCATATACATTCTTTGTACTTATTGTTAATAAATCTTCATCATATCTTGGCTAGATTGCATCTATACTATATTTCTTTAATTTAGTTACTTTAATTAAATTTACTTTATACTATATTTCTTTAGTCATGCTTGCTCCCCATTTATTCTCAATTCTGTAATAAGAATTTCTTTAAATGCAAATTTGATTTTGTTTTTCAATTTATTAAAACTCTTTAGAGAACTACCATAGCCTTTACACTTCAATCCAGACACTGTGGAGTAGCTCTGTAGGCTTCCACACATCCCCTCTCATAATCCAATCTCATCTTCCACCACTTTCCATCCCTCTACACCTGTTCATGTGGGATGAATTGCAGGTGTGAGAACACCTTGACGACCTCTAAGCCTTTACACAAATCTCCTCCATTTCCTAGGGTGTTCTTTAGCCATTCTCTACCTCATTCTTCAAAACCCAGTCCACATACCAATCCTTAGTGAAGCCTTGTGCACCCTCAAGTTGAGGCAGGCATCCCCCACAACCTCTGTCATCCTTTTTTTGACACCTGTTATAGCTTTATCAAAGTATATTTTAATTATTATCTCAATGGCCTGTCTCTTGAAGGTGGCTGTGTTTTACTGCTGTGTTTCTCCTGGGACCTTGCCACATGATGGGCATTCAATGAATTGCTGTGGAATGAAAGACTCTGGCACACTTTCCATTAAAGGGGATGAGACTTGTGTGGGTGTAAATTGTGCATGGATGAGGGTCTATGTGTAATTAACACTTTTCCTAAATTTCTAAATCGTGATTAGAAATCCACTCTGGGAGAGCATCACCATCATGATGGCTATGGAATGAGAGAAGAGAATGGTCATCAAACCTTGTGCTTGGCCAGGAAGAGGTTAGAGGAACGTCTTCTAAGAAGGGTGGTTGGCCCACTGCCTCTTGGCCTGGAAGCTGGACCGGTTGGGGCTTTGAATGAAAAACTTGTCAAATTGAGAATCATCCCATTTTTGCCTGAAATTTAAGTCTCTGTCTTCAGATCTAGTAAAGTTCCTGCAATGGAGGATGTGGCTAAAGTTAATCTAGAGATTCGCTGCAGTCTCTACTGGTCTAAGCTGTGGCAAGAACAGGCAATAATACAATGGTGTTCCAGCCTAGCAGACAGGACCAGATGAATGGGTGAATTAGAGCCCACTTCTGCCAGGGTCCTCTTTCAGTGAGGGAATTTTGCTTACTAAACATGAATAGCCACGATTTTGTTTATCCTATCTATGCATAAAGATCTCCAGCATCTTTGGGTAATGGTACTAGTGAAGATGGCTATGCAGTCATTTGACTGGGTGTGTTATAGCTTTTGCCCCAGGTCAAGGCAGAGTGCACACCTGTGCAGACCACAAAGGCCAGGTGTTTGTTTGCTGGGTTCAAAGACAAGCTTGGCTTGGAGCAGGAAGCAAAGAGTCTTTCTTTGGCTTCTAAGATATTTTCTGGGGTTGGGAGTGGGAACAGAGGGAGTCATTTAACTTCCTGTGCTTCCTCAGTATGGTCTTCTGCAAAATGAGGACAACCCTTCAATTGCTCTCCCTTCCCCACTCCTACCCTTGGAGACCTTTAAACTTAGATAACTGGAAGGATCTGAGAGACCATAGTCTATAACTTTATTTTTGCAGATGATGAAGTCAAAGCCCTCATTGCTTCGCTAAAGAGACCTTTCTCAAATGCACATCTGCAGTGAGTCATTCCTGCCTATAGCCATGTTAGCACTTTCCACTGCCTCCACGTTGAGTCGTAGCTCTCTTTAGTGGCTAAAGAATCCTCAGGTTGGTAGGAGCTTCCCCTGCTGGTCTCCCAAGACCATCTCTTGCCACCCACCCATCCTGCCCCACCCTTATTCTACCCCGTGACTTTCCTAGAGAAGCTGCATCCCTCTCAGCTCCAGACTTCTGCTCCTGCATTTACCAGCATTTTTTTTTCTTACTTGGAGACTAGCCTCTGAGTTCAAAGCTCCTCTCCTGTCTTCCTAGGCTGGGTGATGTCTCTCTTCTCTGCTCCTGCCTCGCGTTGCTCTTCTCTGTCATTGTACACTCAGTGATACAGCCACTGTCTGTGTCCCTCACTGGGCCAGAAGAGCCTCTTAGCTGGCATCTGAGCCTGATTCACCTCTTCTCCCCACAACAAAGCTCACGGATCCCAGAGGGTCATTGGTCAGTAACATTTTGTGAGAAGGTGAAGGAGTAAGGGACAGCTTAGCAAGTGACAGAGTACGTGATTGTCTATGTGGGTGGATGAGAGGATGGGTGAGTGGGTGTCTATGTGAGTTAGTAGGTAGGGTCTAGGTGGGTGAATGAATGATTAGGTGCCTAGATGAGTAAGTAGGTGGGTGCCTAGGTGGATAAGTGAGTGAGTGTCTAGGTAGATGGATGAGTGAGTCAGTGTCTAGGCAGGTGAGTAAGTGGATGTGTAGATGGGTGGATGACTGGGCGTCTAGGTAGATGGGTGAGAGGGTGTCTAGATGGGTGAGTAAGTGGGTGTGTAGATGGATGGAGTGAGTGGGTGGGTGTCTAGATGGGTGAGTGATCCTTGGTGGATGAGTACTTGGGTGCCTAGATGAGTAAGTGGGTGTCTAGGTGGGTGAGTCAGTGGGTGTCTAGATGGGTGGGTGAGTGGATGTTTTGGTGAGTGGATATTTAGGTGGGTGAATGAATAGGTATCTTGGTGGGTGGGTGGGTGAGTGGGTGTCTAGCTGGGTGGGTGAGTGTGTGTCTAGGTGATGAGTGAGTGGGTGTGTAGGTGATGAGTGTGTGGGCGTCCAGGTGGGTGAGTGAGTGGATGTCAAGATGCGTGAGTTTAGGTGGGTGGGTGAGTGGGTGTCTAGAGGGACGAGTGAGTGGGTGTCTAGGTGGATGAGGGACTGGGTGTCTAGGTGGGTGAGTGAGTGGGTATCTAAGTGAATAAATGACTGGGTATCTAGGTGGGTGGGTGAGTGGATGGGTATCTTGGTGGGTGGGTAGGTGAGTGGGTGTCTAGGTGGGTGAATTGTTGGGTGTCTAGGTGGGTGAGTGGGTGTCTAGGTGGGTGGATGAGTGGGTGTCTATATGGGTGAGTGGGTGTCTAGGTGAATGAGTGAGTGTCTAGGTGGATGAGTGTGTGGGTGGTCTAGATGGGTGGGTGAGTGGATGTTTAAGTGGGTGGGTGAGTGAATGGGTGTCTTGCTGGGTGGGTGAGTGGGTGTCTAGGTGGGTGGATGAGTGGGTATCTAGATGGGTGAGTGGGTGTCTGGGTGAGTGAGTGGGTGTATACATGGGTGGGTGAGTGGATGTTTAGGTGGGTGGGTGAGTGAATACGTGTCTTGCCGGGTGGGTGAGTTGGTGTCTAGGTGGATGAGTGGGTGTCTAGGTGGAGGGTTGAGTGGGGAGGTGGGTGGATAATATGTGAGTTTGGCTGTGAGTGGTGACAATGTTTGGTGGGGGTAGGAAGAGGTTGGGTAGGAGAGTAGGTGGTTGGAGCAGGTAAGCAGCTGAGTAGTGGGTGTGTGGGCACATGGGTAAGTGAGTGGGTGACTGAAGCATTAATGGAATGGAGCAGGAGCAGCATGATAAGCCCGAAGTCCTACAGAGCCCAGGCAGGCACCTCACGTTCCTGACAGGTGCTCTCTACACACCTGGTGCTGTCCCCGCCCCTCCTCTGAGTCCCTGCTCCTGTCACTCCACACTCATATTGCCCCTTCATTTGCTAAAATGCATGCAACATGGTCACTTGGAAGTAGAAGGCACTAACAGACAAATCAAAACCAAGTTGGCCCATCAGCCCTGTACAGATGGAAGGCTGGCATAGATGAAGCAGCTTCTGTCAGACACTCTAGCACAGGCCCTGGGCAGGGAAGGGGCCCTGGGGCTGGAGCAGCTATCTCTTCTCTGGCAGGTGACCTCACACTCAGCCGTGCCACCAGGGGAGAGGTAGTCATAGCAGGGACATGCACATAGCCCGATCCAATGGTGTGAGAGTGGATGCGGATCTTCTGAGATCAGAGGCAGCATCCAGTCCATCTGTGAGTCCTCAGGACCCAGCTCAGAGCTGGAAGAGGTGGGGCTCAGAGATGGCATAATGAGGGGCTGAAGGAAGGTGTCCACCAGACTCTGAAACTCCACTGGAGGAAGTGGCAACTCTCCTAAGGTAATGTTCTCCCATGCATGCTGAAAACCCTGCAGGGACACAGCATGGTATTACCTATGGTTATGGAAAATAGATTATAACCAAAAAGCTGAGGGCATTAAAAAGAACGATAACAAGTCAGGTGGTGTTTGGAATCTCAGCTCCTCATAAAACTGAATTCACAAGCAGCATCAGTGGGCGAGAAAGGCTATTTCCCCAAGGTGGAACCTTAAGAAAAACACATTTTGAAAGTTAATGAGGGGGGAAGAGGCAAAAAGGAACACAGTTTGCTTTAAAAACATATGGAGAGAAAAATTCTCAACAGATTCCCACGCAGTATTTGTGATCCTGGTTGTCTGACATTTGTGTGGCAAGGACAGACCACCGACTGCTTAGACATGGCCTACGTCTACAAAATCACATTTACGGGTGGTTACAAATTCCATTTCTTTTATTAACTGCTTGAAATGTTATTTACTTGATTGAATTACAGTTCTGGCCATTAACACTTTGGAATAACAACCCAGTTAATTAACATGGGAGAGCAGTGACAATGCCACCACCATCCTTAAGAGGGCCACATCAGCACAGAGAGCTCCTGGTGCTGGGCGCTCCACAGCGAACACCCTGAGATGGAGCAGGCGCAAGCCTTGTTTGAGTGGGCTGAACAGCGTGACTCCTTGGGGCTCCTGATTCATCCACCTCCTCCGGAAGGGATGATGAGGCTTCCTTCAGGGCTGCTCAATGCCCTTGTATTTGACTCCAGGAATGAAGGAGGGGCACTCAGTGTTTCTGGAGTGCCTGATGTGCACCAGGGGCTTAGGTACATTATCTGATATTACCTTGTTATTAGAGGGTGAGTCACATGTTTCTAGTCCATACTTGCAATAGAGCAAACTAAAGTTAGTGTGATCAATGGAGTTGCTCATGTTTATACCCTGTGAGGGGCAGAGTGAGGTTGGACTCACACGGCTGTAGTGGTGACGGCTGTCAGCTGCTACAGTGGTCATCAGCTGTCCTTTAAGAAGCTTTCTGGAGCATCAAAATGGGAAACTAAGAAAGCTAAGATGAGGGAGGCGTGTTTTCCATTTTCACAAAGTGGCTGTGCCTCTCTCCATCCCTGTGGCTTCTGCCCACAGCCAAATCTTCATGGGATCTGCAGGCGTGTTGAAACTCCTCACAAGTACACCTCCCCCGGGGAGCAGCACCAAGCCACAGGCCTGCCTGAACTGTGCCTCTGCTGATGAACAGCCTCTGCTGCACTCACTCTGGAATTTTTTTTTTTTTTTTTTTTTGCCTTTTATAAGAAACACACACAGTGTAATAACCATCTGGCCCCTTTATTTCTCAGTGGAGCTGCGTGTGTTCAGTGCTGACCTTGCTGGCCCTGCATTTGGCTGGAAGCAATCCTCTTATTAAATCAGAAACCAGAGGGGACCCCTGCCCCTTACCCCTGACCCCAAGACAAGCCTGAGGCTGGCCTCATCCTGACTTCACCAGATTGTCTGGCATTTAAATGCCAACATCTCTCCTAAGAGCCGTGATGCAGGCAGGAGGCTGTGCACAACTTTTTATACTTTATTTCTCATTTATAGGAAGAAAAGAAAAGGGAAAATGTCAGAGAAAATTCAGTGCTGACATCCAGGGCAGATAGCTTGTTGGACTAAGAGGACAAATGTCTATTGGATGAGGCTGCAGGACTCCCCAGAAAGATTGGGGGCCCACCCACGTGAACCCATGACCTCTGATTGTTGCCTGCAGTCTACTATCAGTGTAACTGCCTTTCCAGAGCACCTACTGTGTGCGAGGGACTGTGCTTGGCCATTGGCATGCCCTCTCTCACTCCTCAACCTTCACACCTATCCTGAGAAGCAGCTCGTGCAGCAAGTGTGAGAAAGTCCAGCTTGGCAAGGCGCAGAGAAGGCCTGCTGTCTCCAGGCCTGTGGCCTTGACCATCCAGATCCTGGTGATCAGCCTGCAGCTTCAAAATCTGTGAATGGGGCATTCACTGTGGGCACCAAATACAAATAGGGGCTATGACCAGTGCTTTCTCTGCCATAGACCATACAGTGCAAAACAGTGATGAGAAACTGCTTGGCCAGATGGGATTTGAATGGGCAAGTTCAGTAAAGAAACCGCACGTTATCTGTGGTGCCCAGCCAAGATGCCTAGGGTCTCTTACTGTATTTGGAATATTGGGATTTCCCCTGGACCGCCCTGGCATGCAGATCTGCTGCATTTGTTTGCTTGCCCAACTCTGCTTTTGTGGCTCCTTGACATTCACAACCCTCTGCTGACTGACCCTGACTTTCTGTAGATAATTTATTTTTACCTAGTGTTTCCACAGCATGGGTTCCCATGAAGGCAGGGACCTGAAACAGAGGCTTGCATGCAAGTAGATTATTTGGGATGTGATCATTGAGATCAAGAATGGGGACTACAGGTGTAGGAGGAGAGCTTGCGGATGAGGGGAAAGGCAAGACAAGGATGAGTATGGGATTTGCCATCACTAGGGCAGAACATTTCTGAGGAGCCTTAGGAGCTCTTTCTCAGCCCCTAACCCCGCTTGGTGAAAGGTAGCCCAAGGCGTTCACTCTCTGGCATCTCTGGGTTGTGCAAGGACTGAGGCTGAGGTGCACAGATGCTGCAGGCCATGGCATCAGCTCATCCCATGGCAGGAAGCAAGAGTCAGGTAGCATCTGTCTGAAGTTGCCACAAGGCTGCTCAGACCCGGTCACTGAAGTAGTGGCTGGAGTGAGAAGGGCTGAGAGGATTTGGGTGGTGCACCCATGATGCCATTGCACCTTTCACTTGCCATTGCACCTTTCACTTTTAAGTCAAGACGTTGACTCAGGATTTAACCAATATTCTACCCTAAGCAGTTATTCTTTAGATTTTGCTTGCCTCAAGGATGTTCCATTTCTTTTTGTTTTGTTTTGTTTCATTTGTTTGTTTGTTTGTTTTTTGAGATGGAGTCTTACTCTGTCACCCAGGCTGCAGTGCAGTGGCATGATCTTGGCTCACTGCAACTTCTGCCTCCCGGATTCAAGCAGTTCTCCTGCTTCAGCCTCCTGAGTATCTGGGATTACAGGCATGTGCCACCATGACCAACTAATTTTTTTTTATTTTTATTTTTAGTGGAGATGGGGTTTCACTGTGTTAGCCAGGATGGTCTTGACCTGCTGACCTCCTGATCCTCCCGCCTCAGCCTCCCAAAGTGCTGGGATTACAGGTGTGAGCCACTGTGCGTGGCCCGGATGTTCCATTTCTTACAGCCAACTTTGCCTATCTCTGTTCTTATGCACACAGACATAGTAGTTGATTCCTTCTGGGCCAATCAGAGTCCCCAATTTAGAGATGCCCTGTTGCAGACAGATAAATACAATGAGACTCAAACATTAAGGAACTTGCCTCAATTCACTGAGCGTATAGCTGCTGGGAGAGGTCTTACACCCAGGCTTTGTCCTTTTTTCTACTGCATCACCCTACCTCTTATCCTATTAGACTTTAGGAATTTAATGTTTTTCATTAAGATTGCCTCAAGTAACTCTCTCTTTTTGTTTGTCTTGATCTATGCAAAATTTCTTTCTCATTAGTCTTAATAAGACTTTGATGCCTCCTTGTTGTCTACAGAAGAGACTGCAAATACCTTACAATGGCTTTCAAGGTTCTCTAAGAGGTCTTTCCCAGCCCACCTTTACTTCCTAATAAGCACTTTATTAAGCAATATCAGATTATTGTCTATTCCTAGAATTTTTCAAAACCATCCTAGTTCGCTGCCCTTGCTATTTCCAGTACTTGGCATTCCCTCTACTTCTCTATGCCTGAAAATGATGGAAATGGCTTTGGAATTGGGCAGTGAGTGGAGGCTGGAAGAATTTTGGAAAGCATGCTAGAAAACTCCTAGGTGCCTTTGAACAGACTATTAAATAGGGACACTGTTGAGGAAAATAAGGAGAATTTTAGAAAAATCTTAGAAATCACCTTAGAAAAAGCCTAAATTGCAGTAAACAGACTGTTAGTAGACGTCTGTACTTGAAGGATACTACTAGCCAGGGCTCAGAGGGAAGTGAGTGACTTGGTATTGGAAACCAGAAGAAATGGGATCCTTATAATACAGTGGCAGGAAGCTTAGCAAAATTGTATCTTGTACGTTCACAGAGAGACTTGAAGAGTGAGGAAGACTAGGAGGCTGCTGCCATTTGAAGATGAAGTGTACAATACGACAGGGAATCAAGTGAACAGAAAGTGTTGATGGGGATCCCAGCAGATAGCCAACAAAAGGGAACCTCACTTCTACAGCAGCAAGGAACTGCATTCTGCCAAAAACCTAATGAACTTGGAAGCAGATTATTTTCTGGAGTCTGTAGGTAAGTGCCTGTCTTGCGGACACCTTGATTTCAGCCCTGGGATACTCTAAGCTCACCTGTTATTAAGCTCACCTGCTGTGTTCCTAATTTCATTTTTGTTACCTTCAGTTTTAAAAATTCAATTTGATTCTTTTTGATATTAATACATTCCAGTCCTCTGGTGGATTTCTCCATCATGTCATTTATTTTCTTGACCATATTAATAATAAATATTTACTAGTATATT
Source organism: Pan troglodytes (assembly GCF_028858775.2). NCBI lineage: Eukaryota > Metazoa > Chordata > Mammalia > Primates > Hominidae > Pan > Pan troglodytes. The sequence continues at coordinate 29,937,784 of NC_072411.2, read as the reverse complement.
TTTCATTGCTATATTTCCATTGTTGGATTTTTCTCTTGATCTGGTTGTTTATGCTTCATAACATTAAATTAAAAGCCACTCATGGCTGGGCACCATGGCTCATGCCTGTAATCTTAGCACTTTGGGAGGCCGAGGTGGGCAGATCACTTGAGGACAGCAGTTCGAGACCAGCCTGGCCAACATGGTGAAACCCCATCTCTACTAAAAATACAAAATTAGCCGGGTATGGTGGTGGGTGCCTGTAATCCCAGCTACTTCAGTCCAGAGGCTGAGGCACAAGAATCGCTTGAACCCAGGAGGTGGAGGTTGCAGTGAGCAGAGATTGTGCCACTGCATTCCAGCCTGGGTGACAGAGTGAAACTCTGTCTCAATAACAAACAAACAAACAAACAAAAAAGGCCACTCACTATGTACCAAACATTGACGAGACCCTGGATAATGTTCTGTTTCTTCAGCTGTGGGTTTTACCACTTTCTGCTCACCTTAGGCTCTTGTGTTCTAGCTTGAGAATAGGCTTATTTCCCTTCTCTCTGGGACCTTGGTCTTTTTGGCAAATCTTGTCTTAATTTTGTTTTACTCTTCTCAGAAGGCTCCAAGGGATCTGTGAAACCACTTTTTTCGCTTGACTTTCTCCTGGGCTTCTCATCCTTCTATCAGCACAAGCCCCAGCACATCAGTCATTTCAAAGAACTTCCTTTCTCTCCAGGAATTTGGCCCCTTAAGTCTAAGCTCCTTTCAGTCTGTGGTCACATTAATCCTGGATCCTTAGAGGACTTTTTCTTTCTTCTTGCAGTTAAAGAAATAGGAAATATCAGCTGTATGAGCTTTGGATGGGCCAAGTAAAACATATGTCTTTTGTTTGTAATCTTTTGCCTAGACTTGAGTCACATGATTGCACCAACCACAAGGAAGGCTGGAAAGTGTGGTCTATGCCTGTGCCCAGAATGAAAGAGACAGGTTTTGTGAGCACATAGAAACCTGTGCACTAGCACAGTCTAGATTTAATAAGCTGAGAGATTTAATTTAGGGAGTTTAATAACACTGGAAATGTGGAAGTGACCCAAATGACCTCTGAAGGTACCTTCGGGCCTAGCGATTCCTATTTGATTTCTAAATGTGGTTTACTAAAGAATTGCATACAGCATGCTGATACACACACAAAAAATAAGAAGACGAAGACATTCTGCTCATTTTTAGGAATTAAATGCTACATTCACAATATAGCATATTCTTGTCTGAGGTGCCAAGAGAGTCTTCGTGATTTAGAATTTACAATGGCCTCCCTTAAAAATACCATTCCTGCACAAATTAATTCAGTGAGTCCTCTGAATATTCAACTTCAATGAGCTGGAATAAATGTTCACTGGAGACTGGATAACTTAAAAGTTTCATCTAGCACAAAGCTAAAATGCCTTTGTATCCAAGGAGAATATTATCTTATTTCAAATTTTCACTGTTGTTAAATTATGGTTTAAGTCTTAACTCCATGTATTTACCACCTCCGAACTTTTAATAGGTATTTGGGGGATGCAAGAAAAGCAAAACCAACGTATCTTTTTAAAAGATATTATATTCTAACTAATGAAACTTAGGTGCAGAAACTGATAATGAAGTAATGCATCTGGAGAAGATCAACATTTGGATCAGAAAACAAGAATCACACAATGAGGGCTATTATTGGTGATTTTTAAAAGTTAATTTATTTTATTTTTAGAGTGGTTTTAGGTTGACAGAGAAACCAAGCAGAAAGTATAAAGAACTCTCATACACTATGGATTAGTTGGGTGCATTTACTACAGTTGATGAACAGATATTGATATACTATTATTAACTAAAATCTATAGCTTATATTAGGATTCACTTTTTGCATTGTACAGTTTTATAGGTTTTGACAAATGCATAAAGTCATTTACAATAATATATAGTTTTACTGCTGTTGTTTTAATGTGAAGTTTTCCTGATGACGATGACATTTAATGTTGAACATATTTTCATGTGCTTAATTGCATTTGTGTATCTTTTTGATGAGGTATCTGTTCAGATATCTTGCCCATTTTGTAACTGGGTCATTTGTTTTCTTATTATTGACTTTTAAGAGTAGATTGTATATTTTGAATACCAGTTCTTTATCAAATATGTGTTTTGAAAATATTTTCTCCCAGTCTGTTAGTTTGTCATTTCATTCTCTTAACCATGTATTTCACAAGTCAGAAGTTTATTAAAGTCCAAGTTATCAATTTATTCTTTCATGGATTGCACTTTTGTTGGTGTATCAAAAAGTCAAACCTCAGGCCACCCAGAATTTTCATCTATGTTATCTTCTAGGAGTTTAATAGTTGCACATTTTACATTTAGGTTTATCACCCATTTTGAGTTAATTTTTATAAAAAGTGAAGTCTTAGTCTAGTTGTATTTTTTTGTATGTGATGTCCATTTGTTTCAGTATCATTTTTTGAAAAACCTCTCCTTTCTCCATTGAATTACCTTTGCTCTCTTATTCGTTTTTTTGTACAGGAGGGGTGGGGAGGAGGGTGAGGTGGGTGTTTAGGGATTAACTTTGTCTTTAATTTTTAGCGCACATGTAAAACTCTTTGGAGGTGTTTCATACTTGTAGGAGGAAGTCCAGATGTCCAACTGGGTATTCAAAAGCATTCAGAACGTATTCCCTGTTTACTCTTTTCTAAAACATCATCTATTATATTTATTACTGTACACATACCTGTCTACTTTCTGTTCCTCAAACTCCCCTCAGACTCTCATACCTTCTTTCCTTCTGTACATTGTTCTAATTAGAATGCCTTGCTTTGAATTCACCTGGACACATTTTCTGAAGACTGTGCGGGCAGACAAGAGTCTGTTGACTTTGCAAGTGATTTGTGACGTCCATGTGATTGGTGACATTGAGAACAGCAGTTTCTGTAAGTGAAGGCAGAAAAAGAATAAAGAGTAAATTACAAACTCGAGGTGAAGAAATTTGTCATAAGGCAAAAAGAAGGAAGGTGAGAAGGGTAGTAGGTAGTAGCTGGATGGAGATGTGGGACTTAGTAGAATATTTTTGTTTTTAGAAGGGAGTAAATAGAATGTTTGTTTTTGGATAGGGGTCCTTCCTCCTTTGAAGTACTCACAGCTTTATGATACTCCTCTGAAGTACCCACACCTGTTTACTTGTCATATTCCTTACTTTCACTTACAGGTGATTTGATACCAGTCCTCAAGCACCCGCCAGAGAGCCTTGTGCACATCGGCCTCTCTGCCAATGCTGTTGAATGAGTGACAGCCTTCTGAGGGCCAGGCACTGATGACCAAGATTAGGAAACTGCAGAGGGTGGTGAGAAGGCATTTGTAGGGAAAGTGGTGTAGGGCCCATGATTATGCAGGGAGGTCAGCACCCTGAGCCACTGCTGGGGGGACTCAACTCATGCTCAAGACATGACTCTGAGTGGCAACTCATGAGTGCTCAATTTCCAGAGGAAACGTGTGAGTCCCTTTAAAAGTTTTTCCTTCACATTTTTGTTGATAGAAACCTAATTTTGCATTGGAGCAGCAATGTGTCTGGACTGAGAAATCTTGCTGGAAGTTTTCACTCTCAGCATCCCTTGCAGCTAGGGCTGGCCATGTGACTGATATTGGCCAATGATATAAGAAGACATCTACTCTGAGGCTTCTGGGAAAGTTTATATTTTCCAATAAAAGAAGAGAACTTTTATCCCCATTTACATCCTGCATGTCTAGGAGTCTAGGGTGAAAATGCAGCCTGGAATTGCTGCAGATATATTTAGATTGGAAAAATTATGTGAGGATAAAAATCTAACATACTGCAAGAGACTGAGTCCTTGATGAACTTATTGAATAAACCCTTAAACGGCCCATTGCACAACTTACTATTAAGTGATTGATTGATATCCTTAAGATTGAAGACAGTAAATTTTCTGTTTCTTGCAGCTGAACACATTCTAATATTAATAAAATTTCTTTCACCTTTTGTCTCAATATTTCTTACTTTTCCCAGAGAGACGAGCAGGAAGAGGGATATTAGAAGAGAGAAAGTGAAAACTGGACTGAAACATTGCTAGCTGGGGATCTTAGGTAATTTGGTTAATTTCCTTCAGCCTCCAGTAAAAACAAAATAATTCAGATGTTCCTACAATTTGGGCAAACCTTATTTTCCACTAACAATATCTGAACAAATGGGATTTTTAGATTAATATATTTATTGATTGTAACGTACTTATTGCTGAGACATGCTGACACCATCAAGCTGTAAAATGCAGTCCGGGTTTCCTGATGAGATAGAGCAGGTCCTATCTCAGTCAATGAGGGGAATAGCACTTCAGATCAAGCACATTTAGGCTTCCTAAAGGAGTCAGGATCAGAAGTACGGGCAGCGCCTGCCAGTCAGTGACAGAGAGGGCTCATGTTCTGAAGCAAAAGAAGTCAATGGTATGTCTTGATAAAGCTTGACTATGAACTTATCTCAATTTTCTTTTCAAGCAAGCACGCATCTGATGGTAAGTGCATTCCTTATTGACTGAGCACAGGTTCTCCTCTTAGCTCTTGCTCACCAAATCAGTGTGGAGGTTGCCCCATCTATGAGGAGCTGATGACCAGCTAGTCTTTGTTCAAGGGTCTTGGCATGTGTGTGTGGCTGGGAAAACAACCCAGGACTGTGGCCTATCTCCCAGGCTCCTTGATGCCCCCAAGCCAACAGCTCTTTAGATTTTTTCCTGTCTTCCCACCTTGCAGGCCAGCTTTCTCTTTGTAGCTAAAAACAAATTATGGCCTTAATCTTAATTTCCAGAGATAGTAGTTTATTAAATAGGACAGGAATAAATGCAATTAGGTTGTGATGCATGGAGCTGATCTCAGAACTTGGTTTTCAATCATAATAGCCTCTCTTTAGGCAACTCACTCCTAGTCCTATTCTCTGCACATGTGGGAATTATAATGAGCACCAAGCAGAATGAATGAAAATAAATCCAGACCAAGAACCACTGATGAAACTGCAACCCACAAGAGAAAACTAGCCAGGGTATCTGCACAGGAAGGACAGGGAGACTTCTCTTTATAATAACAGAACCCAGAAGATGACCTACAAGGTGAGCATGAGAACTGAAGGTTATTCAAATAAAGATGTTTCTGAGCAAAGGCTAAGTTAACCACTCAAAGACTGAAAGAACTAACAAAATATATGCTTCATGGTGAAATAAACTTAATCCTGAAGAAACAATTAAGACAAACATGAAAACAGAGAAAAAGAAAGTTGTCAGGATAGAGTATATCAAGCAAGAAAGAATTAAATATAGAAACAAGGTGAACTGAAACATCAGGTAGGAAGAAACATGCAAAATGAGGAGAGTGAGTAATTCGAGTTTCAAGAAACAGTATCAAAGTTCTTACACTTGTTGACCAAAAGTGGAAATTATGGATCAACTTTAGACATTTTGAAATAAAGAACATATCCTCAAAGCTTAAGTGTAACCACCAAAAAATGAAAAGGAGATTTATAACTAAATCTCCTGAACCAGTAGAAGTTATACTTATAGAAACCTTAATAAATCTAGCTCATGTGACTTTTCTCTTCTTCCTAGGTTCTGCCCACAGGGGAGATTGTGACCTATTGCTGGCCCCAACAGCAAGGCGAAGTTACACATTTGCCTTGGCCTTGCCCTGAGAAGGTGCTGTGACATATTGCTGGGCCCAGCACCAAGGTGATGGGACTCTCCTCTTCTAACTGGACCCTGCCCACAGAATAGAGGGTGACATATTGCTGGGCCCAGCACAAGGGCAATGTGATTCTTCTGCCTGGTCCCTGCCCACGGGGGTCATTGTCACGTATCTCTGGGCCCATCTCCTAGATGAGTGACTCTCCTCTTTCTCCTGGAACCTGTCCACAGTGGGGATTGTGACATATTGCTGGTCCCAGCACCACTGTGATGTGACACTCCTCTTGTGCCTGGGGCCAGCCCACTGGGGTAATTGTGACATATAACTGGACCTAACCCCTAGGTTATGTGACTCACCTCTCCTTCCTGAGCCCTGCCCACAAGGGGGCCTCGTGACATATCTCTGGACCCCTCACCTAGGTGATGAGAGTCTCTTGCCTGGGCCCACCCCTCAGGGTGTATAGTGACATATTGCTGGACCCAACACCTAGGTGATGTGACTCTTTTCTACTACTTGGCTCTGCCCAAGGAGAAATTGTGATGTATCACTGGGCCGAGCACCTAGGTGATGTGACTCTCCTCTCCTGCCTGGCTCCAGCCAAAAGGGGGGATTGTGACATATCACTGGACCCAACACCTAGGTGATGTGACTCTCCTCTCCTGCCTGGCTCCAGCCAAAAGGGGGGATTGTGACATATCACTGGACCCAACACCTAGGTGATGGGACTCTCCTCTTTTGCCTGGGCCCACATATTTTGGGTATTGTGACCTGGGTGATGGGAGCCTACTGCTTGAACCCTACCCAGAGGGAGTTTTGTGACATATCTCTGCATCCATCACCTAGGAGATGTGACTCTCCTCTCGTGCCTGGCCCCAGCCAAAAGTGGGGATCGTGACATGTCACTGGATTCATCACCTAGGTGATGGGACTCCTCTTTTGCCTTGGCCCCACATACTTTGGGTATTGTGACATAATGCTGGGCCCAACACCTGGGTGATGGAAGGCTCCTGCCTGGGCCCTGCTCACAGAGAGCCTTGTGACAGATCTCTGCATCCATCATCACCTAGATGATGTGACTCTCCTGTTCTGCCTGCACCCTGCCCATGGGGAAGATTGTAACATATCCCTGGGTGCTGTTCCCAGTCTTGCCTCATGGCCTTTGCCCCAGCTGTGTCCTCTGCCCTGCAGGATGCACCTCTGCTCCGTGTGGCTCCCTCCCACTCTCACTCTCCAAATGCCCTGAACCCCTGAGCCCCACTGCAGCCCCACTGTACCCTGGCTCTGCAGCGCTGCTTCTTCATGATGTGTGTCTTCCAACAGCAGACGGGGGCATGAATATGGATGCCTCATTCACTGCTGTGTGCCGGCATCCAGAGCAGGACTGGAGCCCAGAGCAGGCACCTGACTGATAGTTGTTGAATGAGTACAGTAATGAATGACAATGAAAGCACTGTGTAGAAACACTGGCTGAATAGTACCTAGAAAGAAAATGTCTCAAATACCTACATTAGCAATGAAAAAAACACTGCTAATTAATGAACTAAGCATCTAATTCAAGAAACAAAGCAACACATCTAACTTATAGAAAAAGTGAAAAAAAAAAAAAAACGTAAGATCAAAAACTGATGGAATGAGAGCATCAAGAAAAACAAGTTCCTTCTTTGAAAAGCACTGTTCAATAATACCTTCTGCAACGTGAGGACATTCTGTGCTAACCCAGCAGCCACTAGTCACGTGTGTATTCAGTACTTTAAATGCAGCTAATCCTCTCACTGAGGATCTAAATTTTTAATTGTATTTAAGTTTAATTTTAATCCATTTAAATAGCCATATAAGGCTAGTGATACTGCATTTGACAGCACAGTTCTAGAATATTTCCATACAGTGTTCCCAAGTTGACATGTATAATAATTATTGTGGGAACATAATGGGGGATAACTAGATATACCCTAAATGACTACCAGCAGTAAAAGGCATTAATAAATTGTGATAGATTCATGCAATATAAAATTAAAGTTAAAAATGATTTACTAGAGCTGTGCAATTGAGTGATGTACAAATCCTAATGCTCAACTGCTTCAAACCTACAATAACAGCAGTTTCAAGGATTTCAGCCTAATACATTTATAAATATATTTAAATTCCAAAAATATTCAATTCTGTGTCAAAAGCAAATTGCATAATCATATTTAGAGTATCATATTACTAAATATTATTTAGAGTAACATTTTAAAACTCTACAAATTAGCACTTTATGTTTTGAGGATGGGAATAGATGCAGAACAATTGTTTATTGATATTTGACACAAATGTTCCTATCTCTGGATGAGGGACACGGATGCCCTCAAGGAGGGGTATGCGAGATCCTCAGATTGCTTAAAAATCTGAAGCCAACGGACAACATATTCAAACTTGCTAAAGCTGGTGGTGAGGAAATGGGTGTTCATTATTTTATACAATTTCTCAAGTAATAAGAAGGAGACAACAGGAAAGGGAAGGAAAATAAATCAAGTCTCCGGTGCTCTGTTTCCACAGCCTCTGCAGTAGACTTCCTGGAGCCCGTGACTGTGGTTGCAGCACAGGAGGCCTGTGCCTTGCAGAGGCAGCAGGCACAGGCAGCCAGGAACATGGCCTCATCTTGCCCATCTCCTGTAGAATGGGGCCCTTTCGGTATGAGGAGGGCATGAGGAAGCATCAAGGAGAGCGTGGACAGGCTGCGAATCTCTTAGTGTCCCCTCTCAGTCTCCCTGGAAGACTACAGTGAGGGTCTCAGGTCACCTGGCTGAATCTCACATCACAGTGAGCAGCGTAGCTGGGCCTGCCACCACCATGGAGTGAAGGACCTCTCATAAATGGCTTGGAATCATCCACCTATCATATAATGCACACACCAACCAGGAAGGTCCAACGCACATCTTGTTACTTCCGGGAAATCACTTTCTGCCCTGCAGACCTCTCCCTTCTCCAAAGGCCATGTCTGCCCGATCCCCACTTATCAAAGGCAACTGGCCCCATCCACCTCACTGCCTGGCACATGCAGCCAGCACAGGGCCACCTCCCCTGCTGTGACAGGGCTTATGTCACCACTCTGCCTGCCCCTTTGGTGTAGTTTTCCTTGCTCTTGTTTTCTCTGGGAAAGGAGGTCTCACGCAGGTGGACATTAGATCATGGTCCTGCAGTGGGGGAGCTGCTGGGACGAGGCTTCCTCAGCTGAACCCCAGATGGGACCAGCCGGCTCAGTGCCAGGCAAGGAAGAGCTTCAGCCTCCCTTTCTGGGGCAAAGCCTGTGCCTGGGAGTTCATGGCATGAAGGGACAGAACCAAACGAGGGTCCCCCAATGTGGCAAATCCCCAGGAGAAAAGAAGGAGAAGCTAACTGAACACATGCACCCAGCTTCTACTCCCAAATGTACCAGTTAGATAATTCACTCCTCCTTCCCTCACAGAGAGTGTGGGGGCAGAGAGGAGGCCCTTCTGCATGGAATGAACAGCTAAGACCTTCCCCTTATTTATGTTGTGTTGGTATTTGTTGCTATTTTGGCCAGCAAATGGGCTAGGCCATTTGTATTCACTTCTCCTTTTACCCTCCCCTCAGTAGCATGAGGTATGAAGTTTCCTTAGAATGGAGATGACAGTAACAGTGGGTATCAGAGCTGTGCTTAAAATCCAAGTCCAACTTGGAGCCAGAGCTTCTGCTGGAGAGCAGACTGCTCTGCGACTGCAGGTACGAGGTGCAGAAATGAGGGCCTGTGGGCCCTGGGTGCAGACCCCATGTGTGGGCCTGGGCCCAGCTCTGTTCGTGGGATTGTGGGTAGGCTGGATGCTGGGGGTGGGAACCCCACTGTCAACAGTCATGGATTGGCCTGCCCTGAATCCTGTGAATGCCGCTGTAGGGGAGGGGACCGGGAAGGGAGGAAGAGGCTGTTAGCTGATCTTGGTATAGGACTCTCACTGTGATTCCAGCCTCTCTGGAGACAGATCAGCACTGGGTGGGATGTCAGGGCTGAGCTGACACAGTTCTCTCCCCACATTCAACTCCACCAAGGGTCAGTTGTTCTGGTGGAACGACTGTGTGCCCAGAGTCTAAGATAAATTATCAACAAGTCTGTTTAATGAGCACAGACATTTGGTTGAGAGCATAATGAAAATAAATCTGCAAAGCATTTTCAGCTGATTTCCCCATTTAGGGTCTGTCATATTAGCATGGCTTTCTGGTTTATAAAATAAGCCTACATGAAGGCACAATTAGAACCTCCTGAAAAATCTTTATTCCCTTTCCTTGTTGATTTAAAATATGGCTTTCCTTATTCTTCCTCAGCACCCTGGCGCAGAATGCAATGTGCTCCTAACCCCACGCTGTCTGCTCAGCCCACTGAGGACAACAGGAATGAAAGCCTGGACTCTGCCAGTCACTGGGCAGGTGCAGAGAATGCTGTTGGGGCAATCCTGGCATGGGTTGCTGCCTTCTAGAACCTGTGTGTGGATTCAGATGTCACTGTCTCTCAGGATTTTGGCAGAAGAGCTAATTATGATACAAGATACACAAAGAGAAAGCATACCTCTCTTTTCACAGCCAAGCACAAGGCTGCAATACACAAGGGATGCAGAGATCTGACCACTGAATGCCTTACATTTTATGCACAAAATGCCTCCCTTCTCAGATTTAAAAAATAAAAAAAAGCAAGTGGGCTGGGCACAGTGGCTCATGCCTGTAATCCCAGCATTTTGGGACACCAAGGCAGATGGATCGCCTGAGGTCAGGAGTTCGAGCCCAGCCTGGCCAACGTGGTGAAACCCCATCTCTACTAAAAATACAAAAAATTAGCCAAGCGTGGTGGCATGCGCCTGACATCCCAGCTACTCGGGAGGCTGAGGCAGGAGAATTGCTTGAATCTGGGAGGTGGTGGTTGCAGCGAGCCAAGATTGTGCCATTGCACTCCAGCCTGGGTGACAGAGCAAGACCCCATCTCTAAGTACATAAATAAGCAAGTTATGATTTATTTCCACAAATTATGCCAGAGGTGGGGGATGGGAGCATGCCAAGGTTGTGCCCCCACTCTATTTTCTAACTTCTTTATAAGGACTTTCAAATAGAAAAAAGTGGAAAGAACTTGAAACCAAACACCTGGATACCTGTTTTAGTTCATTTTCTGCCACTATAACAATACCACAGACTGGGTGATTTACAATGAACATAAATTTATATAGCTCATGATTCTAAAGGCTGGCAAGTCCAGGAGCATGGTGCTGGCATCTGGTGAGGGCCTTCCTGCTGAGTCATGACAGAGCAGAAAGCATCACATGACTAGACAGCAACAGCATGCATGACAGCTCAGCTGTCACTCCCTCTTCTTATAAAGCCATCAGTTCTGATGACCTTTTTAAATCCTAATTACCTTCCATGGCCCCACCTCCCATCAACATATGAATTTAGGGATTAAATTTCCAGTACATAAAATTTGGAGGACGCAATCAAACTAAAGCATTCTTCCCTCACCCCTAAAATTCATGTCCTCACATGCAAAATACATTCACCCCCATCCCAATAGCTCCAATGTTTTGACTCATTCTGGTGTCAACTCAAACGATCAAAGTTCAGAATCTCACTTGAATCAGATACATGTGAGACTCAAGGCATGATTCATCCCATGGCAAATCCCATCCAGCTGTGAGCTTTTGTAATCAAAATGAGTTGTCTACTTTCAAAATACAATGATGGGACAGGCATGGGATAGATATTACCATTCAAAAGGGAGCAACAAGAAAGAAGAACAGGTAACTGGTCCCAAGTACAAAACCCAATTGGGAAAACAACATTAAGTCTTAAGACTCCAGAATATCCTTTCACTCTATGTGCTGCCTCCCGGACACACTAGTGGAAGGGTTGGGCCCGCAAGGCCTTAGGCAGCCCCACCCCTGTGGCTTTGGTGGGCTCAGTCCACACTTCAGTGCTTCCAGGCTGGTGTTGCATGCTGCGAACTCTACAGTTGTGGGGTCCTGGTGGTGGTCCCAACTCTGTAGCCTCATTAGGCATTGTCCTAGTAGGCACTCTCTGGGGTGGCTACACCCCTGCCACAAGTCTCTGCATGGGCCCCCAGGTTGTTGATATATCCTATGCAATCTCAGTGGAGGCTGCTGTGCCTCCACAGCTCTTGCTTGCATTCTGCACACCTGCAGAGTTAGCACACCATGGTCTTCACCAAGGTTTATGACTTGTACCTTGCAGGGTAGTGGGTCAAGCTGCACCTAGACTCACTAGAACCACAGCTGGTGCAGCCAAGCATTACTGCACCAGAATACAGGGATCAGAGACTGGGCCCAGGCTGTAGCTCATCTGCTGAAATTGTATGTGCTGGAAGTTTTATTGCTGAATTCATGTTGATTGGAGGCAGGCCACTGAGAGGTCATTAGGACTTTAAAAGATCATTAGGATGAAGCCCTCGTGATGGAACTGCTGGTTTCATAAAAAGAGGAGGAGACACCTGAGCTGTCATGCACAGTGTTGCAATCAAAGATCTCTAAAATGCCTTCGAGTTTTTCTCCCATTGTTTTGATGAATAGCCTCTGGCTTTGTTCTATCCACACTAGTTTTCTTATCAGTCAGTCACTTGGTCACACTCTTGGTTTCCTCTGCTGAAAATGCTCTTTCATTCTCTACCGCATGGAAAGGCTTTTTTTTTTTTCAAATCTTTATATACTGCTTCCCTTTTAATTATACATTCCATTTCAAGTCATTTTTTAACTCCCACATCCCACTGTCTACAGTTAAAAGTAGCCATGCAGCAGTTAGAATGCTTTGCTCCTTAGATGGTTCTGCCAGATATCCTAGTTCATCACTCTTAAGTTCTACATTCCATAAAGCTCTTGAGCATGGATACAATTCAGCCAAGGCCTTTGCAACTGTATAACAAGAATGGCAAGGATGGCCTTTACCCTAGTGTCCAATACCTTGTTACTCAGTTCATCTGAGAGCTCAGCAGAATGGCCTGTACTGCCCAGATTCCTATCAACATTTTGGTCATGGCCACTTAATCTCTAAGAAGATTCAGGCTCTCCCTAGTCATGAAGTATTCCTCTAAGTCCTCACCAAAATTGCCCTTAGTGCTCCATTCATGTCTTTACCAATTAGTCATTTCCAAAACTTTCCAGGTATTTCCACATTTCAGATATTTACAGCAACCTTTTCAGATATTGATAGCAACAGCTGGGTACCAATTTTTTGTCTTAGTTGGCTTTTTGTTGCTATAATTGAATAACTCACACTGGATATAAAGGAAAAATTTACCTCTTACAGTTCTGGGGGCTGTGAAGTCCAAGATCAGGTGGCTGTGTCTGGTCAGCTTCTGGGGAGGGCTTTGTGCTGCATCATGATATGGTTGAAGGCAACACAGTGAGAGAGCAAGAGCATGTGTGTCAACTCAGGTCTCTCTCCTTCATCTTACAACCCCACAAGCCCATCATGGTAACCCCAGCCTGATGACTTTATCTAATTCCAATTAGCTCCCCAAAACCCCACCTTTGATCAGCAAGGGAATTGGGGGATTACATTTTCAACACATGAAACTTGGGAGATATATTTATACTACAGCATTACTTATCACTTAACCTCCACAATCAGTAGTTTGCTTTCTTTGTTTTAATCAGTTTCTATCCGTCCATCAAATAATCTTATTTTCAATCCTTTTCAAGGCAAGTTGCAGACACCCTGACGGAGCATCCCAAATACTTCAGCATGTGTAATATTAACTAGCACTCTACATGTGTTCATGGTTCTTGTTTCTATAGATAAATTTATACAAAGTGGAATACACAGACCTTCTGTGTACCATTGCATGTGTACGGTACAATGTGCATAGCTGTGTAAGACAAAACCTCTTCAAGATGTAGAACATGACTGCACCCCGGGAAGTACCCCCTGCCCCATGCATCCATCCTCACCTTCATCTCCACAAAGGCTGTTCTCCATGGTTTCATGTTTTCAGAACAAAAAATGTTTTCCCTCATTCAGAATTTCACATGAGAAATTATACTCTGCATAGTCTTCTGTGTACAGCTTCATTTATTCAGTATTATGTTTTTGAGATGCTTTTACATTATTGCATGTAAACACACTTTGTTCCTTTTAATTTCTGAGTAGTATTTTATTTTGTGAATAGATTCCAGTTTATTTATTCACTCTCCTGTTGATAGATACCTGTGATGTCTCTATTTTTTGCTATTTTGAATAAATGTAACATAAAAATTCTTGTATATGGCTTTTTTTTGGAAGACATGTTTTTATTTTTCTTGGATAAAATAAATTCCAAGCACATTTATGTAGCCTCCATGAAAGGCCCCACAACAGAGGGTGGAGTGCATCGTAAAAGAAATCAGGGCTATTTCTGACCCTGGGGCCACAGTGCTGCAGGGAGCTAGACTCACCTCCACCTCCTCACCCTTTACCCAGGACACCTAGAGTTTGCTGGAAAGAGTTGGACAGGAATGGAGCCAGAGTTTAATCTTTTCCGACGGTGAGGAAGTGATTGCTTTTCTCTTTAGTCTATGTCTGTGGACATGCTGGAGATATGCCACTCCAGGCAGGCAGCTGGGACCCTAGCAATGGAACCTTATGTCCCCAGTCAGTGGGGCCTGGCAGAGATTTCTGATCCAAAGAAAACACTGCTACCCTGAGTGACTCAGAGTATAAAGGGTTAGGTCTCAGTCCAGGTTTCTGACCCAACATACAACCCGCATTGACTCTGTGTGTTCAATATACACCACCCAGTAGTAAAATCAAGAATAAACAACCTTAACCAACTCTATCTTAATTACAGAAAAGTTATTACATTTATACCAAATAATACCCTCACAGCAGAAACAGTGCACAAATCAGTACATGCACCATCAGCCATCTGATCCCCAAACACTCTTTTTTCTAACCCTACACCCCAAACTCCGTGTCTTAGAAAACAATAATTGGTTATTATTATCCCTCACAGTTCTGTGGACTAATTGGGCACAGTAAGTGGTTCTCTCTCTGGGTCTCTCAAGTCGTTTAAATCAGATGGTGTTTGGCCTGGAGTCATCCAAAAGGCTTGCTCACTCGCAGGTCTAGACATTGATGCTGGATGGCACCTCAGGAGGGGATGCTGGGCAGAATGCTTACATGGGACCTCCCTGTGTGGCCACAACAAAGTGTGGCTTCCTCCTGGCTTGGCAGCTGGGTTCCAAGAGCAAGCATCACAAGGCAGAGAGAGCCAGGCTGAAGCAGTAATTCTTTTTAAGACCCAGCCTTGGAAGTCACCCAGTGCCACCACATTCTATTCAGTTGAGAGGAATTACCAAGGCCAGGCCACACTCAACGAAAGGGGACTTGGGCTCCACTTCTTGCTGGGAGGCATGTCAAATAATTTTTAGATGTGGTGTGAAGTCATCAGTTTTTTAAAAAGCCCTATGCACTGTACTGCCATAGGAAAACAAAACAGAGAGCCAGGCGCTTGGGTGTCCATGCTTAGAGAATGAATGTGTACATGCTTAGAGATCCTGACCTGCAGATGTCACCAGAGCTGTGTTTCTTGTAAGACTCTACAGGATGCAGGGATGCTGTTAAACACAGCCACCACCCTTGGCTGCTCGGTCTGTCTGGGCATGTGCCGCACTCACTGCTCCCATCATTAATACGCCAAAAGGGGTCCATGCCACTCCCCACTTGCCTTTTTTCTCACAGCAACACGGAATGGGACAAGGGAGTCTCTGGCATCCTTGGCAAGGGCAGTGGTCAGTGAGCCTAAGAATGTGCTAAGTGGTTGTTGGAGTTGATATTCTCTGTAACTCCTAAGGAAAGGAAGGTTGTGGCTTGCAGTGTCCGTGTGCAGGATGTGAGTCAGATCTAAAGGAATAGATTCCTACCGTCACTTTTGATATTCCCTAACTCCCTAACCCTAAATCTAATTCATGAGGCAGGACTTCCCCAGTAAAAGGAGCCACTTGCTAAGACAACAACAGCAAATGCCTGTGTCCTATGTGGCCAGTTCCCTTCCTCTGAGTCCCTGGTAGACATGACTAGCTAAAAAGATAATTGTTTTCTTGCTGTGCCTAAAAGTATGCATATGTGTGTGTGTGTGTGTGTGTGTGTGTGCGCGCGTGTGACTATGGACAGAAAATTCAATGGCAAAAAGAATGCACCTATTGCACTGGGCAAGCAACGTAACTTTTCTGAGTCCCAGGTTGCTTTCCTATGAGACAATATTAATGCCTGCCTGTGGACTTCTGCGAATTGAATGCATCACTAGGGATTTTGAAGCAGGAGGGGCTGTTGTTATTTGTGATCAGCACTGCATGGCAAGGCGGGCAGCGGGAGCCCCGCCGCAGGCTTCTATAAAGAAAGCTGCTGGCTGAGCGCTCCCAGTGTGGCAGCAGCTGGCACGTCTTGTCCTCTAGGGTGTTGGGACCCAGTGTACCATCCAAGGCTGGGCTGGCAGCTTCTCTGTCTATTCTTCAGTCGAATAAATGTCTTTCTGGTCTTAATTACCTCCTTGAGGGCTGAGCATGCCGGTTCTCAAGCTAAAGGGCTAGAGCACTGGAAAGTGGGAATTGTAATAAAAAAGCAACCCACCCTTCAAGTGGTACTTCTTCCTAATAATGAAGGCTCTATGCATGCTCTCGTCTTGTTAATAACTTCTACCCCGGTCCTATTCTCCTCTCAGCAGCTTTTTAGGAGATTTTGTTGCAAAACATTTTCCACAGAAGTGGAACTGAGACAAAAACAAGGAATGTACTGATACAGTGTTCCTTTTCAGGGTAGGTAGTGGGTGTGGGGAGGGGATAGAGAAGGAGAGAAGAAACTAGCTTGCAAGCTCCACTTTTTTTTTCTTTTTTATTATACTTTAAGTTCTGGGATACATGTGCAGAACATGCAGGTTTGTTACATAAGAATACACATGCCATGGTGGTTTGCTGCATTCATCAACTAGTCACCAACATTAGGTATTTCTTCTAATGCTATCCTTCCCCTAGCCCTCCACCGCCTGACAGGCCCCAGTGTATGATGTTCCACTCCCTGTGTCCATGTGTTCTCATTGTTCAACTCCCACTTATGGATGAGAACATGCGGTGTTTGGTTTTCGGGGGTTCCTATGCTAGTTTGCTAAGAATGATGGTTTCCAGTGTCATACATGTCCAGGCAAAGGACATGAACTCATCCTTTTTATGGCTGCATATGGCTCCATAGTGTATATGTGCTACATTTTCTTTATCCAGTCTATCATTGATGGGCATTTGGGTTGGTTCCAAGTCTTTGCTATTGTGAATAGTGCTGCAATAAACATCTGTGTGCATGTGTCTTTATAGTAGAATGATTTATAATCCTTTGGGTATATACCCAGTAATGGGATTGCTGGATCAAATGGTACTTCTGGTTCTAGATCCTTGAGGAATCAGCACACTGCCTTCCACAATGGTTGAACTAATTTACATTCCAACCAACAGTGTAAAAGCGTTCCTATTTCTCCACATCCTCTCTAGCATCTGTTGTTTCCTGACTTTTTAATGATGGTCATTCTAACCGGCGTGAGATGGTATCTCATTGTGGTTTTGATTTGCACCAGCTCCAGGGGGCATGGCTGAGAAAATGACAGGCGCAGTGAGAGAAGGCCTGGCCAGCAGCGTCATTGCTGCTGGGAATCCATCCCACCTGTGAGCCCGCACCCTCAAAACCCATCTGATCTGATCTCCAGTGAGAAATAGGAGCACTCGTGGAAACCTTCTAGGCCATTTAATCCACTGGCCTCTTTCAACAGATGCAGAACCCAAGGTTACCTACCCAGCTTGAGTAGGCGTGTGGTCTGGAAACCAGCTCTCCAGACTCCAAATGTAGGAAAGAGACTCAAAAACAGTAAAAAGAGCTAACATGTTTAAAGTATTTACTTTTTCCAAGCACTGCACTACACATATGAGACCACGTAAGTTATTTTAAGAACTCTAGGCTGGGTGTGGTGGCTCATGCCTGTAATCCCAGCACTTTGGGAGGCTGAGGTGGGTGGATCACCTGAGGTCAGGAGTTAGAGACCATCTGGCCAACATGGAGAAACCCCATCTCTACTAAAAATACAAAAAATTAGCTGAGTGTGGTGGTGTGCACCTGTAATCCCAGCTACTCAGGAGGCCGAGGCAGGAGAATCACTTGAACCTGGGAGGCGAAGGTTGCAGTGGGCCGAGATCGCGCCATTGCACTCCAGCCTAGGCAACAAGAGTGAAACTCAGACTCCAAACATACAAACTTTATATGGTAACCACATGTGTTAACCTCATTTCACAGAGGACAGACCTCAAACACAGAAAGTTAGAAAGAATTGTCCATGTTTAGATGCCACAAATTAAGGCAACCAGGATGCCCCTAGTAATTTGTCTTAGAGCCTGCACCTTTATCCACTACACTTCGATAATAGTTTAGTCATGATAGCAGTTGCTGTTACTGATATCCTGCTGTAGGACAGGCTGTATACCAGGGGCCGTACATGCACCATCCTATTCAGCCTCTACATCAGCCTTGTAACATCCATGTTTCACAAATGAGAACTGAAACTCAATCATTAAATCCAGGACCCTCTTCCACTTACTTGTGCTCCTGAAGGCAGGGTGCCCTGGAGTAGCAAGGACATATATCTGACTGCTTTCCTTGCTTCTTCATTCTCAGCCAGTTGCATATGAATATCTCTATTATACAAACACTACTTTAAATCATCTTCAGTCTCCTGGGATCAAGGAAAGAAAAGTTTAAAATGTAGCACTACTTATCCAGTGTTTAGATAGTTTAAGGTCTTTCTAGATTGGCTTGGGAGGTCAAGAGGATAATTACAGCCTATTTGGCATATCAAAGAATGAGAAAAACTTATTGAACAGGGTAAGGACAGAAGTCTTCTGTTTTTTGTTTGTTTTGTTTTGTTTTAGATGGAGTCTCGCTCTGTCATGAGGCTGGAGTGCAGTGGCATGATCTCAGCTCACTGCAACCTCCACCTCCCAGGTTCAAGCAATTCTCCTGCCTCAGCCTCCTGAGTAGCTGGGACTACAGGCACGCAATGCCATGCCCAGCTAATTTTATATTTTTAGTAGAGACGGGGTTTCACCATGTTGGCCAGGATGGTCTCAATCTCTCCACCTCGTGATCTGTCTGCCCCAGCCTCCCAAAGTGCTGGAATTACAGGCGTTGAGTCTTCTGTTTTATAATAAAGCATTTGGCTGGCCTTGTGCCCGATTCCTGGCAGGTGTCCTCTATGTCCCTGGAATGATAGGAGTGTCTGTTATTCACGGTAGTCCCCCTCAGATCACACCTGAGTTGAGTTTGTGTTAATGAGGTAACTCAAGTGGGCACCAAAATACTTTCAGAAAAGAGGCGGACCATGCTGGACAGACCAACCATGTGATTAGAGATTGGGGTTTTGAGCCAGCTGATCTTGGCCTGACCTCCCAGGAGAGGAGGGGGACTGCAGACTGAGTTTAATCATGTGGCCAATGATTCAGTCAGGCCTATGTAATTAAACTGCTGGGAAAACTGGCCCCTGAGGCTCGGGTGAGTTTGTCTGGTTGGTGATATACACAGTCATGCTGGGAGGGGGTACGTCCTGAAGCCATGAAGCTTCACGTTCAGAACCCTCCAGAGCTCACCCGTGCAGTCTCCTTATTACTGGTTCAGGCTTGTATCCTTTTGCCACAATAAAACTGAGCACATAAGGACAGTGCTTCCCTGAGTTCTGTGAGCTGCTCTAGCATATTATCAAACCTTAGGAGGCAGCAGGAACACCCAAATTTGTAGCCAGTTGGTCAGAAGTCAGCTGGTATTTGAAGTGAGAGCAGTCTTACAAGCCGAGCCTTTAACCTGTGACGTCCGTACAAACTCTGAGTATGTGGTGTCAGAAATGCATTCTACCTGTTTCTTCCCAAAGTGGAGATGTGCAAGAGCTTTTCAGAACAAAGGGCAAAGGCTGAAAGTTCCTTTGCCTTATCTCCTCCATCATCACAACAAAAAGAAGGCTATGAAGGACTCTGTGGGTTCAATATCTCCCCAGTAGTAAAATCAAGAATAAACAACCTTAACCAACTCTATCTTAACTATAGAAAAGTTATTACATTTATACAAAATAATACCCTCACAGCAGAAACAGTGCACAAATCAGTACATGTACCATCAGCCATCTGATCCCCAAACACTCTTTTTTTCTAGCCCTACACCCCAAACTCAGTGTCTTGGAAAACAATAATTGCTTATTATTACCCTTCACAGTTCTGTGGACTAATTGGGCCTAGTGAGTGGTTCTCTCTCTGGGTCTCTCAAGTCATTTAAATCAGATGGTGTTTGGCCTGGAGTCATCCAAAAGGCTTGCTCACTCACAGGTCAAGACTGATGCTGGATGGCACCTCAGTAGGGGATGCTGGGTAGAATGCTTACATGGGACCTCCCTGTGTGGCCGTGGCTTCCTCCTGGCTTGGCAGCTGGGTTCCAAGAGCAAGCATCACAAGGAAGAGAGAGCCAGGCTGAAGCAGTAATTCTTTTTATGACCCAGCCTTGGAAGTCACCCAGTGCCACCACATTCTATTCAGCTTGCAAGCTGATGTGAGAATTCATGTAAAAAATGGATGGTAAGAGACAAATAGATTGCTCAGCACATAGAAGGTCTTCAGTAAAATATTGGAATACAAAAACATTGCTCAACTCCCAAGGCACAGCCAACATTATGGCCCCCATATGTTCTCCCAAAATTCTGCTTGCCAAAGACCTCCATCTGAGTTGAGTCACCCTGGGACCCTGAGAGAGCCAGTCCATCAAGAGAAGGGACCCAGTATCTCTTAGGGATGATGGGTTGGATGGGTTGTGGGAAGCAGGAGGTCCCTCATGACATGGAAGACAGCTGCTGCAGAGGCTTGTTGAGGGTGGGAGCCAGACTGCCAAGGGCATGAGGAGAGGGTGCTAAGGATGCAGATGAAGCTTAGCTGCACAGTGGCAGGGTGGTGGTTTGAGAGGGGAGGAAGGTCAACTTTTAGTTCAAAAACTTCCAACTCAAAGATTGACTGGATCCAATGACAGTCAAGTGACTTCCACAAATGAAAGATTTTCTTTTATAATTCCCCAAATTGGTTTGTAATGAAGAGACTCAATCCTAGCCTTATGCAAATCTGGAGCACTTACATCTAATTCTTTGTTACAGCCCCAAGGAAGAAATGCCTCAATAAGTGTCACTTACTGATCACCTATCACATGCCAGACATCTCATGTGCTTTATGCATTAGGTAATGCAGGAGCTCCTCCAGGAAGGAATTCCTAGTCCCATTTTACAGGTGATGACTCTGAGGCTTACAGAGTCCTCCTTATCTGCTCACAATCAAAAAAGGAATTAGTGGAGGGCTCTGTTGGATGCCCTTTGATCTTTTCACTACCCCACAATATTTCTGTAGACTTGGTGGAAGAAGATGTGGGTACCTAACCAAAGAATTCAGATTATTTAGTCCACGAGGAGGAGGAAGGAAAGAAGGTTATAGAATTGTGCAGGACCTAAAGAGGAGAACATGGATTTCAAGTTCATTCCTTGTCCCACATCTTAGAACTCCTGTGGTAGTTCCAAACCTGTCAAAATGCTTATAACCAAGACATGTCAAAAACTAGAAACTGTTATGAGATTTAGCTAATTGGCTAAACCAATTCAACTGAATTATCAACAACTGTTAAGAAGAATTCTGTTTGTGTGTCAGCTAGATCTCTGAGCTGTTGCAGTGAAGTCGTGAGCATCCTCGTAAGGCCTTACATAAACCACTCGTGTGCCCCACCCACACATGGGAGTATTAACTGACAGGACCAATTCAATGCAGAGGCGGGGAGTCCAAACCTAATCCACTCATGTGCAGCTGAAATGTTCTGGTATCTATATTTAAGAAGTAAAGAGAGTTAAGTATATGAGTATACTTCTATACTTACTATACTTAAGCATATTAAGTATGATATAGATGCTTATATGTAAGTGTGGGAGTGAATATTTAATGATTTTCATGTCTAATGCTAGATTTCTAGTAAACTTTATTCTCTTATGCAGGTTTTGAGGGAGCTGGCTGACATATTCCATTTTAATCATCCCCAATCATTATCAGTCATGGGGTTTGGTTCCAAAGTGGTATGAAGTGAGAAGAGACTACACACTGAGGCTGGAGGAGGAGCCAAAAGTTACGTGGAAGGCCAGGAGCAGGACTGTGAACCAGAGGGGACGTTGTCTTAGGCAGGAAACAGGACCCAGAGTGGGAGGCAGGTGGGACCAGGAAGAAGCAGCTGGGATGGCGCTGCAGGGGTGTGGGGCTGGCTCCATAGGCCCAGCTTCATAGCCTAGATCTCCCTCACAGCTGCCGAGTGAGTGTGGCCACCTTGCCCCAGCTACAGCATCTCATTCATTTGGACACGCTGCCTCCCTCACCCTTTTCTGCATTTGAAATATGTCTTTCTTCTACAATAATCATGATTTTTATTTCTTAACAGTTCATAAAACAGATGTCTTACAGTTAATAGTGTCAATTTTAATAAACAGAATCTGAGCCTCGATTTTATTATATGTAAAATGCTAAAGATGATACTTAACTCACAGAATCCATAAGAGAAAAAGCAAGATAACATGTATAATACATACGCCAAAAAAACACAGATGTTATTATTGCATATTATAATCATCGAGCATCTGCAATTGATGTGTCGGACTAGCTTAAAGCCCACAGTGCTGAGAGTGACATTTTTTAACAAATTTTCTGTTAACCTAGACTTTTGCTTTGTCACTCTTGAACATAGTCAATCATCCATTGGGTTGACAAATGGTCTCCATCTTCCATGCATCCATCCACCCATCTATCTATTCATCCATGCATCCATCCAGTCACTCCATTAATATTTATCTTTTCACTTTCTTTTTACGTTTCACCTCCAATATACTTCTTCCTCTAAAGTCATTCCTTAGGAGTGCATTTCCACTTCCTAATGAGAAGAAACATCTCCCTCCTGCCTAACCTCTCTTGGCCCTCACAGACAGTTATTTTATCACCCTCTTTCTTTTATCACCCTCCAGACTGAATGAAGCCCATTTGTTTCACCTTCTTGGAGAGGTTTTCTCTCACAGCCTATTTCTCATTTAAAAAAATAAGCTCTTGGAGTAAAGGTTAGGAAAAGTAGTATCAGTAGCAGCTCTTCGCGCGGGGGAAGCACCTAGTCCTCTGGACTTCCTTCCCTGAGCTCCAGGGAAACTCAGCAAGAGAGCTGCAGGTTAATAGTCTGGCAGAGGAGGCAGCTGAGTGTCGCTCAAGAGTGTTATTACCTGGGGAAATGAAAAGAAATTAGAGAGATCCCCCTTTCACCTCTCTGTCTAGGTTCTGAAAACTGCCCAACACAGAGACCTTCCATGATGGGAAAATATCTGCAGGATACATTTGACATTCGCAGGGAAGGGCTTTTATTCCCTTTTTCAAAATCCAGCAATTAAGCCTTGCCTCCAGGGTTCGCTCTTGCATTCTCACTTTGAAAGTATTAAATGCTGTCTGCTCCTCACTTGCTGGGGCAACACGCAGAGGTAAGAGAAAACTCTTACATGAGCTACTTCTGTCACGGTAGCACTCAGAGCCCGTTTGCAACCACATCACCACATTACAGAGGTGTGTTAGTGGTGGGAAGTTTGGAAGGGCCTCATCCAGGGTTTCCCAGCCTGTGCCTCCTTGGCACATGGCTCTGTGGAATAAATATAAGCTCTATACTCATGTGAAGTTGAGAGATGTTGGGATATGTGTAATTCCACAGGCGTTTTTTTTTTTTTTCTGCTGAAATTTCTCAAGTCGTTAATATGCTGACATTCATTTTAAATTTCCAGGAAGAAAATACAATTAAAATATTTCATAAATATATTTGAACCTTGAACTCTTCTGGCACTCCTATTAGCATTTCCTAAAAGCAATGTGGCAGGAAAAGGAGTGCTGTAGATACTGTTACAAACCAACGCTCATAGATGGAGAAGATGCAGCCTGACTTTTGAGAAGGAGCCATGGTCACATGGGAAAAGCATGACATGGCATGGTGAGAACCCAGGTCTCTTGTCTCCCTGCACAGCCGCTGTGGAAGTCTGCTTCTTGTCAAACATGTTACCAATATGTTTTACTGCTGAGATAAAAGAAATCCAGAGGAATGGGAACGCGTCCTCGCTCTTCTGCGATATGCCACTGTGGTCAAGAAAATAAAGAGATGGGCTGGGCACGGTGGCTCACGCCTATAATCCCAGCACTTTGGGACACCCAGGCGGGCAGATCACAAGGTCAGGAGTTCGAGACCAGCCTGACAAACATGGTGAAATCCCGCCTCTACTAAAAATACAAAAATTAGCCGGGCATGGTGGCAGGCGCCTGTAGTCCAGCTACTCAGGAGGCTGAGACAGGAGAATCGTTTGAACCCGGGAGGTGGAGGTTGTAGTGAGCCGAGATCATGCCACTGCACACTAGCCTGGATGAAAGAGCAAGATTCCGTCTCAAAAAAAAAAAAAAGAAAAAAGAAAAGAAAAGAAATAAAAGAGATGGGGCAAATAAATGAGAAAGAAGAAATAATGCCCCTAGTTTCTCTTTACTGAAAACTGCCAGACCTTCTTGCTGTCCTTCCCAACTCTTTCAGATGGCCAGAATCAAAGTGCAGATCCCTTCCAACTGAACTCTAGAAATAATTTCCTAGGCAGTTGCTTTGGTTTCCATTCTTTCTATTTCCAATTCTTCTTGAATACCACAATAATAACAGCTAACATTTATGAAGCACTTACAGCTGACAGGACTGTTCTATGAGCTTCCAATGTATCATCTCAGTCCTCTCAACAGCCCTTTGAGGTAGACGTTTTTATTCATTTTATTGTACATATGACTGTATGGAGGCACACGGAATTTTAGTAAATTGCCCAAGCTCACAGGGATAGTAAGAAGAGGCAGAGCTGGGATTCAAACCTAAATAGTCCAGTGCTCCTGATCATGAAACATTTAACGTTAGCTTTCCTCTAGTTTGACTTTCTTCAGGCCTGTCTTCTACTGAAGAACGCTCCATGGCTCCCTACTGCCTGCAGATGTCTCAGTGGCCTTGTTGGCTCTCTACACCTGGGCCAGCCATCCGCTCCTAGCCTGTGTCCATGTGCCCTGTCTGCATCCCTCCCCACAGCCAGGGCCCTGACCTCATGTGATGCAGTCTGGCCTCGGGGCCCAACCTCAGACTCTCACTCTTGCTGGCACCTTCATTAGCTAGTTTGTTTCCTCTCCTCTCTCCCATCGGGCACAGTTTCCTTCTGCCTTCTTCTTGAAATCACCTTTGACAATCCCAGCTCACATCAACATTGTCCTTTTCTGAAATCCCCTGGTACCTGAAAAAATAGATAGTCCTTTTTGTTTTGCCCTCATAGTGTCACATCCACTCATCCCAGCAACTTAGCCACTTACCTTTTTTTTTTACATCCGTCTTTCTCAAACTAGACTCTCCCCATCATGTGTCTAGTGGAGAGAAGGCACTCAGAATGTGTGTGCTGAATAAATCGTGAGCTACTGTAGAATGTATCACCTGACACTCATGTGATGTCATACTTTATCACTTGGAGTTCACAGTGGTGACAGCACCGCAGTGGCAAAGATGATGGCGACAGTGATGCTGTGGCGATGATGATGGCAATGATCATCTGCAGCAGACGTAGCTGTCATCGTTGCCTTTTATGATGGGTGGTTCGCAGCTGGCCCGAGGTGCACAAACAGGCCATATCCATATTTTACAGATGATGGCACTGAGTCTGTGAAACTATACTTGACTTGCTGAAGGAGATGAATAGAGAGCCAAGACTTGAATTCCAAATTGTCTGGACAACCCCAGGTGCTTCTTGCTCTCTGAGCCACTGCTTTTCAAAGACAAGCATTGCTCAATGATGTTTCATGTCACTTTTGGTTTTTTTGGTGGGAGACGTAAAATACACACGACATAAAATTCAGCATTTTAAACATCTTTTTATTGTGGTAAAATACACATAGCATAAAATTTGCCATTGTAACCATTTTTAGGTATACTGTTTTGTGGCATTAAGTTAATTCTCATTCATTGTGCAACCATTACCACCATCCATTTTAAGAACTTTTTATCTTCCCCAGGTGAAACTGTACACCCATTAATTCCTACCTTCCTGTTTCTCCCTTCCGCAAGCCGCTGGAAACACCTCTTCTTTCTGTCTCTATGACTGGTCTTATTCCAGGTACCTAATATAAGTGGAATCAAACAATATCGTCTTTTTTACTTAGCATAACATCTTCAAAGTTCTTCCATGTTGTCGCATGTGTTTAGCCTTCCTTTTTAAGGCTAAACAGTATTTCATGGTGGCCATCCCCAGGCAGTAGGGAGCCATGGAGGGTTCTTCAGTAGAAGACAGGTCTGAAGAAAGTCAAACTAGAAGAAGGCTGATGTTAAATGTTTCATGATCAGGTGCACTGGACTGTTTAGATTTGAATCCCAGCCTTGCCTCTTACTATCCTTGTGAGCTTGAGCTTGGGCAATTTACTAAAATTCTGTGTGCCTCCATACAGTCATATGTACAATAAAATGAATAAAAACATCTACCTCAAAGGGCTGTTGAGAGGACTGAATGATCACTGGAAGCTCATAGAACAGTCCTGTCAGCTGTAAGTGCTTCATAAATGTTAGCTGTTATTATTGTGGTATTCAGGAAGAATTGGAAATAGAAAGAATGGAAACCAAAGCAACTGACTAGGAAAGTACTTCTAGAGTTCAGTTGGAAGGGAACTTCACTTTGATTCTGGCCAGCTGAAAGGGTTGGGAAGGACAGCAAGAAGGTCTGAGAGTTTTCACTAAAGAGAGACTAGGGGCATTATATATATACCACATTTTGTTTATCCATTCATTTGTCAATGGACACTTGAGTTGCTTTCACCTTTTGGCTCTTGTGAATGATGCTGCTATGAAATGGGTATACGCATATCTATTTCAGCATCTGCTTTCACTTCTTTTGAATATATAACAAGAAGTGGAATTGCTGGGTCATAAGGTAATTCTATCTTCAATTTTTTGAGAAAAATCACTGTTTCAGTGTGTGGAAAATACACTGTTATCTATAGCAGGTGCACCATTTCACATTCCTACCAGCAATGCACAAGGGCTTCAATTTCTTCACATCCTCACTAACATTTGTTATTTTGTTATTTTTTTATTTCATAATAGCCATGCCAAGGGGTGTGAACTGGTGCCACATTGTGGTTTTGACCATTTTAACGTGTACAATTTAGTGGTCTTTAATACGGTCATATGTTGTACAAATATCACCACTATCTAGTTCCAGAACGTTTTCATCTCTTCAAAACGAAGCCCTGTACCTGTGAGCAGTCGCTCTCCATTTCCTTAGCAATCACTACTTTGCTTTCTGTATCTATGGATTTGCCTATTCTGTATATTTCAAGTAAGTGGAATCATCCAATACCTTTTGTGTCTGCTATCTTTTAATTAGCATAATATCATCAAGGTTCATCCATACTGTGGCATGTATCCACACACGTGATGGTTAATTTTAAGTGCCGATTCGAAACACATCTGCATGCATGTTGCCGTGACGATATTTTTAGGTAAGATTAGTATTTAAGTCAATAGACTTTGAGTAGAACAGATTACCATCTAGGAAGTGGCTGGGTCTCATCCAATCAGTTGAAAACCTCAGTAAAAAGAGTGAGCCTCCCCCACCACCCAAAGAAGGAATTCTGTCAGAAACTGCCTTCAGACTTCAGCTGTAACATCAACTCGTCCCGCGACAGCCTGCCCTAAAAATTTTGAATTTCCCAGACTCCACAATCGCATACGCCACAATCGCATACTTCAAAATCAATTTCTTTCTGTATACACATGCTATTGACTCTGTTTTGCTGGAGAACCTTGACTATTATAGTACTGCATCTTTTTTATGGATGAATACTACTTCATTGTATGGAGAGAACACATTTTGTTTGCCATCAGTTGAAGGACACTTTGGTTGTTTTTTTCCAGCATCAGCTATTGTGAACAATGTTTCTATGAACATCTGTGTTCAAGTTTTCCTTTGACACCTGTTTTCAATTTTTTGGGCTGTATACCTAGGAGTGAAATTGCTGGGTCACATTCTGATTCCATATATAACTTATTGAGGAGTTGCCACTGCTGGTTTTTACTGTAATTCTAGATATTAATTAAACATTTTTTTTCCAGAGAAGCTACACCATTTCACATTCCCATTAGCAGTATATGAGGATTACAATTTCTTCACCTTTGTCCACATTTGTTCTTTACTTTCTTTTCTTATTACAGCTATCCTGGAGGGTATGAAGTCATGTTTCATTGTGGTTTTGATTTGCATTTCCCTAATGACTAAAATGTTGAGATTCTTTTCATGTGCTTGCTAGCCATGTGTACATCTTTGTTGGAGAAATGGTTAATCCAAATATCTATTTTAGTGAGGGTTTAGAAAAACACCCCTTTAAATTCCTGAGGAAACTCTAGAAGGCTCTTTGCTCTTGGTGGAAATTTGCTTATGTTGGGGAACCTATGGAAATTTGTTCTCACTCTCCCATGGCTCCTCCTTGCACCCTCCAGATCTGTGAAAATTGTGGTGTTGTTACAGAAGCTATTACTTATCAGCAACCATTGAGTTCTAGGCTTTGGAAGAGCTACACATGCATTCTGTTATTAACTCTCACCACTGCCCTGCAAGTTATAGTTAATAGTTGAGCAAATTCATTTAAAGTTTTTAAAAATTGGGAAAAACTGAAAAGAAGAAAACTTTATCTCCTTCCTTTCTAGAGAGCAGTGAACTTATAATTTCTAAGACAGATTTTTTTGAGATGTAATTCATATACCACACAACCCATACATTTAAGTGTACTATTTAATAATTTCAGTTATACTCACAGTTATACAAACATGACCATGATCAATTTTAGAATATTTTCATCACTTTAAAAAGTAATATTATACCAGTTAGCATTCATTCTGCATTTTCCCCTCAAACTTCTGCATCCTAGGCAACCACTAACCTTCGTTCCCTATAGATTTAACTATTCTGAATATTCATAGAAATGGAATCACACAATGTGTTTTCTTTTGTGACTGGCTTCTTGCCATTTAGAAAATGTGTTCAAGATTCATCCATTTTGTGTCATGTGTTCAACAGAATGCACTTTACTCTTTTTTTAGTTGCTAGGTAATACGCAATTGTATGGATATAGCCCATGGCATTTACTAATTCTTAAGTTGATGGATATTTTCCCTTCTTCTAATTTTTGGCTATTATGTAAAATGTCCTGTACACATTTTAGTGTGGACATATGCCTCTATTTCTCTTGGGTACATACCTAGGAGTGGAATTGCTGGGTCATACTACAAGTCTATGTTTAACAATGGTTGCACTATTTTACTATCACACCAGTAGTATGTGAGGGTCAGATTTCTCCAAATTATTGTCAACACATAATATTTTATGTCTTTTTAAATTTTAGCCATCTTAGTGGATGTAAAGTGGTACCTCACTGGAGCTTTGATTTGCATTCTTCTAATGCATAATGATATTCAGCATCTTTTTGTATGCTTATTCGCCATTTGTATGTCTTCTTTAGAGAAATGTTAATTTGTATCCTTTGCTCATTTTTAATTGGGTTATTTATTTTGTTATTGAATTGTAAGTATTCTTTATATATTATAGGTTGAAGTTGTTTATGACATATTTGATTTTCATATATTACCCTCTGAGTTTTAAAAAATTTTCTTGAAAGGTATCATTTACAGCACGAAAGTTTTTTTTTAACTTTATATATGTATTTACTCACCTCTGTTAGCCCGTTTTTGCATTTCTATAAAGAAATACCTGAGGCTGGGTAATTTATAAAGAAAATAGGTTGAATTGACTTACAGTTCTGCAGTTGTACAAGCATGGCACTGGCATCTGCTCCTGGTGAGGCCTCAGGAAGCTTCCAATCACAATGGAAGGCAAAGGGGAAACAAGCATGTCACATGGCAAAAGCAGGAACAAGAGTGGGAGTGAGGTGCCAGACTCTAGTTCTAAACAGATCTGGTGTCAACTATCAGAGTGAGAACTCCCTCCCCACCAAGGAGATGGTGATGGTGCTAAACCATTTATGAGGGATCTGCCCCCATGATCCACGCACCTTCCACCAGGACCCACCCCTAACATTAGGAATCGTATTTCAACATGAGATTTGGAGCGACTAACATACAAACAATATCATCACCCTTTTCATGTGTGATTTTATTATCTTTGCTAAGATGGCTCTGCCTAACTCAAGGTCATGAATATATGCGGTTATGATTTCTACTTAGAGTCTTTTAGTTTTAGCACTTATATTTATAGAGAAAATTCAGTTAACCATACATTTAAATACTTACTTCTGGATTTTCAATAATAGTTCGTTGTTTCATATGTCTGCCCTTATGCTGACAGCACAATATCTGGATTATGACAGCTTTGCAATAAGTTTCATCAATTGGGAAGTATGCGTTCTCCAACATTTTTCTCAATAAATTTTTATTGTGGTAAAATATACATAAATACAATTTGCCATTTTAACCAATTTAAAGTGTATAATTCAGTGGCATTAGGTGCATTCACAATGTTGTGCAACCATCACCATTATACAGTTCCATAACTTTTATACCTATCTCCAGCGGAAACTCAGTACCCGTTAAACAGTAACTTCCAGTCTCCTCTCCCTCCAGCCCCTGCTAACTGCTATTCTCCTTTCTTTCTCTACAATTGTGACCACTCTAGGTACTTCATATGAGAGGAACCATATGATGAATATTTGTTCTGTACTGGGGTAGTCCTTCACTGATTAGCTAGCTAGCTCTAAGCCTAGGAATTAGCCCAAGGTGTTAGTTTAAGATTATATCAATTTTTTTCTGAGTAGTCTATGTGTTATCTGGGCAGGCCCACTGCATTCTAAAGTCTCCTATTTCCATGGCTGTTTTAAATGTCCTCAATTCCCAAAGAGTCTCATGCAAGCTTCTCCTCTGGACCTTAGATGATCTACTATATGTCTCCACCCATACTTTCTTGTCCTAGAAGTCTGTGGGTTTCTAGTACCATGTAGCTTTTATAAGAAGCACCAGCAATTTTTCTGCCTGTATTCTAAGTTATATGAGATAGAGACCAGTGAGTAGTCCTTCAGGTAGCTCCCAGATAGGTTAGACAGTTTAGAATAGACATATGCACAAATTTGCAATTTAGGACCTCTCGTTTTCCTCCAGTTCCAGGGAGGAGTCTAGAACTAGGCTACCACTGCTCAAGACCAAAACCACCACCATGCACTGGGGAGGGAAATGGAGCAGGGGTGGTAAAATGCCTTATAACTTTCTTCCAGTTTTGAACATGGGTTTTGTTCACGGGGTGTTTTCTAGGTTGCTGTATACCTTTGACTAAATTTTTCAGAGTCAGTACTGACAACTCTTAAAACATTTTTTTTCTTTTTTTTAAATATACTTTAAGTTCTGGGATACATGTGCAGAAAGTGCAGGTTTGTTACATAGGTATACATGTGCCTGGTGGTTTGCTGCACCCGTCAACCCATCATCTACATTAGATATTTCTCCTAATGCTATCCCTTTCCTTTCCCCTCCCCTTTTCCCCCACACCCCTACAGGCCCCGGCATGTGATGTTCCCCTCCTGTGTCCATATGTTCTCATTGTTCAACTCCCACTTATGAGTGAGAACATGCGGTGTTTGGTTTTCTGTTCCTGTGTTAGTTTGCTGAGAATGATGGTTTCCAGCTTCATCCATGTCCCTAAAAATATATATTTCTGTGTAAGCACAAGAGCTAGGAACTTCATAGTCTGCCATTTGCTGACATCCAAATACTCCCATTTGATATCCTTTTTTCAAGGTTATTTTGACTACGTGCTTCTTGAATTGAATTTGAAATATGACTTTCAGGATCATCTTGTCAATATCTGCAAAGAAAAAAAACCTAAGCCAGCTGGGATTCTGATAGAGATTGTATTAAATCTGTAGTTCAATTTGGAGAGTATTGCTATCTAAACATTATTAAATATTCTAATCCATTTATTTACATCTTTAATTTCTTTCAATAATGTTTCATGCTTTTCAAAGTACTAGTCTTGTACTTCTTTTGGTAAATTTATCCTCAAGTATTCCATTCCTTTTCATGCTATTATAAATAGAATTGTTTCATATCATTTTTGGATTGTTCATTGTTGGTGCAAAGAAATATAATTATACATTAATTGCTAAATTTACTAAGCCCACTTATTGTTTCTTTCCTGGATTCAGTTATTAATTCTAATAGTGATTCAGTGCATTATTTAAGACTTTCTCTATGTAAGAAATTTTGCCAAACTCATTATTTCTATTTTTTTGTGAATTATCTTATATTTTCTGTATACAAAATTATATACATACAGTATATTCTCACATACAAGTAGGGATAGCTTTACTTCTATTTTTAGAATATGGATACACTTTATTTTTTTCTTATATATTTGACTTGGCCAGAACGTCCAGTAAAATACTGAGTAAAGTAGCAACAGTGAAAGTCCTTATCTTATTCCTGATCTCAGGGGGAAACATTCTGTATTTTGCCATTAGAGATGATGCTTCTATCTTTCATAGATCCCTTTAGCAGGCTGAGAACATTTCTAAACCCAGTTCATTGATGTTCATATCATGAAAGTGTGTTGAATTTTTTCCAAAAATGTTTTCTGTGTCTATTGAGATGATCATGTGTTTTCTGTCCTTTATTCTTCTATGGTGTATTACATTAATTGAGTTTTGGCTTTTAAACCAACTTTACATTCCTGGGATAAACTCTACTTGGCAATAGTGGATGATCCTTTTTATATGTTGCTGGAGTTGTTTTGCTAGTATTACGTCGAGGATATTTTTGTCTATACTCATAAGAGTATCAATCTATAGTTTTCTTTTTTTGTGGTATATTTATCTGGTTTTGATAGCCAGGTATTTAAATTTTCTTTTAATAATTGATAGAAATCACCAGCGAAGCTATCTGTGTCTTCAGTTTTCCTTATGCAAACTTAAAAAATATATTGCTAATTTAATCGCTTTCCTTATTT
This sequence comes from Pan troglodytes, assembly GCF_028858775.2. Taxonomy (NCBI): domain Eukaryota; kingdom Metazoa; phylum Chordata; class Mammalia; order Primates; family Hominidae; genus Pan; species Pan troglodytes. Next base: position 29,904,993 of record NC_072411.2, on the reverse strand, counting down.
AGATTTATTGAGATTTTCTATTTCTTTCTGAATCACTTTTCGTCATTTATATCAATAATGTTATTGTCAAGTAAGTATATTACCTTTGTATATGTCAGACACAATAATAATTGCTTGATAAATCAGTTCAGAGAAAAAAGGGAAGTACATATCCAATGACACTGCCTATTGTAATTACTATTGCTATTGCTTTTTGATTTTTCACTTGGATTAGAATTACTCTCTGGGTCACTTCCTTATGTTCTGAATATCTTCCTGTATTATTTCTGTAAGGCACATGTGCTAGGAATGAATTCTCTGTTTTTCTTTATTTGAAAACATATTTCTTTCACCTCATTTTTATAGATAATTTTGACAGATACAAGATTCTTGGTTGAAAGTTTTTTTCTTCTTTGGCAATTTGAATATGTTATCCCACTGCCTCTGGCCTTCATTGCCTCTGACAAGAATTCAGCTGTTAATCCTGTTGAATTTTCCTTGTACATGACAAGTAATTTTTCTCTTGCTGCTTTCAAGATTTTCTTTTTGTCTTTATCTTTCAATATTTTTACTGTGATGGGTCTGAATGTGGCTTTCTTTAGTCAGTCCTACTTTAAATCATTTGAACTTCTTGGATGTGCATATTAATGTTTTTCACCATGGGAAGTTTAAAAACATCATTTCTTTGCGTACTTTTCTGCTCCCTTCTTTTTCTTTCCTCTTTTTCTGGAACTCCCATTATCCATATGTTAGTGCATTTGATTGTGTCCCATATTTCTCTCAGGCTGTGTTCATTTTTATTTTTTCTTTATTCCAATTGCATAATCTTTATTAATATACTTTTAAGTTTGCTTATTTTTTCTTTTCTTTTCTTTTTGAGATGGAGCCTCACCCTGTCACCCAAGCTGGAGTGCAGTGGCATGATCTCAACTCACTGCAACCTCTGCCTCCTGGGTTCAAGCAATTCTCCTGCCTCAGCCTCCCAAGTAGCTGGGATTACAGGCACCCACCACCATGCCCAGCGAATTTTTGTATTTTTAGTAGAGACAGGGTTTTACTGTGTTGACCAGGCTGGTCTCGAACTCCTGACCTCATGATCCACTTGCCATGGCCTCCCAAACTGCTGAGATTACAAGCATGTGCTGATTTTTTCTTAATGTCAGATCATGACAACTCTTGAGCCCCTCTAGTGAATATCTCATTTATACTATTGTACTTTTCAACTCCAGAATTTTCATTTAAAAGTATATGATTTCTTAATATTCTCTATTTAAAGGGACATTGTCATTATACGTCATCTTTAAGCATTATTTTATTTAGTTCTTTGAATATATTAATAATAGCTCATTTGAGACTTTATCTCCTAAGTCCAACATTGGGTCCTCTCACAGGCAATTTCTTCTTTTAATTACCTACGTATGAGTCACATTTTCTTATTTTCTATCATATCTCAAAATTTTTAGTTAAAAACGGGATATTTTAGAAAATGTATTTTCTAAATACTGATATCGATACTGTCTAGATACTGATTCTTCCTCCCCACAAGGCATCCTGTTATTCTTGTTTGTTTTTCTTATTTGTCTAATGTCATCACCAAATGATTTCAGTGAAATCTGTTTCCTCCACAGTGTTGTCTCTGAATGTTCCTCCTCGGAGGACTTAGCCTTGGGCAGGCATATGGTCACCCTGGAATGACGTGATTTTACTAGGGTTTTCTTTTACTGTCCCTGTGAAGGAACTGGGGCAAGGAAAACTGGGGGCCAACATTTCTCAGTTATCATTATCTGAGGTAGAGCTTCCACCTCCAGTCGGGAGATAGGTAGAGTGAAGGACTCGCAGCCCTCTTGGAAGGCCTTGCTTGGAATAGAGCTTTTAGAACAGAGAGTTGAAGTGGATGAGAAATTCTAGAAGACTACCCCTCCCAGCACGAAAAATCCCACTCCCAGGAAGCCAAGAGGGAGCACTTGGTCTGAGGGAGACCAGGATGCAGCAATCTCCTAGGACACAGATGTTTATGATTCTACTAAGGTTTTATTTAGCAGCTTTTAGAAACCCAGCATTGAGATTCACCAGCCAAGGGGACACAGAAACAGAAAATATGATTCTCCTACAGATGCTCAGTAATTTGGGAGAATACAACTTTAGATAAAGGAACAAAATACACAAATCTTTTCAATAGTTAATGAGTTCTCTCAGTTTAGTGGGTAAAAATAAATTTTTAAAAATACTATTTCTTTGGAATTTGTTTTATCTTTTAAACTTTTCACCATTTCACTGCTTAAAATTAACATTTAAATCTGATTTAAAACCTCAATGTTCTTTTTTTAATGAGATGTCTTTTTAAAATTTAAACATCAAACTTTAAAATACAAGGTCTTAGGTATTATTCATCATCTTTTGTTTCTGAAGCTGGACAAATCTCATCTATCAGTCAGCTAAATCTTTCAGAGGCAGAAATGCCATCAACTTTTTTGTTTTTATATCTTGTCTAAATCAAAGCATCTGGATTTCACACATGTGAAATGCCATTTCCTTCAAGATTTAACTCATCTTTCTGGGGCTTGAGGTCTTGAACCTAGCACACCTGGTCTCATTCAAATAATGTGAATATTCTTTTCTCATAAGAAATTTTGTAGTTCAAGAAGAGCCTTGTGTTGCAGTAAAGATGTAGATGCAGCAGTGAACAATCCCACTGCTACCCACAATGATGCTTGCAAAGGGTGCCAACTAGAACCGTTCCATTTCTATTGCCCCAGTGTTTGTTGTCCCAAAGTTTCTTTTTTTCTTTTTCAAGAAGACTGAGCTCTACAATGATGAGACTGAGGTCTTGCCACAGGTTCCTCTGGGCCCTTCAAGACAATTGTGTGTGCATTCAGAGTGACACTGATATGTTCTGGGATGGTTCCTGAGATAATTTTTGTTTTCACAGTAAATGCAGCAAAGAGCTCAATGCTATTTTGATTTTAAAGTTTCTTCCCACTCTAGCTCATAAATGCCACTTCTTTGGTGACACTTTTCCCTTCTTCTCTTTTGGATTTAAATCCTCTCGTATTAGGGAAGGAAGCTATGGATGGAGGAAGGCAATTCTAATTTGTTGCTGACTTTGGGAAGCCATTCTAGTCTTCTTGAGTAGTCTGGTTTTGTGTAGTGTTTGCTATTTCCCATACAGATGTGTGGGATTAGATAGTTTGGGGACAGTGTTACATGTTATCTCAGCCTCCCTTTTCCTTTGAAATGCTATTTCACCCTTAGGACAGCCTGGGGAAGTATGAGGCTCAATTTAGATCATAAGAACTCAGTGACTCTCAATCTTTTGTGAGTCTTGGTCATCAAATGCAAGGAAAAAGACCAAGCAGACCCTCGCACAGATGTACATTGGGACAGATTGCTTATCCTACATTATAACTACTGGAAAATCTCAGAGACAAGAGAGCTCCATGACCTTACTGGTGTTTGCTCAAAGTTTCTTAAAGGGGGTGAAAAGATTGTAGAAGTTAGAGGCTGATTTCAAAAGCTTAGAACAAAAGAAGGAATTATTATTGAATATCTTGACATATGAGAGCTGATAAATTGTTAGCAGGTGCTGAACGTGCAACCTAAAGCAGATAGCCTTGTTTGCCACTGCCCTTACATCACGACATGCCAATCATTTACCCCTGGATCATAATACGTCACAATACATTTGGTGAATTGCTGGACAATAAACATGATGTGTTAAAAGCTTTTCCTTGGAGTGGGGGTCACTTCCAGAATAGTACAGTAAGGACCAAAAAATATCTTCTCCTCTATAAAATCAACAAGAATACTTGCAACATTTTTCAAAGGCAGCGTTTTCGGAATTCTGGGAATTAACCAAGTCTTTCAACAATCCAGGAAAAAAGGCTGAATGTCAGTACTAACAGAGAGCTTCATGGCATTTCAACGTACCTCATTTCCATTTCACTCTCATCAGTTCTGCAGTAGCCTTGAAAACAGCCAGACTTACCATTACGGTAGCTATGAAAACTAATGACCTAGGAGCCAGAGGATGAAGCAGGTTTGGAACTCCCAGAAAAGCCCCATTTGCACAGAATTGTTATTATTAAAAGGTCTGGCAGTTCCCTGGAAAACCCTACTCAAATATTTTGTCTTTATTTGACCTGAATAAAGTACATTCGTTGTGAACAACCTTCTCCCAATGTTGTCTATCAAAATAATCGTGGCAATTGTCTAACATTGCATCTTCTGAAGTGGTAATAACAGTAGAGGCTAAAAGAGGCCAAAAGTGGTAATAACAGTAGAGGCTAAAAAGTCCACTAAAACTCCTGAAAGGAAAAGCTGGGGAATTTGATGTCCATGGAAGGTATTGGAAAGCTTTGGCAGATTCCTGGGGACCTAGAAGGTCTCACATATTTGCAATAGTGTGTGCATGCCCAGGGATAACCTGAGAAAGTCTCTCCCTGAGGCCGACTCTGAGGCTTTGCAGAAGCAAGAAGTGAAAACAAAAGACAGAGTCCTAAGCCCTCTGACTGATGAGGTCAGAAACGTGTGCCCTAACCTGCCCACAGTGCTCCTTACCGAAGGCTGGGAGACTTATTAAGAGGTTTAAGGCCGGGTGCAGTGGCTCATGCCTATAATCCCAGCACTTTGGGAGGCCGAGGCCGTCAGATCACCTGAGGTCGGGTGTTCGAGACCAGCCTGACCAACATGGAGAAACCCCGTCTCTACTACAAATACAAAAATCAGCCAGGCGTGGTGGTGCATGCCTCTAATCCAAGCAGCTACTCGGGAGGCTGAGGCAGGAGAATGGCATGAACCCGGGAGGCGGAGCTTGCAGTGAGCCGAGATCATGCCACTGCACTCCAGCCTGGGCAACATAGGGAGACTCCGTCTCAAAAACAAACAAACAAAACCAAAAACAAACAAAAAGATGTTTAAGAAGATATCTGAAAATGTTCAGCTCACCATTAAGGCTTTAGTGAACATGAACAACAAAGAATACAAACTTTACAGAATTAGTTCAGGAAAGTCACTAAACAAACAGCAACAAAAACAATGTAGCAGTACCAAAAGACAGACAGGGAGATCAATGAACTATTTTCCAGAGTCTGTAAATAAACCCTCACACATACGTTTAATTTTCAACATGGATGTCAAAATAATTAAATTTTGTTGAGACAACTAAATATCCACAAGCAAGAGAATGAACTTGAATCCCGTCCTCACCATTTGACCTGACCTTATTTTATTTAAACACTCTCTTCCCCTCCATACTATTCTAGAGAAAAGCCCAATGCTATTTCATCCATACAATTTTAGTATCTCTAAAATATAAGGGCTGTTGTTTAAAACATAGCCATACTACCATTATTAAGTTTTAAAAAATCATGAATTTTTTATAATCAGCAAATATTTACTCAGTGTTCAAATTTTCTCTGCTTTCTTATAGGAAATACTTTCACAACAGAATAGTTTGACTCAGGATCCACATTTTGCATTTAGTCAATCTGTCTATAGGTTCCTCCCCTCAACTTCTATTTCTTTTTTCTTCGCAATTTACTTTTTGAAGGTAGGTCACTAGTCCCATTGAGATTCTCACATTCTGAATTTTGCTGATTGCATCCCTGTGATGCCATTGAACATATTCTTTTAATTTAAAAAACATTTTTTTGAGACTGAGTCTCGCACTGTCGCCTGAGCTGGAGCACAATGGCACGATCTTGGCTCATTGCAACCTCCGCCTCCCAGGTTCAAGTGATTCTCCTGCCTCAGCCTCCTGAGTAGCTGGGATTACAGGTGCCTGCCACCATGCCCGGCTAATTTTTTGTATTTTTAATAGAGACGGCGTTTCACTATGTTGGCCAGGCTGGTCTCGAAATCCTGACCTTGTGATCTGCCAGCCTTGGCCTCCCAAAGTGCAGTGATTGCAGGCATGAGCCACTGTGCCCATCCTGAACATGTTCTTTTGTTCACTGCATTTCCCATAAACTGGAAGTTAGATGTAAAGAGTTGATTGTACACACAGTCAATGTTTGGGTGTGGCACTGTGTGCTTCCATCTGAATTTCTGGATGTAACCCAGATAGTTTTCAATGGCATCCCTGCTTTCATTTGCTACACTATGGTCCACTTCTTCTCTTCTGCCTGGTCTCTAGTGCCATGCATGTTAGACTTTCTGATATTGCTCCACAGATCCCTGAGCCTCTGTTCATTTTATCCATCGTTTTTTATTGCTGTGTGTTTCAGATGTGTTAATTTTTATTAATCTATGTTCAAGATCCTTTCCTTTCTCATCTCCATTTTCTTTTGAGCCCATGTAGCAAATTTTTATTTCCAATGCTATAGCTTTGACTTCTAACATTTCCCTTTATTTCTTTCTTTATGGTTTTTATTTGTCCTCTGAGAATGCTTAGCTTTCATTCATTTCAAGGTTTTGGGGTTTCATTTGTTAATTTTTTGCTTTTACAGAACAAAGTTATAGTAGCTACTTTATGATTTTTTTCTGTTTATTTCAACATCTGACGCATTTCAGGGTTTGTCTCTGTTGACCATCTTTTTCCTTGAGAATTGGTCATATTTTGCTGATTGTTTGTTGTGTAATTCTGGATTGCATCCAGGACATTATTAATGTTACATTGTGTGAGCTCTGGATTCTGTTATAAGGCTCTGGATAATTTTGGATTTTCTCTTTTAGAGGTCAGGTTTATACCACAAAGTGTTTTGTTTTTGCTATGCATCTGTGAGCCTGTCCCTCACATGTAACACTGAGGGTTGAGTCTGACACTCGTGCCATGGTTTAGATATTAGTTCAGTTCCCAAAACCTTTGCTATTTTTATTTGGTCTCTGTTACTGTAGCTCAGGGGTGGCACTACAGCTAATGTGGATTTCTACAGAGAATAATGGATTCCCTACTCAGTGCTCTCCTCTCTGGCACCACCTCACTGATAATCTCCAGATCACAGGAGGCTTCTGTTTAAGTGTACACACTACTGCATTGCCTCACAGCTCCACAACTGGGGCCTGACATAGGGACAGAGCCACGGTGGGAAATGGCATTCTTACCTCCACGAATATCTCTTCTCTACATTTTGACTTCTTTCTACATTTTACCTGCTTTCATTTACTGTTCTTAGTTCTCAGGGAGTTGCTTTATGTAGTTTGTCCTAAGATTTTAGTTGTAATGAGCAGGAATGATGAGCTACAGTGTGTTTAAATAAAATAGGGAATTTTCTGACTGCTTTTTAAATTGTCTCTGTCATTGGTTTTAAGTAGTTTTTCTAAGAGTGGATTTCCTTCTCTTTAGCCTGCTTGGAACACAGACTTCTTAAATATGTATATTTCTATTATTCATCAGTTTTAAAATGTTCTTATTTATTCTGTCTTCAGTTTTGCTTCTTTGTCTTGCCTTATAGGATACTGATAGCTCACATTTTATATTTTCTCACTATATTCCTTGTCTTTTGCCAGTTCTCCTCTGTTTTTCATACCTTTTTTCTTTCTGCTTCATTCTAGTTATTTTTTAAATTTCTTTTGTGTCTAAACATTTATGGACCCACTCATTGAGTTCTTCATTTCAGTTATTCCATTTTTCATTTCTCAAATTTCTATTTGGTCATTTTTTATAATTCTGGACTAGTTTCTGATTCTGTGCTTAAATTTTCAACTGCTGGTATTTTCATTTTTTTAACAAATAAACTATAATTTAACATTTCTATCTGATTCATTCATTGTCTCCCCATGTGCTTGCTTATTTTTAGTTATGTGACATATATTTTGTTAGTTCATTTGTGAGAATAATTGGAGGCTTAGGACGGTGTTATAGTCTTCCTGAAGGTATTTGCATCTTTCATTTTCCAGGTAATATGGGGTCACTTCCACCCAATTTCAGGGTATGAGATTATTTTGAAGGAAGCTGCATTCCAAGCATAGTTTTAGCTTGTCTTCACTGCCAGGGACCGTTCTCTTGGTGTTTCAACCCAAATTGAGTGGGGATTATCATGGAACACGTTGGCTGACTCTACAAAAAACGTTTATGACCAAGCATTTTGAAATCGACAAACAACCTTAGTGAAAAAACAGCCCCAAATCCTGTACTTACTTTTCTGGGCCTCTGTCTTTTCCTAGAGTACTGGATGGTAGTTCTTCACTATTTTCATCTCTCCAATACCTTTATTTATTTATTTATTTATTTTATTTTATTTTTTGAGATAAAGTCTTGCTCTGTCGCCCAGGTTGGAGGGCAGTGGCGTGATCTTGGCCCACTGCAACCTTCGCCTCCTGGGTTCAAGCAATTCTCCTGCCTCAGCCTTCCTAGTAGCTGGGATTATAGGTGCCCGCCACCACGCCCAGCTAATTTTTGTATTTTTAGTAGAGACGGGGCTTCACCATCTCGGCCAGGCTGGTCTCAAACTCATGACTTCAAGTAATCTACCCGCCTCAGCCTCCAAAAGTGCTGGGATTACAGGCATGAGCCACCACGCTTGGCCTCTAATGCCTTTAAGTAGCTTTTATTTTGTTTGCTTTTATGATAGTCCTTAGTCAAAGGACTGGTTCCTATCTTAGTCCACCATTGCTGTGACTCCCCCAGGGTTATTATCTACACTGCCAGGTAAGCATGCACAGGGAGGGATGTGGAAGATACACCTGAACAGCAACCCACTGCTATTCTACTCAGCGATCCATAGTTGGCTAATGCTTCTCTTCTTTCTTTAGTATTGCCTTCCAAATTTTATATGGACAGTTAAAATATGCAGTTCTCAGTTCCTTTTAAACTATAAATGCCCAGAAGGGATGAGTGAGACTTCTGGTTTATGTCTTTGAAGGGAATGGTCTTGCTCTCCCTTCCTTTCTTTGGGGTGTGAATGTGGTGCTGAGCCCTCTTACCATGTGGACAGGACCATGCACTAGAGACACAGACTGCAAGACGGAAGCAGAATAATAGGTCATGAATGGTGTGAACCCATCGTACTGGTCCTTACCTACCTGGTCTGCCTGTTGCATTTGTATTTTGTTTAAGTCATTGCTTTTTGAGACTTCTACCAGGCTGTCTGTACCCTGATAAGTAAAAATATATTACCACGAGTGGGATGCTGCTAAAATAAAGCCAAATACGTGTAGCAATCCCTTAGTGGAATGCAGGCAACCTCTAGAAACTGGAAAATACAAGAAAGTGGTTCTGTTCTAGAGCCTCCAGAAAGCAGGTCTTAACCCTGCCAGACTTATTCTGGGCTCCTGGCCTTCATGACATTAAGATAATAAATGTGTGTTGTACCTAAGTCCCCAAGTTTGTGGTAATTTGTGACAGAAGCACAGGAAAGGAAGAAGCTGAGATAGGATTCAGTCCCAGGCTATCTAACTCCAAGCCCTACATAATTTCCTTTATCTGGTGACCTTCCTTATGTCCTAGGAAATCACTGGTAAAACTGTCTGGGCAAAGCTGGGAAGGGAGACTGCGTGCTCAGGGGCCTGCAGAGAGAACTCAAAACTCCAGCACATGCTTGGTGCTCCTGCAGCTCATGGCAAAGCCTGCGGGGAACACAAAAGTGGGCTTTGGAAGAAATCTCTCATAAGAACAGCATTATCTGTGGTTGAATTGTGGCTTCAAGCCATTATGTAGCAATTCCAGTTAAGAACCTTCAATTGGACATTGGGGTTGTCATGGTGGCATCAATCAGATAAGGAGAGCTAATTCCCACCCACGCCTAGTGTTTCAGATGGCCTTAAGACAGACACCATGAGCTGAGAGGGAGAGAGGGCAGAGCACAGAGGCCATCAAACAAAGACCAGAAGTTTCCGGAGTGAAAAGTCTACCTGGAGGAACTCCCTTTGGCTGAAGATGCAAGCAGACTGGACACAGAAACAATGTTTAATGAAGTCTGGTCTTGGGTCTCCAAGCCTCTGACAATCACCTCTAGGAATTGGCTATGAAAGGAAAGGGAAGCAGTCCTCAAAAAAGGGCCTTGTTTCTGATGCCCATTGCATGCCAAGCCATGGAGAACCAGAGACAGAGAACAGCTTCTTGAGGGCAAAGCCAGGAATCATGAAAGACAATGAACACAAGAATTCACCTGAAGGCAAAACATGGAGTGGCCAGATGGACAGTCCATGGGACATGCTCCACTGCAGAGGTGGCAAATGAGTGTAATTTTTGCAAACTGTGATCCCTGCAATAGCTGAATAGGGCTTTACGTTATGTCTTTTGGAGAGGGGATGAGTATGGTATCTGACTGGAACAAGGGTACTTACGGATATTTGAGCGTTGAACAGATCTACTAATCTCAATGTACAAAACAGAAGCCTTGGTTTCTCTGAGTCCATGGTTTCCCAGCTAAAAGCTGCATGCCTCATCCTCCCTTGCAGCCTGGCATGGCCATGTAACAGAGCTCTGCCCAAAATGTGTGCATTAGAGTCCCCTCCTTCCTCCCCTTCCCTCTCCTCTAGCTGCAATGTGGATGAGGAACTAAGCCGTGATGGGCTTTGGGAATGAGTGCATGTGCAGTCATGGCAGAGATCCAGGTGCAAGGGGCCTGCCATCCAGCACTATTGATCCATCACAGTCACCGGGATTAGCGGTCCCAACTGTTCCTTCCTACAAAGTGAACTTCCACGTCGTTTAAGCAACCCTATCATGGGGTCTTCTGTGACAGAAACCTGGCTTGTAATCTAACAATATCTAGAAGTCAACATCATGTATTCTGCTTTTGATTTAGTAAATAGTTAAATTTGAGAACACATCAAACTGCGCCACAAAATGTGTGTGTTTTTATTCAGTACCCTCTTCCAAGAAATGGGCAGTGAGTATAAAATTCTGCTCTCCCCCATAAAAGTGCCCTGGCTGTCTGACAGAAAGCTGTCTATACGACTCTTTAGAATGAGGACTGAAATAAAAAGGTATCTCCTCCTGATACTGAAAATGTCAGCAAATCATTTATATGATTTTGAAAGACTTATTCAAGTGCTATACCACATCAGTAGACTGAGTAACTTGTAAAGCCTCAAACTATCACTTTTAGAGCTGAAGTTGAAAGCTCAGGATAATCAGGTTTTTGTAGGAAGACTAAAATATGGTCCAAATTGCTCAATCACTGCATTTGGCTCATTCTCAGCATTTAATGCTTGCTTTACTCTTCTGATAAAGAAATCGAGTATGTCTCCTGATGCAAAATATTAAAAAGCAAATCTAATTCCTGCAGCAGATCACAAGGAAATGCAGTCCACAGATTAATGTAATCTTACAGGGAGACTAAGAATTAATATGCCACTCTATTTTGACCTCCAAGACTTCTATATATAGTGTCTGATGAAGCTCTCAAAGTAATTTTTTTTGACTTTTTTTTTTTTTAATTTTACTTTAAGTTCTGGGATACATGTGCTGAAAGTGCAGGTTTGTTACATAGGTATACATGTGCCATGGTAGTTTGCTGCACCTATCAACCCGTCATCTAGGTTTTGAGCCCCACATGCATTAGGTTTTTGTCCTAATGCTTTCCCTCCCCTTTCCCCTGACCCCACAACAGGCCCCAGTGTGTGATGTTCCCTGTGTCCATGTGTTCTCACTGTTCAACTCCCACTTACAAGTGAGAACATGCGGTGTTTGGTTTTCTGTTCCTGTGTTAGTTTGCTGAGGATGATGGTTTCCAGCTTCATCCATGTTCCTGCAAAGGACATGAACTCATTCTTTTTCATGGCTGCACAGTATTCCATGGTGTATATGTCCACATTTTCTTTATCCAGTATAGTTCAACCATTGTGGAAGGCAGTGTGGCAATTTCTCAAAGTAAATTTTAAGAATACTTTTTACTTAATGTTGAACTGATAAAAATTATGTGTGTGTGTGAGACAAAGCATGTAAGGCATGTGGTTCACAGCTTCTTTGGAGATGGCTGGCAATGGTCCTCACCCCCGTGCATTGTGCAATCCTCTCCCCACAAATGTGTGTGAAACCTGTGACTTGCTTCTAACCAATACAGTGCGGAAAGGTGGAGAGATATCACTTCTGTGACCAGGTTACATAGGAGAGTGACTTCCATCTTGCTAGAGATTTTCTCCTTTGCTATCTTTAATAAAGCAAACTGCCATATTGAGAAGGTCCACATGGCAAGAAACAGGGAACCCCAGCCAACTGTCACAGGAGCTGAGTCCCAGCAGTCTGTGGGGAGCTGCATGAGTTACTATTGCTGTGCAACTAATCACAATCACAGGGTCTTTGAAGTTGAGTTTTCTTACCTTTGGCACACTATGAATTTCTACTTACTCCAGCCTCGATTAATATCCTTCAACATATGGGTATAATTTTCTCCATAACATGGTATACTTCTTTTGTTATGTTGTTTTCCTGATTAAATATTTCTGGTGAATTGAAATTCTTTTCACTATGCAATGGCATTTTATATCAAGAAATGCTTTTCATCTTTAAAATCTATTAAGTCATAGTTTCATCAGCTTTTTGTGCTTATAATTTTGGATCCTATTATAATTAGATATTTATATATAATTTATATATAAATTATTCCTATATAATATATATAATTATTCCAATAATTACATATACATACATGAATATGCTACTTGGTTTTGCTTATATAAAGGAAATACAATTGATTTTTGGATATTGATTTTATATCTGGCAGTTTTGTTAAAATTACTTTATTCTAATAATTATTCCTAGAATATTTTGGGGATATTCAATATGGAAAATCATAACATAGGCACATAATGGCAATTTTGTCACTTTTATAACCTTAAAACCTTTTATATTTATTCTGACATTACTCATCAGACTAGGAGGTTTAGTGTAGTTTTCAAAAATAAAACACAGTGATTGTGAAAGTTTACTTCCCTATTATAAAGAACAACTTTCACACTCTGTAGGTAAGACATTTGCTGTACATGCCTTAAATATGCTTTTGCTTTTAGAATAGCTTCAGACTTACAGAGAAGTTGGGAAGATAGTACAAACAGTTCCCTTATGTCTCAACCCCAGTTTCCTCTATTGTTAGCATCTTGTATTGGTATGGTTTCTTTTCCACAGTTTCTCAGTCCTTGTTTTTCATTACCTGAACAGTTTTGAGGAACACCAGTCACGTGTTTTGTAGAATTTCCTTCCAATTGGGATTTTTCTGATATTTTTCTCATGATGAAATTGTGGTCATGGGTTTTTGGAAGGAAAATCACAGTGGTAAAGTACCATTCTCACCTCACATCAACAGTACCTGTTTATTCACATAACAACACTTTGATGTTAACCTTGATCACCGGCTGACGTGGTGTTTGTGGGTTTCTCCACTGTAAAGTCACGCTTCCCCCACCCTCTTTCTGTATTGTACTCACTGCAAAGAAGTCTCTGTGAAAAACCCACACAGAAGAACCAGGGAGTTATGCTTTACCTCCTTGAGATACAAGTATTTACAAAAATGGATTAGAGTTTTTCTGCAAAGGAGATTTAAAAATTACTCCTTATCTATTTCTTATCTATTTATTTATATCAGTATCATTATTTGCTGATATGGACTCATGAATATTTATTTTATAGTTTAGTCTACAATTCACTTCTAATTTATTTATTTATTGCTCAAATTATTGAAGCTCCTGGCTTGAATTTTGTTGGCTCCTGGTATCCCCTTGGCACAAGCCCATCATTGTGTGTGTACATGCATGTGCTCACATACGTGTGTGTGTGCTTGTGTTTAGCACTTCCTTACTCTCTGGCACTACAAGAAGCTTCAGGCTCATCTTGAACATTCCCTGCTCCAGTTATCAAATCAGTCATTTCTTCCAGGTACTTTTTTAAATTGGAGAATGGTATTAGGAAACAAATTCTGGGGCTGGGCGCGGTGGCTCATGCCTGTAATCCGAGCACTTTGGGAGGCCGAGGCGGGTGGATCACCTGAGGTCCGGAGTTCAAGACCAGCCTGACCAACATGAAGAAACCCCGTCTCTACTAAAAATACAAAATTAGCCGGGTGTGATGGCGCATGCCTGTAATCCCAGCTACTCCGGAGGCTGAGGCAGGAAAATGGCTTGAACCCGGGAGGCGGAGGTCGCTGTGAGCTGAGATCGTGCCACCGTACTCCAGCCTGGGTAACAAGAGCGAAACTCCCTCTCAAAAAAAAAAAAAAAAGGAAACAAAACAAAACAAATTCTGGGCCCTAGGTGTGCTCATTGCTGCTTTTAAGTTGTGTCATTCTTTCTAGGCCCTCTCAGCGGACAGAGCAAAGAAATATATGGGTGTATATCAGTTCATATGTACAATTATCTGTAAATATTGCTACATATACCATCTGTATCCACATTAAGCTAAGCATGCTTTCATACTGATTTCTCCAACATTTAAACATTACCACATGAATTATTCTACTATCCTAATAATTATATTCTTCTTTGCTTATGTAACCTCACACTCCAATAGGGAGAAAGCTGACTTTTACCATCTGGCAACCATTTACTTAATTATTTAATTCCAGTTAGAGAGGTATCCGAATGGTTAACTTATATCCACATGAGAAAAAACTTCATCGACTACAGTAGAGGGTTCATGTACAGTTTATATTGCCTTTAGTCTTAGAGATGCTACTTATTTCTAAAGTTAGCTAGGTCAGCACTTATCCCTGGCAGCCATGCAGTGAGACTGTTTCATTCACTTGTAATACAGTTGCAGTGTTTCATCACATTCTGCATTCCATCAGGATTCCCCCAGCCTCCTAAACTATTTCTTAAATTTGCATACATATTCACTTGTGCTATAAAATTCTGTGAGTTTTGACAAATGTAGAGTCACATGTACTTATTACAATATCATACAGAATAGTTTCACCTTCCAAGAAAACCTCTTGTGCTTCACCTATTCAAACCTCACCAACCCTCATACAAGAACCTAGAAACAACTGATCTGTTTCCTGTCTAATTTGCTTTTACCTGAATGTTGCATACATGTAATCATACAGTATGTAGTCTTTTAAGACTGTTTTGTTTTAATTTAGCGATATGCATTTAAAATTAATCTCTCTTTATATACTCTGATAGCCCATTCCTTTTTTATTTTTGAGAAATATTCTATTGTACAAATGTACCACACTTTGCTCCTTCAATAGGTACATCTACCTTCATTTACCTATTGAAGGACTTCTCGGTTGCTTCCAGTTTTTGATTATGAAAAAAGCACTTGTAAACCTTTCCTGTAGGCTTTTTGTGAACATAAGCATTAAAAAAAATTTTTGGTAAATTTCTAGGAATATAATCTCTGTATCCTGTAGTAAGACCATGTTTAGCTTTGTAAGAAAGTGTAAAACTATTTTCCAAGGTTGCTGTACCATTTTATATTTCCACCAGCAATGAGTGAGGATTCCTGTTACTGGCCATCCTTGCAAACAATTAGTATTTTCAGCTTATTTGTGCTTTAGCCATTCTAATACATGGATAGTAGTATTTCATTGTTGTTTTAATTTGCAATTCTCTAATTACAAATAATATTGAGCAATTTTCTTTTGTTTGTTTGAGACAGTCTCACTCTTGTCACCCAGGCTGGAGTGCAGTGGTGCAATCTCGGCCCACTGCAACCTCCACCTTTATGGTTCAAGCAATTCTCCTGCCTCAGCCTCCCAAGTAGCTGGGATTACAGGAGCCTGCCACCACACCCGGCTAATTTTTGTATTTTTAGTAGAGGCGGGAGTTCAACATGTTGGTCAGGCTGGTCTCAAACTCCTGACCTCAGGTGATCCACACACCTCAGGTTCCAAAAGTGCTGGGGTTACAGGCAGGAGCCACCGTGCCCGGCCAATATTGAGCAATTTTTTATAGGTGTAATTGTCATAAAAATATATTCTTTGTTGAGATGTCTGTTCATATCTTTTGCTCATTTTTCAATTGAGCAATTTTTTTAATTGTTGCTTCCTAATCTGTACATATGTAATAGATACCTTTTATCAGATCAGAAATTCTTCTTTTTGCAAAGAATTTTTACAGTGAATGAATGCTTAATTTTACCAATTTTTTTTTTGCAAACTATTGAGTTGATTATATAATGAGATTTCCTTCAAACTAATAATTAATGTAATAGATTATATCAACTGACTCGTCAGTGAAAACTAAAACTGCATTTTGGAATAATTCTAACTTGGACATGATATATTTTTTTACACATTGGTTTTTATTCAATAATGTCTTATTTAGCTATTTTGGATATATTTTCAATAGTAAAATTGGTGTCATTACTAGTTATAAATATTTTTAGTTTTTGCTCACTTATGTCAATATTTAAATTATATTCCTGTAATAATTATTAAAATATTAGTAAAGTAACATTTTAAAACTTTGTCAATTGTCTTCTAAGTGAAACCTTAGATATATTGACATGAAATTATTCATGATCGCTTTTTTGTATATTTGTTGTTTAACCTTATATCCTCTTTTTGATTGCTAACATCATTTATGTGTTCCTTTTCTCTTCTTTTCTTCGATCAGACTTACTAGAGGTTCAGCAATTTTTCTAGCTGTTTTGTTAAAGAAAAAAATTATTCAATGATACTTGTTAAAGAATGGTAAGGAAGGCTTTATTCAGAATTATTGTGATAGGTATGGGAACTGCTGCAGTGGAATTTTGCAATGGCACACAGATTGTGCTCAACTACAAAATATGGCATGGGCTATTAGGAATTTATAGCCAAGGAATAGGGTGGAAGTCGACGGGTGGAAAATTACTAAGAAGAAACATGAAGGTTAAAGAGGATTCTGGCTAAACAGACCCAGCAGCATTCTTACTGAAGACAGGCAAGGGTGATTGGACATCACCTAGGGGATGGTGGAGGATGATCGGGTATTGAGGAAGTGGGGTTCTTGTTAAACTGACTTAGCAGGGTTCTTTTGCTAAAATTGGCTTTTACAAGGAAGTACACAGATGGGCCTAGGAGAAGGTTTAGAAGGCTGAGTGAAGTTTGGTCAAGCAGAGAATCTTTGTTAGTCTTCCAAGAACACACTTTCAACTCTGTAGTTTCTCTCTGTTGTGTTTTCTTTCTATATATTTAATCTAAGCTCTAGTATTTATATTTCCTTCCTTCTATCTTCATTGCATCTCCCCTTTATTACTTTTCCAAGTTTTAAATTAGAGACTTTACTGTTACTTTTTCTTCTTTTTATACTATGCACATTTAAGGCTAAAATAACTTTTTATAACAATATCCTACAAATGATATGATTTGATACATATTTTATATCTCTTATGTCTAAAAGTTTTCTAATTTTCATTATAATTTCCATTTGACTCATAAATTATTTAAAAGGATGTTTCTTAATTTCCTACATATAGGTTTTTTTTTTTTGAGATGGAGTTTCGCTCTTGTTGCTCAGGCTGCAGTGCAATAGAGCTAGCTCAGCTCACCGCAACCTCCACCTCCTGTGTTCAAGTGATTCTCCTGCCTCAGCTTCCCGAGTAGCTGGGATTACAGGTGCCCGCCATCACACCCAGCTAATTTTGTATTTTTAGTAGAGATGGGGTTTCACCATGTTGGTCAGGCTGGTCTCGAACTCCTGACCTCAGCTGATCTGCCCGCCTCGGCCTCCCAAAGTGCTGGGATTACAGGCATGATGTATAGGTTTTAAAAGTTACTTTCATTACTCACTTCTGACTTATTTTCACTTTGATCTGAGGGAATACTTAATATGCCTAAGAGTTATTTATGTCAGAATAATGCCTTACAATAAACCTCTCCAAAACTCGGTGGCTTATAATAATATGCTTTTATTTAGCTCATGGATCTGCAGGTTAGCTGAGAAGCTTTGTTGGTCTCTAGTGGGATTTCTCAAATTTCTGGAGGTTGTCTGGTTGTCACTTTATTTAGAATAGCCTTCATCAGGATGACTCGCCTAACTCAGCTCAAGTCCACATGGATATTATCCCCCAGCAGGTGAGGTGGGGCATGGCCTCCTGGTGATAGCAGCAAGCACAATAGCATGTGGAAAGACATCCATATAAGGTGCAACACTAGCTCAGGTCCAAACGGGGGTGAAACCGAGTTTCCCTCTTTACCAGGAGGAGCAGCAGAAGATAGAGGCAGGGGGAAGTACCGGACTAAACTTCAATCAATCGCCACAGAAAAGCTTTCAAATATTTTTGAGACTTGCCTTATAAATTAGTACGTGGTCAATTTTTTTAAAAAAGTTCCATAAGTTATTTAAAAGGATTATATATCATTTATTTGGAGGAAGTTCAAAATTCAAAAATGCCTGTTATATCAGATTGCTAAATGCTGGATGTAAAACCACTAAATTAATGCCTCCATTATCAAGCCATGTATGCACAATTTGGTACAATGTTGAATTTCCATCAATATCATACCTGTCACATATGTAAATATTATCACACTTAAATTTTAAAAGTTTTAATTTTATTCTTAAGATATGTTTAAACTACATATCTAAAATTGGTGATTTGCATGGGCGTTCAATATTATTAATTGATTTATCATTTGAAAAGTTTGAGAAACATTATTCAAGGTAATTTGTTTGCTATTTAATTAATTCCTCCAATAATATTTATAATAATGTCTGCAATGGTGTAGATACCAGTGATACAGAGATGGACCAAATAATTCCTCCAAAAGTTTATAGTAAATGAGAAAAACATATGAGTTAAGAAATGATTGCAATATAAAGTGATAAGTGTTTCCACAAAGAACACAGAAAACCTAGCCTAGCCTCTGGTCAAGAAGAGCTTCTTGCATGAGGTGACATTTGAGCTCAGTCTTAAAATATAAATAGAAATTGTTAGTTTGATGGGATGAATAGAGAATAGTGTGCATTCCAAGGGAGAAGATTCATGTTTAGGAAATAGCCAATAGTTTGGCATGGCTATAGTGGAAGGTTTGCAGAATCAATTGCTTCTATGTATAGCCAGTAAAGAGAACTGATCTTTTGTTGTTTTCTAGTTTTTACTTTCAAACATGTCTCTAAGATATTTTGAATTCAAATTAGAGCTCAATTTATTTTCCTTATTTGCTTCTAATTTATATAGAATCTAATTCCCAGATTTAAGGCAGTTACATAGGCACAAATGCAGAGCAACTAAAAATGAAAACCAAACACATATCAGAATCAAGGAGGATGAAGGGGTGTACAACTATAGCAGCTCAAAAGATTACAAGTTGAGGAATTACACACTAAATTTAGCTCTGAGCTTCCCAGAAACCAAGGCACAGAGGAATCCATTCTATAATTGAAAACCCATTCCACTTCTTCAGAGAAGTTACTCTTATTCTAAGGACTACATTTTTCCTACCATGCCCAGGTAATAGGGTTCAACCTGCCATAGAAGGTTGATATGATAGGTTATATGATATATGATCAAATCATATAAGTGATTTGATCAATGTTGCCCAGAGGCTGACTGATTTTACTGAGGTGCTAAATGTTTCCGCACCCTAGTGATGGGCAGAGCTCCTCCCTACAAGGCCCCTGTCCCTGCCCTCCGGCAGCATGGCACCATTCACTTGCTCCTTCTTGGATTCCAAGAACTGGAATGAGGGACCAGTCACCAGTCATGACCACGTCTCCCCAGGTGACTTCAGCATGGAGGTGTCAATTAGGACTAATTGGTCTCATATCTAATTCTAGGACCAGCCTCTGGTCAGCACCAGCAATTCCAGTGCCATGCCCTTCCTTAGATGCCGAGCCTAGCATGAAGCATCCTTTCTCTAGACTCTGTAATCCAATCTCTTTCCTTTTATTCCCCCATCCCTGGGCATGACAGCTGCTTCCTCCAGTTATCAACCTCTGGGTGGCTGCAGCACTCCCTGCTACTTCTTCCAGCCTCCCAACACTAATTCTCTTTACCGAATCACTTTTGTTTGCTAAGCGTATGCAAGCTTCAGTTTTTATGACTGGGAAGAGAAATGCAACCCACACAGCCATCCAGCTTCTGGAGGACAGTGAGCACTTCAGCCAGAGTCTTGTATCCCACAGGCCTGGCCTGGAAGGTGTTCATGCCACCACCGTCTTCTGGGTTGAAGTCAGAGTGGCCGAGGAAGCAAATGACAAGCAGCATCTCTGGGGAGCACAGAATGGGAACAGGGAGAAATATGGTTTCCCTTCTGAGGCCACAAAGGACTAGGGAAATCCAGGCAAGGTGGGAGTAGAATAAAGGGGGCTGTGGGTGGGAAACCTCTGCAGCTGGAAGCCCGGCACCTGGTAGGAGCATTTCATGAGCCAATGGGGAAGGGCAGAGTCAAGGAAGAGTATAGAACTCAAAATCAGGCCTCCCTGATGCCAGTGTCACTGCTTCTAAACACCACGTTGCACCACACTATGCACAAGAGTGTTAAATAGCAATAGTTTTCTACATCACACAGTGTAATTCTTCAAAACCTCATATTCTGCAAAATCACACATGCAAGGTGAAAATGTATTGGATCAGACCACTGAAAACCTATGCTATTTTGTAACCAGACCCTACAAAAGATGATGGCAATCCTAATGAAAATACTAAGCGCATTTTAAAGACATGTTAACTTCCTAGGAATAAAGGAACTGCAATCAATAAGGTTTTACTTTAGAAGAATGCATGAAGGTAGTATGATGGCAGCAGGAATAAGGATAGGCCAAGGCTGGAGACATGGAGTCAAAGGCGGAAGGGAAACCTCGTGATCAGAAGATGCTGGTGCCAATGCAGTTGCTGGCTTGCACAACACACAGAGACCAGAGATGGGAGACCCCACACATTCTTTGGTGTTAGTTTCTTAGAGCACTATAAGCATGCCAATGACAAAGCATGTGGCCAAACTTAGCCAGGAGGAGTGGGCAGAACATCCACCTGTGGAGCGTGCATTCCCCCACAACTAGCAGCATCCACATTTCTTAAGTGCCCAGCCACTATTACTTGGTGGCACAAAACAACAAAGTGCTTGCGGCTTGGCACAGTGGCTCATGCCTGTAATCCCAGCACTCTGGGAGGCCGAGTTGGGCAGATCACCTGAGGTCAGGAGTTCGAGACCAGCTTGACCAACATGGTAAAATCCCGTCTCTACTAAAAATACAACAAATTAGTCAGGCATGGGCTTGTGCCTGTAATCCCAGCTACTCAAGAGGCTGAGGTAGGAGAATCGTTTGAACCCGGGAGGCGGAGGGTGCAGTGAGCCGAGATTGCGCCATTGCACTCTAGCCTGGGAGACAGAGTGAGACTCCATCTCAATAAAAAAAAAAAAAGCTAACAAACAAACAAAAAAATAAAGTGCTTGGAAAAATCACATACAAACCAAAGCAACTCCACTTTAAACTGATGTCATTATCTTATCCACGAATCATGTATGAGCTAATTTTCTTAAAGAAAGACATTCTGTAGAACAGACAGTACGTAATTAGAAACCCAAGCCCTGTGATCTTCTAAGTATGTCCCATTAAAATTACACTTTCAAATAAGTGGCAGGGAGTTCATTTACTTTTGACAATTGATCTACACCTTCTCTTTGCTCACAGAATACCCTGAACACATCTTAATTGCTACCTTATAAACTTAACTCACTTAATAATAAGATTCATTCTCTTATCATTCTCCTCTATGAACTCTGAGCTTCCTGGGCACAGGAGTCACATAACATTCTTCTTGGTGTCCCCACCACCTTTTACAGGGCCAGGCAGAGAGGTGTTTGGTAAAATGTTTGTGAAATTAACACATATATAACATGACCAGTCATAACATGCTTTGTTTAAGAAAAAATTTAAAAGCAGTGTCAGGACAGGATTAGCAAATCATAAGCCCAAACCCAAATCTAAATTGACGACAAGCCGAGGGAAATGAAAAGCAAGCAATGTTCCTGGATGGCACCGACAGGTTTCCTTGATTGCAACAGTGGAGAACGATGGAACAATGTCTCTGTTGTTCAAGTGGAGACAGCGAAGCTTTCACACCTGTTACTAACCCTTCCTATCTGGATGGAAGATGTGGCACCAGCCTCGGTGATGTTTTGAGGGTTTCAGTGCCAGCCTGGAAAACTACAATGCAGTCCACTGGAAAGAAAATTGATCACAGCTGTGGTGGCATTAGGTTTCCAGCAAGGCACCAGTGTTGTAAACATGGACCAAAGTCATGGCATTTTCTTGTAAAAGATGCTGACCTCCCAACCCCTTTATTTATGGTCATGTCTTCCCATGATCTGGAGGTGAAATGTGAACTGGAGATAATGATAGCAAATCTATCAAAAGAATTATTTCTGAGGCCCAATATGTGAGCTAGCCATGCAGGTGCACCCAGCCAGGCCACTTACATGGAATTGCGCTCGCAGCTCAGTGATGCCCCCGTGAGGCTCCAGTCCCACAACCTCATCTTTCTCCCTGCTTGTTTCACAGGCCATGACTCTGTTCTCCCTCATTTCCTCATTTCTCCAGTGAGCCATGCTCTCTCTTACCTCCAAGTTGCTACATGTGCTCTTTCCTAAGCCTAGAATTCTCTCCCCTGTGCATGCACTTTTCCTTACAACCTCCACGGTGTAAAGCTTCCTTCTGAAGGTTTTCCTTCCTCTGGACCCTATTTTTGGCCTCTTGAGCTAGATCACAGGCATTCCTCCTGCAGTGCCCCAGTGCTTTGTCTTTCTTTTCATTCCATGCTGTGTTCATTTCTAGGGCTGCCTTAAAGCACCACAGACTTGGTAGTTTAAAACAACAGAAATTTATTCTTTCATAGTTCTAGAGGCTAGAAGTCCAAGGTGTTGACAGGACATTCGTTTCTTGAAGGCTTCAGGGGAGGACCCTTCCTTGCCCCTTCCAGCTTCTGTGTTGCTGACAATCCTTGGCATTCCTCAGCTTGTAGACATATCACTCCAGTCTCTGCCTCCATCATCACATGCTACTCTCCCCCGTCCCACTCCAGCAGACCATACTCTCTACTAGGGTAAGCCTGGGGTCCACTGTATTCACTACTGGAACAAATGTGCTTACAATTCTTTGCACACTGTGAGTGCTCACTCAATACTGACTTAATAAAGTCAAAGACCCCAATCCTAAGCCAATGTTTCTGAACAGGTGGTCATTGCACAGCAGACCTCAAGATTCATAATTCAATGATTCTGATGGTGAGAAACCCTACATGGAAACCCCAAGTCCAGGAGGAGGGCAGAGGCAGAGCAACACAGGAAAATGTGGCTCAGGGGAAAACTGGATCGAAATGGGTCGTCTCAAGTATTCAGTGAGGGCTTTACTCAGTAGGCATGGGCTGGCGAATGCTGCTCATTCCAAGGAAGGGCCTGCTCAGGATTGTCCCCCTTGATTGGCTCCCAGGAGATAGCCTCTAAGTCTTGCCTGATTAGAGAGCTTTTGTGTGCCTGGCACCTTGGGCTAGCAGTGAGTTTTATCAGATGGTTTGTGCCAGCAGTGTGACTATGACAAATGCCTGCTTTTGTTTTCCTGAGGCCTTGGGCCACGTGGTTTCAGTCAGCCCTTTGTGGGGCTGGAGTCTGCATTGCTACTGTCAGGTACACAGGGGCCACACCTCATGCCTATCTGACTGACCCCCAGTAAAACTCTGGCCTCCAAGGCTCAGTGAGCTTCCCCGGCTGGGAGCATTTCACACGGGTTGTCGCACAGTGTTGCCGGGATATTGAAACTTGTCCCCACGTGACTCGGGGACCTGGATGCTTGTGCCTGGCTCTCCTGGTCTTTTCCTTTGCCGTCTGTGGATTTCAATCCATATCCTTTTGCTGTGATAAACTGTAAGCATGAGGCTAACAGCTTTTTCTGAGTCCTTGGGTCCTTTTAGTAAATTACTGGGTCTGAGGGTAGTCTTGGGAAATCATGACAGAATGAGGGCAGCCAAGTGTGCCTAGGAGAGATGATTATGAGCACCACAATGCTGGGCACATAGTAGGTGCCCAAGATAATGGCAGTTGAATGACTGAGTGATGGGGGTGCGTCCACAGGTCACCTTTCCTGACACTGGAGATGTTTCAGGGTTTCTGTCAGACTCATCTCAAGGCCTGGGCTCAGGGACGCCCTGCTCCTGCTTTTCCCAGGCTGAGATGGGAACTCACCCCTACTACCCCCAGCCCTATGTCCTCCTCTCTGCAAAAGCTCCTTCTCCTCTCCCATCCGCCCACCATGAGAGCTTCTTGAGAGCAGGGGCCATGGCGCCTCCTTCTGGGCACGGTTAGTGCTGCATTTGGCTCCCAGAAGGGAGCCCTGGGAAGCCCCCTCTGTTTGCCCTCAGATCGATTCTTCAGCTTTCCCCTGATCAGCTCTGTATTGGGGATAGGTGGCCACTGTGGGGTGTGGGGCACTGGAGGTCATAGACCCAGAGAAAGGGAGACGCCAGGGTGTTTCAGCCATCTGCTTGTGCCAAGCAGTGCCCAGCGCTGCAGCCCTGGCTGAGCCCTATCGGTGGCTCCAGCACCCGAGGGTGATCTCCCAGGCCCCAACAACATGGCCTCCTTCCTCTGTTCCTTCAGCCTAGCAGAGAAGGCAGTTTCCTTCTCTGCCAGTCTCTAATTGTCTTGCCTCCCGAGTTGCAGGAGTTTAAGAACTCAGGGTGGTTTCTCCTCCCGTTTGGGCCCTGACCACGTTAATCTCTAGGTTTGTAGGGTACCTCTGTTTTCCTGCCAGGTGGCTACAGGGAGCTGGGGAAGAGCAGGGCTGTGGTTCAGAAGCAAAACCCTAGACCATGTTGCCCAGCAGAGGGAACACGTGGCCAGTCAGAGTGAATCTCATGCTGCAGAGAATATGGACTGGTGGAGGACTTTTCCTCAATTCCTACCTCTTTAATGAGGATAGGTGCACATTCCAGGCATAAAAGAAGGCGTGGAGGTGAAAAGGCACAAGGAAGGCCTGGGGCTTGTGGCTGGGTGGGAACCACATTCCTCGGATTCCATTCCCTGTAGGGTTTCTACTTAGGTTGGCTCAAGGGATGTTTTACAGCCATATTTTTATGCTCTGAAGACAAGGGCAGGTGTGCAGCCCTGTGGCAGCTCACACATGCTTTCACCAACCTGCGGGCTCGCCTGGCAAGCACAGGGCAGCACCCAGACCTACATGTCTCTGGTTCCCTTAGATGTCTTCCTTCACTTCTCCAAGACCTAGGCCAGGTGCAGATGTAGCACCATGGCCAAAGAGCTGGGTTCTCCCCCAGGTCACCCACAGCATAGAGGCGGGAGGTGGTGGAGGCAAGCATGCATCCCTGGGTGTATTGCCTGGTTCCAGTTGCCCTTGACCTCGTCCACACCCAGTTTCTTGTTTTCCTCCACTGCTGTGCCTGGCTGACCCATAGATGGGTGACCTCAGGCTCAGAGCTGGATGCAGAAGCAGCACCCTACTGAGCCTGCACCCACCCTGGGTAAGGCCTAGTCCTATGACAAATCTCTTATTCAATGTCACCTCTAGTGCCTTTGCTTCTCGGATTGAACCCCTGACTGATACAACATGAGGGAACTGTGTAATTGGGTGAGACTGGGGGGCCTGGAGTAGAAGAAGGAATTAATGCTGCACAGAGAGGCAATAATCAGGTGTGGGCTCCGGAGGGCATGGCTGTTTCCCCAGCTGCCCTCGGCTCTGTGCGAGGAGGACCTTGACAACCTGGGCTCTTACCTGTCCCTCCGTGCTCAGATGTGGAGCACAAGTTTCCACCAGAGTGCCAGGACCACCGGTGTGGCCACTACCAAGGACTTCCCACAGCTTCAATGGGGCCCAGGAGAGGAATCATGATAGAAGAAGGCAATTGTGGAGTCACAGCCTGGCCCATAAGTTCTACTTAAGCTCAGAAATCACTCAGAGTCTGTAATTGATGAGCTCTGTCAGCCTGCGCGCTCCCCCGCTGCAAATGAGCTCTACTTGGAGAGGTTGACTTATTTGTGTTTTATGGCTCATTCTGTGGTGAAGAAAATCAATAAAGGCATTCATTTTTACATTTTAAGTGTGCCAGGTGAAATCAGAGCATTATCATCCCTATGTTTTACACTATTTCCAAAGGGGAATGGGTGCAAATGAAATTAAACTTTGACTTGGAAATTACCCAGAGGCTTTTTGTTGCCTCAAGTTCTCCTCCTTGAAGTGAAGCTGACTGGAGGGAGGCCTGGTCCATGTTGCTGGCGCTCCTGCTGCAGGTCGGGCTGGAACGCTGTGCAGGGTGCCCGGCTCTATGACCTCCCACACCGTGCCCACTTCTCTCCAAGGGTGCTACATTCAGGAAGCAGCACAGAGGGCCTGCTACTGGGCTCTGTATCCAGGAGTGGAACTGTTGGGTCTTTTGCAAAGCAGCCTCTCTGTAGCAGCCACACTCCCTTCCCTATAACTCTACTGCCTTGTGCAACTGGAGCAGAGTAAGGGAAGAAATATTTATTGTTCTGCTCTCTGGAAATATTTACTGAGTAGCTGTTATGCATCAGGCACCAGGCCGTGTGCTCCTAAGAAGCTAACCTCACAAGGGGAGAGAAAGGGCCTCTCCTCCGCCCTCCTTGCAACCTCCTATTCTGCATTTTCTCTCTCTGTCTTTATCTCTTTGTTCTATTCATAAGCTCAAGTCACACCATTTTAAACTAGATGCTTGGGCCCACCACCCCCTGCATCCTCTGTCCCCCTGCCTCACACTGTCCTCAACTCAATCTCTCCTGCCACACTCAGGCCACCCTAAAGCTGTCTGTGCTCAGCATTCCTGTCTCATCTCCTCTGGGCGGCTCCTTGAGCCCCCGGGGCCCTTCACTCGCCCTTCCTGCCACAGTCTTCCCTGACCTCTTTTTTGCCTAGTACAGTGGATCTTTCAGACACCAGTCGCCTTCCTATTTTTTGACAGCGAGTGTGGCTGAACTTCCTGCTTGAAGCCTTGGTTGTCTGGGCTCCACTGCGTCACGGTCTTTGCTTTACCTTTTCTCTGGCCCGTCTTTCATCTCCTCTCATGGCTTTCATCTCCTCTGCCTGTCTCTTAAATGCTCACTCTCTTGGGGATTTCATTTCCACCCTTCTTCCCT
This sequence comes from Pan troglodytes, assembly GCF_028858775.2. Lineage (NCBI taxonomy): Eukaryota > Metazoa > Chordata > Mammalia > Primates > Hominidae > Pan > Pan troglodytes. Next base: position 29,878,108 of record NC_072411.2, on the reverse strand, counting down.
TCTCCTTCACCCTGGGTGACTTAATTCACTCTCAGAGCTCCAACTAAAGAACTGTTTGGAGTGTGGACAATTCTTTGGTCAATATCCAGTCTTTACCTCTGATGTGGCCCAGGGCCTTGCTATCAGAGTCCAGACTGATGTGTCAGCTCCCTAGGAAATGGGTTCTACTGAACACCATCATCCTCCTTCCCTGGGTTCTTCACTGCATGAGTGGCACAGCCATCTGAGTAGGCTTATGAGGCTTGGGCTAGGGATGCATGGATGGGCTATGATTCTCTATGAGATAGTATAAATCAAGAATGATCTCGACCACATGTAGAGAAATGTTACAGTGGGACGAAAATGAGTAAAGCCAGAACGCTGGCTTCAAGGTGCCTGTGAACAGAGGGAGACAGAGCAGGGAGGGGGCAACGAAAAGAGCTCGGGGAGAACTGGGACCCTGGGGCTGGGGAAAGAGGGGATTTCAAGAGGCAACATCTAGGCACTGCCTGGGGCTGCCCTAGAGTTGGAGGCAGGCCCAGGTGCCGAGAGTTCTTTGCCCCACTTTGCTTTATCTGGAGAGAGTCATGTTTCAGGCTCAGCCAGGGAGAAAGTCAATTCCACATGGGTGGAAGGCAGTGGCACCATCACAAGTTGAATGTTAATTTTATATCTCACCTTAGAACAGCGCAGATCTCCAGAAAGTATCTCACAATCCTAGAAACTGACCGCCGCCCACCTGTGAGTGACCTCCCCCAGGGCTGAGGGAGCTGAGCTGAGTCTCATCTCACTGGCAGACACACGGCATGCTACCTGAAGTGGGACAAATGCATTCCTGACACTTGGCTTAGATGCCCAGGACTTGTGCATGTGGCAAAACTGGGCAGATGCCCTTCTGCTGAGCAGGCCCTGCCTCTCCCATGACACAAAGAATGAGTCCGATTCTTCTCATTGCTCACTCACCCTGCCCCAGCCCGCCCACCATTGATACCTCTCTCATTACTTACTCTGAGATTGCCGTCTCCATTCACCAAGAAGACTCAGAGGATGGCAGGGCCAGTCATGGCTCCTCGCTTTTTGGGGGAAGTATATTCAATAGAAATGTGTTGGCTGATTGCAGACCAGGAGATCCTGATGTCCCTGCACGCTGGGCAAGCAGCTGCTCATTTCCTCCATTGTTTCAGAAGACCTGCCCATGAGGCTTGAAAAAGATTTTCTCAATCACAAGGGACCAGAGCCACAGAGGACCATTTCATGACATCCTGACAACTGGGCCAGGATCCTTGACTTACAGACGAAGAAGGGATCTTGAGAGTATCCAGATGAAACAAAAGAAGGGATGAGCAGACCACACAACCTGGCTGTTGAACTGGCTAGATCACCTCTAGTTTAAGGATTGATAAATTACAAAACAATGCAGTTCCTAAGATGGCAAAACAAGGGATATGGGGGGAAATAGAAACTGGTACTTTTAGAAAAATGTTCAGCTTTTCTTTTCTTTTTTGTTTTGTGTTTTTTTGTTGTTTGTTTGTTTGTTTGAGACAGAGTCTCACTCTGTCACCCAGGCTGGAGTGTGATGGCGCGATTTCGGCTCACTGCAACCTCTGCCTCCCAGGTTCAAGCAATTCTCGTGCCTCAGCCTCCCCAGCAACTGGGACTACAGGTGCATGCCACCATGCCCAGCTAAGTTTTGTATTTTTAGTAGAGACAGGGTTTCATCATGTTGGCCAGGCTGGTCTCAAATTCCTAGCCTCAAGTGATCCACCTGCCTTGGCCTCCCAAAGTGCTGAGATTACAGGCATGAGCCACCTCACCCTGCCTGTTCAGCTTTTCAATAGGCTGAATGAAAGGAGATTCTGTGGATCTGAACAAAATATTCCAAAGAGAGAACAGGCTGACCTTTTTAAAACAACAGGATGAGATAAGAGGGAAGACCGGGGAAATCCTTAAGAGCACCAAGCAATGGACACATGTTATCAAAGAACCTACATTAGAGGGAGCGTAAAGCAATCATCACACTGGGGAAAACTGTTTGATGTGGAAAACAAGCCGGCTTGGCTCTTTCACAAGGAAGAGTTAAAAGACAAATGCAGAGAGATGACTGGGGACAGATGAGAACCCTGCAGGACAAAGGGTAGGGCGCTGACCCAGCAGTCAGAGGTCCTCCCAGGACTAACCCAGATAACTAAAGCAACGTCAGTTTTCTAAAATGACAAAAGGTTGAAATCAGAAAGAGTATTTTAATTCTAGGCCCTGAATACATTCTGACAACCACTTGTGTTAAAGATTTTTAGCGGGGAAAATCCCTTTAGTAACTCAGGCAGAAATGGAAAAACAGATGACCTCCAGAGGAACAAGACTGAGGCTGGCCCATCCCTTTCTGCACAACAAAGGCTGGAAGAGAAGACAGCAGCACAGGCCATGGGGTCCTGCGCTGGTGCCAGGAGCCCCAGGTCCCAGCCTTAGGTCCTAGTCTGGTGTGCTTTCTTTTGAAAGGGCATTCTCAGATATGCGGGAGTTCAAAATTACACCACCTAGATAAGTTCAAGACTGGAATTTGGAATTGTCTTTAGGTAAATGTTGAAAAGCACAAGAATCATAGCAAAAAAAAAATGAATTTGCATTTCTGCTTCCACTGTTCTGCAGCACTGGCCAACTAGTAAACAGGAAACATATATGAAAAAGTGTTTTCAGTCACTGAAGACACAACACAAAAATATGATCAAGAAGAAAAAGAAAAAGTGGATGATCTCTACGATTGCTCTAGTTTTCTGCATGAAGATACTTTCCAGATAATAAGCACCACAGCGAGGGCACGACAGGCAAAACTGCAGTTTCACTGTATTGAGCATACAAGAAATGGAACTGGAAGGTGGAGGTGGCTGAAAATCACAGGGCAAAGTAATGGATAAGATAGCATAAAAAGAACTCTGTAAAAATAAATGGAGTCTCTCTGAGTTTTTTGCTGAGTACTAAGCTACACCTGAGTTGCATAAAATACCATAGGCCATTAAAAAACACTACTGGGTTGATAAAGGCTGAAAAGTTCCTAGATCTTACCTCCCGCTTGGAGAAATTTGAGTTCCAAACAGTCCAATTGCAGATACTTTGTAAAACACTCAGGACATTCTGTCAAAACCCAGAAGGACCACATCTTAGTAGTAATAATAACTATACCTATAGCACAGAGTGCTCTAAACCTGATCCGACAAGATTTTAAAACATGCCTCAAAAGAAACAAATTGACCCAAAGTAAATTAACAGTTAGCTAAAAATATTAAAGTCAAAAAACTTTTTCAAAAGACAAAAAATCCAGATGGTCACCAAAATGTTTAGCATCAATAATAAAATTACTAGACATGCAAAGAAGCAGGGAAATGTATTGCAAAACCAGGAGAAAAAACAATGAAAAGAAACAGACCTAGAAATAACATAGGTGTTGGAATTAGCATAAAATACTTTAAAAAATCTGCTTCAAATATCCTTCAAGATTTAATTGAAAACATGCTATAGTAAGGGAAGACAGAGAAAATATAAAAAAGAAGCAAATGGAATTTCTGGAGATGTAAAACAATACAATATATTAAGTAAAATATTTAACAAATGGGCTTAACATACACACCGCATAAGAAAAGATTAGAAAATTTTAAAACGTTGCAATAGAAACTATCCAAATTAAGCACAGTGACTTTTTTTTAAACAGTTTTGAAAATGAACAAGGGCTCAGTGACGTTGGGACAATCGGAAGCAGTGTGACACGTGTAACTAGAAGTCAAGAAAAAAAGGAGGGAAGAAAAAAATACTCCAGTCAAAACACCAGAATTGTTTCCAAATTTGATGAAGCTATAAACTCATAAATCCAAGAAGATTAATGAAACCAAAGTAGGGTAAACACAAGGAAAACCATACAAATGCACATCATAATACAATTGCTAAAAACCAGTGGTAAATAGAAATTTTTAAAGGAACCAGAGGAAAAAGACACATTACATATAGGGGGACAAAATAAGAATAACCAAAACCTTCTCTCCAGAAACAATGCAAGCCAGAGGACAATATAATTGCACATTTATAGTGCCAGTTTAAAAAATGAATTGGAATTATATTTACAGAAAAATGTACTCATAAATAACAATGAACCAAAAACTTTTTCAAAGAAACAAAATACTGAGAAATTTGTAGTCAGTAGACCTGCAGTACAAGAAACATTTAAAAAGTTTTCAGACTGAAAGAAAATAATTCCAAAGAGAAATTAGGATCTTAACAAAAAATGAGGAATGTCATAAATGCTAAATATGTATATAAAGTAAAAAAATTGTATGTAAGACATAAACATAAAAGATACAACTTTTTCATAAGTTTAAGAAAATATAATTGACTGCTTTACGCAAAAACACTTAATAATCTTTTGTAGCATTTATATCATATGTAGAAGAAAAATATCTGAAACAACTTACAATGTTGGGAAAAATATATATGAACTGGTATCATTTTATTTGAAGGAAGACTTTGATATATTAAAGATGCATATTATAAGATATTAAGGAACTACATTAAAATAAATGAATAAGCAAAGTGGTCCAGCCAATAAGTCACTAATATAAATAAAATAGAATGTTAAAAAATAATTCAAAAGAAAGAAGGGAAAGAGTAAGAAGAGTTAAAAGCAGATTAGAAAAAATACCAAGGTGGTATTAATCACATTCTATGCAAATTGTTACAATATCCTAGTTAAATGAAAAGGATTAAAACGCTGACTAATAGGGCAAGATCAGCTATATGCTATATGAAATAATATACTTTAAAGAAAGAGTATAGACTAAATAAAAGAATGTGAACCTAGAATAGTAGGTAAAGACTAATCATAAGAATTATGAAGGACCTGTAATATTAACATCAGACAAAGCAGACTTCTAAATAAGAAATGTTACCAAAAATAAAGAGGAAGATTTTATGACATAAATGGTCAATTTGTCAAGAAGACATAACAATTCATGATGTATAGGCACCAAATGACAAAGTTTTGAAAACAGGAAGCAAAAACTGATATAACTGTAAGGAGACAGAAAAATTCACAGTTATAATAGCACACGTTAACACCACACTGTCAGGAATTGGTAGAACAAGCAGACAAAAAGATAGTAAGGAGACAAAAGCCTTGCATAACAGTATCTACCAAGCTGGTCTACTTGAGATGTGTAGAGTATCCTGCTAACAGTAGCAGAATATACATTTTTCTTTCAAGAGTAAATAAAACATTCACCAAGAAGATCATATCTTGGAATTTAAAACATTAGCGGGGAAGGTATAGCTTTAATTGCTTATGTTAGAAATGAAGAAAAGTATAAAAGCAATGACCAAAACTTCTACTTTAATAAGTTAGAAAAATAGCGTATAAAACACAAAATAAATACAGAAAAGGAAATAATAAAAACAAAGGCAGAAATCTATTAGTAGAAAACAGATAAGCAATAGAGAAAAATCAAATGACAGATTTTTTTTTATAAAAATCATTAAAATTGATAAACATCTAGCTAGAATGATCAAGAAAAAATGAAAGAGAACAAAAATTTTCAACATTAGGAATGAAGAAAAGGTCATCAATATATCAGGTATTAAAGGAACAATAATAATTAAAAACAAAGTTATTAATAACTTTATGCTGATAAGTTTAACAATACAGACGAAATGGTCTAATCCCTTGAAAATATTCTTACAAAATATGAAGCAGAAAATCTGACTAGACATATTTTAGGTAAATATTTGTGATTAAAAAAATTCCCAAATGACATTTGGGCTGGATGATAAACAAACAAACAAACAAATGGACAGAATTCCCACAAAGAAAACCCCAGAATCGGTTGACTTCACTAATGAGTTATACCAAATATTTAAGGGGGAAATAATTAACAATTCTACATGATATATTTTTAGGACATAAAGATGGAATAAATACCAATTCATTTTATGAAGACATTATTACTCTAATATTTAATATAAAACATTTGAAGACAAGAATACTAATTATCAATGTATCTAATGAAGATACACACACAAATTTTTTTAAAAATTAGGAAATAAGTTTAATGACACATCATGACTAACTTGAGTTTATTGAAGAAATGCAAAGTTGGCTTAATATTTTAAAACTAGTCATTGTAATTTACCCTATCAACAGAATAAAAAGAAACTTCACACCACAGAGGCAAAAAAAATAGCAATCTAAAAATTCAGCACCAATTCATTATAAAAGCTGTCAGAACACTAAGAACAGAAAAGACTTTTGTAACTTCATGAAGAGCATCTTCAAAAACCCTTTAGCTAACATCATACTTAATAAAAATGAAAGACAGCAATTTTCTCCTAAAATTGGCAACACATGCAAGAATGTCTGTAATCATCACACGTATTCAACATTGCAACCCCAATCAACATTCCAGCAGACTTTCATATAAACTGACAAGCTTTCCCCAAAATTTATATGGAAATTCAAGGATCTTAGAATATCCAAAAACTGTTTTTAAAAGAAGAACAAAGTTGAAGGACGACATTACTTGATTTCAAGACACTATAAAGCTGTATAACAAAAGCAGTGTGACTTTTGTATAAGAATTGACATAGTTCAGTGGATCGTGAATGATTTCTAACAAAGGTTTTAAGGATAGAGAGAGAGAATAGCTTTTACAGAAAATGCCTACACTATGGGATATCCATATGGAAGAAGAAATTAAACTTTTACACTTAACTCACAGCGTACACAATATTTATTTTTAAAGAATTTTATGTAGAAATGAAAACTAAATCTATTAAACTTCTAGGAGAAAATGGCAGAGAAAATGTTTAGGACCTTTTGTCAGCTCAAGGATTTTCAGATAGTACCCAAAAACTACATATCAAAAGAGAAAAAGAAAGATAAAATATAATTCAATGAAATTGGAAACCTCTAGAAAATTATAATCAGGATGAGATATACTACATGCTTATTATTATAACAAATGGGGAAAAAACTAACAAACCAAATGCTGCTGAGACTGCATAGCAACAGAAACACCCATTAATTGCTAGTAGTTATGTGAACTGGGGCAGTGATAGTAGAAAATTGTTTGACAGATGCTTGTGAAGTTAAATATACACTCACCATACAACCCAGAGCTCCCTTTCTTGGTATTTACCCTAGTGAATTGGAAACATGTGTTTATATCCAAAAAACCCAGTACACAAATCTTATAGAAGCTTCATTTATAATTTTCAAAACCTGAAAACCACCAAGCTATCCGGCAAAGGGTGAACAGATGAACTATGATACCTCTATAAAATAGAATAATATTAAACAATTAAAAGGGACAAACAATTGGCTCATGAAAAACAGGTATGAATAATAAATACATTTTCTAAGTTTAAAAAATACCATACCAAAAGGCTACATATTGCATTTTTACATTATTACCTCTATATGGCATTCTGTAAAAGGCAAAACAATAGGAATGGAAAATAGGTCTACGGTTGGCAAGGACTGGAAAAGGAAAAAGATGCTGACTTCAAAGGGGCTACAAAAGGGAATTTTTAGGGTGGTGGAACTGTTCTGGGTGGTACCATGAAGGTGAATACATAACTATGCGCTCGTCAATCTCCCTGCAATGAGAAGTAAATCTGTCCCTATTTGCCAGATGACATGATTATCTACATAGAAAATCACAATCTACCAGAAAAAAAAAAAATACCCCTCCTGGACCTAAGCAAAGTTGCAGGATACAAGATTAGCAAAAATCAGTTGTATGCCTATATACTAACAATGCACACATGATAATAAAATTTTAAAATAGCACTTAAAACTGTAAATCTGCCAATCTAACACACATGGAAATATTTAGGTGTGTATCTAATACAACATGTACAGAATTTATATGCTGAAAACTACAAAATACTGATGAAAGAAATCAAATATCTAAATAAATGAAGAGAAATATCATGTTCATGGATTGGAAAATTCAATATAGTAAAGATATGGTTTCTTGAATATTTCCATACAAGTCCTATCAAAAAATCACAGAAAGATCTATTTGAAAGTATGGTTGAGGTTATTTTAAAATGTATATGGAAAGAAAAAAAAAGCTAGAATAGCTATAACAATTGTGAAGAAAAAGAATAAAGTGAGAGGAATTAGTCTACCCAACTGCAGCCTTACTACATAGATCTAGCAGTCATATCTGTGTGCTATTAAAGGAGAGATGCACAAATAGATTAGTAAAACAGAGCAGAGAACCAGATATAGACCTGCACAAATAGGTCCAACAGTTTTTTAATGTGCAAAGGAATTCAATGAAGGAAATAAATGGTGGTACAGCAACTGAATAATCTATAGGCAAAAAAAGCAAACAAACAAACAAACAAAAACACCCAACTCCAAAACCAAAAGAAAAAACTTCAGCCTAAATTTCACACCTTTACAAAACTTAACTCAAATTAGATTATAGACTTAAAACATAAAACCATAAAACGTTAAGGAAAAAAATAGTAGAAAATCTCAGATCTAAGGCTAGGCAAAGAGCTCTTGGACTTGGCACCAAAAGGATGACCCATAAAAGGAAAAATAAAAGACTATCAAAATTAAAAACTTTTGTCCTGCAAAAGACTCAGTTAAGAGAATGAAAGCACAAGGTACAAACTGGAAGAAAATATTTGCAAACCACACACCTGACAAAGAACTAGTATCTACACTCTATAAAGAACTCTGAACAGTCAACAATAAAATAACAAATAATCCAATTTGAAAATTGGCAAAAGGTATGAACACGCATTTCATCAAAGAGCTTATGAAGATGGGAAACAAGCAAATAATCACATGAAAAGATGTTTAACATAGTTAGCTGATTTGGGAAATGCAAATTAAAGCCACAAGGAGATATCATTACAAATCTCTCATATGGCTAACATAAAAATGACAGATCAAATACTGAAAAAGATGCAGAGAAACTGAATCACACATGTATTGCTGATGGGAATGTAAAACAGTGCAGCCACTCTGAAAAACAGCTAAGTAGTTTTTTTAATAACTAAATATGTGACAACTACCAATTAAGCAGTTGCCCTCTTCAATGTTTTTCCCAAATAAATTGAAATTGATATTCACCCAAAAGTCTATATGTATATGTTTCTAGTAGATTTATTCTTAATAGTCAAAAACTGGGATGAACCCAGATGTTCTTCATGAGTGAATGATTAAAATAATCTGTGCTATGTCCATACAATGGAATACTATTCAGAAATTAAAAAGGAACAAAGTATCGATGCATGCAACAACTTGAATGAAACATCAGGGAATTGCTCTAGATAAAAAAGTAATACTAAAATATTGCATACTTCCTGACTTCACTTATAAAACATTCCTGAATAACAAAATTATGTAAATGGGAATGAGTTCGTGGTTGCCTGTGTTTATGAGGGAGTGGGAAGGGAAGGGACGTGTGGGTGTGACTATGAGATTCTTGTGGTGATGGAATGTTCTGCATCTTGACTATATCAGCGTCAATATCTGGTTGTGATATTGTGCTATGGTTTTGCAAGATGTTACCACTGAGGACAATTGGGTAAAGTAGACCCAAGAATTGCCTGTATTATTTCTTACAACTGCATGTGAATCGATCTGCAGTTATTGCAAAATAACATTTTAGATAAAAAAAAACTTGATGGCAGGAAATGTATAAAATTGTAAACCACAAGGAGTGAATTTTTCTATATGCAAATTGGGAAAAGCCCATGAACCAAGGTGTCAGGGGATTCTCAGGTGGAATGCAGACCGGGACAAATGAATATAACTGTATTAGAAATGTGTGATATAATCTCACTTAAGGGTCAAAGGGTTTGGGGGATAAAGGAGCTGGCCTCAATAACTTTGGAAAATAGTGTTTGGCTGGATACTCTAAGATTCAAGACAAAAAGAATTTACATAAATGCTGTACTCTAGTTGATAAATCTTTCTCATACCAGTACAAGTTAGCAATTCTGAAACTACACTACATGTATACAAGGGTTGAAAAAGAAGTCAATAAATTGTGTATAGTGAGAGCTAGATTACATCAGGAAAAGAAGTTATAAGCAAGCAGGGCAGAAAAGGTTAGAATGAATCTTCTGGCATTTTCTTATAGTCATGGATATTACTCTTAACTGATATTTATTTTAATGTATATACACATAACAAGATATATAAATATATGCACTCACACATATATAAATATATAGGTATATACATAGGCATATACATGTATATTTTCTAGGTCTGTCTGCTAAGCTCTGTCTGCTGAGAGAGCCTCAAGGCAGTGATACCCAGTAACAATGAGCAAATTAGAGCAAATCAAATGAGCAAATCAAATCTTGATTTCTAAATACCACGTTCTCATAAAAGGAATTAGAATATCTTGGAGAAGTAGATGATTTGAGGGGTGGGACTGAAGAAATACAAAATAAGCCTGAAGCATCTTGTGCCAAAAACTTAGAAAATGCTTTTAAAAAGGGGTGTGGTTGGGCATAGATGCCAAACTGAAATCAAAGACCAAAGTTAAATACCTGGGCAACAAAGTAAGTAAAGTGTTCTGGGGTTATAACTCAGAGTAGAAAATAAAAATACACGCATCTGTGCTAATTTAAATGATTGAATATATAAATTGAGATGAGGAACAAATCTTCCTTACAGAAGAATTCCAAATAATAAATGTAAAAAGAGTCAGGGTAATAGGAAACCGTCATTAGACTGCAACTGTAATAATTGCTGCAGGCAAGATCCACTAAGGAATTCTAAAATCAGACAGGTAAACTTTAAGAAGAAACAGGATAGTTCTATAGCTTCAAAGTGTTACAAATATTTGTTAATTACTCTTAATGGTTTTAACATGTATCCACAAATTATTTCCTGTGCCTTCCTCCAAGAGGTAGAGCTTAATCCCACTGGCCTTGAGTGTAGCCTTGGTCTTAATGACTTATTTCTAATAAGTAGAGTATGGAAAGGAAAAAAAGTATAACTTCACAGTGGAAGAAACTGACAGAGAACACCTTAACCACGTGGTCAAGGTTAGCGTCACCAGTAACGAGCCTTGCTGATATCATGTGCCCCTGCTGTGACAGGATGTGATGGGCACTTCACCTCTGTAGTATTCTTCCCCAAATTCTATAACCCCCATCTATGCATGAGAAAATATCAGGCAAACACAAATTGCAGTACATACTGCAAAATACCTGCTATTTTAAATGTGTCACAATCACCAAGAAACAAGGAACGACTGAGACCTTGTCACAGATGGGAGGAGACTAAGGAGGCATGGTGATGAAATGCAATGTCATCCTGGATTAGATCTTTGAATGGAAAAAAGGACCCTAGTGGGACAAATGACAAACGTGAAAAACTCTATAGTTAATAGTACTGCATCAATGTTAGTTGTTTTTTTCGGTGTTGGTAAACTGGACTTCACCAAAATTAAAAGACTTGGTCTTGGAAAGGTATCTTTGAAGGGGCAAGCCATAGAGTGAGAGAAAATATTCTCAATACATATATCTTACAAACTTGTATCTAGAATGTATTGAGAATTCTTAGAACACAATAATAAGAAAACAAAAATAATGGGGAAAAAATTTGAAGAAATAAATTAGCAAAGAAGAAGTATAGATAGCAAAAAAAGCACATAAAGATATGCTCAGCATCATTAGTCACCAGGAAATGAAAAATGGAACCAGTGATAGCAGTGGCAGCCCATCTGGATTGGCCATTGCCATCATGCCAGTTGCAGCATGGAGGCACAGCAGGGCTGCACACTCCATGAAGGCTGCTGGACCTGGTGACAAGTGGGAGCCCCGTCCCTTCTGAGTTGGGGTTCCTGGTTCCCACTGCAGCTGCTCAAGCCATGGCTGCAGACCCGGGCATCCCTGCGTTCTTGAGGCCCAGGAGCAGGTGGGAGCCCTGCCCTTCCAGGCGCAGACTGCAGCCACCCAAACTGCGGCTGTGGATCCAGGCATCTTTGCACTCTTGGGGGCCCAGGAAGACTGCCTGCTCCCACAGCCTGGCTTCTCCCTGCTATTGGCACCTGCTCCGATCTCAGAGCAAAGTCAGGGCCTAGCCTGGGAGCTGTTGCAGCCCAGCCAGGTGTGCACAGGCTCAGGGCACTGCTGACATGCCAGCCCCTGCCACCTTGGCCCCTTCCAGACTTGGGCACTGATGAACATAGGAGGGAAGCCAAGGGGGTGCTGAGGGACGCTCAGTGCTGGCCTGCAGGCACCCATTGGCACCTACAGCCTGGACACCATGAATGACAGCAGGAGGCAAACACGTTCCTAGGCAGAAGGGGGCAGGTCCCCAGTGAGGCCCCACCTTCAGGCCAGGGAAGGCCTGAAGGCTGGCATCAGGGCTGCCAGTCCCATAGATCAAAATGGGAATATATGGTGGCTTTTCCAGGCCTACCCATGGCCGCCCATGGACCAATCAACAAGAACTTCCTCCCCTCTGAGGCCCATAAAAGCCCCGAGCTCAGTCAGAGTTGAGCAGTCAGGATGACCAGCTTCAGAGGGGAGCCACCGTCTCTGCCCCACTGAACTCTTGTCAGGATGACTTGCCTAGCAGAGAGGAGATATCCTCTCTGCTAGGAGCTGAACACTCCTTGGGATACCCTGGCTGTGGAAGGGAGATGCCCCCTGAGGGTTTCCTCTGAGCTGTTATATTACTCAATAAAGCTCCTCTTCATCTTGCACACCCTCCACTTCTGTGCATACTTCATTCTTCCTGGTTGCAGGACAAGAACTTGGGACCCACCAAATGGTAAGCCTAAAAGAGCTGTAACACAAACAGGGCTAAGACATGCCCCTTCCTCACCATGTTGTAGGCAAAGAGAAGGAAAGAAGAGCTGTGGCCCTTCAGGGAGTCCAGACCGTGGGGCCCTGTGGTTCCTGGTGTCTCCAAGCTTCTGGGCACCACCGTGTTAGCTGTGGAAGCTGCTTGTGGTGCACCTGGTCTGGCTACAGCCTCACAGAGAGCAGGTGCCCATGTTGGCACTTGGAGCTGTCTGCCCAGCTGCAGCAGCCGGCATGCCTGACTGTGTGCAGTGGCCCGACCCCACACTTGCTCACGCATCCCTCATTGCTCCACACTTGACTCACCCTTGGCAGGCCTGGGACCCAGGCCAGTAGAATGAGCTGAGTGCAGCCTGCCAGACTGAGTGAGCAAAATGAGCCCAGTGGGCGTGAACAAAACTCAGGCAAAGGCACCACTGGCCACAGAGATTTCTGGCCAGGAAAACAACACCCCAAAGATCTTGTAACGCCAGTATACAATGTAATAAAACATATGTAGCAACAAATAAAATTAAAATGGAGGTTTTAATACCAAATGTGAGTGACAGGCAAAGGAACTGGAACTGTCATATATTGCTGGTAGCAATGAAAAATTGTGCAAGTACATTGGAAAGCAGTTTACCAATTCCCTATAAAGATGAATATAAATTTAACATTGAATCCAGTAATTTTCCCCCTAGATACTAACCCAAGAGTAGTAAATGAAAAAAAAACCAGTCAGAGAGAGAGAGAGAGAGAATACTGTAAGGTAATATTTATGTGAAGTTCTAGACCAGATGAAGCTAAGCTATGGTGAAGGATCCTATCAGTGGTTTCCTGGAGTGTGAGGTAGTGATCAAAGGGGCATGAGAGAACTTTGTGGGTGATGGAAAAGTTGTCCATTTTTTATCGTTTTAGAGTTTTCATGGATGAATAGATTTGTGAATATTCACTTAATTACACTTGAATGAGTACATTCTACAATATATAAATTATTACAAATACAGTTAATTTTAAAAAACAAAACATTTGTATGTCACTTTATTGAATGGGAGTATTTCTTGCAAGATTTTTTCCCCAGAAGAAAATGCATGCAATATGACCACGTGCAGTGGCTCACACCTGTAATCCCAGCACTTTGGGAGGCCGAGGCAGGCAGATCACCTGAGGTCAGGAGTTCAAGACCAGCCTGGCCAACATGGCCAAATCCCGTCTCTACTGAAAATAGAAAACTTAGCCAGGTATGGTGGCACACACCTGTAATACCAGGTACTCAGGAGGCTGAAGCAGGAGAATCACTTGAATCCAGGAGACAGAGGTTGCAATGACCAGAGATCATGCCACTGTACTTCAGCCTGGGCAACAGAGCAAGGCTCCATCTCAAAAAAAAAAAAAAAGAAAGAAAATTTATGCAATAGTAATTCATACTGAACTGACTTATAAATTGTATCTTAATCCAGAATGTTTTCATTGTATGGAAAAGTGTCAGGGAGTCAATGAATTCAGCAAAAACTATGAGAATTTAATATGGACACTGAGTTAAGCCTGAGAAGATGAGGTAATGTGGTAGCCAGTATGTCTATGCTTATGGTGGAGCACAGACGGAGGATTCAGAGAGAGCATGGGGATATGATCCATATTCTACCTGCTTACACTCGTCCTCCTCAACCACTTAAACGCTGAATGCTGTGGCGTTTTTTTTTTTTTTTTTTTTTTGACAAAAAGAGAAAATGAATGAGAACACTTAAAATATCATTTTTTATAAAACCACACAAAATGTACCAAAGACCTCCAGTGATGCTTATGAACATGTAGCTGCTGTTTGGAAGCTGGAAGCCCCATATCAGATGCCTACCACAGAATCTGGAGTTGGGGCAGAGTGCTGAATTGGTCGGAGTTACCTGTCTGCTTGATAACTTCAGATGCCTCCTTTCTCAGATGGCATTGCTAAGCTCTGCAAAGATCTAACTGTGAGGATGAGATAATTTAATCTTGCCCGTGGGCTCTATCCAGGCGGAGATACCATGGGACTGAATCCTGGGCTAAATTGTAATCTTGGGAAAGGCAACTATACCTGGCCGAGTTGTTCCTAGAGAGAAAGCAGAAGAAGGTCTTCCCAAGAAAGACCATGACAGCACAGAGGCAGTCTGAAGGGAAGCCAAGGAAAGGATTTGAGACCCTACAAGAATGAAGTTGGAAGGATAATAAAAGTCCACAGGCAAGAGTACAGAGGGCAGGAATCAGGGGTGGATCAGGAGCAGATCTCCACAAGGATTAGGTCCAGGGGCCAGGCTCTCAGGTGCGAGAGGAAAGCCTGCTTACGGCATAAGGACTGGCTGGAGGTAACATGCTCCGTACACAGCATGCTCTCAGCAAATGAGAGTCCAATCCCCTCTCTGTCTTTTGTCTTTATTGACCAAAAAGTATCCCCAAATCGCTCATAATGCCCATTTCTCTGTATATTTAGGTTTTGCACCAGAAGATGTGCAGTGGGTCTCAAGAGGGGTCCATCAAGAATGTGAAGGAATGAGGCAGGTTGATCATCATTTGGGGGCTGAGGCCCTACAGTGAAATGAAGAGTGGGGATGAGCCACGAAGTTCTGCTGTGGAAAATACCTATTTTTGAGCCCACAGTGAGCTGGTGGTCCCAGTTCACTCCCCTGCCTTGTGTTTCTAGGAAGAGTTAGCAATAAATAAAGAGGAGACTGAGCAAGGTAGACCATTCTGGCTGGGTGACTCAATTCAGGAGAAGTGCTGGGACTTGAACATACCCTCTAGAGCACTAAGCTGAGGATTATGAAATGAGAAGCACTGAAACAGAGATGGAGCCTCGTGGTGCCAATGCTAAAAAAGACAGAGAGAACATGGACTGGGGCTTGAAAATAGGCTGTGCAGGGCAGGATGGGAGCCCACTGCCAGGTCCTCCAAACTTCATGCACAGAGATCTCCGAATGCTTTAGTTTTTAGTGCTAAAAAATAATGAAGGGTCAGAGCCTTGGGTCTGTGTTTGACGTGAGATCAAACCTAAGGCAACTCTTTAGGGCTGGGAATCCCTCTGGAGGGGTTGGGTAAGAGACCCAGCACATGCACACCATTTTCTGAAACTTTATCTTTGTAAGACCACCTCAGAGAGGAGGGTCCAGTAGGACCCTAGGTTACCCTTTGTGGGTTGTCATGGCTTTCTAGCCTGAGCTGCAGATCCAAATACACCTCAGGTCACATCATAACCAGGGATTGACCACCAAGCAGGAACCCATGTCTTTGCCCTAAAGCCACCCTGTTGTACATTTGGGGAAGGGAACACTGAGGCATGAGTCTTGCTCCATGGAGTTTTACCAAAAACCAAAGGGTAAATAAATGTGGAAGGCATCGTGTAACCTTACACCTTATAGCTTGAAGTTCAAGATACAAGGTTTCAGACAGAATGTAAAGCATATGCTGAATGGAAATAGTAGATTTTAAAAATTGCCTCATGAAATAGTAGGCTGAAAACATATTTTTTAAGACATGAAATTGTGTCTGTTCTGAGAGATGTCCAAGTCATGTGTTGGATGTTTGTGCTCCCCTCCCTATGTTATCAGTAGCAACTTATTCCCTGGATGTGGGCTGATACCAAAAGACTAGCTGGAAAGCTCGCTATGGAAATCCCTGGCTGAGGCTACCTGTTCGCTTCTCAGGAGTGCAGTGCTATGGAATAGAGAGAATATTTGTTTTAAATGATAACTTATGTTTTTTATTGATATTATGTAGAAGTACAATTCAATTTTTATGTTGTTATTGTACCCTACAACTTTGCTAAACTCACTTATTAGTTGTAGCAGTTTTTTGTGGATTTCAGTTTCATGTAGACAATCATGTCATAGGTTATCTGCAGATTAATATAGTTTTATTTCTTTCTTTCCAATATAAATGCCTGTTTTTTTTTTAAGCTATTGCACTTGCTAGCAACTCTACCATAATGATTACTAGAACTGGTGAGGGCAGATATCCACACCATGTCCCTGATTTTAGGTGAACAGCATTCAGTGTTTTGCCATTAATCACTGTTAGCTATAGGTTATTTGAACATGGCTCTTAGTTTGAGAAAATTCCTTCTATCCCTAGTTTACTGAAAGTTTTTAATCAAGATTGACTACTAATTGTTGTCAATGATTTCCTTGCATTTACTAAGATGATATATGTTTTATTTTTATTTTTCAGTCTTCTAATTAGTGAGTTACATAAATTGATTTGTAAAATTTAACCCTACTTGGCCAATTCCATATTGTTGGAATTGATTTACTAAAAGTGCATTAAGAATTTTTGCATCTATGTCCATAGTATTATTAGCCTGTACTTTTCTTTTCTTGTAATGTCTTAGACTAGTTTTGGCATGAGAATAAAAAAGAAAACAACAACAAAAAAATAGAGTATTTCCTCTTGTTCAATATTCTGAAAAAGTTTGTGTAGAATTAACATATTTATTCTTATGTAAATGTTCCATTCAATTCACCAGCGAAGGCACCTGGGCAGAGAGCTTTCCTTGTGGGATAGTTTTTAACTATAGATACAATTCTTTAATAAATATGAGGCTATTCAGGTTGCCTCCTTCTTGAGCAAACTTTCGAGTTTGTGTCTTTCAAGGAATTTATCCATTTTATCCAAGGAATTTTTCCATTTTATCTAGGTTGTTGAATTTATTGGCATAAAAGTTGTTTATACTGTTTTCTTTTTATCTTATTTGTATCTGTAGACACTGTAGTGAGGTTGCTTCTTTCTTTCCTAATATTAGCTGCAATTTTGTCTCCTCTCTTTTTTTTCCTTTTCAGTCTAGCTAGAAGTTGATTAACTTCATCAAACTTCTCGAAGAGTCATCTGTTGGTTTCATTACTTTTCTCTATTATTTTGTTTTTCTTTTGTCTGTTTCATTGCTTTCTCCTTTGATCTTTATTATTTCCTTTCTTCTGCTTATCCTAGCTTTAATTTTCTATTCTTTTTCTAGTTTTCTCATTTTCCAAGTTGACTTGAGACCATTCTTCTTTTCTAATATTCCATTTACACTTGAAACAAGTCCTCTACATCTGTGAATTTGTCTATTTCTCTTTTCAGTTTTATCCATTTGTGAGTCACGTATTTGGAAGTTTTGTTGTTGGGTGTATGATCATATAGAGTTATGTCGTTTTGATGAATTTGTTCCCTTTTAATTATAAACGAACCACTTTAATCTTACTAATATTCTTTGCTTTGAAATCTACTTAATGTTAATATAGCCTCTCCAGCTATCTTTGTTTAGGATTAGTTGCTAAAAGGGTCTTTTTCTACCTTTTTACTTTTAACCTATTAAAGTCCTTAGGTTTAAGTGGGTTTATTATACATAGTATATACATAGTATATACTTAGGTTATGCTTTTTTACTCAATCTGAAATTCTATGCTGTTTAAATAGATGTTTATTCCATTTACATTTAATGGACTGTTTTTGCCTATACTTTATTCCCCTTTTCCCATTTTTCTATTTATTTTAAAATTACTTGAGTATTTATTATGATTCATCTTATTAGTGGGCTCTTTATAATTTTTGATGTATTATTTTAATGGTTGCCTAAGGGTTCGTAGTATATATCTTTAACTTATCATAGTCTACTTTGAAGTTATATTACACTTCTTCATCCATAGTATAAGAATCTTAACACAGAACATGTATTTCTTCTTTACGTTTTTGTTTTATTATTATAGTATAATAACATAACAATCTTACTTGTATATATGTCTTAAACCTCACAAAACATTGTCATGACTTTTGGTTTAAACAGCCAAATATATCTTAAACAAATGCAAACTGTATATTTACACAAGCAGTTATTCTTGGTGCCTTTATTTCCTCATTTAGCTTCAGGTTTCTATCTAGTACCATTTGTCTTCTTTTAACATTTCTGTAGCACTGGTCTGCTGGTGATAAATTCTTCCAGCTTTTGTGTATTTTAAAAAAGTATTCCATGCTTCTTTTGGAAATATATTTTTCTGGGTAAGGATTTCTAGCTCTTCATGTGCTTATTTGCCATCTGCACATCCTTTCTGATGAAATGCCTCTTCATATCTTTTGCCCATTTTATAATTGAATTTTTTTTACTGCTCAGTTCTTTATATATTCCAGTTCCTTGTCAAATACATGGTTTGCAAATGTTCCCTTTTCAGAATGTAGTTTGCCTTTTCATCCTCTTATCAGAGTCTTTCACAGAACAAAAGTTTTTAACTTTGATTAAGTCCAATGTGTTGTGATTTTATTTTATGAATAATGCTTTTGGCATCATGTCTAAAAACTTTTCAGCAAACCCTAGGATTCAAAGGTTTTTCTCTTATGTTTTCCCCTAAAAGTTGTATATTTTCATATTTTACAGTAGGAGGTATGGCCTATTTTGAATTAATTTTTGTATAATGTGCAAGTTTCCTGTTTTCTCTTCAGTCATGCAATCTTTTTCTTTGCATTTAATTTCATATAGTTTATATTGCTATAGTTTTTATGTAGTACCATTAGTTGAAAAGGCCACTCTTCCCCTATTGAATTGATTTCACACTTTTGTCAAAAATCAGTTCGTTATAGTTGTACAGGTCTGTTTCCCAGTTCTCTATTTCTTCCATTGATGCCTGTGACTATCCCTTCACCAATACCATACAGTCTTGATTACCGTAGGTATACAATAATCTTGAAATGAGGTACACTGATTTCTCCTATTTTATTCTTCTTTTATGAGAGCGTTTTATCTGTTCTTGTTCCTTTGAATTTACAAATACATTTTAGTATAATATTGTCTAAAACTATAAAATAACTTGCTGAGATATTGATAAAAATTGCATTAAACCTGTAGATCAATTTTTAGAAAATTGATGTTTCTACATTGAGTCCTCCAATTCATGGACACAATATATCTCACCAATTATTTATTCTTTTCTGATTATCTTCATTAGTATTTTGTGGTTTTCAGCTGTAAATTCTGTACATTCTTTGTCAGTTTTTTTCCTAAGCATTTTATTTTCTTAGTGATTCTAAATTTTGGTGTACTTTTAAAATTTCATTCTGTGTATGTTAATTGGTAGTATACATAAGTCTGGTTTATTTTTGTATGTTTATCATGAACACCTTGACTTTGTTGAACTCACTTATCAGTTTGAGAGTTTGTTTGTTTTGGTAGGTTCTTTGAGATATCCTGCATAGACTATCACATCACCTGAGAAGTAAGGACAGTTATGTACCTTTCTTGCAAATCTCTATGCCTTTTATTCCCTTTCTTGCTTTATTTTGGTGCCTAGGATTTCCAGTACTAAGATGAATAGTAGTGGGGAGTGCTGACATATTTACCATCTTCCTATTCTAATGGAAAAGCATTCAATCTATCACCATTAAGTGCGATTATTTAACTTAAAAGATTTTTGTAGTTGTACTTCATCAAGTGGATGATGTTTCTCATGATTTTTAATTTTCTGTTTTATTTTTATTATAATAGGTGTTGAATTTTATTGTGTGTGTGTATTTAGCTGGTCACGTGATTTTTATTTTTACCTGTTAATATTGTAGAATACATTGGTTGATGTTAGAATATTGAACAAGGCTTAGATTCCTAGAATAAACTCTCCTTGGCTATGGTGTATAATTATGAGTGCACATTGCTGAATTCTATGTGCAAATATTATCTTAAGGATTTTTGCAACCATATTCATTAATTATATTTGTCTGTAGTTTTATTTATATGTTATCTTTGTCTTTGGTATCAGGGCAATATGGGCTCATAAAATGAATTGGGACATATTTGTTGTCTTGTAAATTTACGAAGAGTTTGTGTATAATTGATGTTATTTGTGTAGCATTATCTAGCAAAATTATCTGGACTTAGAGACTTCTTTTTCAGTTGATTTTAGATTACAAATTCAACTTTTATAAAGTTACAGAGCTATTCAAATTATCTGCTTGTATTTGTGTAAATTGGGGTAGTTTGTGCTTTTTGAGTAATTAACCCATTTTGTCTATGTTGTAAATTTGTGTATAGTTACTCATAGTGATTTTTATTATCCTCTTGGCGACTGCAGTGTCTGTCATGATCTTTCTTATGTCATCCTTGATATCGGTAAGTTAGTAATTTGTATTCTCCCTCTTGACCCCACCTCCATATTATTAGATATTTATTCAATTTCATTATTTTTTTAAAAATAATTAGGCTTTGGTATAATTGATTTTTTCTGTTTATAAATTTCTTGATTTTCCTTTTATTCTTGAAGGAAATTTCAGGAACTCAAAAGAATTTTTAGCTAACAGTTTTTTCTTTCAGCATTTGAGAAAACTTGTACTACTTCCTTCTAGTCTCCATGATTTCCAATGAGAAATCAAATGACATTCTTTTTTTTCTCTTGCTAGTTAAATAATGTGTGTGTGTGTGTGTGTGCATGCGCATGTGTGTGTGTGTGTGTGTGTGTGTGTGCTTAGTTTCCAGAGCTTGATTAGATGTTTCTCGGCATGGATTTCCTTGGGTTTATCCTGTTTGGGTTGTACTCATCTTTTTGAACATGTATATTAATTTTTTGGCCAAATTTGAAAAATTTCTAGTCATATGTTCTTAACCTTGTGCTCTTTTTCCTCCTCTTTTCTAACAGTGATGACACAAATATTAGATTTTTAAAATTAGAATCCTACATGTCTCTGAGGCTTTTTTCTTTTTAGTCTATTTCCTCTCCTTTTTTTTATATTGTAATTTTTATTTTTCTATCTTCAAACGTACTGATTCTTTCTCATTTTCATTCTGTTGTTGAACCCACCCAGTGAGTTTTTTATTATGACTATTGTATTTTTAAGTTAGAAAATTTCCATTTTGTCCTTCTTTATATCTTCTATTCATTTTCTAGGACTCTATTTCAAGCATCTTCATAATTGCTTAGTGAAACATTTTTATGATGGCTGCTTTAAAATCTTTGCCAGACAATTCCAACATCTGTGTCATCTTGGTGTTTGCCTCTGTTAATTGTCTTTTCTCACTGAAGTTGAGATTTTCCTGTTTCTTGGGGTGATTAGTGATTTGAATTACATTCTGTATATTTTGGGATATTATCATATGAATTCTGTATTTTATTTAAATCTTCTGTTTAAGCAAGACTGGCCTGCCTGAGAGCCGATGAGGGTGGGAGGACACTAACAGGGTCCTGCCAAGTAGGGGTGAAATTCCAGGTGGTTTACTCTGCCTACGTCGAAATCATGGTGGGGAAAGGGGTTTTCTTCCCATCAGTCAGGAATTGCTGTCTTTCATTGCCTTGTTGTTCATCGTCTTGAGAGTAAGTGTTCTACATATTTTCCCTGTTGTTTTTGTTTCTAAAAATAACAACTAAAAGGAATATATAAACAAGAAGGAAGACAAACCTGATTTCAGTTACTCCATGTTGACAGGAAACAAAAGTCTGAGAGAAGGATTTTTAACCCTGGTTACCATATCCCACTGAAATATCAATGGGGTGGTGCCTCAGAAGTGAAGAAGCAGTGGACAGTCACAGGAAGTTCACAGGCCTTGCATTTGGGGTAGGATGTCCTCACAGCTCTTCGCTCTTCTGTGTCTCTACTGAAATGCATATCAACACTCAAGCTGCTGTTTGGTAAGGTGAAGTTAACAAATGGGTTGTTAACTTTCCAATGACGTAAAAAGATAGGAGGAAAAAAAAATCTCAGTGTATGTGTTTCAAGTTGAGAGTTTTTTTTTTCCCCAGAGAATCATATATCATGGGGCTCTCAAATACAGTTTCAAAAACTGAGCTCTGCTGGATCAGGTTTCAAAGCGATCAATTTACAGGGCATGCATCTTGAAGATGCTCCAAGAGGGATCGTGAAACTCAGACCCACAACTCCAAGCTTTCCACTTTGAAAACAGGGAAAAGAGAAAAAGAAATGTGTTTAGAGAAGGCAAGAAGTGAAAAATAGAAAAATAAAGATATATTTATTCATTGACTCATTTATGATCTATGTTTATTTACCTACTAATTGAATATCTACTGTGGGGCAAGGCCTGTACTATACCAAAGGTGTAGGAAGGGAAACCTCCCCTGCCATCACTTCAGACTCTTCCACTCCACTCTGTTGTCACCAGGACCCCGCCCCAGCCAGCTGTTTCCACCATGTATCTGCAGCAGCCCCCCAGTGTATGCATTGCTCCCACACCACCACTACCTTTCCTGAGCAGCTGGCCCAGGATGGGCCTGAGCTTCCTAAGACTTTGAGCTGTAAAGGGACTTTTCTGTAAATGGGGTGTGTAGGGAGTCACATGGGGGAAAGCGTTTGAACAGGAATAGCAAAGACTGAATAACCCTGCCTCCAGAAAGCACACTTTCCTCAAAAACTTGAAAGCTACCTTTGGATAAAGGTCTTTCTTTCCAAAGAAAGCTGGCTTGACTTGTGCAATGGACTAAATGTTTATGTTCTTCCAAAACTCACATGTTGAAAATCTAACTCTCAATTTGATGGTATTAGGAGGTGGGGCCTCTGAGAGGTGATTAGTTCATAGAATGGAGCCTGCATGGATGGGATTAGTGTTCTTGTGAAAGGGACCCAGACAGCCCTCTTATCCTCTTTCTTCCACGTGAAGATACAAGAAGTCAGCAGTTTGAAACCAGAAAATAATATCTCACTAGAATCTGACCCTTCTGGTAACCTGGTCTCAGATTTTCAGCCTCCAGAACTGTGAGAAATAAACTTATGTTGTTTATAAGCCACACAGCTTATGGTAATTTGTGATAACAGATTGGACTGACCAAGACAAATTATTTTTCAGGTTTCTGCCTGTTTTGCTTCTTGCTTGGGTGGAGATGGGGAGAAGAATTTTGATTCTCAAGCCTCAATTTCTTCCTGTAAAGAACAGGAACAGTAAATCCTAGTCACAAGATTATTATGAAAAGTAAATGTACCAATCTATCTCAATTCTTGGGACAAAATGAAGACTTATTGTTTATTCAGTTAAATTTTACCCAAATGAAAAATTCTTATGAATATGCCATTCTACATTTTCCCCAAGGGGGAAGTTTTCCAAACCTAAGAGGCTCCCTTGACAGCAAAATGTAGTAATGAGCTGACATGATGAACTTTCAATTATTTTAGCTTCTGGAGAATTGGGAGCTACCCCAGTGTACTGTTTACAGAACACACCCAAACAAGGCACATCCAACTACCCAGCAAACTCTAAATTCTGGAGTAAAATAAAAAAAAAAATTAAGTTGCCATATAGCGCAGATCAGATGTGCCTCTGCACTGCTAGATTATTCATATAAAAGTTAAAAATATCGCCAGCTCCTGGCTGGTGCATCTGCAACCAGTCCTGCATATGGCCATGTGGAAGCTTCTGGGCAGAGGCTTTGGTTTCAACCCTTTTCCATCTAGACTACAACCATTCTCACGAACACTGTTGCTTTATTCCTGGGGATCTATGTGTGAAGCCCTCACTCGTGCCTTGGCCCTTGCTCTAACGTAGTGGCCTTGAAAATCCAGCAACTTTAAAAGAAACAGGCCATATGTTATTTATACAGAAAAGTAATTTGCACAAGTTGCTATCTGGTATTTCTAGTTCCTTCCAGCCTTAAAAGAACTTCACTACAGTTGAACTCCTTTTCTGGCCTTAAATACTATGTGTTTACTTCTATCTTGTGGTGTGACTTCTCCCCCAGGAGAAGGACTCCTGCTCTGGTACTGGCCAGGAGGGAAGAAGGCTCCACAAACCCATAGGAGCATCTTGTCACACTGAGCTCCCATCACAGGTGGCTTCCGGCCTCCCAGGCACGTGCCCACTTCAGCATAGCAGGCTTCAGCCATCCGTCCCTCCTGCTCCATCTTGCCATCTTTGGGCAAGCACCAGGGCAGAGCACTTCCTGATAAAGGGAACCCATATTCTGGTTCCAGACACAGCTGAGTTCAGACAGAAATTCAGCCTCAATTCTAGTTAAATAACCTCATCTCTCAAATCTCATTTTTAAAAACCTATTAAAAGGAGATAATAAGATGAATTATTGAGGGCAGTTTTGAGGATTAAACAAGATAATGTGTGTCCAATGCCAACAGCATTAATTTCTCCTTGTTTCCTCTTCTGGATTAAGTGTGAAATAGATTCCATTTTGCCTCAAAACCCAAAACAGTGGTAGCGGCTGCCCACTTCCTTCGCTGTGAAGGATCCTGAGGCTGCGCATGTCTGTCTGCCTGGTGAAGGGGAGGTGGGAAAATGGTGCATCTGTCACACACTCACCATTGCTTCACCAGATTGCCTACTCCCTGAGGGCTCCATGTAACTGGGTACCTTAGCACCTAATGCATGGCACTGATTTGTGTTGGTTGAATCTTTAAATGATTGAACCAGTGTCTGAGTGAAATAATATTTAGATGATGGATGGACAAACAGATGAGCAGATGATAGGTAAATGAATTCTCATGCATGCTGCTATTTCCTGTTGCCTGCTTCTTCTGACACCTGGCTCTTTTTTTTCCACACTGGATTCTTGTCACAATAAGGCTGTTCTGTGTCATGACCCAGACTTTCCTGAGCAAACTCTTCACCAGCAATCATGGGCTGTGTCTACCCAGTGCTGTCAGCTCAGGACCGTGTTGCTAGGACCAAAGGGAACTTTTCAGAGATCACATGTCAGAACAATGACCCTGAAACAATGGTGAGTGAGTCCACTTCTTCACTTCTGCTGTGTTCAGGCACTGAGCAGATATTTTACCTTAATGGCCTCCAAATGGGAAGAATATGACCAAACGCTTTGTTGGAAGAACTATCTCCAACCCTGGGGGACCAGAGTGAGAAGGTGAGTTTGACTTAAATAACATTTCAGCCCAGTGGCTCCCTCCCTAATCTCTGCCAGGCTGGTAGTTATGAGACCTAGGTGAGAAACTTGCGAAAAATAAGGGCCTCCTTGGCCCCATCTCTGAAGATTCTGATTGCTTGGATCTGTATATTTAACAAACTTCCAGGTGACTGATTTGTGGCCTCATTTGGGTCCCTGGCTTATCACAGGAATCAGGACCTGCTCTATTTGTATCTGCCAGCATTAAAACTCTAGTTCCAGGAAGGAAGAACCTTCCTGTCTGCACAACATGGCCTCGTCAGATGTCCTTAAACAAATCTTTGGGACAGCACAAAGGGGCAGGGCAGGATTCCTGGGCTTAGCAGCGTCTTGGCTGCACCTACCACCAGCTGGAACCTCTCAAACACTTTCACCCCCAAATGGATTTGAGCCTAACTAACTTGCCGTGCTGATCTCTGGTCCTCACCTGTGTCATTCAGTCTGTGGTACTCAGAGGGATAAACTGTTGACAACTGGGATTCTGTATTTATATGCTAATTTTCTGCCATATAAGGAGCCAGGTTCGTGCAGATTCCTTCAATATGAATATTTCTCTTTGGATAACATTTACTCCCTAGAGACTTAAAATCTTTTGCCTGTGCACATCTCAAAAACCCACAGTGGCAGAAATACACCCATGGAAAGAATATTTTTACAATATTAATAAATTACCTCTTCTATCACAGTTCAATATGAGAACTATTGTCAGGACTGGAATTTTTACACCTCTTTGGTTAATTAGATGGTAATAGCACTTACTTGGTGTGTGATCATGGTGAAGCACATCTGGTGCCCTCAAGGAGACGATGAGCCGGGGCATAGGTCAGTAGGAACCAGGGCTCAGAGATGCACACAAGCCATTAACTCTAAGTGACATGGGTCAGGCATAGCGTCAGAGACTGAGTGTAATCCATGGAAACCTGCAAATCAGCAGATTCTAGGACCAACGTAGCTATGGAGGGTGGGCTACCTGATAACAGAAGGTGGGGACAATCGTGTGGTAAATGCCAATGAAGCCCTGACATTGGGGTCCATTATGAATTGTTGATGGTGGCAAGAGCAGACTGGGGACATGGAGGTCACAGTATGGAACAAGATCTTCAGGCAAGTCCTGGCATGGCAGGGTGGGGTCTTTTAAATTGGTGTGGACCTGCAGGAGTCGGTGGAGGTGCTTACAGCAAGGCTTGGGAAAGGGCAGGTCTAAGGGTAGGCAGGCAGAGTGAGGGGAATGGGGGAAAAGGCCCGGTCTTGGGATGAGTTTCTTGGGTAGGTCTCTTGGTCTAGGAGGGCTTGAGGCATGAAGCTGGCACCTAAGAACAGGACAGCACTCTGGCATGGAAACAAGTGAAGGATCTAAATATGGAACTGGAAATAAAGCCATTACTGATTTCTTTTGTTTGGTATCAGCACAGCATGTCTTTTTTCGTACTGTTATTTTACATTTATTTCTGTCAGCCATTCTTACAAGTGGCATATAGTTGGGTCTTGCTTTCAAAAATCTGGTCTGGCATCTTCTGCCTTATTATTTGGGTCCTTAGCCATTTTCACTTAATGTAACTGTTGTTATACTTGGCTTTAAATCTATAATTTTGCTATTTTTTTGTTTGTTTGTTTCTTCTGGTATTTGTTTTTGTTGTTCCACTCTTCTATCTTTCTTCCTTCTTTTGGATTTAGTTTCTTTTTTTTATGATTCCATATTGTCTTCTTTATTGGCTCATTAGCTGTAATTCCTTGTTCTGTTACTTTAATGGTTGCTTTAGGGATTAGAGTATAAATCTTAATTTATCAAAACCTACCTTCAAGTGATACTCTAACACTTCTTGTGTTGTAATAAATACTTCCATTTCTCCCACTTTGTGCTCTTTTTGTAGTGTATTTTACTTTTACATATGTTATCAACCATAAAATACATGGTTATCATTTTTCTTTAAATGATCAGTTATCATTTAATAAGATTTAAATAACAGGAAAAGACTCTCACACCTTTACTTATGCAATTACCACTTCCCGTGTTCCTAATGCTCTGTGTAGACCTGTGTGATCATGTAGCATGCTTTTCTCTCTGCCTGAATCATCAAGTATTTATTTCACTTTAGTTTTTGAAAGATAGTTTTCCTTGTGTATTAGTCCATTCTCACACTGCTATAAAGAATGACCTGAGACTGGGTAATTTATAAAGAAAAGAGGTTTAATTGACTCAGAGTTCCACAGGCTTAATGGGAAGCATGACTTGGAGGCCTCAGGAAACTTACAATCATGGTGAAAGGCAAAGAGGAAGCAAGCATGTTTCAACTACGGTGGAGCAGGTGAGACAGAAAGAAGCAGGAGGTGACACACACTTTTAAATTATCAGATCTCATGAGAACACTCACTATCATGAGAACAGCAAGGGAGAAATCTGCCCCATGATCCAATCACCTACCACCTGGGGGATTAAAATTTGAGATGAGATTTGGGTGAGGACACAGAGCCAAACCATATCAGCTGGTATATAATTCTTTAAAGATATTTCTTCCCTGTCTTCTTGATTACATTGCTTCTAATGAGAAATGTGCTGTTATCCTTTATTTGTTTGTGCTACAATAGCAAAATACCTGAGACGGGGTAATTTATAAAGACCAGAAATTTGTTTCTCATGGTTCTGGAGACTGGGGAATCCAAGAACAAGGTATCAGCATTTGGTGTCTGGTGAGGGCTTCTCTCTTGCTTTCAAAATGGCATCTTGTTGCTGTGCCTCACATAGCAGAAAGTGAACAGGGTCTATGCTAGTAAAGCACTAATCCATTCATGAGGGTGGAGACATCATCACTTAATCACTTCCCAGAAGGCTGTACCTCTGAATACCACTGAAATGGTGATTAACTTTCAACAGGAACTTTGGAGGGGACACATTCAAACCATAGCAATCCATGTTTATTTTCCTTTCTGTGCACAAGAGAAGAAAATAAACCTATTTTATTACTCAGCATACTTTTAAGAATTTTTCTTCATCACTGACTATGAACAATCTAGTTATGATGTGTCTTCATGCAGCTTTATTCATTTCTTTTCAAGTATTTGAGGTTTATTGAGATTCTTGGATCTGCGGGTTTATCGATTTCGTGAAATTTGAAAACTTTTCAGCCATTTATTCCTTAAAACACTTTTCTTCCTTCGTTCCTCCCATCATACATTTTCTCTCCTTCAGTGACCCAAATTGCATGTATATTATTAGCCTGATTGAAGTTGTCCTGACACCTTTTTCATTTCTTCAGTTTTTTTTTCTTTATGTTTTATGTTGCAGTTTCTGGTACTATTTCTTCTATTTCAATAATCTTTTTGTTTTCTGTCATATTTAATGCTGTTAATCTCATCTAGTCTATTTTTATCTCAAATGTTGGTAATTTAAACTCCAGAAGTTTAATTTGGATATTTGTAATATCTTTTGTGTCTCTACTTAATCTTTTTAACACTGAAATAGTTATTTTATATATTAACTTAGTTACATGTTACAGGTTAGTAAACTTGTCTGGTAATTACTAGTGTCAATATAGGGTAGTTTTGCTTGCTTGAATGTATTTTCTGTCTTTATTAAGGATTTGTATTTTCTTGATCGATTGTATACTATGTAATTTTTGATTGGATGTCAGATATTGTAAATTTTACATTTTGGGGTGCTGAGTAATTTTTGTATTTATATAAGTATCCCTGAGGAGATTTTTGTTCCCTTCTGGTTTGCTTTTAAGATTTGTTAGGCAGCAATGTGATAGTGCTCTGTCTAGGGCTAAGTATTCTTTGTTTGTTTGTTTTGAGATGGAGTTTTGCTCTGTTGCCCAGGCTGGAGTACAATGGCACAATCTCAGCTCACCGCAACCTCCACCTCCCGGGTTCAAGCAATTCTCCTGCCTCAGCCTCCAGAGTAGCTGGGATTACAGGCATGTGCCACCACAGCCAGCTAATTTTGTATTTTTAGTAGAGATGGGGTTTCTCAGTGTTGGTCAGGCTGGTCTCGAACTCCCAATCTCAGGTGATCCACCTGCCTCGGCCTCCCAAAGTGCTGGGATTACAGGCATGAGCTACCCCACCCAGCCCAATTATTCTTTATACTAAGACAACACCCTTCTCAGTGCTCTACTCAATGCCCCATGAATTATGAGTTTTCCAGTTTGGCTGGTGGAAACAGGCATTATTCCATATGTGAGGGCTGGTACTGTGCCCTCTAATCTTTTAGGGTGATTCTTTCATTGTTCTTGGCTAATTTCCTCCCATAAATATATGGTTCATCACTTGCTGAGTAATCAAGCTGAACATCTGCATGAGTGGTTCTCTCTGGGTGCAGCTCTTCTTTGATACTCTGGCTGATGAACTCCAGCTGTCTTGGTCTCCCTGGAATTCAGCTCTATCTTCTCAACTCAGGGAGGGAGCTTAAAGCTGTGCCTCAGTTCTCCTGCTCTCTCCCAATACTTGCAACTCCCTCAAGGCAGTAAGCTGGAGCAATCATAGGACTCATCACATTTGGGTTTCAGTTGCCAGGGATCTCTGTCCTTGTTTGCTTAAGGCCTTGTGCCCAAACACTGTTACATCATATATTTGGTCCATTTGTTATTGTTTCTTATGGGAGGATAAATCTGGCTCCTGCTACTTTATCTTGGCTGGAGGCAGAAATCCCAAAGCATCACTTCTGTACTGTAATTCTTGGTATGTTTATGTGCCACTAGAACACTTTAGTTAAACTCTCACTAAAGTTTATGTTCTGTATCCAAATAGCAGCAGGAACTATCATTCTCTTCATATCTACCACGTGACAGGCATTGATGTATTCTTCCCAGGTTTTATGGACAATCCTGTGATATGAACATTGTTATCCTCACACTACTGATGAGAACACTGGGGCCTAGCAAGGTTAAGCAATGTGTCAGTAATAGGAGCTAAGTGGTGGCTTATCTGGATCACTGTAAATTTGAAACCAGGTCTCCTCTCCTACACAAAATTGCTTGAGTTGTGAGAACATTGCTTTCTGGACATCTGTGCCCCGTGACACAGTGTGCTGACTTGAAAGCAAATTGCTGGCAGTTTCCATGTGGTCCATAGCAAAAAGCATCCCAGATCATCCAGGAATCCATGCCTAGAAATACCCTTGATACTGACGCAGCCTGGATAGCTCCTCTCCCGGCTGGCCTGGTGCAATGGCAGGAGCCACATACAAAAACAGATGCTTGTCAGCAGGCACCAGGATGCCCTCAAGGCTACCTTGGCACTGCTACTAGGGCCTGGCCTCCACGGATACTTGGTGGGTCTGTCTCTCCAGAAGAAAGGCAGCTGGCAGCCGCAGTCTGTGCACCCATGTGCCATGAGTTGCACCACTGAGGACCCATTAAATCCTGCCACCTAATGGGGCATCTGAACCTAACAGGCATCTGGGATGGCTGTAATCAGGGAAAGTAGCTTCCTTCACTTCACCTCCTTTGAGCTGATTTTGTGCAAGAAAGTGGACAGAATTCTCCAACGACAGCGACAGATGTCTGCCTCCCATGCTCCAGACAGTTCTGACCACCTCAAACAGCGTCAGCTCAGTAGGAGATCTTGATTTCAAAGAGAGCCCTCAAGAAGGGCTGCCAGGGGATCAGGCTGTCAGTTCAACCTCAATATCTGAGTTTTCTCTCTGAGTATAATTGGATAAGATGGTCTATTTTGCTCACCTTGTTCAGTGGTCATAAAGTTTGATGAGATGTTTACTTACACAGTCATTTATTCAAAACCTATATACCAAGTCCTGTGAACACAAAGAGGAAAAGATGGAGACAGTCCCTTATCTGTGAAGTTCACAGCCAAGGGAGATGATGGGACGGGAAATGAATTCTATTTTGCATTGTGATCTGAGCTACATGAAAAAAGTATAGGGAGAATGTATAGGGAGACTGGGGAAGAATGTGGGGTATCCCTGGGAGAATTTTGGGGGGCTGTCATCAGGACAGGACATTTAAGCTGACCATGGAAGGAGTCAGAATTCACAAGATGAGGAAACTGAGGCAGAATAGTAAGGTAGGCAAAGCCTGGAGGCCTCCCAAAGATCCCGTGCCTGTGCAGGGTCCCTCATTCCCCTGCTCCTTCCCATCGTCATCCTCAGCTAGCAGCAGCAATGACAGCGCCCTCATCCTCCCCTCTCAGTGTAGGACAAAGTTGCAGAGTCCTCAGCAGGGAGCATATAATTAATTCAAAAATGGAAACTGCAATCCATGCGGCTCTTCTATCACTAGGGTGTATCCAGCTGTTCCTGTGGGAATCCAGTCACTCTTAACTTCATTATTTGCCTTTCAGTATAGGATCTTATTTTTCTGGCTCACATAGAATATAGGTATTTACAGGCACAAGGGCTCAAGAAATGCTCTTTCCCTTCTTCTTGGTGCAGGAATCTAGTCTATCACATCCCTACCAGACCACGGCACCGCCCAGCTCGAGCCCCTCCCTAGCACACACAGGAACTCACTGCTTCTTACATTACCTCCTGGTGAGAAAATTTTCCCCTGTGACTTCAATTCATTTATCCCAGTCCCGTCTTTTGGGATCTTGAAGCATATTTTGCTTTCCATCCCTTACATGGCAATCGGCAGTCTGGGAGACATTGCTAGAGTCTGTTCAACAGCAATTATCAAATACCAAGGACTCTGGTAGATGCAGGAGGCAAGGGGTGGTGCTTGGGAGCCTGGTCTTCATCATTTAGGGACTTATCAATTTTCAGTTTCCCCATGAGGTCGAACTTCTTGTTTCCATGCCACACACCCCCAGCCCCCACTGGCATCAGACCTTACTGCAGTGGACGATTCCATGGAAGATCAAACCCACCTCCTGCATCATACTCTCTTGCTTTCTTGTCAAGGCTCTTCCCAAGTCTTGGGAGCTCTGTTGGTGGGTGAACAACTGGGTCTGCCAGAGGGAGTTACTGCCACTGGAATCAACACTCAGGTAATGGGAATCGGGGCTAGAGCTGAGTGCCCCACCTCCTCCTGCATCCTGGGGCTGGGGCAGTCCCAGAAGGCGTTCTGCACACCTCTTATGCATTGCAGTAGAGTCATCCCTGTAGCCCTCAGCAGCTATCTCAGTTACACATCCTTATATCTCCCTTCCTCCTCCTTCTGCCCCTCTCTTTCCCTTCTTCCTTACTCCTGATTCCTGGAATCGCCTCCTAAATATACCACGTCCGTCCAAGGCCATGTCTCAGGCTCTGCTTCCAGGGAACCCATGGAAGGAAGGCAGGTGGGAGATGCACAGCCACAGCATATTATACCTCCACTATATCAAGCCCTGACACTGCTGGCAACATGAATGTGCACCTCCCTTGAGGCCAGCTCTGCACACCTTCACCTACAATGCTGCTTCCCTTTCAGACACTGGAGTACTTATTTCCAGCAACATTACTGAAAGCATCTCATGGCCAGTACAGTTATCTTATAACCTTATTTTGTGTTACATGTGATTTTATAAATCCATACTTTGCAAACATTCATTATAGGAAAATACTTAATAGCAATATGACCCCAGGGAACTGAGCCTCAGCATCCTCATCTGGAGAATGGAGGTAATA
Organism: Pan troglodytes; assembly: GCF_028858775.2. Classification (NCBI taxonomy): domain Eukaryota; kingdom Metazoa; phylum Chordata; class Mammalia; order Primates; family Hominidae; genus Pan; species Pan troglodytes. The sequence goes on along the minus strand of NC_072411.2, from coordinate 29,844,925 downwards.
GAAATCCCATGGCAGATTTGTTATAGGAACAGGGCACATTTGTGGCAGCATGAGGCGCCCAGGCACTGGCTGGACATCACCAACTGATTTGCCCCACCTTTCCTCTCCCTCTTTTCATTTTTGAGACCAGAAACTGTGTCTGAATGTCAATATATTGCCAAGAAGACTCCCCAGCAAAATGTTTAATTATGGTGACTGGCCCATCATTTCCAGAAGCCAAAGCAGGAGAGGAGGGAGGGCAGAACGCAAGGACAATAACGGGCACTTGCCGCAGGAGCCTGCCTGCTAACAGGGCTTCCTCTGAGGTGCTCAGGTATTTGCAGGTATTTTCAAGCTAACATCAGGACACAGCTGCTGTCATCTGCTCCACAGCAATAAATTTTTTAGAAATGTAAAATCTCACAACAGCCAGAAAGATGACAGTTTCACACTTACAAACCAGGATGCCGAGGCTCAGGGAAATGCATTTCCTTGGGGAAGGTAGCCCCGTGTCTTGTTCCACCTACCTTTATTGTCCCGCTCTCCTTCCTGCAGGGGGTCTCTCAGGAGCCCACTCCAGCCCAAGGTGGGCCTTTTGGCCTCAGCTCAGCAGGAAGCTCCAGGAAGCTTGTGCAGTGCTCTAAGTGCGGTCCCTCTAACGGGACTTTTTGATAAATTATACATAATTCCTAAGTGAGGAAATAATTATTCCACGTTCATTATTGTGCTTTTACTTTTATTTTACTTTCACATTCTGGGGACCCTTATGTTGTGTCATTTTAATTTTTGTTGTTACTTAGCAAACTATAAATGAATGAGACTGAGCTTAAATGAGACCATGGGAATGTGGTGGAGAAGGAGACCACAATATGGCAGAGAGGAAAGAGAAGGGAAAAATCATTCCCCTGGAACAGGCTGACATCACTAATAATGGCCATTCGCTATCTGACATGTGCAGAGGGTTGAGGAGCTGAATCTGACTTCCCAACACGAGCCTGGCTTTCTCAGTGTACTTTACAGTTTCCTTCCCCTTTTATGAGAGACGCTAGTGTGCATGCGTGATTCCAGATTTACAGTCCTGCCCTGGTTAAAAACAGATGTGAATAAAGCTCACAGAAATGCTTGCTTGGTGCGGAGCCTGGGATGGCCCATGACAGGTCACAGTGACCACCTTTCATCTCCCTGGACTCCCTTTGTCTGGCCCAGGCCTGCTGCAACATCCCAGGGCCTCAGCACAGCACTATCAGGCCTTGCCCTACCCGTGTGCTCCCTGGAGGTACCTTGGGTTGGCCTCAACTTACACAATGTAGAAGAGAAAGGATGGTCAAGGGCAGAAGGTAATGTGGAGGTATATGGCTGGGTGGTTAAGAATGGTGAAATGTTTTCTTCTCCATTACATCCCACAGCATAGTAAAGGGTAGGCACTGAATTGTGTAAATGAGTAGTATAACTGATAGGATCATTGCCCAGAGAACGCCCAGGATAATGGTGAGCTCAGCGCTTACCATCATATTAAAACTGAATTGATTTGAGGAACTGGATGTTCAATGTCCATCTCCTGAAGGACAGGAATTATACATCTCTTGATCACAGCTGCATCCCCGCTTTGGATACAATGCCTGCTTCAGTCCTAGATCAATAAGTACTAGATCAATGGATGAATGAATGGCCAGAGAACAATTGTAAACATCCATTTAAAGGCCTGCTTGGATGTGCTGAGGCAGAGAAAGAGGGCTATGCAGGAATCAGGTTTATTAAATATCTACTCTGAATGCAGTCACATTATGTCATTTAACCCTTCTAATGAGATCTGTGAGGGGTTGTCGCTGAGCATGTCTTATTAGCACAGAGACTGATGCCCTCAAATGCTAACAGGCTCACCTGTGTCTCACAGACTGCATGAATTAGAGGTAGAAATAGAAGCCAGGATTGAACCTGGGTCTCTCAAGTCCAGATCATGAGATCTTTCCATTCCTTTTTTGGATTATAAAGAAAGATCTTTATATGTTCCAGATACTAGTCCTTTGTCGAATGCATGCTGGACAAATGTCATCTCCCAGTCTGCAGCTTGTCATTTCACCCTCTTCCCATGGGCTTCACCTGAGAAAATTTAAATTTTTCAGGAGAGATAATTCATCAGCTTTTTCTTTTGTGAATTGTGCTTTTGGTGTCAAGTCCATCAGCACTATGATCTTGGTGACTGTAGCTGTATAGTAAACTTTAATATTGGGTAGAGTGATTCCTCCCACTTCATTCTTCTTTATCAAGTTTGCTTTAGCTATTCTAGGGGCTATGCCTTTCCATACAAATTTTAGGTAAGTTTGTCTGGGTGTATGAAAAAGCTTGCCAGAATTTTAATAAGAATTCCATGTACATTATAGATCAATTTGTGGGGAATTGACATCTTCAATATGTTAAGCTATAAAACATGAACATATTATGTCTCCACATTTATGTCTTCTTTGATTTCTATCAACATTTTGTAATTTTCAGCATATAGATTCTGTATGTTTTCTTAAGGATATACCTAAGGATCTCATTTTTTTAAGAGAAATTTTAAATGGTATTGTTTTAAATGGTATTTAAATTCAGTTTCCACACATTCATTGTTAATACATATAAATGTGATTAACTTTGTGTGCTTTTTGTACATACTGCAGACTTGCTGAACTCACTTATTCTAAGAGTGGTTTTTTAAATTGTTTCTTTTAGATTATTTGGGTTTTCTACATAGTCAAATAATCCTCAAAAAGGAAGAATATATCTTTCTTTTCAATCTTTATGTCTTTTGTTTCTTTTGCCTTTATTCTGCTTGTTTTGGGTTTACTTTAATCTTTTTCTAGTTTCTGGAGGAAAAATTAGATTATAATTTTGAGGTTTTTAAAAATTTATCTTTAGTTTTCAAAAGTTTAATTATGATGTGTCTTGGCATGGATATGTTTGTTTGTATCCTACTTAGGGTTTGTTTGGCTTTCTGAATTGAAAAATTTGTGTCTTTTGTCAAATATGAAAAGTTTCCAGCCTTTTTTTCCTCCAAATACACTTCAGCTCCACTTTCTTTCTTCTCTCCTTGAGGAACATCAATGATACGAATCTTAGATCTTTTGTTATGGTCTCATAGTCCCCTGAGGTGCTGTTCGTGCATTTCCTCAGTCTATTTTCCCTGTGCTGCTCATATAATATTTTTAATCTATTTTCAAGTTCACTGACCAAGTTCTGTGTTACCTGCACTCTGTTATTGAGACTATCCAGCAAGTTTTTTTTTCACTTTTTATAATTTCCAGCTCTATCATTTTCATTTTTTATAATTTCTACTTCCTTTCTGAGATTTTCTATTTTTCACTTGTCTTTTGATTTGTAATTTCTTATTGAAGCATATTTATCACGTCTGCTTCAAAATCCCTGTTGAATAATTCCAACATCTGATGAGTCTCAAGACCTGAATCCATTGATTGCTTTTTTCTCCTTCGATTTGGTGATTTTCCTGGACACTGGAATGATGGGTAATCTTTTATTGTATCCTAGACACTTTTTCTATTATGCTGAGGGACTGTAGGTCCTATTAAGTCTCTTAATTTAGCAGACCAGGCAGACAATCTGTTTAGGCTTAGCACACAGGTCTTGTGGGCCATAGTTCTAATGGTGTTGAATGGGTAGAGAATTCGCAGAGTTATTTTGGTCTCATCGGTTTTCCTGGTGTTGATGGAGCAGCTCCCACTGCTCCCTGCTGCTGCCTGTGAGGGCAAATGAGACTCCCCCAGGCCTGGGGACTGGCATCTCTTGGTTAGGGAGAGCCTTGGTGGATTCCTTTACTGGTGCCCCCTGCATCTACACATACTTCTGGACAGGGGTGGAGTTTCTTGGGCCCAACAACTTTCTGTGTCTGAGTTCGTCTTTAAGTTTCTCCAGCCAGCCTCACACCTCTTGGTAAGGGAGAGTCTCTGGGCCTCAGGTTCACGGACCTTTGGGATAAAAGAAGCTTCCCCGCTGCTTGCTGTGCTGGGTTTCCCTTGTTGGTCCTGCTTGTCTGCTCTGGTCACTATGGGAAGCAGGGGTGGAAGAGCGTCGGGTGCTGGACATGACTACAGTCAGCAGGCTTTGAGACAGGCTATTTATAGAACAAAATGAATGGAGACATAAGTGTGAACCTGAAATAAGAATCTTTTCAGACTCACATAAGTGAAGCAGCTCATCAAACCTGGGAGCGACAGCATGTCCAGAATTTTTCTTTATGCCTCATGATTTTGTGTGTGTGTGAGTGGGATTTGTGGGTGAAAATTTTCCTGATAAAATAGGAAAGAACCAGGCCGGGCGCGGTGGCTCACGCCTGTAATCCCAGCACTTTGGGAGGCCGAGGCGGGCGGATCACGAGGTCAGGAGATCGAGACCATCCTGGCTAACACGGTGAAACCCCGTCTCTACTAAAAATACAAAAAATTAGCCGGGCGTGGTAGCGGGCGCCTGTAGTCCCAGCTACTCGGGAGGCTGAGGCAGGAGAATGGCGTGAACCCGGGAGGCGGAGCTTGCAGTGAGCCAAGATCGCGCCACTGCACTCCAGCCTGGGCGACAGAGCGAGACTCCGTCTCAAAAAAAAAAAAAAAAAAAAAAAAAAAAATAGGAAAGAACCTGATGGCTCTGCACCCACAGTGAAATGCAGCCTTGCGATTGAACTTCCTCTTTGTCTTCTTAGAAGACATGGGGATCAACAACAGCAACTGTGCTTCACTGTGGTTTGGTGACTTTTTTTTTTTATTATTATTCCTAGTTCCATCCCTAGCTACTTCAATACAATTCAAGTCAACAAAAACATTTTGAGCAACTACTATGTAGAAAGGCTAAGACAATGAATAAGATAAGATTTCTCTCCTCATAGGCATAAAACGCAGCAAGGGAGGCAGAAGGACCATTGACCACAGCCTGTGGTATGGCTGGGACATGAGAATGCTGAGCAAAAGAGAGGCAGTTCACTTGGGCGCTGAGCAGGCTTCCTGGAGGAGGTGGCCTAGAAAATGCACTTATGGAGGATAATATGACTTTAAGTCAGAGGTAGGGAAAGATATGAAATATTTTTCTCCGCATTACAGACAAGTAATGGAAAATGTGTACAGACATGGAAGCTTGGGGGCACATTCAAGCAACAGCGATTGTTGTGGTGTGACACTAAGCTAGGTCTAGGTTTTCAGTCTTCAATAAGAACCACCTGAGATGCTACTATAAACACAAGGGTTCAAGTTCCTAGCTATGTCTAAAGGGTGAAGTGAGAGAGAAGGGGAGTGGAGTGTGGGGCAAGGACAGTGGAGAAGCTTGATAGGATCAGATGGAGTTTGAATCTATTCTCTATGTAACTGCAGAATCACTGGTACTTTTGGAACTAGATAGAAGTCTATTGCTTTAGCTTAGACAGCAGGTTATAAGAGCCATCAATAGGGCTCTATCACTGAGGGTAATAAGGAAGGAAAGACTAGCACAGAGGTCAAAATGAAAAGACTTTAATTCTGGACTCCTGAGATCTGAAATTGGCCCTGCCATTAACTAATCACGTGGCCTTGGACAAGGCATTTAGCCTCTGCTTCTCAAGAATCTCAACTGTCAAATGAGGATTATAGCAGACAAGTGCCTTTTGTGCTCCCCAGAATCCATATACTTTTTTTCTGTAATTTGGAGACTTTCAAATATGTGGCTCATGTTTGAAGGCAGAGCCAGATATCCCCGTAGCCTGTCCCCTAGCAACTAAGTGTGGGCATGTGACCCAGGCTTGACCCACCGAGGTACCATTTGGGTCTGTGAATTTTACAGGAATGAAGCAAGCCTGAAATACCTGAGAAATCCCTTATGGCAACAGTGAGTGAAGAGGCCAGCAGAGGCTGTGGCTTGGGGAAGATAGGATCAATGAGGTTTGCCAAGTTCAGTGGCACTGACTTCAGATGCCCAGTGGGGCATATATTCTGGGCTGTGGCCTAAATCCTTTCATTGCCTCCGAGCCCACCTAAGCTCCAGCTTCTCTGCCCTTACCACTGATTTGGTGAGGAGCCACTCAGTAGCCTTCCTTTTCTTCTTGATTGGGTATAGTCAGTCATTTACTCTTGCTTGCCGGAACTAAGGACTCTGACTAATGCAGAATACGAATGAGAAAAATGTATTATTCATGAAGTCATGTTATGTACTGTGGGCTATTTTCTGTAAGCTAAAGAGGTATTAAGCTTCTGAATTTTGGAAATTTAGAATAAGAGTGATTTATTTAATTTTAAAAAAATGAATTTGGGGAGTCTGGAAGAGTTGCTGGGGAGTTTGACAAAATTGGTTTCAGATGTGCTAAGTTTGAGGTACCACTGGGACAACCATTTAGGCAGATGGAAAAATCGATGTATTAATCAGGATTGATCACGCTGTGCTGGAATAACAAGTAAACCTCCATGTCAGGAGCAAAAAAAGTTGATTTCTTGCCCATGGCATGAGGGAAAAGTAGACTATGGACAACATTGAACCTTGTGCCCCCAAAAGGTGAAGTCTAACTCTCCACTCTCTAGGTGTGGGTACAGTGACTTCCCTAAAAACCAGACAACATGAAAATGGTGAGTCACTTTACAGTGAAGGCTCTTGACAGACACAGGTGATCCCTGCTGACATCCACAGTTATAAGCCATGTTGATAGTCTATGATCTTGATATGATGTGATGAGAATGGCACTTCACCTCCCCAAAACACATTCCCCCGGGCTAATCATGAGAAAATTATCAGGCAAATCCCAACATGGGGACTTTCTATAAAACACCTAACCAGTAAATTCTCAAAAATGAAGAAAACTCATTCAAATGTAGTCATTTTTGTGACAAGAACATGACATAAGAGCACCCTTTTAGCAAATGGTAAATATACAATACAGTATTGTAAACTACAGGCACCATGCTGAACGGCAGATCTCTAGGACTTGTTCATCTTGTATGACTGAAACGTTGGACCACCACCAACATTGTCTCACTACCACCTCGCTGTTTCCTTCTCCCTCTAACCCTGGCAACCACCATTCAAAATAATAACAATGATAAGGCCGGGCAGAGTGGCTCATGCCTGTAATCCTAGCACTTCGGGAGGCCAAGGCAGGTGGATCACCTGAGGTTAGGAGTTCGAGACCAGCCTGATCAACATGGTGAAACCCCGTCTCTACTAAAAATACAAAATTAGCCGGGCATGGTGGCACGCACCTATAATCCCAGCTACTTGGGAGGCTGAGGCAGGAGCATCACTTGAACCCAGGAGGCAGAGGTTGCAATGAGCCAAGATTGAGCCACTGCACTCCAGCCTGGGCAACAAGAGTGAAACTCTGTCTCAAATAATAATAATAAAAATAAATAAAGAGGGAAACTTTGGGAGGTGGTGGGTATGTTTAGGGCATAGATTGTGTTAATGGTTCCATGTGCATTCACTTATCTCCAAATTCATCTGTCACATACATTAAATATGTACAGCTTTTTGCATGTCATTCATACCTCGATAAAGTGGTTTTTTAAAAAAGAAAACTCTGAGAAACTGTCACAACCAAGAAGAGCCTAAGGAGAGAGTGACTAAATGTGATCCTAGATAAGATCTTGGAACAGAAAAAATACATTAGGTAAGATTTAAGGAAATCTGAATAAAGTATGGACTTTAGTTAATAATAATATGCCAATAGTGGTTCATTAATTGTGACCAGTACCATATTTATGTAAGATGTTAGCAAGAGGAGTTCCTGGGTATGGGGTATATGGTTACTCTCTGTACCATCTTCACCATGTTTTTTATAAATCTAAAACTATTTTAAAGTTTTTTAAAATGTATTTTTTAAAAACCTGGTTTTTACCAGGACACGGTGGTTGCAGTGAGCTGAGATCGTGCCACTGCACTCCAGCCTGGGCAGCTAAGCAAGACTCCATCTCAAAAAACAAACAAACAAACAAAAACTGGGTTTTAAATACTTTGGCCTAATAGTGTAACATGGAACCTTTGCTCACATAACTTAGACAGAACTAGTCACATATTCCCACCTAACCTAACAGCAGGGGGCTGGGAAGTGCCCTCTGTGTATCTGGAGGAAAGACCTGGAAATGGGTGGAGCTTGCAGACGAGATCAGTGCAAAAGAGTCATTTGCAGAAAGGGGTTGACAGGATGGACATTCTCACCAAGGTACAAGCATACAACCACATGAGATGAAGGACAAGAGAGCCTTGGGGCTTTGGAGCATGACTGCAGAAGCTCACCAGTGGGAAATCTCAAGGGGTGATCAGAGACAGTTAATAAGAAATAAGGAACCAGGTCCAGGAAGCTCAGGAAATGAGAGTGAGCAGGATCAGGACAAAGAAGAGGCAGGTAACAAATATTAGCAAATAGAGGACCATGGGTGCCCTTGGAAAACCTATTTCAGCAGACAGTGGTGTGCTGGTGCCATTTTCAGTGGGGTGGAGAGGCACATAAGAGGATAGTGTACAAATATAGTTAAGTTTAAACAAATAGTAATGAGAGGTGAGGGAAAGAAGAGCAGCCAAAAGTGAAAGACACCAGAGTATTTCATGCATGAGGTTTAAAAAGTTAATCTTGGGGAAAAAAAAAGAAAACAACACTATGGTTACTTCTGTTTAAAATGGCAATTGTGTTCTTGACCTCACCTCTTCTAATTTCCCTTTTAAGGTATATTTCAAGAGTAAAAACTGGATTGGCAGAGTAAGATGGCAGAATAGAGTCCTACACTGTTCGTTCCCCCACTAGAACACCGAATTCTAACAAGTATATGCATACAGAAAAGCACCATCACAAGAACCAGAAATCAAGAGAGGAGAGAGAATAAAAAAGAGAACTTTGTTATGCCTCTTGGATACCAGCTCAGCTACAGTAGGGTAGAGCACCAGACACAGTCATGAGGCCTCCTTTCTAGGCCCTAGCTCCCGGATAACATTTCTAGACACCTTGAGCCAAAAGGGAACCTGCTGCCTTGAAGGTAAGGACCCTCTCCTAATAAGATTCATTACCTGCCGACTAAAGAACCCTTGGGCACTGAATAACCAGCAGCAATACTCAGGGAGTACCAGGAGCCTTGGGCTCTGAAATGTGCTGATTACAGGTATGGCTCTGCACATGCCTAGCTGTGGTGGCTGCAGTGAAAGATTTCTTCTATTTGAGAAAAGCAGAGGTAAAAGCAAAAGAGACTGTCTTCCACCCTAGATACCAGCTCAGCCACAGTGGGGTAGAAAAACAAGCAGGTTCTTGGGGTGCCCAAGTCCAGGCTTAGCTCTGGGAAAGCATTTCTGGACCTGCTCTGGGCCAGAGGGGAGCCCACTGCCCTGAAAGGTGGGTCCCAGGCCTGGCAGCATTCACCACAAGCTGGCAGAAGAGCTCTTGGGCTTTAAGCAAACATCAGCAGTGGCCTGGTTTAACCCCTTCAAGGAGCAGTGGTAGCAGCAGCCACAGGGAGAGGTGCCTCTGCCTGTAGAAAAAGGGAGGGAAAAGCAGGAAGGAGTTTGTATTGTGGTTTGAGTGCCAGCTTAGCTGCATTAGAATAGAACATCAGGTACATTGCTAAGGTTTTTTACTCTAATCCCTGGCTCCAAGATAGCACTCCGAACAGAGGGGCCTTACCACCCTAAAGGGAAGGGCCTTGGGCAAGGCCCAATGCTCTGTTGGCTTCAGGTCTGACCCAGCACAGTCCCAGTGCTTGTGGCCACAAGGGTGCTTGCATCACTTCATACCCAGTTCAGGGTGGCTCAGCACAGACAGACTCTTTACGTTTGTGAGAAAGTAAGGGAAAAGAGTAAGATTATCTGCCTAGTAATCCAGATAATTCTTCCAGACCTTATCCAAGACCACCAAAGTGGTACCTCTATGAGTCTGCAAAAACCACAGCTTTATTGGGGTTGGGGCCCAAGTCCCTTCAAATACCTAAGATGCCTTCCCAAGAAAGACAGACACAAACAATCCTAGACTGTAAAGACTACAATAAATACTTAACTCTTCAATGCCCAGACACTGAAGAACATCTACAGGCATCAAAGCCATCTAGGAAAACATGCCTCACCAAATGAGCTAAGTAAGGCACCAGGCACCAATCCTGCAAAAACAAAGATATATTACTGTTCAGACAGAGAATTCCAAATAGCTATTTCGAGGAAACTCAAAGAAATTCAAGATAACACAGAGAAGGAATTCAGAATTCTGTCAGATAAATTTAACAAGGAAATTGAAATAATTAAAAGGAAACAGAAATTGAAAAATGCAACTAACACTGAAGAATGTGTCAGAGTCTCTTAATAGCAGAATTGATCAAGCAGAAGAAAGAATGAGTAAGCTTGAAGACACGCTATTTGAAAATACACAGAGGAGACTAAAAAAAAGAGAGCAAAAAATAATAAAGTATGCCTACAAGATGTAGAAAATAGCCTCAAAATGGCAAATCTAAGCATTAATGGCCTTAAAGAGGAGACAAAGAAACAGAGGTAGAAAGTTTATTAAAAGGGATAACATCAGAGAACTTCCCAAACCTAGAAAATGATATCAACATTTCAGTACAAAGTTATAGAACACCAAGCAAATTTAACCCAAAGAGGCTACCTCAAGGCATTTAATAATCAAACTCCTGGCCAGGTGTGGGGGCTCACGCTTGTAATCCCAGCACTTTGGGAGGCCGTGGTGGGCAGACCACGAGGTCAGGAGATCAAGACCATCCTAACACGGTGAAACCCTGTCTCTACTAAAAATACAAAAAATTAGCCAGGCGTGGTGGCAGGTGCCTGTAGTCCCAGCTACTTGGGAGGTTGAGGCAGGAGAATGGCGTGAACCCAGGAGGCGGAGCTTGCAGTGAGCCAAGATTGCACCACTGCACTCCAGCCCGGGTGACAGAGCGAAACTCCGTCCCCCCCCCCAAAAAAAATAAAAAAATTCAAACTCCTAAAGGTCAAGGATAAAGAAGGGATCCTAAAAGCAGCAAGAGAAAAGAAACAAATAACATAAAATGGAGCTCCAATACATCTGACAGCACACTTTTCAGAGCCACAACATATTTATAGTGCTGAAGGAAGAAAAAAAAAACTTTTACCCTAGAATATTATATCTGGTAAAAATAGCTTTTAAGCATGAAGGAGAAATAAAGACCTTCCCAGACAAACAAAAGCTGAGGGGTTTTATCAACACAAGACCTGCCCTACAAGAAATGCTAGAGGAATTTCTTCAGTCTGAAAGAAAAGGATGTCCATAAGCACAAAGAAATCATCTGACTGTACAAAACTCACTGGTAATAGTAAGCACACAGAAAAACACAGAATAGTATAACACTGTAATTGTGGTGTTTAAGCTTCTCTTGACTTAAGTAAAAAGACTAAATGATGAACCAATTAAAAGTAATAACTACAACAACTTTTCAAGAAATATACAGTGCAATAAGACATAAAGAGAAACAACAAAAAGTTAAAAAGCAGGGGGATGCAGTTAAAGTGTAAAGTTTTTACTAGTTTTTTTTTGCATACTTGTTTGCTTGTTTATGCAATCAGTATTAAGTTGTCATCACTTCAAAATAGAAGGTTATAAAATAATATATGCAATGGGTTATAAGACAGTACAGTAAAAACTAATAGTCATCGGTTTAAAATAATTGGTTATAAGATAGTATTTGCAAGCCTCATGGTAATCTCAAATTGAAAAACATACAATGGGTACCCAAAACTAGAAAGCAGGAAATTAAAAGCATACCACTAGAGAAAATCATCTTCACTCAAAGGAAGACGGGAAAGAAGCAAAGAAGAAAGAGAAGACTGCAAAAAAAAAAGAAGAGAAAGAAAAAGAAAAAAACACACTCAAAAAACAGAAAACAAGTAAAGTGGCAGTAGTAAGTCCCTACTCATCAATGATAATATTGAATATATATGAACTAAATTCTCCAATTAAAAGACATAGAGTGGCTGAATAGATTTTTTTAAAAAGATCAAATGATCTATTGCCTACAAGAAACACACTTCACCTACAAAGATACAAACAGACTGAAAACAAAGGGATGGAAAAAGATATTCCATGCCAATGGAAACCAAAAGAGAGAAGGAGTAGCTATTCTTACATCAGACAAAATGGATATCAAGACAAAAACCGTAAGAAGAGATAAAGAAGGTAATTATACAATGTTAAAGAGGTCAATTCAGCAAGAAGATATAACAATTGTAAATACATATATATTTATTTATTTACACAACATATATATTTATTTACGTAACATTGAAGCATCCAGATATAAAAGCAAATATTATTAGAGCTAAAAAGAGAGATAGGCTCCAATGTAGTAATAGCTGGAGACCTCAACACCCCACTTTCAGCATTGGATAGATCTCCCAGACAGAAAATCAAAAAAGAAACATCAGACTTAATCTTCACTATAGAACAAATGAACCTAATACATATTTACAGAACATTTCATCCAAAAGCTGTAGAATACTCACTTTTCTCCTCAGCATATGGATCATTCTTATGCTAAGGATAGCCCATATGTTAGGTCACAAAACAAGTCTTTAAACATTCAAAATTTGAAATAATATCAAGTGTCTTCTCTGACCACAATGAAATAAAACTACAAATCAATACAAGAGGAATTTTGGAAACTACACAAATGCGTGGAAATTAAACAATATTCTTCTGAATTACCAGTGGTGACATAGAGAAATTAAGAAGGAAACTGAAAAATCTCTTGAAACAAATGATAATGGAAACACAGAATACCAAAATCTAGGGGATGCAGCAAAAACAGTACTAAGAGGAAAATTTATAGCTATAAGCGCTTACTTCAAAAATGAAGAAAAACTTCAAATAAATAACCTAGCGATGCATCTTAAAGAACTGGAAAAGCTAGAGAAAATTAACCCAAAATTAGTACATGAAAAGAAATAATAAAGATCAAGGAGAAACAAAGAATTTGAAGTGAAGAAAATACAAAAGATCAACAGAAGAAATAGTTGGTTTTATTTAAAAGATAAATGAAATTGACAGACCTTTAGTCACATTAGGAAAAGGAGAAAACTAGAATAAATGAAATCAGAGATGACAAAGGAGATATTATAACTCATACCTCAGAAATCCAAATGACCATTAGTGGCTAATAGAAGCAATCATATGCCAATAAATTGGGAATCTAGAAGAAATGAATAAATTCCTTGATTTCCTTGATACATACAACCTACCAAGATTGAAACATAAGGAAATCCAAAACCTTAACAGACCCATAATAAGTAACAAGATGATAGCCAGATAGCCATAATAATAATAAAAAAAAACTCCTAGTAATAAAAAGCCCAAGAGCCAGTAGCTTTATTGCTGAATTATATTAAACATTTAAAAATAAACTAATACCAATCCTAATGAAACTGTTCCAAAAAACAGAAGAGAGAATACTTCCAAAATTATTCTACAAGGCCAGTATTATCCTGATAGCAATATCAGAAAAAGACACATCAAAAGAAGAAAACTACAGCCCAGTATCTGTGAAGAATATTGATGCAAAAATTCTCAACAATACCAGCAAACTGAATTCAACAATACATTTAAAAGATCATACATCATGACCAAGCAGGATTTATCCCAGGAATGCATGGATGGTTCAACATATGCAATCAATCAATGGGATACATAGTATCAGCAGAATGAAGGACAAAAACCTTATGATCATTTCAATTGATGCTGAAAAAGCATTTGATAAAGTTCAACATTCTTTCATGATAAAAACCCTCAAAAAATGAGTATAAAAGAACATACCTGAACATAATAAAAATCATATATGACAGACACACAGATAGTATAGTATTAAATGGGGAAAAACTAAAAGCCATTTCTCTTAGATTTGAGACACAACAAGGATGCCCACTTTCATGACTGTCCTTCAATGTAGTACTAAAAGTTTTCACTAGAGCAATCAGACAAGAAAAAGAAATAAGGGCATCCAAATTGGAAAGGAAGTCAAATTATCCTGTTTGCAGATAATATGATCTTGTATATGGAAAAACCTAAAGACTCCGTGAGAAAACTATTAGAACTGATAAATAAATTCAGCCCAAGTTGCAGGATACAAAACTAACATAAAAATTGTTAGCATTTCTATAAAAATTCTATATAGCATTTCCCAGTTGAAGCCCCCGTTCGTATAATAATTACATCGCAAGATGTCCTACATTCATGAGTTGTCCCCACATTAGGCCTAAAAACAGACGCAATTCCCGGACGCCTAAACAGTGAACAATCTGAAAAAGAAATTTTAAAAATGAAATCCCCTTTAAAATAGCCACACATGCAATTAAATCCCTAAGAATCAACTAAATAAGTGAAAGATCTTTATAATGAAAACTACACAACAATAGTGAAATAAATTAGAGGAATCCAAAAATGGAAAGTTATTCCATGTTCACAGATTGGAAAAATCAATATTGTTAAAATGTCCATATTACCCCCAAAATCTGCAGATTCATTGCAAATCCTTTAAAAATCCCAATGCCATTCTTCACAGAAATATAAAAAAAATCTAAAAATTTATATGAAATCACAAAAGACCCAGAATATCCAAAGCTATCCTAAGCAAAAAGAACAAAACTGGAGACATTGCATTGCCTGACTTCAAATTATACTACAGAGCTATAGTAACCAAAACAGCCTAATAGGGACACTCATTAAAAACAGACACATAGACGAATGGAACAGAATACAGAACCCAGAAACAAATCCATTCACCTACAGTGAACTCATTTTTGACAAAGGTGCCAAGAACACTCATTGGTGAAAAGACATTCTCTTTAATAAATGGTGTTGGGAAATTTGGTTATCCATATGCAGAAGAATGAAACTTAATTCCTATCTCTCACTTTTTACAAAAGTAAAATCAAAATGGATTAAAGACTTAAATTTAATAGCTCAAACTGTAAGACTCTTACAAGACAATATTGGAAACTCTTTAGGACATTGGTCTGGGCAAAAATCTCTTGAGTCATACCCCACAAGCACAGACAACCAAAGCAAAAATGGACTAACAAGATCACATCAAGTTAAAAAGCCTCTGCACAGCAAAGGAAACAATCAACAAAGTGAAGAGATAACCACAGAATGAGGAAAAATATTTGCAAACCACACATATGACAAGGGATTAATGACCAGAATATATAAGGAGCTCAAACAGCCCTATAGGAAAAAAAAATCTAAGAATCTGATTTTTTAAATGAGCAAAATATTTGAATATACATTTCTCAAAAGAAGACATACAAATGGCAAACAGGTATATGAAAAGGTTCTCAACATCGTTGATTATCAGAGAAATGCAAATCAAAACTACAATGAGATATCATCTCACCCAAGGTAAAATAGCTTTTACTCAAAAGTCAAGCAGTAAGAAATGCTGGCGAGAAAGTGAGGAAAAGGGAACCCTCATACACTGTTGGTGGGAATGTAAATTAGTACACCCACAAAGAAAAACAGATTGGAGTTTCCTAAAAAATTCAAAAAACTAAAAATAGAGTAATCCCACTGCTGGGTATATACCAGAAAGAAAGAAAATCAGTATATCAAAGAGATATCTGCTCCCTCGTGTTTGTGGCAGCTCTGTTCACAATAGCAAAGATTTAGAAGTAACCTAGGTGTCCATCAACCAATGAAAGGATAAAGAAAATGTGGTACTTATACACAATGGAGTACTAGTCAGCCATAAAAAATAATGAGATCTTGTCATTCGCAACAACATGGATGGAACTGGAGGTCATTATAGTAAGTGAAACAAGTCAGGAACAGAAAGACAAACATCACATGCTCTCACTTATTTGTGGGATCTAAAATTCAAAACAATTGAACTCATGGAAATATAGAATAGAAGGATGGTTACCAGAGGCTGGGAAGGGTTGTGGGGGGAAGAGGGAAGGTGGAGATTAATGGTTACAAAAACTGTTAGAAAGAATGAAGAAGACCTAGTATTTGATAGCATAACAGAGGGACTATAGTGAATAATAATTTGTTTGTTTAAAAATGACTAAACTAATATAGTTGTACTATTTATAACACAAAGGATAAATGCTTGAGGAAAGGGATACCCAATTTTCAATAATGTAATTATTATGCATTGTATGCCTGTACCAAAATATCTCATGTACCCCACAAATACATATACCTACTTTGTACCCACAAAAAATAAAAATAAAAAAAGTTAAAGAAAAAAAAGTAAGAACTAGTCTGGACGTTTTTTAATACAATCCCAAGAGGACAGGCAAAGAAAGCAAAAATAGACAAGTGGAATTGCATCAAACTAAAAAGTTTCTAGATAGCAAAGAAAACAATCAACTGAGTGAAGAGGCAACTTACAGATATGCAAACTCTATGGTATTAGTATCCAAAATATATAAGGAACTCATACAACACAATAGCAATAAATAAATAAATAAATATTCCAATTTTAAAAATAGACAAAGGTCTTGAATAGACGGTTCTCAAAAGAAAACCTTCAAATGGCCAACAGGTAGATGAAAAGGTGCTCAACATCACTGATTATCATCAGGAAAATGTAAATCAAAACCCCAAGGAGATATCAGCTCACTCCTGTTAAAATGGCTATTATCAAAAAGTCCAAAGATTACAAGTGTTGTTTAGTATGTAGAGAAAAAGGAACCTTTGTACACTGTTGATGGAATGTAACTGGTACAGTCATTATGAAAAACAGTATGGAGGTTCCTCAAAAAATTAAAAATAGAACTCCCATATGATCTAGCAATCCCTCTTCTGAGTATATATCAAATGCAAACAAAATCAGTGTCTTGAAGAAATAGCTGCACTCATATTCACTGAAATATTATTCACAGTAGCCAAGATACAGAAACAATTCAAATGTCCATTGGTGGATGAATGGATAAAGAAAATGTGGTATAATATACAACAGAATACTATTCAGTCACAAAAAGAAGGAAATCCTACCATTTTTAACAACATGGGTGAACCTAGAGAACATTATGCTTAATGAAATAAGCCAGGCACAGAAAGACAAATACTGCAGGATCTCAAACATAGGATCTAAAAATGTCAAATTCATAGAAGCAAACAGTAGAACAGTGGTTACCAGGGACTGTGGGAGGGAAAAATAGGAAGATGGAAAAAGGGTACAAAGTTTCAGTAATGTAAGATGAATAAGTTGTGGAGAGCTAAGTTCCAGCATGGTAACTATAGTTAATAATAATGTGTTGTCTGCTCAACATTTGCCAGGAGTGTAGGTCTTACATTAATGTTCTCACCACACATATGCAAAAAGAAAATAACAACTATCTCCTATAAGGTGATGGATATGTTAATTAGCTTGATTGTGATCACTTCACAATGTACATGTATATCAAGACATCATATTGTACACGTTAAATATACACAATTTTTATTTGTCAATTATACTTCAATGAAGATGAATGAATAAACACATAAAAGAAAGAACCATGTGGAACCTAAAACACTGAGAACTGATCTTTGTATCCCCCCCATCACCCCTGTCCATGAACATTGATTAGAAACTCCAGATATGGACCGCAGACAGCAGGTAGGGGTGGGGTTCAGGGCACTGCATCCTAGGAGGTACAGCTTGCATACCTGGAGGATGAGGCCTTTAGATGCATTCTGGGGCGATGCACACTGAGGGTTCAAAGTTTTTATACTTTTCACCAGCTTAGAGGCAGGCCATGGAGTAAGGCAGAGAGTCCACTTACATTCAGAAGGTCCTACCTGAATGTTTTTCAGTAGTTGTGAGCGGTGACAACGTGCTAGCAGCCCTCGATCGCTCTTGGCGCCTCCTAGGCCTAGAGGTCCGCCCTGGCCGTGCTTGAGGAGCCCTTCAGCCCGCCGCTGCGCTGTGGGGACCCCTCTCTGGGGCTGGCCGAGGCCGGAGTTGGCTCCCTCTGCTAGCGGGGAGGTGTGGAGGGAAAGGTGCCGGCGGGAGCCGTTGCTGCGCCGGCGCTCGCGGGCCTGCGCAGTTCCGGGTGGGCGCGGGCTCCGCGGGCCTGCACTAGGCGCAGCCGGCCGCGCCTGCTGGGCTTGATCCGGGGATGAGCTCCCTCTGGGCTGCCTGAGTGCCCAGGCTAGGTGCCGCCAAGTCCCCCGCGAGTGCCATTGAGAGGTGAAGCCGGCTGGGCTTCTGGGACGGGTGGGGACTCGGAGAACTTTTCCCTCTAGCTAAAGACTTGTAAAGGCACCAATCAGCACTCTGTCAAAACGGACCAATCACCGCTCTGTAAAATGGACCAATCAATGCTCTGCAAAATGGACCAATCAGCAGGATGTGGGCGGGGCCGAATAAGGGAGTAAAAGCAGGCCACCCGAGCCAGCAGCAGCAAACTGCTTGAGTCACCTTCCACTCTGTGGAAGGTTTGTGTTTTCTCTCTTAGCAGTAAATCGTGCTGCTGCTCCCTCTTTGGGTCTGTGCTGCATTAATGAGCTGTAACACTACCTGCAAAGGTCTGTAGCTTCACTCCGGGAGGGACGAACAACTCCAGATGTGCCATCTTTGTGAACTGTAACATTCACCCCGAAGGTCTGCAGCTTCACTCCTGAGGCCAGTGAGACCACGAGCCCACCAGAAGGAAGAAACTCTGAACACGTCTGAACATCAGAAGGAACAAACTCCAGACACACCATCGTTAAGAACTTTAACACTCACTGCAAGGGTCCATGGCTTCATTCTTGAAGTCAGTGAGACCAAGAACCCACCAATTCTGGACACAGTTGCACGCCTCGGGCTCCCTTCTCCTCCAGCTCTGATAAAGAGGGCACTAACAACACCTGGGTGGAGAGCACTGCCCATTGAGGCTGAGTAGGTTTTCCCTTAGGTAAAAGGCAAAGAAAAAAAAAATTACAGAGCTTTTAAAAAAATCCCACATAATAAATAAATGAAATTAGCCCAAAGCTTTAGTTGAAGTACAAGGAAGAAATGATTTTCTTCAATAAATTGAAATTTAGACATTATCATTTGGTGTCTTCAACAGGATGCAAGTGCACAACTTGTATAAAAATGTAACAAGGTAAGTGTCCAGGGACAAGCTGAGTTGGAAAGGAAACAGATAGTGGAAGAAGTTGAGGACACTCAACATTAAATAACAGAATTAAAAGATGCATTAGAGGCAGAAGAATACACAGTTGAGTATGTGAAAAATTAAAATAGTGAAGATAAAAATAATGCAAGAAAAAGATGCTAAAAATTGAGAACCGAAAAGGGAGATTCAACCTAAGAAATGTAGGATTAGGAATAACAGAAGCAACAATTGGGGACATAATAGAAGAAAATGTGTTTCCTAATTTTTTAAAAAGCTCTGAGAGTCTATAGATGCAGGGCTTGGCACACTGCTCCTGGAAGAAGTCATCCATTTTTCCAGGGACATCTCTAGTGAGGGCCCGTGCTGTTCATGCCCAGCAGTCTCCGACATGCTGCCAGGCTGTTTCCTGCTCCCAGGCAGCTCATGGGCAGTGGGGAGAGACAGACCACAAGCATGTAAAAGAACAAGATAGCCACAGTTACTGGTAAGCTAGAATAAAGTAAATGCTTGGCATCCAGTACAAATACACATAACCAGTGAGAGTGAAAAGTTGTGACCAATTACAACAGATATCAAAAAACTTTTAGTTCATTAGTTTTAGTATATACAGGCAGAATGTAAGTGCTGGTGATTGGTGATAGGAAGAAACATGAAAAATCGTGAGGCAGCAGACACGGTGGGAGAGGAGTGGAGCAGGCTGTGCAGAGAATGTCTCTTTGGAGAGGAGCTTGGAGCTTGGATCTGGCCTGCCAAGTATCTTGAGGTGGAACATGTCAGCAGAGGGAACAGCAGTGCCGGTCTCTAAGGTGGTAATGATCCAGCAGCACAACCAGGCAGGACTTGGCTCTGCTGGAGTCAGAGGAGGTTTGCAGGGGGAGCCAGGAAAGGGGGTCAGAGAGGCCATCAGAAGCCAAGCCACACCCATCCTTCTGGCCAGGGAGAGGCAGTACTATTCTAAAGGCCATGAAAGACATTGCACGTTTCTAAACATGAAGGTAACAATATAATTTATATTCGAAAGAGATTCACCAGGCTAATATTTAAAAAGTGGATTGTATGGGAGTGAGAGCCGAGAAATCAGAAGACAGTGATATCTGCCTACATTTTTGCATTGCAATTATGAGGGTCAAACATTTTATAAGCATCCACAGACAGACAAATCACAACTATACTCGAATTTCATTGGCCATAGACCTCTTCTCTGAGGCACAAAACGCAGGAGAATGAAGAAACCTGAGGAGTTTTGAAGCAACTGATCAACTTTGCAGAAGCTGGCAGTGCAGTGTTCTCTCCTTCCTCACCCTGCTGCAATGCTTCACCAGGCCCCTGGCTTAGCACTGATGCTGCAGGAGCCTTGGCTGCTGGATCCTGCTGGCGTCTGCTTCATCTTCCCACACTGACAAGACAGACTGTGCACCTCCACTGTATCGCCCCCAGCCCCGGGCACCACACAGAACACTCTGCTAGTATCAACCTCCCTACAAGTTCTGTTTCCTTGTTTGTTTGTTTTCTGACGGAGACAATCAGGGATCTCAGAGTTGAGAAAAGCATGTTCCAGGAAGGAAAATAGAGGTTGAATTTCATAACTGCACTAATAATTATAACAGTAACTAATGGATATCATGAAACCAGGCCTTGCCCTGTGCTTGGCTCTTAACATGTGGTTTCACTGATTCTCTCAAGAAATATTCAAAGGAGATACTGAAATCCCGACGTTTTACAGAAGGAGAAACTGGGGATTAGGAAGGTGAACTAGGCCAGGCGCAGTGGCTCACTCCTGTAATTCCAGCACTTTGGGAGGCCAAGGTGGGCAGATCACTTGAGCCCAGGAGTTTGAGACCAGCCTGGGCAATAGGGCGAAATCTCATCTCTACAAAGAATAAAAAAAAATTAACCAGGCATGGTGGTGCATGCCTGTAATCCCAGCTACTTGAGAGACTGAGGCAAGAGGATCCCTTGAGTAATGATGGAAATGAGGAACACAAAAGATATAAGATGTAAGGAATATAAGTAATAAAATGGTAGAAATAAGTCATCACTAATTGGCAATTTTTAAGTATAAATATATTAAACTTTCCAACCAAAGAACAGATATTGGCAGAAAATTAAAAAAAGAAACATGATCTAGTTATATGCTGCTTTAAAAAGACATACTTTGGACCCCAATACATAAATAAGTTGAAAGTTAAAGGATGGAAATAGATAGTTCATAACAATTATAACCAAAAGAGAGCTGGGGTTAATTAATATATTAATGTCAGACACAATAGACTTTTACATAAAAAATTGTTGCAAGGAAAAAGAAGGTCATATATTAATGAAAGAAGATAAAGCAATTATATACATATATGCAACAAATAATGGAGCCCAAAAATACATGATGCAAGCATTGATAGAATTGAAGAAAAAAATAGTTCTACAATAATAGTTGTGAATTTTAATATCCCATTTACAATAACAGACAGAACAACTGGACAGAAATTCAGTAAAGAAATACAAGATTTGAACACCCTACAAATCAATTAGGCCTAACAGACATACACAGACTCCACTCAACAATAGCGAATGTACATTCTTCCCTAGTACACATAGAGCATTCCTCAAGATAGATCACAGCTAAGGCCACAAAACCAGTCTCAATAAATTTAAAAAGATTAAAATCAACCAAAGTGTCAGCAAAAAGTGAACACATATGGAAAAGCTAAGAGCAGAAACCAATGGTGAGCAAACAAATTTGAAAAACATTTTACTAATCAAACTGCTAAATATAATGGGGAAAAATTGGACTTGAGTTTAACATGATGAATTGAAACATTTTCAGAGAATTTTCCTCTTCTAATAACTAATAAAATCAGATAAAAGTACCACAGGGACACCAGTGATTTACCATTAACAGTAAAACAAATAAAATGGAAGACAGCTTAAAGCAACAACCTGTAAAACCTGGGGCTGGTGGCAAGAACAGAAGGTTCTGGCGTGACCATACTTTGTCTGCTAAGCCCGACTTGACTTCAACCCTTCAAGCAACCATCAAGACAAACTAGGAAAAAACCTCATTTCCTCACGAGTGTCCTGCAGAGAAGCAATCTTACTTGTTGTGCCCTTTTTTTTCTTATATTGCTTCAAATATAATAATAATAATAATAAACAAATCCAATGTAGTTAGATGAGGTAAAAGGGCAAAGTTCCTAGAACCACATGGCGACTTGGAGGTAAGATGCACAGCCAGAGGGTCTTTCCATGGGAATGGGGTACATTGCACACTTAAGTGAAGCAAATACTAGTACAGTAAATGCAAAAGTCTCTCAAGACAAAGCAGAGACCAAGAAGTTGCAAACAATGCAGCCTTCATTTGTCCCCTTCATGTCCATAATAACATGATTTTACTTATAGAAGAGCATTTTATTTGTCAATCTATTATTATGTATATGACTAAAACTGTCTAAAATACCTAATATTAATATTATGTGTGGCTGATAGGATTACAAGTGACATTGCCTTTTTGTTTATAACTTTTTGCACTATTTTAATTATTTAAAATTAGGATGTATTATTTTGGAAAAAATAATAGTAAATTTTGAGGATGTGAGGGAAAAAAAGTCTGGAAAAATATGCCAAAATTTTTATAATAGTATAATAGCTTAACCTGGGTGATGTGACCGGATGGCTTTTATTTGCATTTTGTACATTTTAACATTTCCCAAAATGGCTTTGAGACTCATTTTTTTTGTTGTTTTCAGTTTTAGATCATACATGGAAAGGCCTTGAAAGTTATTACTTATGTTTTTACACCAAGAAAAAGCTGAGCAAACTGAAACTTAATGACTTTTCTTGGACTCATCATAAAACTAAGGTTGCAAGACAAACTATGACTACAAAATCCTGAGAGACCGGAAAACCCAGAGTCACAGCCAAGAGCTCAATAGCCAAGAGGAAAAGCCACTGCAGCCATAAACCAGTAGGGACATTTAAACAGCAATTTTGACAAATACCTGAAGGCTGAGCATGAGCTAACTTGAGAGTGAGAGATTCCTGGGCATGCAGTATTAGGAATATCCCCACTTTTCTTGTGTTTTATCTCCAGGAACCCCACTAGAGAGGAGAGAAAGAATAATCATTGTGAAATATACCCAAAGTTTCTTTATAACAAAGACCTACTATCCAGGAGAAATGACTTTACCAGAGTGCTATCTTAGCTAGGGAAAGAGCTTTGCTCCCACTCCAACCCCCTCTAGCCTGCCTGTCTCATCAGAGGGGGAGAAATAAACCACACAACTAGAAAAACACTTCTGAACATGAACAGCCTAAAGACACATGCCCAATAATAGACTGACATTTAGCCATAATAGTATAGAATGCTTCACTTCACTCACACCAACTGGGCTTCAGTGTGGTAGTAGCGGGTTACAGATGTACGAACTAAGAGCTGCAGACTTAGTGAGGAGGAACACATAGGGAAACCCAAAATCAAAAAGGAGTCAAAATCAAGGAAGCTGAAGGACTTTGACATCTCTGTGTGGCATACATGTAATTGAATTAATAGAAATAGGAAAAGAGACAATGAAGCAGAAGAAATATTTGAAGAAAGAAGGGTCAATAAGCTTCCAAATACTAATGACAGACATCAAACTACATATACGGGAAGATTGGATAAATACCAAGCAGGATAAATTCTATAGAAAAGCTACACCAAGGGATTCAAAGTGCAGAAAAACAAAGACACAGACAAATTATTTAAAGAAGCAAGAGGAGGAAAATAACAACTTATCTGTAGGAGACAAAAATAAAAATTATCATGGACTTCTTGTCAGAAACTATGAAAGTGAGAACAAAGTGAAGGAAAACATTTAAGTTACTGAAAAAATAACTTCCCAGCCTAAAATTCTATATTGAGAAGAAAAATCATTTAAATATGAAGGGAAAATAAGGACTTTTTCCAGACAAAAATTATTGGAATTTATTGCCAGTAAACCTACCTTACAAGAAATGTTCAAAGAAGTTCTTTAGGGAGAAGGAAAGTAATATAGGTCAGAAACTCAGATCTGCATATTAAAATGTATAGCATTGGAGGAGAAATAAAAATAAAATCTTTATTTTTTTCTTATTTTTTTTACTAATCTAAAATATAACTGCTAAAGTAATCACAGCAACAATGTACTGGGTATTTACAACATATATATAAATGAAAATAATTGCAATATAAGGATGAAGAAGAAGAGTAGGAAATAGTCTGTTGTAATGTTACAACTGTACATGGGAAGTTGCACTGTGTTATTTGAAGAATGTAGGTTACTTAAATCTCTGGAGCAACTACTAAATTTTTAAAGTATAATTGTATAATTGATATGCTAAGTAATGAGGTAAAATAAAATTATATAAAGTATTGAAATAAAAAGCAGAGAAAGCAAGGAAAGAGGAAAGAAACAAACAAAAACCCAAATGCAATGCACAGAATAAAGTTATAAATATGACATATATTAATCCATTTCTACCAATAATCATTTAGAATAGATTTAAAAACATTAACTATATGTTGTCTACAAAAACCCATATTAAATATAATGATTCAGGTAGTGTAAAATAAAGGGATGGTAAATATATACCATGCTAAGACTAATCAAAATAGCTGGAGTAGCTATTTTAATTTCAGACAAAATAGACTTCAGAATGAGGGAATTTAGGCATAAAGAGCAGCATTACATTATGATAATGTAGTCTCTTCTCCAAGAAGACAAAACACAATTTAATGAGGACATACCTAACAACTGGATGTACTCTCTTGCAAGGTATATCAAATATGCAAGCCCAAACTTACAGAACTACAAGATAAAGTAGGCAAATTTACTATTACAGTTACAGACTTCAATCTCCCACTTTTAGTAATAGATAACAGTGGTCAAAAAAATTAGTATGAAAATGGTTGACCTAAAAAGCAGTATCAATCAACTTGATCTAAGAACATTCACAAAAAATCCATCCAACAGCATCAGAATACGTATTCTTCTCATGCTCATATTCTGGGCCCTAAAGTACATTTTAAGAAATTTAAGAGAATGGAATACAATACACCTTCTCTGATTACAGGAATTAAGCTAGAAATCAGTAACAGAAAGATAGCAAGAACACCCCTAAATACTTTGAAATTATAATTTAGCACATGGATAAAACAAGTCTCAAGATAAATTTTAAAAATACAATATTTTGAGTTAAGTTAAAATGAAAATACAACTTACCAAAATTTGCAGGATGTAGCAAAAGCAGTGCTTAGATGAAAAATATGGCGTTAAATGCATATATTATAAAAGAGTAAAGATTGAAAATCGTCATTAAGCCTTCCTTTTTAGAAAAGTAGAGAAAGAAGAGAAATTTAAGCATATAGGAAGAAGAAAAAAATCAAAGCAGAAATAAATGAAATTGAAAACATGAAAACAATACAGCAAATCAATGAAACAAAGTTGGTTATTTGAAAAGATCAATAAAATTGATTAACCAATAACCAGGCTAACTGAGAAAAATGAGGAGAAAACCAATTACCAGTATTAGAGATGAATGAGAGATCATCAGCACTGATTCCATGAAAGGTGAAAGGATAATAAAAGAAAGATAAAGAAGAACTACACCCACAAATCTGATAAATTAGATAAAATGTATCAATTACTTAAAACAAAAACACTGAGAGAAATAAATAATCTGATAATTTAGATAAAATGTATCAATTACTTAAAACAAAAACACTGAGAGAAATAAATAATCTGAAAAGGCCTGTATCTATTAAAAATTTCATCAATAACTTAAAACCTTCCCCCCAAAAATGAACTAATTGCATATGATCTCACTGCTGAATTCTATCAAATATTTAAGAAACAATTAATTCAAACTTTATCTAACATCTTCCAGAAAATATAAGCAAAAAAGAATAGTTCCTAGCTAGGCCAGCATTACCCTAATATCAAAACCAGGTAAGATATTACAGGAAAAGAAAACTACAGACTAATATCTCTCTTGAACATACATGCAAAAACCCACAACAAAATATTAGCAAACAGAATCAATAAAGTATAAAAATAAATATGTACCACAAACAAATGAGGTTTATTCCAAGTATGCAGGGCTGCACTGGCTTTTGAAAATCAAGCATTGTAATCCACCACCCCAATAGAGTAAATATGAAAAATCATATGATCAGATCAATTGATGCAGAAAAAACATTTGACACAACCCAATACCTATTCATGATGAAAACTCCGAGCAAGCTAGGATCAGAACAAGTTGAGGAGGAACTTCATCAACTTGATTAAGAATATCTACACAAATCTAATCTTAACCTGGTACTTATGGGTGAGAAAATGGAAGCTTTGCCCCTCTGATTGTGAATGAGACAAAGATGTCCTCTCTTACCACTCTTATTTATCATCACATTAGCTAGTGCAATAAAACTAAACAAAAGAAAAAAGAAATAAAAGTTGTATATGTTGGAAAAGTCTGAGTCCCTATTTCAGAATGGTATTAGAAACCAAGGTCTGAACACTAGCCGTGCTCACTGCTACCAGCGTTTCAGTGCTTCTAGGCACTCTCAGCTGACAGAGCAAGGAAATGAATGTGTGTATACCAATTTCTGTATACACACATGTGCATACATATGTCTAGCGTTACCCATCTATGTCTGAGTTAAGCAGAGCATAGGTTCATACTGATGTCTTTGACTCTAACCCATTACCACATGGGTCACTCCAGGCCTCTCTGCTTGTTGATCTGTAACCTCCCACTCCAGTGGAGAGATACCACCTGGCTCTCACCATCTGCCTTCCATTTACTTAATTTTTACTAATTTCTAAATGCTGTTTCCATGGTAACTGTAAATATATGTACTACATGGACAGATAGTGGGCATTAATTCTAGCTATATTTGTATGTTCTTGTCCTTTACAAATAATTTTTAAAATTTTCTGTATTATAAAGGGTAACTACATTTCCTTTTCCAGATTATCTGAGTTGACTTTTAATTCCTTTTTATCCTATAAATTCTTCACTTTGGGTTAGTTCAATTCTTGGACTTAGATTTGACACATGGTGAGTAGTGAGGAGTCTCTGAGTTGTCTGGCAAGTACTGGACACTGTGATCTAAAAAGTCCCCAGGAAAGAAAGAAACTTTCTCACAGCACCCTGATCCTATGTGCCATGCCTAAAACTGCCTACGCTCATTACACAAAAATATTCAATTTACTACAGCGATAAAAAGGGAAGGTTGGCTAAATGTTCTAAGACCTCTGGTTCCCATGATCTTCTGTCTTCAGCACTCTCCAGCCTCCACTTTCTATACCTCTCTGTCCAGTTAAAATGGAGCCCTATCATCTTGTCTGTACCAGTTCCTCTTTTCCCAATTCACCCATCCTGCAAGGGTCCACACGGGAAGTTGGGTGCATTTCCTCATTTTGGCAGGTGGTGTTTGATAGTGTCTCCTAATTGCTGCACTAAAAGGAAAATGAGATGGTTATTAATCAGGATATAGCATGTAATGCTACAGTGACAAACCAATTTCCAAGTGTCAGTGGCTTAACAAGGTTTATTTGTTATTCAAGTCAGTCTTATGTAGGGTACCCTCTTCTGTCTTGAAACTATTTTTCCCTTTGAAACACACCCTCCAAGATCACTGCAGTAAGAACAGAAAGAACTGAGGATCACAAGAGATAGTTTCAGTAATTAAGCCTAGAAGTGACTTATCAGTTCAGTCCAATGACATAAGCCCAGCATAGCTACAGTGAGGCTGGGAAATGCATACCTGCTTGTGCCTAGGAAGATGTGAGCATATGTTCAAAACTACATTGTATCAGCCACAGTAGACAGAAGCCTGGAGTTTGACTTTCTACTATTGCTACCAAAACGACAGGGGTTCAGTCAGATGCTGCTGCTCACCACACAGAAAGCTAATCTTTTTTATTTTCAGTATTGCCAAGGAAGAAGGCTTTGATTGTGTGCTGCAACCAAAAATACAGGAGATCAGTCTCATATCCATCTTCCCAACTGACTAAAATTAGGGGCTTATATAGCGGGGAAGAAATGTAACCACATGTGGGAAAATAGAAATTAGGGAGGGGTAAGGAAGAGGAGTTGGTCAACAGGAAGCAGGTGGTCAGTTACCCAGTCTTAGTGGGTGAGGGGTCTGGTGTTTCATTGTCCAAATGCAATGATATGGTGAGTTTCGGCTCCATTATACTATCTGGGAGGCCTGATAGTTTGTTCCTGAGACAGGAAGTCAGATAAGATAAATGTAACTTTCTCAAGTTTTCAGACTGGGAGGATCAATTTCTATGTTTATTCAAAGAAACCATAAACATCAGCTCTATGGGACAATTGGATCAGTTTCAGTCCCTGCTTTTCTGTTTATAAATTCCTCAATCATGCAGAATCTGGTATCAATATTTCTGGCTGCTTCATGCTGATGAGGGGTGTTACGGGCAGCTCCATATCATGGGTGACCACGTGGCCACCCAGGAATCAAAAGTTAATCTAATACTATAGTTTTCTTCTGAAGTACAGTCTTTCTCTCTCCAGTCCCCCAAGTTCGCTAAAGACAAACCATAGCAGGACGCAACCTGCCTACAAAGTAAGCTTCGATCCCATACACTTGGCCTGATTACCCACACAAAGTGGAGCAAGAATCATTGTCCATGTAGGTTCTCTGAAATTGTCTTTGCTGGAACCTCTCAGAAGGTCATTTGAGTCAAAGCCCTGGGAAAATAACTAGTTCCTCCAACTGCGTCCCATTATGCAAGAAAACAGATTCTTATTGAACTTACACAAAGAAACACATTGCCATGAATTAAAAATATTCACAAGTAGTTCATGAATTCTGGCGAAATTAGGCATAGAGAGAAATGGGCCTCAAATTCTGTTTGCAAACCTATACTCTACTCAATTATTAAAGGCAGCAATGTTTCAAATTTTTAAAAAGCCATAAAATTATTTTACTCCTCTATTAGTTCAGTCCATGCAATCAGCTCCTGGTCTGCTTCGTATTGGGTTAACAATCTTTATGAACATACTAGCCTTTCAATTAATGTCCTGGAAGTTTTCTCTCTGATTCAATGGCACAATTTCCAAAGTTGTCGGAAACCTGTGTTCAAGAGTCATTTGCGTGGACTCCAACAAAGAAGCAAGCCCTGGACTGTAGCTGATTGTAAGTCATGTTTTGAGAAGAATCAAAGCAAAACAACGATGAAAATTGCAGCTAACAAACATCTTAAGACAGCCATAAAGACACAGTTGACAAGGCAAATTGGTTATCTCTGTGTCATACCACAATTTAACATAATAATCATAATTATTACTGACAACATATATTAAGACATATCAGAATTTTAGGAATTCATACAATTCTGGAGTGCATATTAACATCACATCTCTATAAAGATAACCCAAAGGAAGTTAAACACCACCTCAGATTTGACAATGCTTCCTGCATAATTCTAACATGCCAAGTCAAAACGATAAAACTAAAAGTTTTACCTTTTGATAAAGAGCAGACTCAGTTTTCCAAACAATAAGACCGAACAGAGGCAGCATGAGGCCAACTAAATGTCTCTCTGCCCTTCTTTTTTCCCCTGCAGTTTACTCAAAAGCTAAACAAAAATCTTTTATCTCTTATTAATATTACACAAATATTTTGTTCAAAAGAGAAAATCAAATTTTACATTGGTATGGTGTATGATTAATGTTAAAAGCTAGTGTTAATAAAACCTTATAAACAAATGTATCTAGTTTTAATCAGTTTGACCATAAGGTATGATTTCCATAAAACTTTTGTAAACTTTTATAATTTTCTGTTAGAGAGCAGATCAACACTCCAAGAAAATCCTGTTATTCCAACACAAGAGCCCAGATGATGGTCTTGCATCAATGTGCTTTTGATATTAACGTTTAATTTATAGAAAAACTTTGAACTGATTTTATCCCTCAAAAGTGGCCCTTACAATCTTGTGCCCACCTCTTATGTGATAGTCCCTAGGCCTAGAGGGATTCAGTGGTTTTAATTTCTGGCCCTGTGTCTCATAAAAGCAGTTGGTTTTGATTGTCACCTTCTCCTGGGTCTGAAAATGAGACTTTCACAAAGATAAATGCTCAAGATATAGCAGGAGTAGGTGCATTTTTCTGACCCAGGAGTCAAAGCCCTGTAACTTAACAGCACAAGGATTAGTTATTAGGACACTTATACCACAGAAAGTCCTATCATTTTCTCTAACATGTCACAAATTAGAACACTGTGATTTGGTGTCCAGTAGTTACCATCTGCAGAACTTCAAATCACTGTTTTAAAGTGGTTAGGTTAATCCTTGCATATATCTAATTGCTAGCATTCTAGTGACAGAACTGTGACCAAAAGCATCAAATATGTAATAGGCCCTATGCCAAACTTACCAAAGTATGACAATTAACTTTTTTCTCCACCATTTAAAAACTGGTAAAAGTAAATATCACTCTTGGAAATTCAGTATGAGGATAAATAATCTCCTTTCATTTAAATATTATATAGCAAAACAGGAACAAAGTGAAAGTAAGCACACAGTAATTTCTTTTCAGCTATTTTAAGAGTATTATCCTTTAAAATATTTCTAAGATTGGTTTCTAGATATAGTACTGACAACTGATTAGGTAACTTTCACCACCAGAATCTTCAAACCAGTGCAACACACTTGTGCATAGTTTGTTTTCAAGTACACACATGAAGGCCCAACTGTGGGACAGCCTGGGATCAAAAATCACTAGAAAGTCTCACATTTTTGTTACTACTTAATCCAAATGAATGCCACTTAATTTTAATAATGGTCAACACAACTAACATAGTTTGAGAGAAATCCCAATCCCTCTGCTTTCTTTAAGGTCAAAGCCAATCTTTCCTGAACACTAAAACTTTGTACCCACATTACAGTTTTTCCTCACTGCAAGAAAAGACGTGAAACAAACTCAAATTATTGATTGAATTGAATTACCTTGGAAACAAACACCATTTAACTATCACCTACTTTTCCAAATAACAAACATATAATGTACTATTTCTGTTCAGAACTTTTAAATATAAGTGTTTTATGTAATTTTTCACTAGGAACCTTCAAGCTCTTACAGCTTTCAAGATCATCAGAGGTAAGCAAAACCAATCAAATTTTAAATGGCTTGTGTCATGTATCAATTCTGAAAGCTTGACAAAGGTAGCTTAGGAAATTTAGATAAACAGAACAAATGATGAATTGTTGGAAATGCATGAGAAACAAAAATGACTATTCATAGAACCAAATAGAAGCCTTCCATTAGAAACGAAAATCATCAATGGTTATATATGTATATATAAGTAAAACCCAAAGAACAAACAGCTAATAAATACAAGTTAGAAGCAAAAACAACAAAAAAAATGAAAACAAATTTTTCTCTACTCAGTTTACCTTGGAGGCTACAGTGTTACCCAGAATATTAAAAAAACACATGATGGATATTTTGTTCCTGATATACAATTTAGTGTCTTTAAGTCCTCAGATACCACTATATATTTTGTGCAATTGAGAAATTCACTTAGGTACATGACCAGTAAGTGCTTTAATGCTAGTACTATCTATGCAGAAGAACAAGTACGGTGTAAAAAAAAGCAAGCTTGGATGTAAAATTTGGCCCCATGCTAAATCTGGCTTCATGCTTAACTATATTAAACAAGAACTGCCAAACAGCTAATGCATTTCTTTACAATATTTCTTATTTTATCTTCATCAAGACTAAGAACTTTAGCAATGAGCAGTGTTAATTAGTCAAATTTCTCAAATTTTCTATCAGGTTGTAAAGAATATTTTATTACTTAAACTTTTTCAGTGTTCTATTTTCTCTGTATGTGCATGAATATGACACATAGAGAAGCAGGAAATAAAACTACATTTGACTTACACAGACCGTTTATGACTTGGATTTTGCTTTGCCCTAAATTTTTTAAAACTAACCAGTCATTTTACTTTAGGACAAAAATACCATACAAGATCCATTCTTATACAAAATTATTCTCTTTTCTTTAGAGCCTTCATTACCAACGATACATCTTCATATCCATAACTTTCTTCACATCTCCCTCCTCTACTTGCTGGTTCCTGTCTGCCTTGTTTCATAAGTAACCTTTTCAAGTTTATAATTGGAGTTAACCTTCAGATAACTTCTGAATTAGAAAATATTCTTTTTCTCAATAAAAACACATCTTCTTTGGCACATTTTTAATAGAGAATTAGATATTAACTAGCATTTTTATCCCTAGTAACCTTAAGTTTTGGTGAAAACCTAGGATGCAAGAAATCCTGAGCTGCCTATGAGATATTAGCATTTTATAGATGAGAACCATTCCAAAATTTTTAGAAACATGTTTCCCCATATCATAGCCTTTTCTTAATTGGAAATGACTCAGACATCCAGTGAGCATCAAAAATGATTTTAAGATTTTAAATGAAATATAAAGTTCACCCAGCACTTACCTACCTAGTTACATTTATTTATTTTTAGCAGTTTATATTACTTATGCATCATTTTCTTGTTAACCACTTTCTAACCTGTGAATATCAAATGTTCACCTAAGTAAGAAACTTAAAGTTAACTGTACAGGTATTTGCGCCAATAACTCAGAAGATTCAGCTGTTTTCATTAAGCCAACAATATTAAATTAGTCTTATTTATCAAAAAGTTTTCACAGACAAAGACCGTTCTGTTTTGGCTGGGTTTATAGTTTTATAACCTTCTGAGCCAAACCCTGACACCTCAAAATATCTATCAGAAACAAATACAAAACCTAGATAAAAATGTATGCTGACAATTCTGGAGACATTTCTTCTTTTATTTTACCAATAATTTTAAAGCCAGCTTGTTTATTAAATATTTACTTAAGTCACGTGAACTTGAAAACTATTTTGGACTTAATTTATGGGCACTCTTATTTATAAGCCAATTTGGTAAGTGCAACATATAACATAATAAATGTACATATACATAAACATATCTATGTATACACACACATAAAGATCTAATAGCTTTTACCATGGAACTCTAGCCATGAGATAGCAACACAAACTCATCAGTCTATGAACATGTTCACAGGGCTATACTTTGTTTGCCTTGATAGGTAAAATACAGTGAAGGCTGTGAACGAAAATTTTGGGTAAAGCAGTTTCCAGGGCGGTTTTATTTTTAAAGGCCAAACCACCCCAGGGCTAAACAGTACTACAGAAGAACATTACATACTACACAGGCCTCATCTTGCTTAGAATAACAGCATAACAGCCTGTGTACATAAAACTCCATCCAACTTTCCTATTCAACAGCAAACTCCAGATTCCACTGAATCTGGGGCCAAACAATATTACAAAAGAATAACAGTTTATTGAATTCTAATTTCCCGTGACCATATCAACACACAAACATTCACGAGAACACACTCCAACTGCTGCAGCAACAAACAAGCCCCAAGTGTCCAAACTGAAATAGCTTGGGGGCTTCCTTCCACTCTCCGTAGCTGGGCTTAATCAACCTGCAAACAAAAATTCCCTTGGAATTTCCCAAGTTGAGCGGTGCTAATCCTGATGTCTGGTACCCACAAAAGACATTGATTTGACCAGACATACACACAACACACAACAAACAAGCCCCCAAGATTATCCAAACTGAAACACTCAGTATGCTTTCCTCTCAGTAAGTTGGGCTTGTTCAACCTGCAAATGACAATGCCTTTAAAAATTCCCAAATTGAGAGGAGCAGATACTGCTGTCTGGGCCCACAAAGAACGCTCACCTATATGAATGCAGATGTCAGATTTCAAAGGCTGTTCTTCCTGGGCAATCAGGAACAGAGTTGGGACCAGCAGCAGTGGGGCCAGAGAGCCTAAAACACATCTGCAACCAAAATTGGGTAGGCAGCTGGTTAGGAGAGCTTCTGAGGCTCCCAGCACCCTGTAGCTGAGCCAGAAGCAATGCATTCCCAGTCAGAAAACCAAAATCTGTGACTGAAACACCAGGGATTTGGTTTAGGTCCTGCTGCTTGCCACACAGAAAGTCAACAATGGAGATGACAAGTATGGCCAAGGAAGAAGGCTTTAGTTGGGTGATGCAGCTAAGGAAATGGGAAATCAGTCTCAAACCAATCTCCCTGACTGACTAAAATTAGGAGTTTATATAGCAGAGAAGAAGTGGAACCATGCATGGAAAAACAGGAGTTAGGAAGGAGAAAGGAAGAGGAAGGAATTGGTCAACAGAAAGCAGGTTGTCAGTTAGTCATGATGGGTGAAGGTTCTGGCTAAATGCAGTGATGTGGTGAGTTTCAGCTTCTTGATACTATCTGGGAGGCCTGATGGTTGGTTTCCTGAGGAAAGAACTCAGATAAAAACAGAAGTAACTTTCTCAAGTTTTAAGACTGGGACGACCAATTTCTATGTTTATTCAAAGACATCAGCTCTATGGGACAATTGGGTCAGTTTCATTATTATTATTATAGATACGTATTTTGAGATGGAGTCTCACTGTTGCCCGGGCTGGAGTGCAGTGGTGCGATCTCGGCTCACTGTGAGCTCTGCCTCCCAGGTTCACACCATTCTCCTGCCTCACCCTCCCAGGTAGCTGGGACTACAGGCGCCCACCACCACGCCCAGCTAATTTTTTGTATTTTTAGTAGAGATGGGGTTTCACCATGTTAGCCAGGATGGTCTCGATCTCCTGACCTCGTGATCCGCCTGCCTTGGCCTCCCAAAGTGCTGGGATTACAGGCACAAGCCACCGTGCCTGGCCAGTTTCACTGTTAACTATACTATCTGCTATAATTACTATCGATAAGTCACACAAACATCCGAAGCTCCAATTTTGTCATTCATTTATTTTTTGATGCACTTCACCATTTTACACTTACCATGCACATAGTGCTGAGCACTCTGCAAGGGGCTAGACTATCAAGGTAAATAAGTTAAATAAAACACAGCTCATGTCTTGAAGGAGTTCCCAGTGTAGTAAATCCTACAACAGAAATATGTTCAATGTGTTTTGGGATCACATGGGAAAAAGCAATCAGCATTCCCTGAGGAAGGCAGGACTAACTTCATAGGAGAGGGTTTGCTGAGGGTCTTCAAAGATAGTCAGGCATCTTCCAGAAGGATGAGGACACCCTGGCCATCCATATACATAGAAGACACTGTGAAAAGGGAAGACGATGGTGTGTACAGAGATGAGGAAGTAATCCAGCCTGGTATGGATCTAGATTGTTCAAAGGCTCAAGTGCAATGGTTGTGTGACTATATCATCACACTTTACCCCTAAATTAGGCTTTTCCTGCAAATAAGGACATTCTCTTATATCATCAAAATACCATTATCATACCTTTAAAAAGCAGCCATCATTCTCTAATATAAACCAATAACTATTCCTTATCCAAATTTTTTCAGTTTTCCAAATACATCCTTTTATAGTTGTTTGCTTTCAAACCAGGATCCAATCAAGACTTGTACATTGCATTTTAATGTCTTGTATCTTTAATCTCATTTAATATGTAGTAGTAAGTTTTTTTCTCTTTTTATTCATGTCTGCCCTTTTTAATAAAACTGGACCATTTATTGTAGACTGCACACATTTTATATTTTTCTGATTGTATTAGTGATGTAACCTACCTCTTCTTCCACTATCCCCTGTATTTACAGAAAAAGCTTAGAGGCTTGGTTCTATTCAGGTTACATATTTTTGGCACATTTTTTATAGTTGATGTTGTGACCTTCATATTGCATCACATTAGTATCAGTGTTACCTTAGTTTTTCCCACTGTAAGTGATGCTTGGTTTATTATTTGGTTAATATGGTGACAATTAGATCTTCTTTTATTGAAAATATATACGTTGATATTATACAAATATACATTACTTTACTAATATTTAAATAAATTGATTTGGCATTTATTAATAATCCTAGCCTGATGTTGAAAACATACTTTTTAAAACTTTTATCGTTCTATCTATAGTTGTTAGCCAGTATTTTTCTATAAAGAAGAGCCTTCCTACATCAACTGAAAATAAATTTTATCTGCTCAAAAAAGGATCACATAAGTTGTTACTGTTTTCCCTTTAATTATCAATTTTAGGAGTAAAGAATTATAAGTACTTGCAATGGTGGAAAATCTGTTTTTCTTCTGTCTTTATTTTTGAATGTCATTATGGATTAACAATTTCTAGTTAATATGTTATCTTTTAAGAGAGATTTTTGCAAAAGTTGTAGATTTTTTAAAAACTCAAATTATTTCAAATTTGGCAAATGGAAGCCTCTTCAATCTGGCCCTTATTGTCCTGTTGACATGTACCTATTAGTCTTTGAATATTTCCTTGTTTTCTTGCACAGGGTCTCTCAAACTTCTTTGCACTTTCCTTGTCCAAGATGTTCGAAGAGCCATTTCTTCCAAGAGCCCTGTTTCCTCTTAATACAATATTGGGTTTAGAAACCAAGCTAGCTGGCTGCTAAGGCTGCTCAGGCTACCCACTGTTGCTCTGGTGTTATTGCTTCTAGCTCTTTTCAAAAGACAGCGATGAGAAGACTACATTATTTTGATGAGTAGGCGCGCGCGTGTGTGTGTGTGTTTGCACACACATTCACATATGAAAACTGAAGACAGAATGATAAAATAGGTTGTTAAGGGGCCTGGATGGGAAATAAACACATTAATTAACACAGTGCAACTGAAATAAATATAAATAGATTTGAGAACATGTGAAAGTATTTTATAAACTTTCATGTGTCAAAATGGAAGACTGGTGGCATTGTTAGCCTGCATCTCCCACTTACAAAGACAAAATAGTGTGTAGAGATCCATACAGTAAACTCTTGTCCAAGAAACAACACAGAAACATAACAGAAAAGCTGAATGAAACCACAGACCTTTTGATGAAAGTGTCGGGCAGCATCCTAAACTGTGAACAAGACGGAAAACTCCCGACAGGAGACATTGAACCAGCTCACACACCCAGCACATCACTCCTACAAACAGCATCTGAGAAAGCTGCTGCACAAACATTCTCTATATCTGAGGAACTCATATGGAGTCTTTGCAACTGAAAGCATCCCGAGCCAAGGCTAGGTGACAATAAACTATTCTCAAGAAGGAAAAAAGAAAAATCAAGAAAATCCAATTGAATAAAAAATAAATTTAAAAATAATTAGAAGAAATAGTCTATCCAAATGAGAAGGAACCAGAAAAATAATTCTGGCAATATGAAAAAACAGGGTTCTATGATACCCCCAAAAGATCACACTAACTCAAGCAGTGGATCCAAACCAAGATAAAATCATTGAAATACCAAATAAATAATTCAAAAGATTGATTACTAAGTTACTCAAGAAGATACAAGATAAAGATGAAAGCCAACATAAAGAAATTTTTAAATGATTTAGAATATGAATAAAAAATGTTCTAAAATATACGTATTTTAAAGAAAAAACAATGAGAACTTCTGGAAATGAAAGATACATTTAGGAAACTACTCAGTGCAGTGGAAAGTTTTAACAGACTTGTCCAAGTAGAGGAAACAACTTCATAGCTTGAATACAAGGCTTTGAATTTACCCAATCAGACAAAAATGAAGAAAAAGGAATTAAAATAAATGAACAAAGTCACCAAGAAATATGGGGTTATATAAAATGGCCAGACCTAAGATTTATAGGTGTTTCTTCTTCTGTAGGAGGAGAAAAATTAAAACTTTGGAAAGTCTACTTGGAGGAATAATTGAGGAAAACATCCCTGGTCTTGTTCGAGATTTAAATATCAAAATGCAAGAAGCAAAAAGAACTCCTTGGAGACTTATTGCAAAAAAGACATCACCAAGTCATATAATTATCATGCTATCTAAAGTCAATGTAAAGGAAAGAATTCTAAGAGCAGTGAGACAAAAGCAAGAGGTAGCTCCTAAAGGAAAACCTATCAGACTAACAGCAGGCTTCTCAGCAGAAAACTTACAAGACAGAAGGGATTGGGTTCCTATCTTTATTCTCCTTAAACAGAAAAACTTTCAGCCAAGAATTTTGTACCTACCAAAACTAAGTTTCCTAAAAAGTGAATAAACAAAGTATTTATCAGGCAAGCTCCTGCAGAGGGAATTTGTCAATACTATCCCAGCCCTACAAGACATCTTAAAAGGAGTTATAAATCTTTAAACAAGAGGTTGGTGTGTATCAGAATAGAAACTCCTGAAAGCACAAAATTCACAGGACTTATAAAAATGGTAACACAATGAAGAAAATAAACTCACTAAGCAACAATCAACATGAAGACTGGAATAGTACCTCATGTGTCAATATTAACGTTGAAACTGGTCTAAATGCTCCACTTAAAAGACATAGATTGGCATAATGGATGAAACATCAGAAACAAAATATATGCTGTATTCAGGAGGCATATCTAACGTGTAAGGATTCTTATAGACTCAAGGTAAAGGGGTGGAAAAATATTTTACACAAATGGAAACCACAAGTGAGTAGGAGTAGCTATTTTTATATAAAATAAAACAGCTATTTTTATATAAAATAAAAAATATACATATTATATATAAGGCAACAACAGCAAGATAATCCACAGACCCTTTCAAGGAGGTGGATTGCTGCTGCAGGCTCTGTGGGACAACCAAGGAACTCCAAAGACAAAGGACATAATCTCTTGGGTGCTACATGGCCCTGCCCATCACCTGATCCTCCCTATACTAGTGCAACTGATGTGCTCTTGAAAGCACCACCTCCTCCCTGGAGGCCAACCAACACACACACAAAAAACCCAGTGCACTTAACAAAAATACAACCAAGAACCTTCACAGAGTCCATATCACTTCCCTGCTACCTCCACTGGAGCAGATGCTGTTATCCATGCCTGAGAGACCTGAAGACGGATCACATCACAGGACTCTTTGCACACACTCACTAGTACCAGCCCAGGGCCCGGTAGCTCTGCTGGGTGGCTAGACCCAGAAGAGAAATAATACTCATTACTGTTCAGCTGTCAGGAAGCCCCATCCCTAAGGGAAAGGACAGAAAAAGACATCATGGGAGCCTCCTGAAGGGCAAAAGAATCTGAACAGCAGCCCTTGAGTCCCAGATCTTCCTTCTGAAATAGTCTACCCAAATGAGAAGGAACTAGAAAAGTGATTCTGGTAATATGACAAAACAAGGTTCTTTAACACTCTCCAAAAGATCACACTAGCTTGCCAGTAATGGATCCAAACCAAGACAAAATCTCTGAATTGCCAGAAAAAGAATTCAGAAAGTCAACTAGTAAGTGAATCAAGGAGGTAAGAGAAAGGTGAAATCCAACTTAAAGAAATTATAAAAAAAAAAAAGATACAGGATATGAATGGAAAAATCTCCAGTGAAATACATAGCATAAATAAAAAACAATCACAACGTCTGGAAATGAAGGACACACACACTTACAGAATTGCAAAATGCACTGGAAAGTCTCAGCAAGAGAACTGAACAAGTAGAAGAAAGAATTTCAGAGCTTGAAAACAAGGCTTTTGATTTAATCCAATCTAACAAAGACAAAGAAAAAAGAATTTTAAAAAGGAACAAAGCCTCCAAGAAGTTTGGGATTATGTTAAATGACCAAACCTGAGAATAATTGGTGTTCCTGAGGAAGGAGAGAAATCTAAAAGGATGGAAAACAAATTTGAGGGAATAATTGAGGAAAACTTCCCCAGCCTTGCTAGAGATCTAGACATCCAAATACAAGAAGCTCAGAGAACACCTGGGACATTCATCGCAAAAGGTTCATCGCCTAGGCACATGGTCATCAGGTTATCTAAAGTCAATGTAAAAGAAAGAACCTTAAGAGCTGTGAGGCAAAAGCATCAGGTAACCTATGAAGGAAAACCTATCAGATTAACAGCAGATTTCTCAGCAAAAACCCTACAAGCTAGAAAAGACTGGTGTCCTATTTTTAGCCTCCTTAAACAAAACAATTATCAACCAAGAATTTTGTATTCAGTGAAACTAAGCTTCAAAATGAGGAAAGATACAGTGTTTTTCAGACAAATGCTGAGAGAATTTTCCACTACCAAGCCAGCACTACAAGAACTGCTAAAAGGAGCTCTAAATCTCGAAACAAATCCTTGAAATTACACCAAAATAGAATCTTCTTAAAACATAAATCTCACAACACCTATACAATGACAACACAATGGAAAAAAAAGGTATCAAGCAACAAATAGCACAATGAATACACTAGTGCCTCACATCTCAATACTAACATTGAATGTAAATGGTCTAAATGCTCCAGTTAAAAGATACAGAATGGAAGAATGGATAAGAATTCAGCAACCAAGTAGCTGCTGTCTTCAAGAGACTCACCTGACACATAAAGACTCACATAAACTTAAGGTAAAGGGTGGAAAAAGATTTTCCATGCAAATGGATACCAAAAGCAAGCAGGAGTAGTTATTCTTATATCAGACAAAACAAACTTTAAAGCAACAGCGTTAAAAAAGACAAAGAGGGACATTACATAATGATACAAGGGCTAGTCCCACAGGAAAATATCACAATCCTATGCACCTAACACTGAAGCTCCCAGATTTACAAAAACAATTACTACTAGACCTAAGAAATGAGATAGACAGCAACACAATAATAGTGGGGGACTTCAATACTCCACTGACAGCACTAGAGAGGTCATCAAGACAGAAATTCAACAAAGAAACAATGGACTTAAACTATACCTTGGAATAAATGGACTTAACGGATATTTACAGAACATTCTACTCAATAACTGCAGAATATACATTCTATTTATCAGCACATGGAACATTCTCCAAGGTAGACCATATAATAGGCAACAAAACAAGTCTCAACAAATTTAAGAAAATCAAAATTATAACAAGTACTCTCTCAGACCATAGTGGAATAAAATTGGAAATCAATTCAAAAAGGAACCCTCAAAGCCATGCATATATATGGAAATTAAATAACTGCTCCTGAATGATCATTTGTTTAACAATGAAATCAAGATGGAAATTAAAAATTTTTTTGAACTGGACAATAATAATGATACAACCCATCAAAACTTCTGGGATACAGCAAAGGCAGTTCTAAGAGGAAAGTTCATAGTATTAAATGCCTACATCAAGAAGTCTGAAAGAGCACAAACGGATAATCTCAGGTAACACCTCAAGGAGCTAGAGAAACAAGAACAAACCAAATCCAAATCCAGCAGAAGAAAAGAAATAACCAAGATCAGAGCAGAACTAAATAAAATTGAAACAAAGAAACAAAAATACAAAAGATAAATGAAACAAAAAGCTGGTTCTTTGAAAAGATACAAGTGATAGACTATTAGTGAGATTAACCAAGAAAAGAAGAAAGAAGATCCAAATAAATTCAATTAGACGTGAAACAACAGATGTTACAACCAATACCACAGAAATACAAAGGATCATTCAAGGCTACTATAAGCACCTTTACTTCCATGAATTAGAAAAACTAGAGAAGATGGATAAATTCCTGGAAGTATACAACCCTCCTAGATGAGAACAGGAAGAAATAGAAACTCTGAATAGACCAATAACAAGCAGTGATATTGGAATGGTAATAAAAAGTTACCAAAACAGCAACAAAAAAGTTTAAGACCAGACAGATTCACAGCTGAATGCTATCAGACATTCAAAGAAGAATTGGTACCAATTCTATTGACACTGTTCCAAAAGATAGAGAAAGAGGGAATCCTCTTTAAATTATTCTATGAAACCAGTATCACCCTAATCCCAAAATCAGGAAAGGACATAACAAAAAAATAAAACTCGAAAACAATACCCCTTATGAACATAGACGCGGAGGTTGCTGTGAGCTGAGATCGTGCCACTGCACTCCAGCCTGGGCAATAGAGCAAGACTCAGTCTCAAAATGAAAAAACAAACAAAAAGGCAAACAAACAAACAAAAAACATAAATTGGGGAAATAACTGCTATTCAATAAATGGTGTGGGGGAAAATTGGATAGCCACATGTAGAAGAATGAAACTAGATACCTATCCCTCACAATATACAAAAATTGACTTCAGATGAATTAAAGACTTAAATCTAAGACCGGAAACCTTAAAAATTCTAGAAGAAAAACCTAGAAAAACCTCTTCTGGACATTGGCCTAGGCAAAGAATTTATGACTAAGACTCTAAAAGCAAATGCAACAAAAACG
Source organism: Pan troglodytes (assembly GCF_028858775.2). NCBI lineage: Eukaryota > Metazoa > Chordata > Mammalia > Primates > Hominidae > Pan > Pan troglodytes. The sequence goes on along the minus strand of NC_072411.2, from coordinate 29,802,713 downwards.
AAAATAAATGAATAAGACTTAATTAAACTAAAAATATTCTACACAGCAAAAGAAATAATTATCAGAGTAAACAGACAACCTACAGAATGGGAGAGAATATTTGCAAATTATGCGTCTAACAAAGGACTAATACCAAGAATCTACAAGGAACTCAAAGAACTCAGCAAGAAAAAAATGACGTCATTAAAAAGTGGGCAAAGGGCATGAAGAGACATTTCTCAAAGAAGATAAACACATGGCCAAGAAACATATGAAAAAATGGCCAGCCGGGTGTGGTGGCTCACGCCTGTAATCCCAGCACTTTGGGAGGCTGAGGCAGGCAGATCACAAGGTCAGGAGCTCGAGACCATCCTGGCTAACACGGTGAAACCCTGTCTCTACTAAAAATACAAAAAAATTAGCCAGGCATGGTGGCGGGCGCCTGTAGTCCCATCTACTCAGAAGGCTGAGGCAGGAGAATGGCGTGAACCAGGGAGGCAGAGCTTGCAGTGAGCCACGATCGCACCACTGCACTCCAGCCAGGGCAACAGAGTGAGACTCTGTCTCAAAACAAAACAAAACAAAAACAAACAAACAAAGAAGCTCAACATCCCTTATCAGGGAAACGCAAATTAAAACTACAATGAGACACCACCTTACCCTGGCCAGAATGGCCATTAATAAAAAGTCAATAAACAACAGAAGTTGGCAGGGATATGGCGAAAAAAGAATGCTTAGACACTGCTGGTAGGAACGTAAATTAGTACAACCTCTATGGAAAACAGTATGGAGATTTCTCAAAGAACTAAATCAGATCTACCATTCAATCCAGCAATCCCACTCCTGGTGGGAAAGAAAAGAAGTCATTATATCAACAAGGCAACTGCACATATATGTTTATCACAGCACAATTTAAAATTGTAAATATATGGAATCAACCTAAGTGCCCATCAACTGATGACTAATGAAAATGAGGTATATATATTCCATGGAATACTACTTAACCATAAAAAAGAATGAAATCATGTTTTTTGCAGCAACTTGATGAAACTTGATGGAGGCCATTATTCTAAATGAATTAACTCAGGAATCAACAACCAAATACCACATGTTCTCACTTACAAATGGGAGCTAAGCTAAGAGTATGCAAAGGCATACAGGGTGGTGTACTGGACATTGGAGTCTCAGAAGTGGGAAGATTGAAGGGGAATAAAGGGTACAAAATTAATAGGGTACAATGTATACTACTAAGGAGATGGGTGCACTAAAATCGTAGACTTCACCACTATCCAATTCATCCATGTCATCAAAGACCATTTGTATCATTAAAGCTATTAAAATTTAGAAAAAATTTTAAAAATTTAATGTGTTTGAGAAATATACCAAACTTCACAAATATAACAAAATTGATATAATGGCATTAACAATGTCATGGAATACAGTTGAATTCACATCAAAGTTTTAACCAGGATACATAAATTAATTCCCAGTTTTGAACACCTACTGGCATCATGAAATAGCTTTATGAACTATTTTATGTCTCTGAGCCCTGTCTGTTAAAGTGAATAATAATATTTGCCCTACGTGTGAGAAGTTCAATTAGACAAGGTATATGCATTTTGCTAAGTATCAAGTATTATACAAATCTAGAAACTATTATTATAATGTATTTCCTATGTCTTGTATTACCCAGGGAAGTCCAGGACAGAGGACAGAGTAAACACATTGTATTAGGAATAATGAATTGAACCAGCTATGTAGGAAGAAAAAAGGAAAGAAAACAATTATAGCAAAAGAGGAAAGAAGAGAAGGGTTAAACTATACTAGAGAAAAAGGAAGGGAGAAGTGCACATTTGGGGGATTCCCCAAGAATGTCTGGGTGTTAATCTGTCTCCATGGGGACAGGCCTGGCTGACCTGTGTTCAGCACCCTGCTGAACTCAGCTGGAATGCAGCAAGAAGGGACCTCAGGGCATGGTATCCATATGTGATTGCAGATATGGGGACAAGTTGGCTTTTACTCCAGATGCAATGGGAGTATTCCAGAAGAGGATCCATAACTCCTTCCCAGGAACCAGCAGGACATCCAGACCTGAGCTGGGTGAACGGAAAAAAAAAAAAAAAACAGAAGAAGTCTTTGCACTCATCTTTTAGGAGGTTGGCCTCTTTTTGAGTGTTGATGGGAGTCATAGAAGAGAGATCAGCCCTTCTACCTGCCTCTTGCTTAATCTACCCAGGACTTGGTGTGAGGGGAAGGGCCTCTCACTACCTTCCTGGGCTATCAGTCCTCATATAATTGACACGACACCTAGGACCCTGGTCAACACTTGCACATTTTCTAGTTAAAGGAACCATGGCTTTCTAGTGTGCTCTTTTGCTTTGAGAAGTTCAAGAGGCAATCCAGCTCTGGCAAAATACAAATAGCACAGTTATATTTCTCCTAAATGGCTGCTAAACTGGCAAAATAAATGGATTAACTGCAGCAATATATGACAGGCAGGGCAGGGATGTTATTCTTGAGATAGAAAAAAATCATGTAGTGAGCTTCATATTTTCACCCAACTTTCTGCCTGGGAAACTTTCTAAAATGTTCTTGTGTGTTTCCTGGCACAGAGAACAGGAGCTGGTTAAGGGAATGACCTTGAGGCTAACTATAATGGATGGAATTTATGAGATAGAGTGCAAGTGGGATGGAAGTTACGTAGAAAAAGAGCCACAGAAATCTAGGAAGGGGGCCCCTCAGCTCTTTGCTGAATACAAAACTGTGAATGAGCAGATTGAGGCCTAAGAGGCCGAGGGATGAATGAAAATACTTGAGGTTTCCAGGAATGGGAGATGCTGGAATCCATACCCAGCAGAGTAGCGAGGCCTCGCTGAACATGCCGAGCATCCAGGCTAGACCCCAGAGAGTGCCTTAGCAGGAAGGAGCTGCCCAGAACCACCCTAACACAGCCTGAACAAACCTCAGCAGGATCAGGGTGAGCCTCCATGAAATGAACTGCCTGTCCGAAAAAACTCAGCACTCTTTCATGGGAGACTATATAATAGAGACTCAAAATATATCATCTGTAATACCCATCACCCAATTAAGAAAATGTTTACTAAGGCTGGAATCAGGGCCAAGCAAGGGAGGCACTAGTCTCAGGTACATGTTTAATGGGCGGCCAGAAATACTGAGCACTGAAGAGAAAAATAAATGTCTTAATTCAAAATTAATGCAAAAAATCAATGAGCAAAATATTACAATTTTAAATAGGATCAGGATTATTGTTTTTCCTTTTTGCCTCAGGTTCTAATTTGGCCCAACACAGAACTTCTACGGATACAAAGAAAAAAAAGTGACTTTTTTTTCATTTTTAAATCTCTTTAAAAAGGTGATTGGGTAAAAGATAATAATGTATTTGAGATTTATAATATATGTAGAAGTAAAAGGAATATGAATAATAGTGAAAGGGAAGAATGAGGGAAATTGAATTATATTGCTCTAAAATTTTCACATTATATAATAAAATGGTATAACATTAATTCAAAGTAGGCTGTGATCATTTAAAGATATATAGTGCAATCTCCAGAGCAACCTGAGAAAAAAATGAAGAAAGACTCGTCACTAAAAACCAGTGGAGGAGATAAAAAGGAATATTAAAATTGCTAGATTAATACAAAAGAAAGCAGGAAAAGAGAAAAAAAGAGAGTGAAAAACAGTACAGGGAAGCCCCCGACCCCATCCCAAGATTCCAGACTCCTTCTGTACCTGCCCTATGTAATCTTCTCCCATTGATTGCGGGCAGAACCTATGAATCCGATGAGCCATCATCCCCATGATTATTTTACATTACATGACAAAAGAATTAAGATCCCTAGTCAGTCAATTTTGCATTGATGAAAAAATAGATTTTAGGTTAGTAATTCTAACCTGAAAACCTAACCATAGGAAACAATACAAGAAAAAATAGCTGACTTTCTCCTTCTATCCTGGAAGAAAACAGAGCCAAATAGGGAATGGCATATCTGGGGTCTGAGGGTGGCCTCTAAGAGCTGAGAACAACCTTCAGTTGACAGCCATCAAGTAAACAGGAACCTCAGTCAAACAACACAAGAAACTGAATTCTGTATACAACTTGAATGAACCTGGAAGGGCACCCAAACTGAGGATGAGACTGTATTCCTGGCTAACATCTTGATTTTAGCTTTGTAGGACTCTGACAACAGAACCCAGATACTCTATGACTGGACTTTGATCTACATAAACTGAAATAATGATTGTTGTTTTAACCCACTAATTTTGTAGTACTGTATTAAGTAGCAAAAGAAAAGTAATACACAAACATCAATTATAAGAAAACTAGAGCAACTATATTAATATCACACAAAATAGACTTCAGTACAAACCCCTCACAAATTGGGGGTTGGTGAGAAGGTATTGGGAACTCTCTGTACTTACCACTAAATGTTCAAGTAACTCAAAATTTCTTTTTTTTTCTTTGAGATGGAGTCTCCCTCTGTCACCCAGGCTGGAGTGCAGTGGCGTGATCTCAGCTCACTGCAAGCTCCACCTCCTGGGTTCACACTATTCTCCTGCCTCAGCCTCCTGAGTAGCTGGGACTACAGGCGTCCGCCACCACGCCTGGCTAATTTTTTGTATTTTTAGTAGAGACGGGGTTTCACCATGTTAGCCAGGATGGTCTCGATCTCCTGACCTTGTGATCCGCCCGCCTTGGCCTCCCAAAGTTCTGGGATTACAGGCGTGAGCCACTGCGCCCAGCCTCAAAATTTCTTTAAAATGTCTGTTAGTTATTTTTAAAACTATGAAATATAAAATAACATAATTAAAAGGATAAATGGACAAATCTATAATTATATTTGAAGATACTTAATACTCTTTCCACCAGGATTGATTGAATAAGGAGAAAAAAATTACTAAGAAAATAGATTTGAATAACACTTAACAAACAGCATAGTCTGTTTATAGAACTCTAAAACCAACAATTTAAGATTGTACATTCTTTTCAAGAGCATTCACTAAGAGAGAACATAAACTTTCAGTTACAGTTGTCCCTCAGTATCCACAGGGAATTGGCTCCAGGATTCTCGATCCCAAAATCTGCAGATTTATAACAGGCTCAAGTGCCTGTTATAAAATGGCTTTGTATTTACATACAACCTATGCACATCCTCCCATATACTCTAAACCATCTCTACATCTCTACTTACAATACTTAATACAATGTAGATGATATGTAAATAATTGTTGCACTATACTGTTTTTCTATTTGTATGATTTTTTTTTTTCAGACAGTCACGCTCTGTCGGCCAGGCTGGAGTGCAGTGACACGATCTCAGCTCACTGCAACCTCTGCCTCCCGGGCTCAAGCAATTCTCCTGCCTCAGCCTCCCAAGTAGCTGGGATTACAGGGGTGCACCACCATGCCCGGCTAATTTTTGTGTTTTTAGTAGAGACGGGGTTTCACCGTGTTGGCCAGGCTGGTCTTGAACTCCTGACCTCAGGTAATCCACCTGCCTCGGCCTCACAAAGTGCTGGGATTACAGGCGTGAGCCACTGTGCCCGGCCTTCTATTTGTATGATTTTAATTGTTGAATTGTTTGATTTTTTTTGGTTTTAAAATTTTATTTATTTATTTATTTTTGAATATTTTTGATCTGTGGCTGGTTGAATCTGTGGATGCAGAACCCTAGGATCCAGAGGGCCAACTGCACACTTCTAGATAGATGGGTAGTTCCCACTGGAACCAAAACATCTTTGAGAGAAAGTTTTAAAAGTTGAAAATGTCCCCAAAAAATCACTTAAAGGGACCGGAGAGTGAGAAAAGCAGACTGGTTGTGGAAGAAAGCTGTCGTATGGAAAAACGGAAACACACGGAGCAATTAATTATGCTGTTTTCATAGCTTTTGGTCCAAAAGTAAACTGAAATCAACACCATGTTTGGCAGCTAAATCTTTGATTAAAAACAAACAAAACGCAAAATTTCCACACGAAAGAGAAGACAGAGGTCACAACAACTGTAATTGCTGGAAAGTGAGGCAGAAACAGAAAAAGACAGCAAGAGTGAAGGAGACTCAAATTCTGTGCATAAACTCCACCAAATCTCTAGCTCACTCCGGGATCATACAGGCAAGAGGCAGACAGCAACTAAGGATAAAGGAACACCAGTGAAATTTCACCACTTTCCAGGAGAAAGCTTGAAGTTCAAGTTGAAGCAAGTTAGTTGCCTTAAAAAAAAATCCACAACGTATTATTGAGAAAAGTAAATATCAATACTTTCCAAAGCTATTTATAAAAAATACAAGGCTTAATAGGGTGCCATCTGGATTTTTTTTTTTAACAAAAACTGACTGTTTCTAATACCAATATAGACTTGAAAAAGCACCAGAATAGTCAAACCAATACTGAAAAATAGAAACAAACTTGGGAAAATTTGCACTTCGCAATTTCAAAACTTACTCTAAAGCCACGGTAATAAAGACAGTGTGGTGCTGGTAAGGGAGGAACATGTAGATCAGTAGAATACTATTAAGAGTGTGGAAATAAACTCTTTGTTTATGGTCAATTTTTTAAATAAATGCGCCAACACAGTGCAATGGGAAAAAATGGTCCGTTCAATAAATGATGCTCATGTTGTATTGTTTATAAATAAACAATAAAGAATATTTACTTATTTTTCTTTTCTTTTCTTTTCTTTTTTTTGAGACGGAGTTTTGCTCTTGTTGCCCAGGCTGGAGTGCAATGGTGCGATCTTGGCTCACTGCAACCTCCACCTCCCAGGTTCAAGCAATTCTCCTGCCTCAGCCTCCCAAGTAGCTGGGATTACAGCAGTGTGCCACCATGGCCAACTAAATTTTTGTATTTTTAGTAGAGATGGGGTTTCACCATTTTGGCCAGGCTGGTCTCGAACTCTTGGCCTCAAGTCATCCACCTGCCTTAGACTCCCAAAGCACTGGGATTACAGGCATAAGCCACCGTGCCCGGCCTCAATAAATGATACTTATAATAAACAAATACTGTTTATAAACAACACAACAATAATAAATAATACAAACAAAAACAATACAGTGTAACAACTATTTACATAGCATTTACATTGTATTAGGTATTACAAGTAATCTAGAGGTGATTGAAAGTCTACTTGTAGATCTATTGTCTAATATCTACAAGATAATTAATTTATGCCGCTTCCTGATAGCATACAAAAAAATTAACTCAAAATGGACCATAGATCTAAAGGTAAAAACTAAAGCTATAAATCCCTTAGGAAAAAACATAGGAGTAAATATTCATGATCTTGAATTAGGCAATGGAATCTTGGACGTGACCAAATAAAATAAAATAAAAAAGATAAATTTGGACTTCATAAAAAAACTACACTACAAATGACATCACAAAAAGAGTAAAAAGATAGTTCACAGGATGGTAGAATATTTGTAAATGACATATTTGATAAGGGGCTTGTACCCAGAATATATAAATAATTTTTAGAAGTCAGTAAGAAAAACATCTCAAAAAGAAAGTCTAGAAATAGACTCACAGATACATGGGCAACTGATTTTTGGTGAAGGTACCAAGGCAATTCAAAAGGATAGTCTTTTCAGTAAGTGGGGCTGATCATCCATAAGATTAAACAAACCAACCAACCCACCGTGACCCTTACCTTACATCATACACAAGCATTAACTTGAAATGAATCATGAACCTAAGTGTAAATCCCAAAAACAAAATATTTCTAAAAGAAAGCATAGGAACATATATATCCCTAGCATTGGTTTGGGCAGATTATTGAATTGCACAAACACATGAACAATAACAAAATTTGGGTGCTATTTGTGTCCCTGTAAAGTTTGCACATTGAAACCTAATTCCCAATGTGATAGTGTTAGTAGGAGAAACCTCTGGGAGGTGATGGAATCCTGTGGGTGAGCCCTCGAGAATGGCACTGTTCTTATGAAAGAGGTCCCAGGAGCCATCTTGCCTCGGGCCACCCTGGGAGGACGCAATGGGAAGGCACCATTTATGAACCTGAGAGCCCTCCCCAGACACCAAATCTGCCGGTGCCTCGGTCTTGGACTGCCCAGCTCTGCAATTGTGAGCAATACATTTATGTTGTTTATAAGCCACTCTATTTATGGTATTTTTGTTGTAATACCCTTAACAGAACAAGACAATTGCCTTTCGGCAAATTAAAAGCTTATTTGAAGGACATTTTTTTTTGTTTTTTCTTGTATGCATTTAAGGTATACAAAATAATGTTTTGATATATGTATATATAGTGAAATTATTACTATAGTCAAACAAATGAACACATCCATGATGCTACACGGTTTCTTTTTGGGTTGTATGTGTGGGTAAAGTATGTCAAATGTACTCTCTTAGTAAATTTCTAGTCTATAATACCATATTATTAATGATAGTCCCCATGCTGTACATTATTATTACTATTTTGTTTTATTTTATTATTTTTTTTAGACTGAGTTTCACTCTGTTGCCCTGGCTGGAGTGCAGTGGTGCAATCTTGGCTCACTACAACCTCCGCCTCATGGGTTCAAGCGATTCTCCTGCCTCAGCCTCCCGAGTAGCTGGGATTACAGGCATGTGCCACCATATCCGGATAATTATCATGCTGTATACCCGATCTCTAGATTTATTTACAATAAGAAACTGAGATTTTGTACCCTTTGACCTCCATCTCCCATGACCTCCCACCTTGACCCCAAATAACCACTGTTTTGCTCTGTTGCTATGTATTTGAGTTTTTCTTTTCTTTTTTTTTTTTCCTCTCTTTTAGATTTTACATGTAAGTGAAATCATGCAGTATTTTTCTGTGTCTGGCTTATTTCACCTAGCATAATGTGAAAGGCACTGTTAAGAACATTAAAGATAAGTTAGTTTTATAGAAAATATTTGCAAAAACACACAGCTGATAAAGACTCATGTTCAGAATATATAAAGAACTCTTACAATTCAGTTGGAAAATTACAATTGTTCGATAAAAATGTTAGCAAAGATTTGAATAGAAAGTTAAGGAAAAGACATATAGATAGCAAATAATAACATGAAATGAGTCTCAAAGTTACTATTTGTCAGGGAAATGTAAATTAAAATAGCATATAACACAACATACCACTACAAGCCTCCTAGATGACTAAATTTTAAAAGATGAACAATATCAAATATTACTGAGGATTCATGGAAACTGTAATTCTTATGTGTTGCTGATGAGAATGCAAACAGTATAACTATTTGGAAAACAAATTAGCTTTCTTTTTCTTTTTCTTTTTCTTTTTTTTTGAGTTGGAGTTTTTGCTCTTGTTGTCCAGGGTGGAGTGCAGTGGTGCCATCTCGGCTCACTGCAACCTCTGCCTCCCGGGTTCAAGCGATTCTCCTGCCTCAGCCTCCCAAAATGGCTGAGATTACAGGCACATGCCACCACACCCGGCTAATTTTTTTGCATTTTTAGTAGAGATGGGGTTTCGCCATGTGGGTCAGGCTAGTATCCAACTCCTGACTTCAGGTGATCTGCTTGCCTTGGCCTCCCAAAGACCCAAAGAGCTGGGATTACAGGCGTGAGCCACCGCGCCAGGGCAAATTTTTTAAAATAAAGTTAAAACTTACACTTATCATATGTTCAAAATATCTCCCTCCCAGATATTTAACCTAGAGACCAAAAAACATGTGTCAATTAAAGACCTCTATGCAAACATTTATTAAGAAGTTTATTCATGGCTGGGCACGGTGGCTCACGCCTGCAATCCCAGCACTTTGGGAGGCCGAGGCGGGCGGATCACGAGGTCAGGAGATCGAGACCATCCTGGCTAACACGGTGAAACCCCGTCTCTACTAAAAATACAACAAAATTAGCTGGGCGTGGTGGCGTGCGCCTGTAGTCCCAGCTACTCAGGAGGCTGAGGCAGGAGAATGGCGTGAACCCGGGAGGCGGAGCTTGCAGCGAGCCGAGATCGCGTCACTGCACTCCAGCCTGGCCGACAGAGCAAGACTCCATTTCAAAAAAAAAAAAAAAGAAGAAGAAGTTTATTCATAATACCCCAAGAGTACAGGTACAGTGAAAACACCATGAATGTACTTCACTTCCTGAATATAGAAACAAATTGTAGTATGTCTATCCATACAATAGAATACTATTCATCAATTAAAAGTATAAACTATTGATATCTGTAACAACATAGATGAATTGCAAGAGTATCCCATTGAGTGCAGGAAGACAGAAAGGAAAGATCACATTCTCTTTGAATACATTTGTCTAAAGCTAAAAACAAGGCAGAACCATCTTTGGGAATAGAAACCAGACTAGTAGTTGCCTTATAGGAGGTGGCTGAGATTGAATGGTAAGGGGGTACCATGAGGGAACGTTCTGTGTAATTAAAATAAACTTTTAAAGTATTATTACTATTTTTTCTTTTTTTGAGACGGAGTCTTGCTCTGTCCCCCAGGCTGGAGTGCAGTGGCGTGATCTTGGCTCACTGCAAGCTCCGTCTCCTGGGTTCACACCATTCTCCTGCCTCAGCCTCCCGAGTAGCTGGGACTGCAGGCGCCCGCCACCACGCCGGGCTAATTTTTTTGTATTTTCAGTAGAGATGGACTTTCACCGTGTTAGCCAGGATGGTCTTGAACTCCTGACCTCGTGATCCACCCGCCTCGGCCTCCCAAAGTGCTGGGATTACAGGCGTCAGCCACCGCCCACCGCGCCCGGCCAAACTTTTTAATTATAATAGCTTCATAATAGGTTGTGGATTATAGAGGTATATGCATTTGTCAAAATACATAAAACTATGCACTTTAAATGCTAACGTCTCTCTGTAGCACATAGGCATACCCTATTTTATTATGCTTCCCAGACATCGTGCTTTCCAAATTAAAGGTGTGCAGCAACTCAGTGGAGCAAGGCTACGGACACCATTTTTCCAATACCATGAGCTCATTTGGTGTCTCAGTGTCACATTTTGGTAATTCTATCAATATTTCTAACATTTTCATTATGATTATATCTGTTATGGTGATCTGTGATCAGTGATCTCTGATGTTACTGCTGTCATTGTTTTGGGGCGCCACAAATCATGCCCATATAAGGTGGTAAACTTAGTTGATGACTACTTCACCAACCATCTGATCCTCTGTTCCTTTCTCTCTCCTAGGGCTTTCCTATTCCCTGAAGCACAACCATGTGGCAATTAGGCTTACTAACCTTTAACCCTACAATGGCCTCTACATGTTCAAGGGGAAGGAAGTCGCAGGTCTCTCACTTTAAATCAAAAGCTAGAAGTGATTTAGTTCAGTGAGCAGATTGTGTCAAAAGCCGAGATAGACTGAAAGAGAGGCCTCTCGTGCCAAAATTAGCCAAGTTATGAATGTAAAGGAAAAGTTCTTGAAGGAAATTAAAAGTGCTACTCCAGTGAACACCAGGAATGATAAGAAAGTGAAACAACCTTATTGCTGAGAGGAAGAAAGTTTGAGTGGTCTGGATAGAGGACTGACCCAGCCACAACATTCCCTTAAGCCAAAGTCTAATCCACAGCAAGACCCTCAATGTCAAGCCAAGACCTTCCACCGGCAAAAAGATTACGACTTGCTGAAGGCCCAGATGATCGTTAGCAGTTTTGAGCAATAAAATACCTTTAGTCAAGCTAGGTATATTGGTATTTTAGGTATAAGGCTACCGCACATTTAATAGACTACAGAATGGTGTAAATAAAACTTTTATATGCACTAGGAAGCCAATAACTTTATGTGACTTGCTTTAATGTGATATTGTCTTTATTGTGGTGGTCTGGAATGCCCGCAATAGCTCCAAGTTATGCCTGTACCTCCACAAAAACGAAAATATTCCAAAAAAGAAGACTGACTTTTATCACTCTGTAATTACAAGTAAACTTGCATATACTTTAAATAGTACTACATGCTTAGTCTTAAGAAACAATTTTTTTTTAACCTAAAAATAAAATCACAGCAGAGTTCGTCCTGGGATTGAACACATTATTTCTTCACAAGTACAAATACCAGATTGCTTGAAGTGCCATTTTATCTTGCTGGACCACTGGGCACCCAGCCTGTGTGCAGAGCCCGCTAGAGCTGGTGAACACCCGCGCTGTGGCCTAGCTCCCACTCCCTGGGTGGGATGGCTGCATGAGGCAGGACACCTCGAAAGGCCTCCAGAGTGACTCCTTTGGGATGCTAACCGGTGGGAACACCTCGAGGAATTGTTTCACCCCCACTCATCTTTCAGACATGCCTGGAGAAAATGATAAAGACCTTTCTGAGGGCCCTAGGAGCCCATAGCTATCTTGGAGGAGCACAGAAGGAAGGGAAGAAAGAATTCCTCAGATTTCCAAGAAGAAACTTATGTGGGCAGCCATTGTTAATACAGTGAATTACATGATATGGAAATGAATTCTCCAGCTAAGGGGCTAAGGGAGGTGGGAGAGAGGGTCCTTCGGAGAATCCTAACCCTGCACCTGTGGAGGCAGGGACCATGGCTTTTTCATCTGTGTGATGCAGATTGGCCTCCTGAGCAGCAGTGATGGATTGCCTGTAGCGCCTTCAGAGTGGCAGAGACTCAGAGGCCTTTTAGTGAGTACTCAGAACAGTACCTGACCTGAGGGGTGGCTCAAATCTCGTTTGTGACATGTTGGAAAATGAGCAAATAAGTGACTGAATTAATGCACGGCCACCAAAACAAAGCAAAGAAGTTGGTCTGAACTGACTTCCTGTCTCCTTTCATAGTTGTTATTCCATATTTCAGCCCAGGTGTCACATCCAGCCACCCTTCCATAAACAAGCCATTCATGTCTCTTTGCCCCTCCCCACCCAGTCTTTCACCACCTGTAAAATGGAGCCGCGCTTCACCTGGGTTCAGACACATTAAAGATGCTCCTCATGACAGTCACTGAGTTCAGCCGGGTGAAATGGTCAATATCCTACTATTATTGACTTAGAACAATTATGTTGTAGTATTTCACGTAATACAATTAGTGTCATGATCATTTTCTACCATGTTTTGCTGGCCTGTGGTTAACAGGAGGCACAGTTAAAGCCCTCAGTCAATGTCAGCCTACGGTCTGAAAACCCCATGGAGGCAGGGATTGTGGTCTGTTTTGTTCACTGATGCAGTTCCAGTGCTGGGCATGCTTAGTAAAAAGCAGCTTAGTGCAGGAGTCCCCCCCACCATCTGCAGGAGATACCTTTCAAGACCCTTGGTGGATGCCAGAAACTACAGATAGTGCTAAATCCTGTATATATTTTTTCTTTTATAAACAAACCTATGATAAAGTTTAATTTATAAATTGGGCATGATAAGAGATTAACAGTAGCTAATGATAAAATAGAACAATTATAACCACGTGCCAACATCACTAATGTTGCACATTGGGGCCACTATTAAGTAAAATAAGGGTGACTTGAACACAAGCACCACGATACCACGATAGTGGATCTGATAACAAAAAGCACTACTTGGTGAATGACAGGCGGGCAGTATCTACAGCACAGGTAGCCTGACAAAGGGATGAGTCATGTTTTGGGCGAACGGAGGGAAACTATTTAATATGTAATTACACTACTCAGAATGCTGCACAATTTAAAAATTATGAATTGTTTATTTTTGAAATTTTCCATTGAATATTTTCAGATCATGGTGAACTGTGGGTTAACTGAAACCATGGGAAGCAAAACTGCAGAAACCACAGATAAGGGGGGTTTATGGTGTCGGTTTTCCCCCACAAAGCCCCTCAAATCTATTCACAAATTGTTTTAAAAACTACTTTTAGCCTGACCAACATGGTGAAACCCCATCTCTACTAAAAATACAAAAATTAGCTGGGCGTGGTGGTGCACCTGTAATCCCAGCTACCCAGGAGGCTGAGGAAGGAGAATCGCTCGAACTCAGGAGGTGGAGGTTGCAGTGAGCCGAGATCATGCTACTGCACTCCAGCCTGGGTGACAGGAGTGAAACTCTGTCAAGAAAAAAAAAAAAAAAACCTACTTTTGACAAGTATGAGTTGTTACACTTTTGTGAAGACCTTGGAGTTATTAACATAAAATAAGGTCCAAAGTTCGGACACATTTCCTCTCCCTGAGTAAAGTCTGAGGTCAAATCAAAAATTTCTTTTAAAAAATAATGCCATAAAATAGAATATGAAGTGAATGCAAAGCACTAATGGCACCAGATAGCTGCTGTGTTTCCCAGGGACATATTGTGGCATAGAGGAGCCTGAGAGCCGTGGCTCATGACTGGTGGAGGCATTCCTAGGTGTGTGCAGGGACCTCATCTCGGAATTTTCTCCTCAAGGTTCTCCTGACAGTAAAGTGGCAGTTTTATCCTTTTAAAAAGCTACTTATCTGAATTGTGCATTTCACTCCAGTATATATCTCAGATGGTCTTAATATAAAAATAATGCACTTCTCACATTTCTTTGAGTAAGACACTCACGAGAGATGAGCCTCACACCTCACCTGTGGCTCTGCACTTGCGGGGCACCTTGCCTCTCATCTGTGGGAAAGCACAGGCCTAGGGACTTAAGGAGAAGCAATTTTCTTCTCCTCACAGTTTTCTTTCTTTTCTTCTTCTTCTTCTCCTTCTCCTCCTTCTCCTTCTTCTTCCTTCTTCTCTTCCTCTTCCTCTTCCTCTTCCTCCTCTTCTTCTTCTTCTCTTTTTTTTTTCTTGAGATGGAGTCTCTCTCTGTTGCCCAAGCTGGAGTGCAGTGATGCGATCTCAGCTCACTGCAACCTCCACCTCTCGGGTTAAAGTGATTCTCCTGCCTTAGCCTCCCAAGTTGCTGCAATTACAGGCGTCATCCACCATGCCCAGCTAATTTTTGTATTTTTAGTAGAGACCAGGCCTCACCATGTTACCTAGGCTAGTCTCAACCTCCTGACCTCAGGTGATCTGCCCACTTTGGCCTCCCAAAGTGCTGAGATTACGGGCTTAAGCCTGGAGGAGGAGGCCTGGCCTCCTCACAGTTTTCTATCAGTCAATCTGATGTCTGGGAATATGCTTCTTCCTCCGTTAACCATGTGTGAAGTGTCTGTTCCACGCCTGCCATTCAATTCTGTAGCCTGGGTTATATGAAGCCAGCACATGCTTCTGTACTTAATGAATTTTACTGCTTTGGTAGGAAGACACAATATAAATATGTAGAGGAAACAGAGAAATCATTTAGTGACAGTAAAATCCAACACAGAGCAAATCTGTCAAATAAATGAGATATATAAATGCTTGAAGGATTTCAGATTAAAAATAGGACGACTGCCTGGTTAGAGAGTACTTGGAGGTAGCTGGATGACAGATTGAAGACTCTTGGAGAAGGCGGGATTGGCAAGGGAAAGGAGACAGAAGAAGATGGGCTGCAGGAGCCACGCCCCACACAGGGGTGGGACGGCCAGGGGAGGGCTCATGGCAGCGGCTTCGTTCATCCCCTTCACTCCTGTCCAGTCTCCACAATTCACCATGTGACCAGAGATGGAGACAGTGTCACTGCCCTGAACCCTTATGGCACACAGGACAGCTGCTCACACTCCTGAGCCCAGGTATTCCAGTAGCAAACCGAGCCTCCACCCCACTCAGCTGCCCTGCGATTTGACAAGGCAGTGTCACTGATCTCACCTCAGCTGCCTGTCAGTCAACCGTTAACCAAGCCACTCATGTCAACCCCAGCCTCCCAGACAGACAGCACAAGTTAGGCATCACAGTTGTTCCTGACCTCACATCTGCATTAGGCACACACCAGACCTTCCTTCTGAAAACTCTCCACCTCTTCCTTGTTTAGGACATCATGGATCTTTCGAGATTCTGCCCTTGGGCTGAGCAAGGTGCAGGTCACCCTGTGCTTGTTTCAGGCCACCGTGCTCAGGCCCTCAGGGACTGGCTGCGGAATAATACCATGTGTTATTATGTGTTCTGACTGCCTATTAGCGTGTGCCTCCACCACTGCATGTAAACTCAGTGAGGCAGTGGCTGGGTCTGATGTCCTTGCACCACCTGGTACCTAACAGCGTCCACCACCTGGGACCGACTGGAAAGGCCCCCAGTAGGGCAGCCTAGAGAATGAAAATGCCGTGGGCAGGGATCACTGTCTGTGGTTTGCTGATGTATTCTCAGTGCCAGGGATTAGGCACCTGCTCAGTAAGTGTTTGCTAAATGAATGAATGGCTGCCTGGAGGGAAAAATCAATACGTATTGAGAAAAGGATTAAAAAGAGAAAGAAAGAGAAGCTGAGGGGAGGTTGTGTTCTTCCCGTTTAGATCATGCAAACACATCCTCCTTGAATGCTGCCACTGTCAGGCCCTCCGAACCCTCACTGTTCCGAGAAACCAAACCTCTACCCCACCACAGGCCATTGGAATCACAGCATTTGACTAATTGCCTGAAAAAGCCAATACCCCATTCACTCTCTTGTTTACTGAATCACGTAGCCTATAATTTTTCTTCATCGACACCCCCAATGGATCTAAGGAGAATATTGTGAACTCTATCCAGGGATTTCTAAACTGTGTAGCCTGTGCTATGAATTTTTGCTTTCATGCTTTAAGAAATAAGTCAAACAAGAGTAAGTAAATCCAGTGTCTTCAGGCTGCCACCCCGTGAGACCTCAGCCCTCAGCAACTCTGGACTGGAGAAGATGGCGAGAAACATGCACCCATCTCAGATGAGGGCCTGGGTGTGGGGCTGGGTTCCCAGGAGCTGGGATAAGAATGTAAATGCTCCAGCTGTCAGAGCAGGAAGGATGAAGGAAGGAAAGTCTGTTGCCAGAGCTCAGGTTCAAGTTCTGGGGCAGCACTCTCACTCCTCAACATCCATGCATGCACCCCACAAGCACTTACTAAGCACCTCCTAAGTACCAGGCCCATGCTCGGCAGTTAGTGCATGTGGGCTGCAAATTCTGACAAAGTAAAAGCTGAAATAGAGGTTGAAGGTGGCAGGCAGAATCATGCCCCTCCAGAGATGCCCATGCTGTAATCCCGAAAACATGTGAATATGCTGCTTTACATGGCAAAAGAGACTTTGCAGATGTGATACTGTTATGGACCTTAGGATGGGCAGATTATCATGGATTGCCCAGTTGGGCACAGTTTAATAAAATGAGTCCTTGAAAGCTGAGGACCTTCCTTGGCTGTAGCCAGAAACATGGAATATGCCAAAGATTCAACTTTCCCTTGATGGCTTGGAGGATGGAGGAAGGAGCCACAAGCCACAGAACGTGGCGACTTCCAGAACCTGGAATGGTCCTCAGCTCACAGCCAGCAAGAAAATGCAGCTCAGTTCTATAACCCCAAAGAAATGAATGTGGTCAGCCACCCACATGAGCGGGGAAAGGGATCCTCCCCTAGGGCCTCCAGGAAGGAATGGAGCCCTGCTGATATCAGCACGGCAGCCTGGTGAGAACAATGTTGGACTCCTAGCCAACAGAACTGTAAGATAATAAATTTGTGTTGTTTTAAGCCACTACATTTGTGATAATTGGTTATAACAATGATAGAAAACTATCACTGGAACCAAAAATTCAAAAATAAGTATAAACAAAATCAAATCAGCAGCAGTTGACAATTGGTAACCCTTACCCTAACCCTTGTTAAACACTCTCTGGAACTTGACGCTGTCCGTCCTGGGTGCTGATGCATGACATAGACACGGGAGCAGAAGAAGACTGGGTGCTGGGTGGACACACATACCCGTCAGAAATGTTCATCTTTTTCCCAGTCTCTGAGGATCCTGTTCTTTGTTATGATCAGAGTAGAGCAGAGAAGAAAAAAATAGTGGAGTTAATGAGAAATAAAGCAAAATGGGTGTAGAATTTGCAGCAGCCAGCAGAGATCAATTCAAAGCAATGATGAGGCAAAACCAGCCCTTCTCCCACACAAGTGCTGGTTTCTAAGGCTGCAGTTCTTAACGCTGGTTGCAAATTAGAAATACCTGGGGAGCTCAAGATAAAAAACAAAACAAAACTGAATCTCATGTTCTATGCCTAAGGGACTGTGATTTAGTTGGCCTGGCCTAACGCTCAGGGACAGGTATTTTAAAAAGTCTCTGGGAATGATGTTTGAATGCAGCCGTGGTTGAGGATTATTTTGGGGGTAGGGGATGTGGGTGTCTGGTGTCTGATCCTTGAACTTTAAAGAGATTTTATATAAACTAAAGGTAGATGAAGGTCAATGTAGGAAATCTGGAGAATAAGATATGATTGACTGGAAAGAAACCTTAGCCCGGGGAAGACTAGGTTTGGAGGCCTAGGGCAGGAAAACAGGAGGCAGACGGGAAAAGGGGTCAAGCTGCTGTTTGCCATAGCTGGGTCTGCTCCATGGATGCACGCCAACACACCAGGACAATGCACACAGCAGAAACAGGCACCTGCCCTGCATCCTAAAACTATCCCCTTGTCCTTCCCTTTCCCAGTTCCACCCCTCCGCTCTTGGGACTCTGGTGTTTTGGCTGTGCCTTGCTCCTGGCCACTCAACAGATAATCCTGATTTGAGCTTGATCCCTGCCTGACCTTGACCTGCTGCTCACATCCTCCCAGACACAAAAAGTTCAGGGCTCCTCTCTATGCCTTTCCTGCAGGAGAAAATTGGGCACTGGGCATGGTTTCATAACGGTTTCATGCAAAAAAAAATTATTAAATTATGTGCTCCTGATAAATGCAAAATATTTAGCAAAACTGTTAAAATGGACCAAGCTCCAAATTCTTTTACTAGTTGATATGGCTAAAAAAAAAAAAAAAAAAAAAAGCGTAGGATCAATTGCTTCTGAGACCCACAGCAATTTAGGAGATATAATCACTTTCACTCATTCACTCTCTCATCCCAGAAGTGCCCAAGAAGCTAATATGTGTGCTAGATATGTGCCAATGTGCTTATGGACTAGACAAACACGGAACTTGTGCTGGGGAAACTGACCATGGGATTCCCATGTGCTGTGGTAAGCTTCAAGCCAGGGAAGTACAGAATGCTGTGGAAGACTTCTCCAAAAACACAAGTGTGAGCCAAGTTCAACATTGGAGGGTCAGGCTGAACCTAAGGCTCTTAGATAAGAAGTCTTAATAAATTACCCAACATCTATTTTACCTATAAGAAAACTCAGGTTCAGAGCAGGAATGTTGCCCAAGGTAACCCAGAAAGTTGAAAAGTCCTAAGCCCATGATGTTTCTACCATATCACAATATATCTCCTGCAGAGCTGCTGCGGGGAGCATTTGGTTCAGCAGTTCCCCCTTACACTGTGCTGCTTTCTGTAGGAGGGAAACAGGGCAGAGCAGGGTCCGTAACATCAACTCCTTGACCACCCCCGCTCCCCAGCATTCACGGGGCTTTGCAGCCCATGGCAGGGATAACCAGACAGAACATGGTATCTGGAATGTTATTTCTACTATTAGAAAAGAAATCTAAGCTTCACCCTGGATGACGGTGGGTTAACAGAGACTGTGGGAATTTGAAGGGAAGCAGGTGTCAGATCTCTGTGACCTATGAAAGATCTGGGCAGGGACAAGGGTCATGGGGCAGGACTCTGGATACAGCCCGCATGCAAGTTATACTCACCCTGGATCTTGATGCTCTGGCTACAGATCTGATGGATTTTCACCCATCCAGGAGGGTTTAGAACCATGTCACCCAGCTACACACAGAAATTAAGGAAATGGAAACAAGTGCAGGTCGCTCTAATTCCTATAGGCCTCCTCTTCCACTAGTCATGTCATTTCATTCATTTCAAAATATTAAGAACTTTATATACATCCCCTAAGAATTTGCAAATTAAAAATGAAATCTGGAGAAGGCACTGCTGAGCCTAAATGTTTGCATCCCTGACTGCTTGTTGAAGCTCCATGCTGCTTGATCATTACTCTTTTAGATGTTTTGTTGTTGTTAATGTCCAAAGATGGTTTCCTAAACATTACCATTTATACACATATAAGCACCACAAGATAATCATCATTCAACACAGACTCCCACAATTATTCATGTGCTGGGGTTACACCATGAAGGATCATTTGGTCTGATTAGTGATTCTCAGCTTCTAGTCAATTAGCTGAGTAATCTTTGCCTGACTTACTCTGTTAGTGCTCTGCACAGAGCGAGAGAAAAGTTCTCCAATAAGGACACTTCAGCTACTTTTGCATTCACGCAGCAGCAAGCAGTGCTTTGTTAATAAAATTTGCAGCCATTATAAATCCCTTAAACTTTCAAAGTTCATCTACGATAGATTTGTGATATCTATGATCCTGCTCAGCTCAAGCCAAGGGAAAGATAGATTTTGCATTTCATTTGTCTAAAAATTAAAACTTCATTATAGGAAGGAAACTTTTTTTCTATATTCCTATGGAAAAGGAAAGCACAAGGCAATTAGTGACAGGTCACAAATCTACTGGGGTGAGATAAGCCCTGGATTACAGCCTTTGCAATGCCCAATGCACTCAATTTCTCACAAACTCCACCAATAAATGATAATGAAATCATTTATGATAAAAAGTTGGATGTTCAAAGTCTCAATCCAAAATTATTCCATATCTAAAGAAAATTAAGAAGTATTAACAAATATTCACTGTAGGATTAATTTTGCTTTCCATTACCAAATCTACTTGTTGACTTAAGGCAGTATTTCTCAGAGTATGATTGTTTACCTTGTAACTTAGTTATTCCAGTTATAAGATTATATTATAGAAAATAATGAGAACAACAATATATATACATGTAGGTGTTAATTGCTGCAAAATTTATAACCACTTAAATACATAAAAATAGAGAAATGCTTGAAAAGAGAAGATTAAGGACCTCTGAAAATTTGCACCTCTATTAAAACAATTTATATGTATATATTTTTTAGTGTCAAAACCAAATTTTTCAGAACTCTGTAAATCCAACGATGGCTTGCAACAACCCAGGATGTTTTTATTCAAGAAAAACATCTGCATGGTGTCGAGCTTTGTGGCATTTTAAACTACTCTAGTCCTGTAATAACTTCTTAGCTTCAGTGATAGCCTTGAAAACAATGGCTTTTATTACTAGTACTGGAGGGAACAGAAAGAAGATAATTCCCAAAGCATTTTTATTATTTTACCTGTCTAGTGGTTTTCTGGAAGACCTGACTAGAAATGCCTGTGTTTATTGGTCATCCAGTATTGAAAGCACTTCCCCAATGATAGAAATGTTTGTTGACATCTTTATTGGTAAATGTTTTAAAGATATGACTAAATGAGGCAATAGATAAAAGGTGGCACAAACAATATAGCAACCAAAACCTTAAAGGGAAAAGCTAAGAAGATGTCTACAAGGGTTTTGAAAGCTCCTACGTATTCCTGGAAACACAGCAGGCACACATGTAGGGCTGTTCATATGATCAAGAAAATTCTGGCTAGGCGCGGTAGCTCACGCCTGTAATCCCATCACTTTGGGAGGCTGAGGCGGGCGGATCACAAGGTCAGGAGATCGAGACCATCCTGGCTAACACGCTGAAACCCCGTCTCTACTAAAAATACAAAAAAATTATCAGGGTGTGGTGGTGGGTGCCTGTTGTCCCAGCTACTTGGGAGGCTGAGGCAGGAGAATGGAGTGAATCCGGGAGGCGGAGCTTGCAGTGAGCTGAGATCGCGCCACTGCACTCCAGCCTGGGCAACAGAGCGAGACTCTGTCTCAAAAAAAAAAAAAA
Source organism: Pan troglodytes (assembly GCF_028858775.2). Taxonomy (NCBI): domain Eukaryota; kingdom Metazoa; phylum Chordata; class Mammalia; order Primates; family Hominidae; genus Pan; species Pan troglodytes. The sequence continues at coordinate 29,781,083 of NC_072411.2, read as the reverse complement.
AAAAAAAAAAAAGAAAAGAAAATTCTAAAAATTTCCTAAGCTCTCACCTCTGGCTGACCTTCAGTCTCTGAAAAAGCAGGAAGTAAATGGTAAGGCAGAGTTTTCAACTGCCTGTTTGAGTGTTAAAAGTACACTCCAACATGAATAAAACAACCCCTGGGAAATTTGAGATTTATTGGTTCCAGGCATTTAAGAAAATCCTGGTCCATTATTAGCTGATCACTAAGATAACCAAGTAGAAACTTCAGCATACACAATAAAAGATGCATTCTACAAATACTTAGTTCAGAAAATCCATTACACAAAAACCAACAACTGCAATGATAAGCAGCAAAAACAAACTCTGGAAGGAGAGAAGAAGCTTATTTCCAGATTACCATATTATATAATTTTAAATGCCCACATTTAGAAAAAATTGCAAGACATGAAAAAGAATTTTAAAAGTATAGTCAATACACAGGCAAAGCAGTTAATACAAACAGTTCCTGAGGAAGCTCAAGCATTGGACTTACCAGACAAAGAGTTTAAATCAACTGTTTTAAATATGTTCAAGGACCTAAAGGAAAGCACGTCTAAAGAAATTTTTTTAGAGCATGAGAACAATTTCTCTCTAGTAGGAAATATCACTAAAGAGAAATTATATAATTGAAGAATACAATTGTTGAAGTGAAAAAAAATCACTACAGAAGCTAAACAACAAATTCAAACAGAAAAGAGAAGCAGCAAATTTGAAGTGAGGTCAATTGAGATAACCCAGGCTGATTAATTTTTTTAAATAAGGACAAATAAAAATAGATTCTAAGACACACATGGGACACCATAAAGTATACCAATATATGGGATAATCAAGCAACTAGAAGGAGAAAGGAGAGAAACATACAGAAAAACACTTGAAGAACTGATGTCTGAAAATTTTCCAAATTTAATGAAGACTATTAATCTAAACATCCAAGAAGCTCAATAAACTCCAAGTATAATAAACTAAAAGAGATTCATACTTAAATATGGTATTATAATCAAAGCGTAGAAAGCCAAAGAAAGAATCTTGAAAGAAGCAAGAGAGAAGCAACTTACATACATGGATCCTTAATAAGAGAATCAGCTGACTTATCATCTGAAACCATGGAGCCCAATGGTCAGGAGAATAACATAACCACAGTGCTGAAAGAAAAACATGTCACACAAGAATCCCACATCCAGCAAAACTATTCTAAAGAAGAAAATAGAAATTGAGACATTCTGAAAAAAAAAAAAAATGGAGAGAGTTTATCACTACCAGACCTGCCCTATAAGAAATACGAAAATGGAAGGAGACTAGAGAGTAACTCAAATCAACATGAAGAAATAAGGACTGGTAAAAAATAAGTGGGTGAAGGGAGCTATATAGGAGCAAACAAAAAATAAGTTTATGCCGTATTTTGTATTTATCTTATTTTTCATCTGTAGCACCTTTTTTTAACTGATTTTAAACAACAGCTTCATCAAGCAATAACGATAAATCTATATTGATGCACATAAAATATATAAGGCAATTTGTGACAATAGCAGCATAAAGGCAAGGGTAAAGGGTAGAGCAAAGTTTTTGCATACAATTGAAATTTAATTGGTGGTAATCTGAACTAGACTGTTATACATTAATATAATAATTATAATATTCAGGACACTCATCAAGAAAATGGCTTAAGATATATAGTAAAAGAAATGAAAAGGGAATTAAAATGCTATACAAGGAAATATTTATTTAACTCAAAAGAAAGGGGTAATGGGGAGAATAGAGGTAAAAAGACACCTAAGACACATAGAAAACAATAGAAAAGTGAATGCTAACTTATGAGTAACTACATATAGAAAGATCAAAATGGTGAGATGGGGCCGGGCGCAGTGAGATGCTAACTTATGAGTAACTACATATAGAAAGATTAAAAGGTGAGATGGGGCCAGGTGCGGTGGCTCACACCTGTAATCTCAGCATTTGGGAGGCCAAAGGGGATAGATCACTTGACGTCAGGAGTCTGAGACCAGCCTGGTCAACATGGTGAAACCCTGTCTCTACTAAAAATACAAAAATCAGCTGGGCGTGGTGGTGTACACCTGTAGTCCCAGCTACTTGGCAAGAGAATCACTTGAACCCAGGAAGGGGAAGCTGCAGTGAGCCGAGATCGCACCACTGCACTCCAGCCTGGGTGAGTGAAACTCAGTCTCAAAAATAAATAAATAAATAAATAAATAAATAAATAAATGTTAAATGGGCAGAATAGACCTCTTTTTTAAATCATGATTCAACTATATGCTATCTATCTACAAGAGATTCACTTGATATTTAGAAAAAAATTGGTTGAAAGTAAAAGGATCGAGAAAGATATATAAGCAAGCAGTAATCAAAAGAGAGATGGAGTGTTTCTACTAATATTAGACAAAACCAACTTTCAGGAAACAATTTGTTAATGTTGACAAAGAAGAACATTTTATAATGACACAAAGGTCAATCTTTCAGAAAGACATATCAAACATAAACAGATATTTATTTCACAACAGAGCCCTAAAATAAATGAAACAAAAACACACAGAAATGAAGAAAGAAAAATAACTATACCATAGTAGAGACTTTAATAACCTACTTTACAAAAGATCACCACTAAAAAAAAGACCACCAGGAAAATGGACTATTTGAACAATATTACTAATCAACTAGACCTAACAAACATATACAGAACACTCTACTCAACAACAGAGTACTCATTTTTCTGAAGTGTAAATGGAACATCATTCAGGGTAGACAATACATTAGGCTAAAAAACAAGCCTCATTATATTTAAAATGATTGCAGTCACACAAAATGTCTCTCTAAACCACAATGGAAAAAAGTACAAAAAAAGAGAAAAACTAGGAAATTTATAAATACTTGGAAATTAAAGAATGTGCCTTTGAATAATCAATCAATGGGTCAAAGAAAAAAATTAGGAAATACTTCAAGATAAAATGAAAAGATAACATACCAAAATTTATGGGATACAACCAAAGAAGTATTCAGGGATAAATTTATAGCTATAAAAACTTCCAGTATAGAAGAAAAATGACCTCAAAGCAATACTAATTTTCCACTTTAAAAAAGGTAAAAAAAAGATCAAACTAAACCCAGAACAAGCAGAAAGAAGAAAATAAGAAAGATTAGAGTGAGGATGAACACAGAAAATGGAGAATAGAAAACCAAGAGGGGAAAGTCAGTATGCCAACAGATTTGCAAAGTATCAACAAAATTCACAAAATTTTTGCTAGACCTGCGAAGAAAACAATGCAAGGAGACTCAAATTACTAAAATGAGGAATGAAACAAGGCCGTTATTACTGGTTTTATGTAAGCAAAAAGGATTACGAGGGAATACTATAACACTTTTATGTCAATAAATAATAAAATGTAGATGAATTATAAACAGTTTTGGAAAGATACAAACTACCAAAACTGACTCAAAAAGAAGTAAAAAAAAACCTGAAGAGACCTATAACAAGTAGAGATACTCAGTGATCAAAAATATTCCCTAAGAAAAATCTAGAACCAGATAGTTTCACTGCTAAATTCTATCAAATACTTAAAAATTAAGACAAATCCTTCATTAACTCTTTTGAAGAATAGAAGAGGAGGGAATACTTCCAAAGTTATTCTATATAGCCATTTTTCCCCAATATCAAAACCAGACAAAGACATCACATGAAAAGTAAACTACAGACTGATGCCCCTTATGAATATAGACGTAAAAATCCTTAGAAAAAACTAGCCAACTGAATTCAATAGAAAATGAAAATAATTATACCCATGAGACTTATTCTAGGAATTAAAGGTTGATTTAACATGAAAACAATCACTTAACATAATATTTTAAGTCCTATAAATAGCATAAAGAACAAAAACCACATGATTATCTCAACAGATTAAGATGAAACATTTACAAATTTCAATACTTTTATGATAAAGAAAAATTCAACAAACTCGTAATAGAAGGGAACTTCTTCAGCCAAATAAAGGCTTTAATGAAAATGCATAACTAACATCATACTTCATGGTGAATGACTAAAAGCTTTCTTCCTAAAATTAGGAAGAAGACAAAGAAACTGCCCTCACCACTTCTATTAGACATTGTGTCAGAGGTTCTAATCAGGATAATTAGTCAAGGAAAATAAATAAAACTCATCCAGATTTTAAAAAGCAGTAAACCAATCTCTGTTTGTAGGTAATGTGATCTTATGTATCAAAAACACTATAGCATCTACAAACAAACAAACAAACAAAAACAACTGTTAGAGTCAGAAGGAGTGTAAAAAACAGGATTAGTATACAAAACCTAGTTGTACTTCTATGAAGGAGCAATGAAAATCTGAAATAAAATCAAGGAAACTATTTGATTTATAATTGCATCAAAAATTCAAGAAACATAGTAATCCATTTAACCAAAGAAGTGCAAGATTTATACACTGAAAAGAACAAATTATTGATGGAAGAAATTAAAGAAAATCTATATTAATGGAAAGATATTTTGTTTTTATGAATTAGAAGATTTAATATTAAGATGACAATACTATTCAAATTTATCTATAGATTCAATAAAATCTCTTTCAAATCTAAATTTTTTGGCAGAAATTGACAAGTTTATCCTAAAATTAATATAGAAATGGAAGAGACCCAGAATATTCAAAACAATCCTGAAAAAGTAGAACAAAATTGTATGACTTGTACTTCTAAATTTTAAAAATTACTACACAATTACAATAATGAGGATAGAAGAGTATTGGCAGAAGGATAGATGTATTAGTCAATGAAATCTCATTTAGATTCCAGAAATAAATTTGCATATGTATGGTCAATTGATATTTTACAGTAGGGCCAAGACTAATCAATGGGAGAAAGAATAGTCTTTTCAATCAAATAAATCTGGCACAACTGGATACTCACATGCAAAAAGATGAATTTGCATCTCTACTTCATATCATATACAAAGATAACTCAAAATAGATCAAAGACCTTAATATGAGAACTAAAAGTATAAAACTAAACTCTTAGAAGAAAATATTCATCCAAAATTTCATGACCCTGGACTGGGCAATAATTTCTCTGATATGATATTAAAACACAACAAACAAAGGAAAAAAATAGACAAATTTTTACTGTGGAAAACATGTTAGCGGTTCCTCAAAATGTTAAAGTGTTAACATATAACGCAGGAAGTTCACTCCTATGTATATACCATAAAAAGAGAGGGACAAATTAAATTTAACAGAGTTCAACTGAGCAAAGAACAATTCACTACTCAGGCAGGCCCCCAAACCAGAACAAGTTCAAAGCCACTTTGGGACTGCCACTTGCCTGGAAAACATTTATGGATAGAGAAAGGAAAATGATGTATAGAAAACAGAAGGGAGGTACAGAAGCAGCTGGAATGGTTACAGCTCAGTTTGCTTTATTTGACAACACGCTGAACAGTTAGCCACCTGTGACTGGCCAAAAGCCAGCTGCTGTGATTGGCTGAGATTCAGGTACTTGTTACAAGAGTACGTCACAGTCTATTTACACATCAAGTTAGGTTACAGTTGAAGGAGCACAGGGAACTTCACTCTTAAAATATGTCTCCCATAAAAAAAGGATGAGTTCATGTCCTTTGCAGGGACATGGATGAAGCTGGAAACCATAATTCTTAGCAAACTATAACAAGATCAGAAACCAAACACCGCATGTACTCATTCATATGTGGGAGTTGAACAATGAGAACACATGGACATAGGGAGGGGGACATCACACACCACACGGGAGCCTGTCTGGGGGTAGAGGGCTAGGGGAGGGAGAGCATTAGGAGAAATACCTAATGTAGGTGACGGGTTGATGGGTGCAGCAAACCACCATGGCATGTGCATACCTATGTAACAAACCTGCACATTCTGCACATGTAACACAGAACTTAAAGTATTAAAAAAAATTGTCAAAACTTATCAAACAGAAATATATATGTGTATCTCCCTGGTATAGTGAGCATTTTAAAATTAAAAGCCCTTAGAGATCAAAGAGACACTTGAAGAGACTTCCCCTCTATCTACATAAAGACGAGATGGACCCACCAAAGAGGAGAACACTTTTTATTTTTCCTTCCCCTCCTTGTTAGCTCATTATCTATTGCAGAAAAGAAGACCAAGAATGCAACTATGCCCAGACAGACCCTTTCCAAAGATGATGTCTGTCTCTCAGGCTCATTCAAATTCCAAAGAGAACCATTTACAGGTTAATCTCTGTTCCTTGATCTATTTATTCTGCCTAGAAATTATTTATTGCCCTTCAACAGAATTACCTTTAGTCCCCCACTCCCCACCCCTCTGAAATGAAGTTATATATGTATCTGGGCCCTGATAGGATATGGCATGATCACTCTGTGGTTCTCCCTCTGTGCACGTTAATACATTTGTGTTATTTCTCCTATTAATATGCATTTTGTCAGTTGATTTTTCAGTGAAACTTCAGAGGACAAAGGGAAATTTTCTCATGTCCCCTATACAATTCACTACCTATGGAGAAATTTTAGGCTGAACTTAAAATGTGTAAGAAGGCAGCTATAGGCCAAATTTAACAATACCCAAAGAGCAAAGAAAACATATATTTTCAGAAGAAGTAGTATGCAAATGTCCATAGTATCATTATTCATAATAGCCAAAACATAGAAACAACTGAGGAATGGATAAACAAAAGAGGAACAGGGAGTGACCACTAATGAGAGTGAGGCTTCTTTTTGACGTGACAGAAATGCTCAAACATTAGATTGTAATAATAGTTGTGCAAGTATGTGAATACACTGAAAAACATTGAACTTTATGCTTTATTTTTAAAATTAATTTATTTGATTTTTTTAGTTGGCAAATAAGAATAGTATGTATTTGTTGTATACAGCATGATGTTTTGAAATATGTATACATTGTGGGATGGCTAAATTGAGCTAATTAACATATGCATTACCTATTTATCTTTTTTTGTGTGGTGAGAGCACTCAAAGTCCACTCTCTCAGTGATTTTCAAGAATATAATACACTGTTGTTAACTGTAGTCACCATGCTGTACTGAATTATGCCTTTAAGTGGGCAGGTTGGATGCTATGTGGATGGTATTTCAATGAAGCGTCTTTAAAAAAAGAAAAAATGTCTGGGCATCATAAAGAGAAAATGAAGGCCGGTTCTTGTCAGTGTTCTTACCTGGACACTGATACTGGCTGAGCTGTAACTGGGTGGTTAGCAAGGTACAAAAACTGGTTAGCAAACTGAAGACGGGTTCAGAGAAGGGAGAGCAATTGTGGGAGGCACGGGTGGGTCCCCCAACTCTGAGGGAGACAGTCTGCACAACTGCAGTCTAGGATTAGGGTCCGCAGAGCCCTGAAGGACAGGGAGGGAAGGAACAGAGCACCTCGGGCTAGAAACACAGGGGAAGCTCTGGGGACAGCGTTGCACTGCAGGAGAACCTGTCTTCAAGGCCAAAGCCCATCAGGATAAAACAAAATGTATTTATTCCTGTAGCACTATTTGGCACTTGCTCTATTATAGAATTTTCACTATGGTATATAAACTCAGACCCAAATATCAACCAATTTGATCTGAAAGGGGCCATGCCCTGGTCCCATGTCTTATACACTGGGGTAAATTCAGGGTTATGAGCCTTTTTGTTTGGTGCAGGTAACACAGCTGCTAGAGGAGCCCCCGCGTCAGGAGACCTGATGGCATTCACAGTCAGGGCAGAATTAACTTCATCCCAACACATGCCAGATGTTACCTATCCTCTTCCTGCCCTCCTTCCACCATAGTCAAGTTGACAGCTTCTTGTGTGCCCACCAGGCCCATAGGTTAGACTGTAGCAACACCGTCTATTACATGTGTTTGCCTGGCCATTTCCCCTTCTCAGCTATTATCTATATAACATGTAAAGGAAGCCAAAAATATTTCACCCCAAAATATACTTCTCTGACATACCCTGCAGACACAAGAATACTCCTGAAAAGCTGTCTTTTGTGGGGGATATTTGCACCTGCGGAGGAAGTAAAGTGAAGTAAACAGCCGGTGCAAACAGGATTTCTCTTATGTCACCCCACAACCCTCCTGGTCTGCATCTACGAAAGATCAGCTGAGAGCTTGACACCTTTCAAGGTCTGACAGAGAAACATTTTCCTCAGACTACCGTCTATATTTTTCCTCCTTGAGAGCAGGACTGCTACCTGTGAAGTTTCATCTGTTTAGCAAGACCATCTTTGCCTCATACATTTTCCCTCTTCTTCTCCCCCCGCTCCCATAACCCATCCTGCAGCAAAACCTGTTTTGCCATGCTGCAAAATCTGGGAAGAGGTTCAGGAACTTTCAGGTGACCTCAGGCTTCAGGGGTATTAGGCCCATGACTGTTAGCCATCCTAAACACCAAAAGGGTAATTCGGTCATTGTTTTATGGCCATAGCCAACTGTATCACAGTCGCTTTGTGTTAATATGCCTCTTCCTCCCACCCACCCAGTGTCTGTCTTTTTCCCTTTGAATCTCACTTCCCACGTTTCTGGAAAACACCAGAAGTGGAAGCAGTATGGTGAGATAATATGAGTATAAACTCTGGCATAGGACCACCCACATTGGATTCCTCTCCACACTTACCGGCTGGATGACCTTGAGCAAGTCATTTTAATTCAGTGTGCCTCAATTTCCTTATTCGTAGATAGGGATAATATTATCTACCTCGTAGGTTTATTGTGAAGACCAAATGAGCTGATACGTGTAAAGTGCTTAGAATGATCTCATGTGTATTATCTATTATTATGATTATTTGTAAAATATCTATGATAATAGGATTTCCTTTATAGGGTTGCTATTAAGCTATTGCAGTGCCTTGTCATTTAAGAATGTGATAAATATTGGCTCTAATCATTTATCAACTATTGTCAATGCTACTTATCTGCACAAATCAGGAGAAAAATTAAATTTGCATCTATAAAGAACTTTTATTTCATTCCACTCTGTAAAAGCAAAGTCTAGAAATAGAAATACCCTCCTCACTTTGCCCTGAAGGAGAAAGGCTGGGCGAATCTTGGCTGCAGCAGACCGCATCACTACCATCTTTGATGGACTGCTGTGGAATGAGGAAGAAAGCAGTCAGCCACTCACCTAAGCTGTTACCAAGGCAAGAAAACTAATCCTAAGGTTGTCCCTCTCTTCCACTTTCCACTCCAGGCATTCACAAAAGCAGGAACTGTGGTATTATAAATCACAATTGCAGACCTGGCCCCTAATCATGAGACAGATGCCAAGTGGAAGCCTGCAGGCTCTGGAAGTACGTGGAAGTGGACACAAATCTGGGATTTCCTCTTCCTAAGCATGGGACACCAGGAAAATTCTTTAAGTTCCCTGAGCCTCTATTCTTCTGAAATAGTTACCTCTTGAATTTGTTATATATACTAAAGAAAAAAAAAAGAAAAAAAAACAGATAACAAACACAAAGTGCTTCAGACAGTGACTCCTATTAATGAGTGTTTCAAGGATGGTAGCTGCTTTTATTTAATCTGCTTAGGTCTTTAAAAGTCAAGATGGAAGACTCTTGGCTTCCTCTACCTCAATATTGCCCTCAGACTGTTTAGCTGACATAGTCCTGAGATTCTTCAAATTAGATAATTCCAGTATCTTCCACTCCAACTGGAAAATGTGAGGCTGGGAGGAACAGCAGGAGCAATCAGGGGACCTGAAGACAGATGTTGGGACTAAAAAGGCAAGGCTCACTGCCAGCGCTGGTGTTTTGGGCTCAGTCACCAGGGCGTGGAGGTATCCACCAGGATACTAACTCATGAAGACAAGGCAGCTGTGTGCTAGTCTGTTGGATAAGGTGCCCCACTGGATTCAGTTGGTTCTTCAGGTCTGAAGCTCAGGAAAATGTCCTCTGGGTTGGAGATAAAATCGTGGGTAGTCTTCACCTGGAGAGAGGTTGGGGGTGGTGGGGATAGAAGAAATAAGCACTTGGAAAAAGGCTATCAAACAGAACATTCTCCATAAGGCAGGGCTGAAGACAGGGAAAGTGGGGCCTGTGGAGGATACCAAGAAAAGCCTAGCCATAGATGCCAGAGGCTGAGGCTACACAGAGGCCAAGGGGGCGAGGTCAGTCCTAGGAAGGAATAGGGTCTCATGGGCAGCAGAAGCATGACTGTGGACACCAAGGAAATGAGGGAAATAATTAGTATACAGACAGGATTAAAGCTGTCAGACAGGAGAGCTAAGTCAGAGCTGGCAGCAATGCTCAGGGATGGTAGGTAAGAAAAGAGGCGCAGACAGCAAGACCAAGGAGGCCAGGTGAGGAGAACAGACAGTTGCATTTAGAAAAACAGGGCTTAGGCTGGGCACGGTGGCTCATGCCTGTAATCTCAGCACTTTGGGAGGCTGAAGTGGGCAGATCACCTGAGGTTGGGAGTTCGAGACCAGCCTGACCAATATGGAGAAACCCCGTCTCTGCTAAAAATACAAATTAGTCAGGCGTGGCGGGAGATGCCTGTAATCCAAGCTACTCAGGAGGCTGAGGCAGGAGAATCACTTGAACCTGGGAGGCAGAGGTTGCAGTGAGCCGAGATCGTGCCATTGCACTCCAGCCTGGGCAACAAGAGCAAAACTCTGTCTCAAAAAAAAAAAAAAAAAAGGGAGAAAAACAGGGCTTAGAACATTGGAAGTGAAATAAGGATAATGGCCTAAAATATACAGTGACATGAGAAATAAGAAATGTACTAAGTATAGGCTATTAAAAATGATCTTTAAACAAAAAAACAAAATAAGATTTCATAGGAGAAGAAATTAAGCTTGCAGAAGAGTTAAAGCTGAAAGAAGAAAGTGAGTGCTGTTGGCCACAGCCTCAGGGGAGTTACTCAGCCAGATTGCACCATATGTTGAGCAAGCATATTTGTACTGAGGTGGGAGGACACAGGCATTTGCTGGGCTTTTTTTTTTCTTTGCACAAATGAGTCTGTGATTGAGAAAATTTTTCCATGTTTCAGTGGCAAAAAAAAAAAAAATGTTCTTAGAAATGTCAATTCTTGACACGAATAAGAGGAAATTCTATTCTGAGGAAAAGAGCAAGAAGTCGTTTGCAGGAGACTTGAAATCTAATTTTCTCTTCTATGCAGTGGGTAGAAGAATGGCTGTGTCATTAAGTTATGAAGACTAAATGAGACAGTGATTGCAGACAGTGGAGGACAGTGCTCAGCATGCAGTAGTGGGTTATCAGCAAATGGTGTTGTTCCTTCTCCATCACATTCTAGTGCCACTGCCTTTCTAGACAAGAGTTACTTATGTAACATTTGGGGCAATGAAATGGACTAAATGATATGCCTTTTTAAAAAATTGAAGAGCTAATATGTACATGTGGCAGAGAAAACTTACATAGTATAAAATCAAACCTCTGTCCTTAAAAAAATCATGAAGTAAAAAGACAAACTGGAAGAGTATATCTGTATCACAAAAAATAATGAATATCAAAAGCTAAAGAACTTTTACACATCAATAATAAAAACCAGCAACCCAAAAGAAAAATGAGCTAAAGATTTGAAGAGGAATTTCACAGAATTTGAAAACTGAACGGTCAATAAACATGAAAAAATGCCCAACCATCTTAGTAATCAGAGAAATGCACAGTAAAGGCACAGTGAGATTCCATTTTACACCCATAAGATTTATATAAATTAAAAGTCTGCTAGTATCTGGTGTTGGTGACACATAGAGCAATGGGAGTTTTTATATCCTGTGAATGGAATTGTAAATTGTCTTTTAAAAATCCCATTTACTAAAATAAAACTTGGCATTATCTACTAATGTTGTGGAAGATTTTCTTTTTAGCTGTGACAAGTTTCTTGTGTCAATGAAAAGAGTAAAACTCTGTAAAATATTTAAAGCAGTTTATTCTGAGCCAAAGATGAGTGACCAAGGCCTGAGGCACAGTCTCAAGAGGTCCAGGGAACATGTTCCCAAGGTATTTGGGCTAGAGCTTGATCTTACACATTTTAAGGGGACAGAAGTTACAGGCAGGTATCAATCAATACATGTAAGGTGCTTCAATCTGGAAACCAGGACAAGTCAAAATGTGGGCTCCCAGGTTATAAGTGGCTTCAAATATTTCTGATTGGAAATTGCTTAAAAGAGTTAAGTTACTACCTAAAGACCTGGAATCGTTAGAAGGAGGAGTGTCTGGGTTAAGACAAGGGGTTGTAGGAAGCAAATATTCTATTATGCAGATGAAGTCTCTAGGCAAGAAGGCTTCAGAGAGAATAGATGGTTAATATTTGATAAGTATCAGACATAAAAAGGTGCCAGACTCTTAGTTAATTCTCTTCTGGATTAAGAAAAGACTTGGAAAGGGAATGGGATTCTCCAAGAATGTAGATTTTTCCCTACATGAGACAGCTTTGCAGGGGCATTTCAAAATATGTCAAAAAAATATATTTGGGGGTAAAATACTTCAATTTCTTTCAGGGCCTGCTATGTGTCATGTGATGCTGTACTAGAGTCAGGTTGGAATTTGGTATCTTATTGCTTGGTATGTTATGGCTACAATCTGTTTTGTCAGTGTTAAGATCTCTGTTTTAATGCTGGTCAGTTGTGCCTGAATTCCAAAGGGAAGAGGGCATAATGAGGCATGTCCAACCCCTCTGCTCCAGCATGGCCTGAACTAGGTTTTCAGATTTACTTGGGAATGCCCTTTACTGAAACGGAGGTTAATTCAGTTGATTGGGGAGCTTAGAATTGTATTTGGGGTTCACATTTGTGCAGATTAATCTTCATATTAAGAACAACAAGAAAAGCTAAATACTTTTTTAAAAATCTGTTCATGGCAGTGAAGGGTCTTGAAGACACTCAGGGTTTGATGATCAAAACCTTTGAGATAAGGAAAACACATAAAAGCTTAAAACACATAAAAATTTGCAGTGGCATTTTGCCCTCGAGCATTTGCAAATGCTCATAATGAGGCATAGACAGTGAACAGAAAGTGACATGCCTCCATCTTTCAGCAGGCTTGCTGGGACAGGAGGTGTGAGCTGAAGTTCAGGGCTACCAGCATACCCAGAATCTCAGGACCTTAGCAAGGCCATCTTCATGATCTCAAAAGATGAGAAGAACAGCACATTCAACCCAAAAAAGTAGAGGAAAGAAAATAACAAAGATGAGAGCAGAAAATTATAAAAGGAAAAACAAATAAGAAACAGAAAAAATTAAAAAAAATAAGTTGTTTTTAAAATGACTAATAAAAGCAACAAATCATGAGGGATTGATAGAGACAGAGATGGAGAGAGAGAGAAAGAGGTAAAAGGGAAGGAGAAAGCATGGGGCCCACATCAGGAATTAGCAATGACATTGTTAGAGGCTCTGCACGTTACTTTATGCCAAAATTTTGAAAATTCAGATGATATAGACAAATTCATTCTTTAAAGAAAGGTTTACCAATTGTGGCCAAGAAGAAATAGAAAATATGAAAAATATGAAAAATAAAAGAATCATTTCCAAACTCAAATTCATAAAGCTATCAAACCTAGATATCAGAATTTGACAAAGACATGGGAAAAAATTACAGGCCAATTCTCATTAAATTATCTCATGAACATAGATGTAAACATCTTAAACATAATAATCACAAACTGAATGAATCTAATAAGCCAACTTTTAAAATGTAATTCATAGCAATGAAGTTTGGCTATTCCAGAAATTGAGTTTATTTTAACATTAAGAAACTAATCAATATATCTCGCCACATTTATAGAAAAAGAGAAAAAAACATGTTCATCTCAAAGGACACAGAGGGAGCATTTTATAAAATTCAATGCCCACTTACAATTAAGAGACCTACAACAAAAATTATACTTTTATATGAAATATTAAAAGGATTACCATTGAGATAGTTTAAAAAAACAAAGGCAGTCACTTACATTCAACAACTGTATTGTCCTAGACAGTACAATAAGGGGAAAAGATAATCTAAAAGTACAAAGATTTGAAAGAAAAAAAAAAGGTTATTAATTCAAGACAGTAAAATTCTGCATACAGAGAATACAAAGGATATGCATATAGATTATTTGAATTAATAACTGAATTTAGCAACCATGTAAATTAGACTCATTTAGCCAGTATTTGCTGCTTCTGCCTACCTCCTAGAAAGGCGTAGACAGACCTGCCTGCCTCGATGATGGTGAATGTGCCGTGACTGGCTTTGGCCAATGGGCTGTGGGCAGAAGTGAGAGTGTGCTTAGGTCTTCAGGGCTTCATGTGTTTCGTGTGTTTCTATTCAGCCCTCTGAGAGCTTCTACCTCCTCCTGGAGAAGAACACACAGCAGGTCGTGTCTGCTGACCCAGCTTGTTCCCCAGCATGAGAAAATCAGAATAGAGCTATCCCAACCAACCCACAGACTCACTTAGAAGCAGAGCAGCCCTGGCGAATTCCACGTCCCACCACCTCAGGCAGAGCTTCGCCACCTTAACCACTGCCACTGAACATTGGGGTTATCTCTATACAGTATCCCTGTGCTCACAGCTGATAATTACAACATGATGCTGGGTACAATGTCAATGTGTAACATTCAATTGCAATTTTATGTACTAAGAAAAGCAATTAGAAAAGGACTTTGTAAAACATAATACCATTTGTAATAGCATGGAACCCGAATTCTGAGAAAGAAATGTAATGAAAGATGTGTAAGGACTCTATAAGAAAACTGAAATTACTAGAGGAAAATAAAGGCCTGAATAAATGAAGCAATAAGCCATTTTCACGTATTAAAAGCCTCAATATTAAAATGTTTCAATTCTCACCCATATTGATTTACAAATTCAATGCAATTCCAATCAATTTTTCATCTGATTCAAAATTTATATGAAAATACAAAAAATTGCAAGAATAGCAAAGATAGTCTTCAAGAAAAACAAAGTTGGAAGACTTGCACTGCAATATACTAAGACTTTTAATAACCGACAGTAATTAAAACAGTATAATATTGGTGAAAGAAGGAAAAAATAGATCAGAACAGACCAACACACACTAAGAGCCCAATAATAGGTGCTTTCATGCACAATCACCTCAGCAAAGGCAGAGGTGACAATGCGATGCAGTGTAAAAATTGTGATCTTTTCAAGTAGGCCAATTTGATATCCATGTAGGATACGACAGATGTTGACCTATCTTATACCCTGAACAAAAACCGATTCTTGATGGGTCATATAGCTTAATGTGAAAGACACACGCATAAAGCTTCTAGAAAGAAGTGTGGGAGAATATGTAAGCAGTCAAAATGCTTTAGCAGGATGTTTATGTCCCTAGCCACAAAGGAAAAGGTTGATACATTAGACATTAAGATTCAGCACTTCTGGCTATTAAAACACTATTGAGAGAGCAAAAAAGCAAACCACAATGGGCTATCTTTCTCAGTATACTGATAAAATTGAGAATTATTACACAGAAAATAAAAAAATCCTACAAAGCAATAAGTAGGAACCGGACAATCTCATATACAAATTGGAAAAATCTTCGAACAGATACTTCCTAAGTGGTTAATAGGCATATGAGACAGTGCTCACTGTCATTAGTCATCGAGGAAATAGAAAGTAAGACCCCAATAAGACACAACCACACACCCAGTAGTATGGCCAAAACATTCCGTGAATGGTAATATTAAATATTGTCAAAGATATGGAGGAAATGGATGTCTCTCTGTCTCAGCTAGTAGGGATATATGTGGAACAGTTACTAAAGCTAAATACACACAAATCCTGTGGTCCAGCATCACTTCCTCCTAGACTGGGGACAGCAAATCCATTTTAGGGAGGAATATATCTTTGCAGGCAGCAGAAACACTATCTGCAGATATCCAAAGGTATGCATACCATATTTTACCAAAAAAACACGTATGAGAATGTTCACAGCAGTTCTACTGGTAATAGTGAAAAGGGTATCTGGTTATAGACATGTGGAGTCACTGATATCAAACTAACTCTTCTGCTCTAAACAATCAAACTAACTCCTCTGCTCTAAACAACTATAAAAACTGCATTAAATATATAAGGCAGCAACCTGTAGACACTGGACAATGATCAAGTCAGAACTATAATTCTTGAGAGATGGAAAGCAGAAGACAAGAGTTCCATATTTGTTACCATGCAAAAGGGGCTTGCTGCCCCATGCACTGAAGCCAATACTACGACACTAGGTTTTTGAGAACAGAAAAATTTTTATTGCTAGTTGACTCAAAAGGAGACAGGACTCCAGCTCAAATTTGTCTTCCTGTGCTGGCTTTAAGGCAGCAATATTATGATTAAAGTTTTAGTGGGCAGATTCTGGGATTGGTGGGTGATTGGTGGAAGGAAAGGGGGAGATGTGGCAAGTCCTTGGGCATGCACAGTTATGGCTTCGTGCTACCTCATGGGTTACATGTGCAAATTTTGAGACAGTTAGTATGAAACATGAGGTGGGAATTTGGGCTGTGATGTCCATAAGCTGGTTCTGCTCAGACTCCAGTTGGCCATATTGGTTCCAGCAGATTTCAGCCAGTTTTGTTATCTTACAAGCAGAGGGAATTGTAGTATTTCAGCAAGTAATTTCTATCCTTAGCTGCTATCCTCTCAACTCCAGAATTTCTGTTAGTTACTTGCTTTAACTTCTTGGGGGCCCGGTTTCACCTTCACCCTAGCTTTCTCCCTAGATGCATTTTCCCAAACCAGAGTATAAGGAAATAGATGGTTTGCAGAAAGCATCTGTCTCATGATGTTCTATATCAATAACTCCAATATCTGCAGTTTTTGTGGGTCTGAGTTTTCTGTTTGTTGCTTCCGTTGACACTTAATCATACTGCTTTATTTCCTTTTGTCTTTGACTTTTTGTAACATAATATTTCTTAAAACATTATTTACATGAATTATTCAGAGCCTTTGTTTAAGGTCTTTTCCTCTAGAAGAATTTTACTTTACTTCTTTTAGGGCCAACATAGAATACAATTAGAATAAATTCTCATAATAAATAAGTTAATTTTGGTCACAAAGATTCCAATTCTATTTTGACACCCCAGCTTCTGGTTTAGAATTGTCTGGAAAGGCAATTTTTATTCCTTTAACCCAAAGCTGATGCTGAGGAAGATCAAATTTTCTGACAGTCTCCTTTTGTGCAGAAAGCTTTATTTTTTCATAGTTGAGTCACTGTGGCTGCGTCCCTCTGAGGGCCTCGTGTTTATGCAGGAATCTTCCATCCCACTCTCCCGCTTATGAACTCTACAGACTGTCTCCCAGTGCACAACAGAAGCACGGCGGGGGTAGCTGATTCCCACAGGGTAGCTGCCAGTTTCACTGATTTGCCTCTCTACAGTCACTCTTTCTTGTTTTGTGTCCTTTTTTGTTTTGCGTCCTTTTTTGTTTTGCAGGTGAGAATAAGTGCCTTGAAAGATTGCCATGTTTTTTGCTAGTCCATTTCTAAAAAGATTATTTTAAAACATTTTATATAGCACTTCAATAAAAAAAAAATTTTGTAAAAAGTACCATAAACAATTCTACCCTTCCATAATGCTCATCCCATTCCAGGGCACCATGGAAGTGATACTCAGGGAGATTTTGTTATCCAGAGCCATGTGGGAGGTTTTCTCACACCAAAAGCGGATATAGGGAGTTAAACCAGAGATATGCTGCTTCATAAGTAAACACGCAGGATCTCCAGTACGTCAGCTCCTTTTTTCTGCTGTGGAGTTCTTCCCAGCCAAAATGGCCAATACAAAATAGATTATTGTTTTCTTCTCTTTTGTTCACTAAAATAATATTTAATTACTGCAATAGGAAGTACATCATGTGTTTCAAAATTTAAAAGTTAAAAAATATACAGTAAATATTCTCCCATTGATTTTCCTGCAAACACTCATTTCTTCTCTGAGCAACCAATATATTTTCTAACATTTTTTGAAATATTTAAATATTTTTAAAAAGATAGAATTTTTAACACTTCTCAGTTCTAAAATGTTTTTTAGGACGGAACAAAGATTTAGTGAGCACCTAGTTTGTGCAAGGGTCTTTCTCATTTAACTACCACCAAACAGGTACAAGGTTAGAAATGGCAACATGAAGTGATAGATGAGAGCTTTTAAATAGTAAATCGAGGTATCACACTAAGCCTTTATGATTTAAAAGCACCATGCATGGGTGTTTCTCCACCACCACTGGATAAAACAGAATAATTAAAGTCCCTTATTGGAAGCTTCCAGACACTGATTCCACCGTCAGACCTTTAATTTGACAGGAACATCGATGTCCAGTGAAATCCAGAACTGCTTTCCTCCTTTGTTATGTGTTTTGGAGCAGTCTTAAGGAAGTGAGGCGTCTGTCCTGTGGCTCTCTCACAAACTGCACCTGCCATCCATCCCGGTGAGACTGTCCTTGGGCTACAGCGCCACTGGTCAGGCTCAAAGCGAGACATTGAATAAAGAAAGATGTGTGGTAAGCTGTGTTAGAATGACTGCCTGGCATCATTCAAATGACAATACACTTTGGAAACCAAATATGAATACTGACTTTTCCCTATATTGCCTGTGTGGTCATGTAGGAGGCACTCAGTCTTGCTGGGTTTAGTTTCCTCCTGTAACCTGAAGGGCTGGACCAATTGATGTCCACAATTTCCTTTAGGTCTCACTTTTTCACAGCAGCAGGGTAAAGATGTCCACTTAGCCTTCGGAAGAGGAGTGCTGTCCATTCAGAAAAGGCAGAATCTCCTGACAAGGAAGCTACAAGTCAAGGGTGGGACTATCTCCCCTTCACAGAATCAAGTTGACACCAGGGTGTTCACAGTTAGGAGTCCAAGACGGGAGTGCCCCCTTAGGATTTAGCTTGTCTGAAAATAAGTTTCCTGGAGTGGGGAGAAGTGGGGAAGGGGTTAAGTCAGGCATCCATTCAATAGCTGGTTTTATCTATTTTTTTCTGAAGCAAAACCACGGGTGGTGTAGAGAAAGATTTTTTTTTTTTTTTTTTTGAGACAGAGTCTCACTCTGTCGCCCAGGCTGGAGTGCAGTGGCCTGATCTCGGCTCACTGCAAGCTCTGCCTCCCAGGTTCATGCCATTCTCCTGCCTCAGCCTCCGAAGTAGCTGGGACTACAGGCGCCCGCCACCACACTCCGCTAATTTTTTGTATTTTTAGTAGAGACAGGACTTCACCGTCTTAGCCAGGATGGTCTCGATCTCCTGACCCCATGATCCACCTGCCTCAGCCTCCCAAATTTTTGGAATTACAGGCATGAGCCACTGCACCCGGCCGACAAAGATTTAAGAATCAGACATGGGCCGGGTGCGGTGGCTCAGGCCTGTAATCTCAGCACTTTGGGAGGCAGAGGCGGGTGGATTACCTGAGGTCTGGAGTTCAAGACCAGCCTGGCCAGCACGGTGAAACCCCATCTCTACTAAAAATACAAAAATTAGCCAGGCGTGGTGGCATACGCCTGTAATCTTAGCTACTCAGGAGGCTGAGGCAGGAGAACTGCTTGAGCCCGCGAAGCGGAGGTTGCAGTGAGCCAAGATCGTGCCACTGCACTCCAGCCTGGCTGACAGAGCAAGACTCTGTCTCAAAAAAAAAAAAAAAAAAGAAATCAGACCTGAATTCAAGTCCTGGCTCCACCCTACTTTTCCCACGTGAATTCTTCCAGCCTCAGCTATGTCAGCTGAAAATGAGAACTGGGTAAGCCTAACGAGGAAAGCTTTGTGCAGTGTGTGCCCACGGCATCTAGGATGTGCTCCTGCCTCTTGTGCACACTGGGTTCTCTGCTCCTGTGGACTCTGCTCTGGCATGTGACATTTGGTCCATGCCCCTGCTTGCCTGCCTCTCAGGCTTTGTTCACTCTGCTTCATGAGTACGCCTGCTTGGACTGAAGGACCTCACCTCTCAGGGAAGACAGTGGAGAGCTGCTAATAAGTCCAGATATCTGGGCTCTGCCTCCAGGGGTTCTAATGTCACTGCCCTAGCACTGGGGTCATGCTGTGAGCTGAATGTTTGTGTGTCCCTCAGAATTCATATGTTGAAGCCGTAATCCTGAATGTGGTGGTGTTTGGATGCAGGGAAGTGATTAGATTTAGATGAAGTTTTGAGGATGGAGACCCCCTGATAGGATTAATGTCCTTATAAGAAGAGGAAGAGAGACAGAGTTTTCTATCTTCCATACGAAGACACATCAAGAAGGCAGCTGTCTGCAAGCCAGAAAGCAAGCCCATGCCGGACACCCAATCTGCCAGCACTTTGATCTTGGATTTCTCAGACTCCAGAACCATGAGAAATAGGCATTGCTTAAGCCTCCCAGTCTGTGATATTTTCTTATGGCAGCCTGAGCTGACTATGACCGGCCCCAGTGATTTGGCCCCAGTGATTCCTTTATGCAGCCACAGTGTGGTGGGAACCACAGCAGTAGGGCCTCTAAAGGTTCTCAGAAGGTAGACGTCTGAATGAGTGCAGCTCTGTTCACCTGTGTGATAGCTAGATCCCAGGTGTCAATTAGCCTCATCGATCTCAGCAGTTGAATGCCATTCTCTGGGAGCCTAGGAGGAACAACAATAAGGAACCACAGTGACAGGGTTAAAGAGACAGCATACACAGAATTTAGCACCCTCCAGGAAAGCTGAGGACAATGGATTCCTCAGGGCTTGGGGAAAGGCACCAGCAACAATTTTACTGCTTTCTCTTGCATTTTAACTCATCAGAAATTCCAGACTACATTGGGTTTTCTATTAGGTACATGTACCTATTTATATATACATATATATATATATATATTATATATATGTATATATATACTTTTTTTCTCTTCTAATCTTTACAAGTATTAACCCAGGAGGTGGATATTACTATTCCTGCTCAGAAAGATGAATTAAGTTGTTGAAGATCATATGGGTAGAAGTTCAGAAGTAAGGATTCAGATACGGATCTTTCTCGTTTCAAAATAGAAGCCCTTTCTGCCCTGTTACACCACGTTCTGATCGCAGAGCAGAAAAAACAAATCGTTAAAACTTGTATGTTATATAAAGAAATAGAAATATTTTCTGCAACCAGTAACATCAGAGGTTTGAATTCTCACATTTCCAATGTTCTCAGTGAGTACAAGGGCACTTATAAAATTTTCAAATTCAAGATTCACATAGTTTTATTTTCCTTCTTGGATAAATATATCACTACAAACTGTTTTTGCATATTCAAACATATGCCCGGAACTCCATTCAGCCTGGATTTGGTAGGGTTCAAAGTTCTTTTCATGCCCTACTTTCTTTTCATGCCCTGTGGAATGGGGATGAGGAGCACTTACCCCATGAGGCTGTTGGAAGAAAACAGTCATCATTCCACATGGCTGCCAGAGCAGGAGCTTAAAGGACATGAGTCCCTCCATATTATCCCTTCTTTAGGTATTTTTATTTAAACAGATCCCCTATAGGAGTTTGCTTTGTTATCACTTGCCTATTTCAAATGGAAGAATGATTTGTTATCTGTGTAAACCCTATGTAAACCTTTAGCATATCTTAACATTTATCAACACAAATTATTCACCCAATTTTTTTTTTTTACACAAGACAATTGGCTAGGTGCTGAGGGGGCACGACAATACCTAAGGCATGCTTCTCATTCGCTCATAATTTAATTGGGGAGAAAAAATTGTATATACAAACAGAAGAAGTAGATAATGTCATACAATATGCCAGACTAGTGACAAAAGCAATGAGTGTTACTAGAGTTTGTAGGAAGGGGTAGGCAGCCTGTGGTGGCCTGAAAATGATGTGTGGCAAGTTGGAGCTACATTTGGGTGTTGAAACACACATAGAATTGGCTCAAAAATGCAAGTATAGTTTTTTTGAAAAGTCATTATAAAAATGATAGTAGTGAATTGTGTATTATTTTCAATATTAAAATTTTTTGATTGAAAAATATTTATATTAAACATTTTAATTTTTAATTGAAAATGTAAATTAAACAAAATTTTATTAAACATTTTTATTAAAAATAGTTATATTAAAAAAATTAATATTGAAAATAGTACACAATTTTTAAATATATTACATACTAATACACAGTATTACATAATAATACACAATATTTTCAATATTGTATTTCAATATTTTGTTATATTAAAATTTTTCAAGACACAAAAAAGTACAAAAAAAGAGAGAAATTACCCATCATCCACACTCTAATCACTGGTAATATATTAATGTTTTTACTCTTAGCCTTTTTTGCAACATATAATCTTAAAATTGTTAAACAGAGTTGGAATAATTAAATGCATGCATGCATATATACATTGTTAACCTTAAGTAATAAGATTCAGTAAAGAGAATTAAGTATAGAGCATGTTCAAGTGCAGAACTTGAGGATGGCCACCTGAAAGCCACAGTCACTCCAAACTAATGGGGTCAGCGTTCTGAAGTGTATCTTGTTCAGATACGCTTAGGGCAGCCCTCTCACTTTACTATCTGCTATTGATTTCCTTTGCTTCCTGGAGTGTCTGGTTTAAATGGCCTGGAATCTTAATAATGACTAATTATTTTGGCAATAGTATGGCTTCCGATAATTCTGAAATGAAGTGCCCATTTTTCATGGATTGACTGGAAGAAGTTAAAAATCCCCTTTGTTTCTATAACATTCCAAAGTCATGAGTTAGTCTGAAAGCATATCTGCTATCTATGTAAATATTAGCAGTTATTTCTCTTGCCAATTGACAGGCTGTAATCAATGCCGTTAACTCTGTTTGTTCAGTTGAGGTCACTTCTGGAAGATGAGCGCTTTCTGTTTCCTCAGTCAAAGCTGCTACAGCATAACCTGCCCTGATATTCCAGATTCATCCTTTAAGTAAGATCCATTTGTAAACCAAATAACATCACTGTTAGTAAGGGGGGTTTCTTGCAGGTCCATTCTAGGAGAGAGAAGCTGGTTGTTTAAGAATATGCAATTATGCATCATTTCATTTGAAGGCAGGGACAGAAGAGTGGCAGGATTTAGGTTATTTCATCTGGAGATTCTAATATGGAGATAAGAAAGAAGAAGAGCTTCATAAGAAAGAAGTCTACTAACTGAATAGCATTGAATGTGGTGCGAGTTTAATGTTAAACGCACTTCCACAGAATGTGAAATAAAGGAAAGATCCCATCACTATTTCTTCAGTTACTCTTACTAGCAGGACAGTAGTCGTTACTGCCTTCATACAAGGCAGCAATCCTCTAGCCATGGGGTCCAGCTGCTAACTACAGTATCTACAGGTCTATCTTCAGGTTGATCTTCATGTTTTTGAGTCAGAATGCCTAAGGCATTTTCCTGATTTTTATGAGCAATGAAAATAAAATATTATAATTTGGATGCCCCAATGCTGGGGCTATCTATAAGACTTTTGATAATTTCTTTTAATGTTAACTGATTTTCCTCTGTTCATTCCAGAGGGTCTGTCTTACCTTGTTTTAAAAGAGTATATAAAGGTTGAGTTTTTAAGAAGTTTGGGATCCAGTTTCTAGAGTATCCTGCCAACGTCCAAAATCCTGTCAGTTGTTTTTCAGTTTTTTTGGGATAGAGAAGGCCGATATTTCTTTTGTTCTATCTAGATTGATTAAAAGCCCTTCCTTTGATATTAGGTGAAATATATTGTTTCTGATGGAATGGAAGCTTTTCCTTTGAACCTTGTGTCCCTTTAAAGCTAATAGTTGTAATAAAGAAATTCCCTCTCCTATGCAGGCTTGCCCATCCCTTGAACAGAGAAGTAAATCGCCCATGTATCATATCAAGGTGGATCTCTAAGGGAATTCAACATCCAATATGTTGGCTTTTAATATTTGTGGAAAATAAGTAGGACACTCAGTGTATCCCTGAGGTGTCTAACTGTCCATGTGTATCGTCTGTCTTCCCACATGAAGACAAAGGGATATTAACTCTCTTTATCTACAGGAATGCAAAAGAATGCACTACACGGCTTTATTGCAGTGAAGAACTCACCTTCTGTTGGGATGGGAGTCAAAAACATATGGGGCTTTGGTGCTACTTGATGTAAGGACTGACTGTCTGTAATTGCTCTCAGATCCTGTACCAATCTCTATCCTTTATCATTTGGATTCCTTATGGGGAGGATACAGTGTTACATGGGCTTGTAAAAAGAATAATCAAGCCTATTTTATATCATTCAAAATTATAGGTCTTATACCCTCTGAGTCCTCTGATCTTCGAGGATATTGTTTAAGGTTCAGAAAAAGTTTCGATGGATCTATTTGAATTTTAATAGGGTCAGCCCAGATACTTTTCACAATACCAGTGGAGATGTTTGACCACAATTAATCAGGTACTATTTTTAATAGCTCTTATAATTCTTCACATCTTCTAACTCTAAATATAGTTCCCCTTTTTGGGAGAAAGAGATGTGGGTATTTTATAATTCTAAAAATCCTCTCCCTAACAAATGGATGGGGCTGAAGAAACCAAGAAAAAACATGCATTCCTTGTAGGGGAACTGCCTGCAAAACTATAGGTTGAGATTTATATACTGATATTTAAGTATTTGTTTTACCCCCACTTGTATTTTTTTCACTCCTTGTAGTAAGGTGGAATTTATCGCTGATAATGTAGCTCCAATGTCAGTAGGAGCTTGTGTTTGGTCTTCAATTAAACTAGTTTCAATTTTCCCTAAGGAATTAGTGAGGAGAAAAGAGAAGATGTCTTTTATTTCCTCAGAGCACCCCTGTTCTCCCTCTTCTTTGGCCTGTTGCTGTTCTTTCCATTTTTAATTTTATATAATCCTTTTTGAAATATCTAGGCTTTTCCCAGTAATTGCAAAGTGGAGGACTGGGTCAGTTTAGGAACTTCTTAAGCTGTTTGGGAGCTACAAATTGGTAGGACAATTGTTTAGCTGATTTTACTGCTTTTGCTTTCTGTTTAACTTTCCTTTCCTTTTCTCCCTTGGTTAGAGTGTGGGACACTAGATCAGCAAAATTAACAAGATCATGAGTTTGAGAGGTAGCCCAAAGGGGACATTCATTGTCTCTTTATTATAATTGCCAATTCTTCATCCAATCTGTTTACAAAGTTGAATAAAGGGGATTCAAGTTGATTTTGGTATGATTTTGGTGGTTAGTATAACCTTCTTTTGATAGGCCTAAATGTTATTTAAAGACTTTTGTAAACATCTTTTATAGTATGACACTACAGGCTCACTGAAATTTCATCAGCATTGTTGTATTTTTTTCCAATCAACTACTCTTTGGAAAAGTAAAGGGATAGTGTCTAGTAAAGCTGTGGCAGTATCGTTGGCCCATTCACAATGTGCTTCAGAACATTTATGGAAGTCCTCTGAAGGATTTCTCCAATTTGCCTTTGCTATCCAATCTTTGGCTTTACTTTCTGACACCAACATGTGAACCACTGGCCCAGTAATCACTTGATTAATGAATGAAAGCTATAAAGATAAAGAATTGCAGGCATGTTGGGAAAGTAGAATGAAAATGTTATTTTCACGGGGAGGATTGAAAAACATCGCGGACAAGTTTGGAATGGACTGTGGGGTGCCTTCAATACAAGAACGACTGGTAGAATTGTAATCCTTAAACCTAGGAGACCCACAGAGGAATTCTGCAAGGGCATATCACTATGAGACAATCCCCTGGGTAACTGTGAGAAGGTTGGAAAAGGCAGACTGCAAACAGATAATCCACTGGTGAGTTTGTACCACTCAAGAGTCACCCTTAGGCTATGCCAATTTTCTACGCATGAAGTAAGCATTTCCGGGATAAGGGTGAGGGTGGGGTGGAAAAGAGGCTGGGAAGAAGTGACCTGCAGGATGTAAGAATGACTGTATGTGGACAGAAGGAGTCCAGTGGGCCTTAGTCACCTGTCCTGGAGGACTGGGGTCCTCTGGGTGTAGATGGAGGCCGCGGGAAAGGAGCTGGTTGGAGCTGCATGAGCATGCTTTTTGGTGTATTGATGTTATATGGGCTGCTGGCATCTGGATCTCAGAAACTGACCAGAGAATATCTGGAAAGCTCCAAGTGATGAACTTTGCTTAATAATGGATGCAGGAAAGTTGAGGTCTGATTAAATTTGGTGGACTTTTCAATTTTAGGAAACAAAAAGAAACAAAAAAAGAAATAAGATGTTCACACAAAAAAATTATTGTGGCAAACAGTGACTATAGACAAGAGGGTTTTCTTTATTCGTTTTAGGGATTAGGAATAACCAACATAAAATGGACTAAAACTTGAAAAAAAATCTGTGTATTGCTGGGGCCTCCCAAGCTTTAAAAAATTTACTCCGTTATTATTTTCTAATCAATGCCCACAGCCATTATGCCAAACAGGGCTAGGGGGCTGGAGGACAGGCAGGAAAGCCAGTTCCAGGAGCTACTAACCATCTGTACAGCTGAAAAAAATTCATCTAATCAGCAAACAGTCTGGAAATCCACCAGTGAAACAGAGAACAGAAGATGACAGCATCAAGAAATCAGACGGGTTCAGAGGGAAAAGGTGCATCTGGGTCCTTGTCAGAGGCATTTGGCAAAATGCCAGACTGCTGCAGCAATCAAGCACTTCATGCCCCTACCAAGGGCATCACCTTCATGATCACAGACACAGATCCTCGTGGGGGCATCAAGCAACACCATCCAGACCACCCCAGCTATGTCACCAGTGCTGCACACCAGTGTCCATGTGTCCACATTCCAGGCACCACAACCTCACCTTCATGATATGGAGCCACACAAGTGGCTGCAGAGGGGTTGCCCAGTTCTCCTTAGAGGCCATCTTAGCACAGGAGAACTGAACCCTAACAGATGCTCTGACACCAGGCGGCTGGTGTGACCTTCAAAACGCTCAGGTCCAACTCATAAGAACAGGGTATGTCCTCATGAAGAATTGCAACTACAGAAAGCAACACATAAGCTAAACAACCAGGAGTGCACTCATGGCAGGGAGGGACCTTGTGGGAGTCTAGGGCAAGTAAAGCTGGGGCAATAACAGGCCATCGACTGAGATCGTGCTTGCAGCCAGGCCCCGCTGCAGCCACCCCGTGTGTCATCTCAACCGATTCTCACAGCTGCCTCCACCCTGCAAACAGGAAACTGAAGCTCAAATACATTAAATAGATGGCCCAGAGCTTGGGGGTCCAGGAGTTCTGAGCATCAACCCTCACTCCATCTTTGGCTAGAGAAGACAAAAGGGGCCAGACCCCTCAGACCCACTCCGTGGAGGCTCTGTGTGTGTGTGTCTGAGGATGCCGCACAGTATGCAGAGGACCTGGTGAGCGCTTCCCTCTAGTGACATTCCCATTTCTAATTTAAAGCTAGCCTGATGTCAGGAAACTGGCCCTGAGCCCAGGTGTGGCTGTTTACTAACTCTGTGGACTTGGGACATTCACTCTGCCACCCCTCAGGGTAGCAGGAACGAAGAAAAAAAAAACTTTGCTGCTGCAAAGGTGCTGGCACCTTAGCACCACCTCCCATTCCTGCACCCGGAGTCTTGGGTGAGAACCTAACTACCAGGTCTGGTGCTGCCCACGCATGGAATATGAATGCCCACTTTGGGGGCATCATGGCCCCACATACAGCTCTGCACATCCACAAGTCCCATCAGAATAAGACTTTGTTTTCCATGACATTCTCTCCAAAACATTCACACACTCTCACCTCTCCGGCCTCAGCCACAGAGCTCCCTGCTGACAGAGGCAGCAGCCTCTGCAGGGCAGCCGAGGAGCCTGGAAGAGATGACCACTTTCTGACGAGAGTACCAAGGCCCTTTCATGACACCCCACAGTCCAGCGTGCTCTAAGCCTGTTTCCTCATGTGGCGGATGGGCTCATGGTTCCCCTCCAGGTGTGCCGTGAGTGTGTGGATGAGAGGACGTGAGCAAAAGCCTGGCACACCACAGGCATGCAACATTAAGCAGCTCCCATTCACTCAGCCAACCTCCTGGAGCCCCCCCCGGGTATCTGTTTCTAGGGTAAGTGCTGAGAAGCAAAGACAGTTAGGAAGAGCTTCAACTTCTGAAGAACTCCCAACCCACAGGATAGGCAGAGAAGCAGATGGCCCTGGGACAGGTGACCTAAGGAGCACAGGTCAGGAGGCTCCTAATAGAAGATACTTCATGTTGGTGCATAAAGCCTCCCGCAAGGCACCCTCCCGGTGGGGCCCCCAGTACCTGTGGGTCTCTGCTCTCCCCTGCCCCATCTGTGGGAATCGGAAGAGCCTGCCAGCCTGGTGTGATTTAGACGTGGCTGGAATGCTCACTCCCTAAGCCTTACACTGTCACAACTCAACAAGACTGAGCGGTAAAAATGGACTATCTGGTGAGTCCAGAAATAAGAATAAAACTGGTTTTCTTTGGGGAAACGCCACCTTACACTATCAGTCATTAGCACCTTAAAGAAAATCAGTTCATCGTATGTGCCCATTGCCAAGGAAGAGCTTCACAGCTCCAATTTCTCCAGCCCTGAGAGGCTTTCACTGACTGTCTTTCCCTGGAAGGCTCCAAAAGTTCATATTTATATCAGGGAGATTCATCATTCTTTTCGAAGAGCAGTCCCAGGTCGCGTGCCTCCATTGTTATGACATTTGTCCTCAGAATCGCTCATCAAGACAGACACGGTAATGGTCATTTCAAACACAGCACAAATGATGCCAGTGGCAGAGGGGGGCCAAGACTTCAGAGCCTGGAGTTGAAGTAAGAAGCCAGGCTAGGGGCTTGTCACACCCTGGAGGGAAAATAAATAAAGCTGCAAGGTCTCGGCACACATTCCGGTCTTTGACTGATTTGTAAGCTCTCCACCAGAGGCTTGGCTGGTGTGTGAGTACTCATCTTACCAGCTACATCAATGTCACTAGGTATTGACGGTGATGATTCCCAAAAATAAATTACCTGCAAGAGAAGGAAATAGCAAAAGACTCGCAAATGAAATATCACTCATTTCTTGTCATATATATTAAAATAGATATAATCTATTCTACTTTAAATTAAAAGTATATCGGTTGAACTACGTACTCTTTTAAACCATTTTATTTGAAATAAAAATAAAGAAGTTGGCATAGCAAGCAATTTATTTGTGTCTTCAGAGAGGATTTGAGGTTTCCTGCTTTGAGGAATGAGAGTATCATAATTTTTTGGTTTTCGTTTGCCAACTTGACACTTCTGTCGTGGAGACTTTTAAGGGCAGAGAATGAGCCACAGCCCTCCAAGGACAGATCTGCAAATGTCTCTGTCATGAATGTCTGGCAGCCTGGCTGATAGCCTGGCTCCCACACCTGCAAGAAGTCGGGACTCAAGAGAATCACAGTCAGCTTTCTTGGCTTGGGAGGGGACGGCAATTTGCTCTTGAGAAATGTGTCTTTACACCAAAGTGCTCAACCTTCTTTATTCTGCCTTGTTTTGTTTTTTAAAGCACTGGCAGATACTGAAGAAAGAACCCGAGCCAGAGCTCATGTCAACATCCCTGTTGGCACGTGCCCTTTGACTTTCAGGTGATGGATCGGACTGCAAAACTACATGTGCACACACACATGCACATACATGTACAGACACAACCACACAGAGAAACAGATGCACACACAGACACACATATACATACACTCACTCACATGTATGTACAGACACAGACACACACAGACACACATTCACACAGAGACACACATATACATACATACACCCACTCACACATAGACACACATACACTCACACATATGTACAGACACAGACACACGTATACAGGCAGACACATGTATCCAAACATATTTACACACCCACTCACACATAGACACATACAGGTACACACACATCCACACATACATTTGCACCCACTCACACACACACACATACGTACACACACAACCACACACATACAGACACATGCACATACTCACTGGTGCACACATACATACATCCATACATATACACACATACACCCACTCACACGTAGGCACAGACACATTCACACATATGTACAGACACAGCCACATGCACAGAGACACACACAGACACATACACACAGGCACACACATATTCACACATATATACACATACACCCACTCACACAGACACACACTCACATATATATACAGACACAACCACACACATATACATATACACCCATTCACACACAGACACAAACACTTATACATATGTACATACATAACCACACACACATACAGACACATGCACATACATACTCACCAGTGCACACACACATACATCCACACATATACACACATACACCCATTCACATACATCCACACATATACACACATACACCCCTTCACATGCAGACACACATATGCACATACATATGCAGATACACACATACACACACCCCTAACTTCTCAATTTTGGGGTGTAATTTTACTGCTCTTATATTGTACCAAGAACATAATATGAAACCAGCCATATGAGAGGTGCAAAATGAAGATCAGCTTCATTATATTTGATTTCCAAAACAGCCAAGTTTTCCAGGGCAGAGAATCCAGCTCAGTGTCCCACCTCGTGCCCTCACGGGCACCTGGACCAGCCCCAGTGGTGCCTCCTGCCAGGTTCGTTCCACCACGGAGGCTCCCAGGGCCATCTCCAGAAACATCCTCCAAAACTTTTCTTTCCAGAGCCTCCCTTAGAAGCACAGTCAACAAAAAGATTTCACTGTGTCTCTAGGAGAAAGAGATCACTTCAGTTTTCATTCTCCGTGGAGTCTAGGCTGTTTTATAAATAATTGACC
This sequence comes from Pan troglodytes, assembly GCF_028858775.2. Lineage (NCBI taxonomy): Eukaryota > Metazoa > Chordata > Mammalia > Primates > Hominidae > Pan > Pan troglodytes. The sequence continues at coordinate 29,750,362 of NC_072411.2, read as the reverse complement.
CCATAGTGGGTACATGCCATTATACATTTATTCAAACCCGTATGCTAGAACTAAAATGTGTGTCAGCTGATCCCCACTGTACAGTGGGGAGCTTAGAAACCAAGCAAAGTAAGACACGGCATAGAGAAGCCAAACAAAGCTAAAGAGAAACTTTGCCTTGTGGCATGAGGAAGCAGGGACATGGTGAATTAGAGACGCCATTGCATCTCCTAGAGAACTGCTCTCAGAGGGCTCAGAGAGACAGGTACCAGAGCCACGACACTACAAGCAAGCTAAAGGCCCATTAGGATTGGAGCACAGTTCAGGACTATGGTGCTATCACACTGCAGGATACAACTCAACCTTTACAAGGCACCAGATAGATAGAGTTTAGAATATTTTCCAACTTATCACTGATTGTAAAAGGCAATATGTGGAGACATGAAGAATGATCCTATTTATAAAATACACATGTGTATATGGACATATATTTTATCATATTTACAATTTATATTATATAACACATTGTATGTAATTACATATAATGTAATACTAATATATAAGGTGTGTGTACATAGATGTTTATATAAACTGTGTGTATGTTTATAATGTATTTAATACCAATCTAGATATCTTTCAGGTAAAGGTATGCTGGAAGTTTGTAGTGAAGAAGGATAATTTTCACACGTTGCATTTTGAACTTTTGAAATGACAATGTATTTATATGTTATTTCACTAAATTATTAAAGGTAGAAGTAATTTACTGTAGATAAAAAGTTTGCAAAATTGTAATCAATTTCTTTAGTTACCAGTTGTAAAGTATCTACTGCGTATAAGGGACTGAATGTAAGTTATTACTGATTTTCATACATGACAGGCAAAGGGAATATTGTCATCCCATTTCCCACATGAGGGATCTGAGGCTCAGAGTTAAAGGAATTTGCCCAAGGACACAAAACCAGGATGGCCACCCAGGGCTGCCCACTCTGTGGCCTGGGCTCTTTCTATCTTATGCAGCCATGCTTCTACCAGGTGCTCCATGGATGTGCTGATATTTTCAGGAGCATAAAACCCAAATGCTCGCAGTCTAGCATAAGAGGCTTAAACACGAACACAGGAAGGGCTTCTTGGTGCAAAGTTAGGACGCCATAAAACTTAATCCTGGAGTCTTCCCATTTTTATTTTGGAAGCTCTACTACAATCTTAAACTCTTGGCTCTCCCAGAGTCCTATTTCACAGTCTTACCCAGAAGGTTGTGTTCTCAATCACTGCCCAAGTTAAAAGGGTCTGATGCAGAGTATGACTTTATTATTTGTCATATTTCTCATTCCCTCCATTCCACCAATATTTACTAAGTTCTTATATTCAGGGCATACACTAAGTAGTGGGCCAAATATAAAGAATATATTATCCTTACCTTCAAAGAGTATAATGTGCATCGAGAAACAATTTAGATTCCATTAAGTCACTAATGGACTCATCTATGTACATGTAAATGCATCTATGTACTAAACAACATGCTAGGAATGGGGCCACATTAAAAGCTTAAGGAGCTTAGGCTAAAACAAAAAGTAATTTGGCCTCTATAGCATTTACTATTTTATTATTTAGCAAGCTAGTAATTGAGGAGCACTTATTCTGTGACAGACTCTTTGCTAAATGCCTGGGAAGCCAATGTGCCATGCATAGCCCTCATCCTCCCAGCAGACACAGGGCAGGAAGGTCAGCTGACAATGGCAGCAATGGGCTCTTATTTAGAGCTTAGGCGTGCGCTTCAGCTGCTCCTGGAGTAAAATGCATGTGCAGGGCAGTTAGTGCACTCTGTGGGAGAGGCAGGAGTTACCAAAGAACAATATTGTTTAGCCAGTTGCCTGTAGGCAGCACTGTTTAGAGATGACCTTCATCAGCCCCTTATGTGTGTTAGGCTGTGTCCTAGACATCTGCCCAGTGCTCTGCAGATCCTTCCCACCCGCTCTGATGTGCTCAGGCTCCAAATGACCCACAGGCTTTCCTGGTCCAGGGCTTGACCTCCTCCCAGCTGAGCAGAACCTAACATTCCCGGGTATGAGCCTAACTACCCTTCCGGATGACAGTGGAGTCTCTTCACCTGTGCTTTCTAGGCTGGATTCACAGAATCGTCTGTCTCGCCGATTCCACCATGTATTAGCTTTTCCCAGCCCCACAGCAAGATCTGTTATCTAATTCTTGCCACAGTCAAATTCACTGTAACTTCATCTCATCATTTCCCCTCCAGCTCCTTGCCCACCCCTTCCTCTGGATCCCATGTGGCTGCCTGGTCTACCATCATGGCAGAATGCGAGTCTCTACAGAACTGAACACCCATCATGGGGAGGCTGCTGTGATGACTCAGGAAATGCTTCCTCCTTCATAATATTGAACCCAGCTTCATGATGTTTAATATGATTACTATCTTGCTCCATAACAGAGTCTTTTCAGCATGGAAAAATGTCTTCGATAACAGCATGAAGTGTCTCAGATAACCAACATGAAGAATGCCACATAACAAAGGCACCAAATAACAAAATAATCTGTTTTTCCACTCAGATGCCTTCTAATATTGCTCACACTTTTATGAGAGCACAACAATGTCCATCATAAATAATGCAAAGGCTTGGCATGCCCTGAGCTCTCTGTCACCAGCCAGGACTGAATTGCAGAGTAAAAATATTTCATTTGGGGTACTCTGTACACAGCCATATATTTGTCAAGGTTTTATAACTCTTAGGACTCCGTGAATATAATCAGTCCTGCATCCTCTCACTGACTGAGGATATCAAAGTGTATGTGAAAAGGCAGGTCTGACAGTGCCCTTATTCTCTTTATTGTGGTAGCGGTGTTTGTGCCACTCTAGTTAAGGGTCTGCCAGCAGTTTTATTGGGTACCACGGTTGCAAGAGTTTCTAAGTTGGCTCTGAAAAAAAAAGTTCTTTTAAGATAAAACTTGTCATGCTAGGATACATTTTTTAACTGAATTTCTACAATTTGATATGGCCATTTGAAAAGCGACAGCATTTTATGATTCTTAAAACCCACTTGGCTCATTAGATTACACTGTTACAAGAGGTCCTAAACCATCTCACCCTTTATCAAAAATAAGGTATGGAGCAGCAGAAGCAACTCATCTCAGCCCCTCTTCCCCACGGAGATGTTCTGAATGGGTCACTCTCAGACAAAGCACTGAATCTTAGGACTGAGATAGAACAGGGATGTTCCTGTCATCCATTTTCCTGCTTATGGTTGGAGAAAAATATTACTTAATTGAGTAACATTAAAAAATCTAGTTTTAAAGTCATTCAGAGAGAAAAACAGAAAAAAAAAACCTTTATCCATCTCCTGTTGCCAGTTCCAAATTTCACCCTTCGTCTCAAAAAATATGTTCTTGCATATTTAAACTTTACCCACAGCATAGGCCCACAAGCTCTGCTTCATCAGCCAGCCCACAGGAGACTCCTAAAAGTGACTCCAAAACACCTAGTGCCCATTCATCAGTTCATGTCACTAGGCTTCTACAAGGATGGCTGGGTGGATGGATAGATGGATGGATGAACAGACAAACGGATGGACTGATAGATGGATAGATGGATGGGTGGGTAGATGGGTGGATAAAAGAATGGATGGGGTGGGTGGAAGGGTAAATGGAAGAATGAATGGATGGGTGGGTGGATGAATGGATGGATGGATGGATGATGGACAAGTAGATGAACAAATAGGTGGATGGATAGGTGGATGAATTGGTGGATGGATGGATGGATGGATAGATGGACAGACGGATGGATGACTGCAGAGCTCAGCAGCTGAGGCTTTGAAGCTTGACTTCAAGCAAGTCAACTTTTATCTCCATATGCTTAACCTGCCCCCTCCAAGAGACGCAGGTGTAATCCCTGCACCACAGACTAGCTGTGATGGTAATGCACACATGAGAAGCACTAACACAGATGCTGACTCAGCTCAGGAACTAGCTCAGGCCTGCTGCCACCGGATCACCATCACTACCAATGTGAGTATGTTACACTTTGCTGTCCTGTAGCCATCAACATTTCCAGATGTTCAACACTTCTGTACAAAGCATCTTGGTCATCTTACCAAGTAAAATCATTCTGGTTTCCAGTGATTTTGCTTTCTTTTCTAAGCCTCTCCTCAGACTCTCCTTAACACACAGGTCCTGCACATTGCTCTTCCCTTGGGTAGATCAGGACTTATTGAGAGAGAGCTCAACTCCCCAGCAGGCCTTTCTGGTGGGATGCTGAATCACGGCTCTCTCTGAACATTCATGACTCAGCACTGAATTGGATGTCGAGTTAAACGTATTTTGCCAGGCACGAAGTCAGAGCTTTATTCCAGGCCTTCGGGTCTGTTAAACTTCCCATGACCAGCCCAGGAAACAGGGCTGGAACAAGCTACACTTAGCTTCTGGAAGTCAGATTAATGCACAGACAAGACATGGCTTTGCCAGACTGGCTGTCCTGGCTGTGGTGTCACGCTTGGCTTGGAGTGGTGGCGTTACTTTGAAGCACCCCTTGCCTTCTACCTCCGAGTTCACCTCCTATAGGATGTGGGGCTCTTGCACATTTCGGTCTTCATCTGGAATGTATTTACAGAACAGTTTCCAAATATATCAGAAGGGGACTTTTAAGATATATCTCCATCAGGTCTTTTCTAAATTTGATTACATATGGGCTTCTTCTAAATAATTCAACAGAAAAAGAAAGCTCACAGCTGATTTGGCTTTAAATGCCATCCCAGGGTATAATGCCAGGCACATCATATCTGCTCCAACATTTTGATGAATGAACCAGGGAAAAAATAACAAAATTCTTATCCTTCAGTATAATGAGTTAAATTTCTGGTCCAACATGAATGTATCAGGCCACAAGCCTCCTCTCTGCCTTACCCTATTCCACTTTCAGGCCCCCTAAATCTAGCTCCTTGGAGTTTCTGCACTCATCTGTTTCTGCCTCTACCACTAAGCCAGGACTCAAAATCCTATTTCCTAGCAAAGCAGATAAAGCAGCAGCCACTGCAATGACCATCTTGAACCTGGTCCAAACACATGAGGCCAGCAGGGCAATGGTGTGGGAGCCACGTTCTCATTGTGCCTGTGATCTGCAAGGGCAAGTTAAGATCCTCCCAGGCACCTGGAAGCAGCCCTTCGGCATATGGGAAGGAAGACCTGCCGGTCTTCCCTGATTCCAACCCCTGTGAAGTTTAAGCTTTCTTTATAGAGGACAAAGTTTATTTCACTGGTCCCAGAATGCAGGATAATCCCTGTGGCTACGAAGCAGCAGCCTCTGCCTGTCAGTGTAACACACAGCCATCCAGTAATGGGGCAGATAAGCAGATATCATGGAGCCGTTGAGCGGAGGTTTGTGGGTTTCAGACAGAAGTGAAATGCATTACACTGCTAGAAGAGACTATGAGTCATCTTCTCTGTTTAAAAACCAATGCTATATGCATTTGTCAGTTGTCAGAAATGTACTATGGTAATGCAATACAGTCACAGTTGGGGAAACTGGGTGTGGAGTATGTGGGAACGCAGTACTGTATTTGCAGGTTTTCTGTAAGTCTAAAACTATTCTAGAATTTTTAAAATGTATTTAGAAAAGAAGACTGTGGGCCGGGCACAATGGCTCACGCCTATAATCCCAGCACTTTGGTAGGCCAAGGTGGGCAGATCACAAGGTCAAGAGATTGAGACCATCCTGGCCAACATGGTGAAACCCCGTCTCTACTAAAAATACAAAAATTAGCCAGGCATGGTGGTGCACACCTGTAGTCCCAGCTACTCGGGAGGCTGAGGCAGGAGAATCACTTGAACATGGGAGGTGGAGGTTGCAGTGAGCCGAGATTGCGCCACTGCGCTCCAGCCTGGCAACAGAGCGAGACTCCGTCTCAAAAAAAAAAAAAAGAAAAGAAAAAAAGACTGTGACAGGGGAACACTTGAGGCCAGGAGTTTGAGATTAGTCTAAGCAACATAGCGAGACTCTGTCTCTAAAAACCTAAACTAAAGTAGCCAGCCATGGTGGCGTGTGCCCTGTGCTCCCAGCTACTTAGGAGGCTGAGGTAGAAAGATTGGTTGAGCCCAGGACTTCAGAGTTACAGGGAGCTATGATCATACCACTGCACTCCAGCCTGGGTGACAGAGCAAGACTCTGTCTCTAAAGAAAAATAATAAATAAATAATAATAGTCAATCTATTTTCTCCCAGGAGGGTTATTTTTTGCATAGCTTTGTAACGTTTTTCAAAGTTTGAATAATGTTGTATATACAATTTTGAGTACTACCTTTTAACCTTGTCTGTGAAAGTCAGCTATTATTGTAAACTATTTGAATACATTATTTTCAATGGCCTGATCATGATCATTAAACAGATGTTTAATAGTTTAATTACACATGTCTTTATGTTGAACACTTTACAAAAACAATGTTTCATGTGAGATCTTTGTTTCTATGGAGAGCCACACTATGCCAGAATATATTTCCTTCCACGTCTAATGCACTGAAGGGTAGGGCCTCACCAGACTGGGTTGCTCATGGTAAAGCTGGCCTGGGTTTTACTATCTGGGCCAATTTCTTCATAACGTTGGATGACTCTGTGACCTGGCTGCCCTCTGCCAATGGCACCCAGAAGTTTGTCTGTCTCTTAAGCCAGAGGAGGTAAAATAACCACCCAAAGGACACGTTTCACAGCTGGAGTGCTGTGTCCAGCAAGCCCAGACACCATCCCAGATGCTGTATTGGTACCAGGCTCCCAGCACAGGAGACTGGAGGCAGGAGTCCACCTTTCACAGGCAGCTGAGAAAGGGGAATCAGACAGCAAGGCCTGCTAAGGATGGCACCAAGATGCCGCCACCTATATTGTGATCTTCTAGTGGGGAGAGCAGCCCTGGGGTGGAAGTTAGGAGGCCTGAGTTCTCACTCCCACATTCTTTCACTGTATTCAACAAGTTAGTGAGAAACTGCTCCACGCCATGCCATGTGCTAGACAGGAATGCAGACAAGAAGACAGTCTTGGCTTCCAAAAATGTCTAGGCTGATTTTGTCTTCATTTTTCTTACCACCAATCTTGTATATTTTCACTGAGGTACAAGTGAGGAAATCTCGAACTCTTTGGCCTTGACCCCACAGACCCCAGCGTGGCTATCTGCATGCCTTTCGTTGGCAGCTCTCGCATGCAAAGCTGCCACTCATTGTGGCATTGGGCCCTGCTTACCACTCTGTCCCTGGCAAACCAGGCAGGAAAATGAGGAAACCAGCCACAGGTTGGACTTAGGCCACAGGTTGCTGCCACTGAACTTTACTGGGCATGAGGGGATACTACGGCATGTCAGAGAGGATGGAGCTGCCACGTATCAGCTGGGACAAAGGAAGTCCAAGAGAGCAATAGAGCCCGAATCGCTCTCCTGCTGAGACCTCTCCACGAGACCATTTGGTCTGGGTAGCAGGATTGTTTGTCTACTTTATACACCCTCTTCCCCCTTCCAAGGTAAATACTGTCCTGGCTATTTAAAATTGCCAGTGACAATGTTGCTTTTATAACAGGCCTGACAGGTTCTGTATCCCAGTCTTTGCTACAATTTTTGAGAGATAAAAATGGAACTGGAGTCCTCAGAAGGGCCTATTTTGTGCCCTGATGGCAAATGAATTAATGGAGTGATGTGACTTGCCTCCTCCCTTAGCCCACCCCCTAGTTCATCCCTAATGTCCGCCCTCTCAAAACCATTCACGGGTATAGGACCAGTGAGCTGTATTTCTTGATGTTCATTTTTTTTCCTGGCCGTTCCAAGTTTGTGTGGGGCAGAGATTGTTTTTCATGCTGAGTTATAGTCTACTGGAACTGTTACCTGACAAGAGTCTTTTAAGTGGAATTGCACTTGTTACTGCTATAATAAAATCCATCGAGAAGATGAACAGCCAGCCATTACAGGCTCATCTCCTCTTCTTTTCAGGTGAAAGTCTCACACGTGGAAAGTTTTACAGCACATTAACATTTTTAATGTTATCCCAGGTTTGCAGTTTTAATAGCCAGGAGAGCTCTTGAAAGGCCGGTGGAAAGCCCTGAGGCAGAAGCAGATCGGCGCCCCACAAGGCCAGTCCTCAAGGCAGGCAGTGGTGTTGTGGCCTGTGGAATCTTCCTCCTTCAGTGCCTCACGGGCCAGCCTGCGAGGGGCTGGCACAAGAAGCCCTGTCTCCAGGAGTCCTGGGCCAGCAGGGGGGCAACTGAGCGTGGGGCAGGGCAAGTCTGTCATATAAAGATGGGGCTGCGGAGCTCTTGCACAAGGGTGTCATATAAACTTCACCATGTAGTAACTGGTTTGAAGCCACTGACTCTAGCACGGTGTTAAGAAGGATTCTGTGAGCCCGGGAGCGGTGCCTCATGCCTGTAATCCCAGAACTCGGGGAGGCCGAGGCAGTTGGATTGCTTGAGGTCAGGAGTTTGAGACCAGCCTGGCCAACAAGTCGAAACCCCATCTCTACTAAAATATAAAAATTAGCTGGGCGTGGTGGCAGGCACCTGTAATCCCCAGCTACTAGGGAGGCTGAGGCAGGAGAATTGCTTAAACCCAGGAGGCAGAGGTTGCAGTGAGCTGAGATGGCGCCACTGCACTCCAGCCTGGGCAACAGAGCGATACTCCGTCTCAAAAAAAAAAAAAAAAAAAAAAGAAGAAGAAGAATTCTGTGATTCGTCTGTGCTCAGCAGAAAACAGGGCCTCTGTACTGCGGGTGCAAGAACGAGGGAGTCTAGGTGCACACGCCTCTCTGCCCTGAACTTGCCATCCATACCAAGGAAAGCAGACTGTATGCTTCCTACTCTCCAACCACATAAAGACAGAAAAACTCAGCACATGCAGAAACAGGGGCCTGCTCTATTCTGGTGGAGCCACTCCAGGCCTCGACTGTGCGTAAAGGGTGGATTGTCTCACGAGGCACCACGATGCCGCGGGCTACACCATGGTCTTCCAGAGGGGACAGCAGCTCTGGGATGGAAGTTAGGAGGCCTGAGCTCTCACTCCCTCATTCTTTCATTTTAACCAATAACAAGTTAGTGAGAAACTGCTCCATGCTGTGCCATGTGCTAGACATGAAAGCAGACAGGAAGAGAGTCTTGGCTTCTAAAAGTGTCTGGGCTGGTCTTCATTCCTCTTGCCACCAACCTTGTGCACTTTCGCTGAGGTGCCTCAGGAGGAAATCGCCAAGTCTTCCACTCAACAGGAATGTATAGAGGATAAGGATGGGTCAGGCACCAGGAAGGAGTGGGAGACCCAGGGCACATCTTGACCTTCAGAGGCTTAGAGCAAGAAAGCAGGCAGGTGTGTAAGGCACACAGATGCTCTGCAGGAATCTGCAGAGAGAGCTAGGAAGAGAGGAGGGGCACTACCTGGGGACAGGGTGGACAGGGTGCTAAAGGAAGGCTTTGCAGGTGCCCTTGAGCTGAGCCTTGATAGGTGGAATCAGCACTCTTCATGCAAGGAATCAGGCAACGTCAGCAGGAAGAGAAATTTCAGCAAAGTTCCAAAGGTGTGGAAATGAATCAGGCCTGAGCAGCCTCACAAATGTTTTTGTACAGCTGGAGGTAAGCAGCAGCAGCATCTGAGAGGAGCTGCAGAGGGGCAGGGGCAGGTCTGAGAGCCCTTGCCACAAGGTCAAAGTGTGTGACTTTGTCTTGAAGGGCAGAGCGCAGTCTGCAGTCCCATGTTGTCTTAGAAAGCATCCTTACCGACAGCCTGCGAGACAGAGGGCTGAAATGTGCAGGGCAGGAAGGCCCAAGAGTCTGCCCGTGGCTGCAGTCCAGGAGGGAGAGGACTATGGCTGCATTTCCACATCTGGCACAGGGCCGGGCACATAGCCATGCCTGGCAAAGACTTGCTGAGTGGATGGGTTAACAGAGAAAAAGTGGATCTGTGAGATGACACTGGCAGTGGAAATGGGGGAGGGGACATTGGTGCTCCCTAGGGAATCAGTGGGACCTGTACTTCACATGGGCATGAGAATTGCTGGCTGGGTGCCTGTCCTCTGTGGGGAGGCAGCCATGGGACCTATGGCTGCTCAGGGGCCCTGGGCATAAATCCCCAGTGTCTAGTCGAGTTCATTGTGCATGGTTTGACTCCTTTCCTCCCACCTGGTAACCTGGAACATGGAGTTTTGCCTGGGGCAAGGCCTCTGATCCATCCACCTACATGCTGTTCTACAGGGATGGGGCAAGACAAACTCTGAGTCACAAACATGTTCAGGCAGGGTTGGGGCCTGACCCAGGTCTCTCCATACCCCAGCCTCTTTCTAATTCACCATGGAGGCTGCATTCTCTGTAAAAAGTCGAAAATCATTGACCAAATCCCTCTTGACAACTGTAATATCTTTGTTGTGGTTTTCAAGAAACTACTTTTTTTCTTCTTTTATGACTTTCAGCTCAATTTTATAATTGAATTAGTTGTTAAGAAAAAATAAACACTGCACAATATAAGCTGCAAAACAGCACCATTGTTTAAGAGAAGAATCACTCTGAGCAGCTCTAGCTTCCTCAAGAAACATCTGCCTGGCAATGCCGGTGAGGGGGCACATGAGGGTCATGGGCCACTGACTCCTCCCTGTGAGCCGGTTCCCAGGGGTGTGAGGGAGGCAGTGTCTTGGACTGAGCATCTGCCACTTGCCCGTTGCTATCTGCTTCGCAGCAACCTGCTGCTGAGAATGTGTGCCACTTACGGATAATGGGACAGGCTCAGAGAAGGTCAAGGACTTCCCAAGGTCACCTGGAGAGTAAGCCTAGGCCCAGAAGCTCATGCGTTCTTAGCAAAGTTGAAGGCCAGTGATGAACAGGACTGCCAGAAGGGCTTGCATTTTGCACCCTGAGTGTCCTCCAAACCCTGCGTGGGTTTGGTCATGGCTGAGCAATGACACTGGAATGAGAGATACAGGACTGCTTGAGTCAAAAACATCAGCGCTAGCAGGCTTGAGACTCCAAGCTTCCCGGACATTTCTGAAACAGGCCTTAAAAAGGAGAGAGATGAGGACACAGATAAAGCCCACATTGCTATAAAAGTCAATGTCTTGAACTGAGTTGGAATTCACATCAACATGCCCTTCCCATCCCCAGAAGAAAGCAGAGAACGTGCTGTCAGGGCCCTAGACTGGCAAGGAAATACTTGCGACTTCGGGATGGTTTCTCTGTAATATCTGAGAAGGGATCATCCCCCAGGTCGGGCTGGTACCAAAGTACAGGCTGAATAGTTCAGACAGGATGAGAGCAAGGAGGTGCCGCTGTGGGTCAGCAAAGACCAGGGAGGAAGGAAGGCCCAGGAAAGAGACCGCAGCCCATGCCCCACACTGTCCAGGATGGCCTCAGACAGGAGGGGAGAAAGTATTTCAAAGCTGCAAGGCACTGCACGTATAGGTGATGATGTTTTCAGTTGTTTCATAACCAGAATATTTTTTAAATAAATAATACTTCAGAAACATTCAAAGCCATTTGGTAGCATGCTTAAGATGGAAAGGTTTGTAACTGAATATCTAAATGAGACCATTGCCCCGAAGGTATTCTCTAATTACTCCCAAAAGACAACTGAAAACTGCTTTAAAAGTGTCTCTTTAGCAAGCCTGTGTGTCTGCACTATAAACTATCTAGTATATAAAGTAAAAACAGAAAAGGGCACAATGATGCAATAATAAAGTCACCCAATTAAAATAAACCAAAACAGGATCTAAGAAAGTTAGAATTTCTGAGTAACATAACCTCACTCAATTTTCCTTTGCAAAATTGACTGTAATAGATAGTAGTTTAATCACAAAATTAACATGACTTTTCCAATATCAAACATGTTTCATTATTAGAAAAATCATCCTGCCTCATCCTACCATTTGTGTACTTAAATTTATAACTTCATCAGTAAGTTTCCATATTTCTCGCTCAAGGATTTGTTAAAATTTAATAAACGTCTTTGTTGATAAATATGAGTGAAAACTAAGTACTGACCAAAATGTGAGTGGCAGGGGTTTGCCAGGCAGGTAGAGGAGATACAAAGTGAGGCGCTTCAGGGAGTTGGGAGTCCGCTAAGGGCTGCCTCCGGGCAGCGGCAGCTTTGGTAAGTGGCTTGGCAGGTGCATCCTGAAATAAAATGCCACCTGATGGCTGTGCTTCACAGGAAGGGCATCCCGTGATTTTTCTCACATATCCTTTCATTGAAGTGGTCAGAAAGCAGAAAAGAATGATTACTGAATGTCAACCAGAAGACTTAAAGATTGGCATGGGAGGTCACTGCCTGGAAAGCCAGATCTCAGGGCTGTGCCCATCTTCCCCTGAGTCCACCATTCTTTTTTTGTGTGTGCTATTAACAGTTTTAATGAGATATAATTTATATACAATAAAACTCACCTAAAGTATATGAGCCAATAGTTTTTAGCATATCCACAAAGTTGTGCTTCCATGGCACAAGTGTGGAATCCATAGATTCCAAACATTTCATACAATCCCTAGATTCCAAAGACCACAATCTATTTTAAAGCATTTTGATCTTCCCCAAAAGAAACCCCACATTAGCAGTCACTTCCCACCCTACGCTCCCCGTTCCCCGACACACACACATTCCCCAACCCTAGCCAAACACGAATCTACATTCTGTCTCTATGGATTTGCTCATTCTGGACATTTCACATAAATGGAACAATACAAGATGTGGTCTTTTGTGACTGCCTCCTTTCACTTAGCAGCATGATTTTAAGGTTCATCCATGTGATAGCACGTGTTAGTACATCATTTCTTTTTAAGGCTGAATAATTTTTCATTGTATGGATATATCAAATTGTATTTATCCATTAATCAGTTGATGGACATTGGGTTGTTTCTGCTTTCTGGTTATTATAAGTAATGCCAATGCAAAAATTCATGAGCAAAGGTTTTTGATGGACAAATGTTCTCATTTCCCTTGGGTATCTACCTAGCAGGGGAATTTCTGGGTCATCTAGAACTCTATGTTGAACTTTTTGAGAAATTACCGAAGTGTTTTCCTCAGTGGCTGCACCATTTTACATTCCCACTGAAAATTTACGAGGATTTCTGTTTCTCCACATTTCTGCAAGCACTTTTTTTTTTTTTTTTTTTTTTAGAATTACAGCCATCCTTGTATGTGAGAAGTGATATTTCATTGTGGTTTTGATTTGCATTTCCTTAATGGCCAATGCTGTTGAACATTTTTTATATGCTTGCTTGCCACTTGTGTATCTTCTTCGAAGAAATGTCTATTCAATTCACTTTCCAATTTTTTAATTGAGTTGTTTGTCTTTTTGTTGTTGAGTTGTAAGAATTCTTTATACATTCTCAATATTAAACCTTTATCAGATGTATGAAATGAAAATATTTTCTCCCTTTCTGTATGTTTTTTCCCTTTCTTGATAATGTTCTTTCATGCACAAAAGTTAACTTTGATGAAGTTTGTTTTCTCTATTTTTTCATTTCTTGCTCACATTTGCTGTCAAATCTAAGAGTCCATTGCCTAGCCTGGGGTCACAAGGTTTGTTCTGGTAGTTCTTTAAGCTGTATGGTTTCAGCTCTTGTATTTAGTTCTATGCTTCACTCTGAGGTTTTTTTATTTTTTTATTTTTATTTATTTATTTTTTGAGACGGAGTCTCACTCTGTCTCCCAGGCTGGAGTGCAGTGGTGCGATCTTGGCTCACTGCAAGCTCTGCCTCCCAGGTTCACGCCATTCTCCTGCCTCAGCCTCCTGAGTAGCTGGAAGTACAGGCACCTGTCACCACACCCAGCTAATTTTTTTGTATTTTTAGTAGAGACAGGGTTTCACCGTGTTGGCCAGGATGGTCTCGAACTCCTGACCTCGTGATCCACCTCCCTCGGCCTCCCAAAGTGCCGGGATTACAGGCCTGAGTTAATTTTTGAGTATGGTATGAGGAAAGGGTACAACTTCATTCTTTTGAATGCAGATATCCAATTGTCCCAGCACCATTTGTTATGAAGACTGATATTTTTCTTATTGATTTATTGGCACTCTTGTCAAAAATCAATTGACCATAAATGTAAGATTTATTTCTGGACTCTCCGTATGTGTTGTTGATCTATGTGTTTATCTTTATGCCATACCACACTGTCTTGATTATTGAAGTTTATAGCAAATTTTTAAATTGGGAACTCTGAGTCCTCTAATTGTGTTCTTTTTCAAGATTGTTTTTGCTATTCGGAGTTTTTATACTTTCATATTAATTTTAGAATCAGCTTATCAGTTGATATAAAAAAACCCACCTGGGATTTTATTAAGAGCTGAGTTGATTTCATAGATCAATTTAAGGAGCATTGCCATCTAAACAATAGTAAGTGTTCTGATCTAAGAGCATGGTATGTCTTTTCTTTCATTTAGATCTTCTTTTATTTCTTTCAACAGTGTACTTTTCTATGTACAAGCCTTGCATTGATTTTATGTAATTTATTTCTAAGTATTTTATTCTCTTTGTTGCTGTGGTAAATTAAATTGCATTCTTAGTTGCATTTTTGGATTATTCATTACTAGTGTATAGGAATACAATGGATTGTTTTTCAATTTCTGATCATGGCAAAACACACATACCATAAAGTTTACCATTATAACCATTTTAAGTGTGCCTTTCAGTGATATTAAGTGCATTCATATTGTGCATCCATCACCATCAAGTATCTCCATATATCTTTTCATCTTGTAAAACAAACTCTATACCCATTAAACAATAACTCCCTGTTTCACCCTCTCCTGAACCCTTGTCAACCACCATTCTATTTTCTAAGGTTGAATAGTATTCCATGGTATTCCATTGTGTGAGTATGTGTGTGTGTGTGTGTGTGTGTGCATGTATGTGTGTGTGATATCTTGTTTATTCATCCACTGATGGACATCTGGGTTGCTTCCACATTTTGGCAATTGTGAATAATGCTGCTATGAACATGGATATACAAATATCTCTTCATGACTCCATTTTCAATCCTTTTGGATATATACCCCACAATAGTATTGCTGGATTATGTAGTTCTATGTTTAATTTTTTGGGGAACCACCATAATGCTTTCCACAGCAGCTGTACCATTTTATATTCTCATCAAAACAAGGGTTCCAATTTCTCCACATGCTCACCAACACCTGTTATTTTCTGCTTTTTTAAATGGTAGTCATTCCAAGAGGTGTGAGGTGGTATCTCAAACATATCCACATGCACAAGAATGAAGTTGGGCCCTTACATAACATCACATACAAAATGAACTCAAATTGGATCAAAGGCTGGGCACAGTGGCTCACGTCTGTTATACCAGCACTTTGGGAGGCCGATTACCTGAGGTCAGGAGTTCGAGACCAATCTGGCCAATATGGTGAATCCCCATCTCTATTAAAATACAAAAAATAGCTGGGCATTGTGATGCGTGTCTATAATCCCAGCTACTTGGGAGGCTGAGGCAGGAGAATTGCTTGAACCCAGGAGGCAGAGGTTGCAGTGAGACGAGATCATGCCAATGCACTCCAGCCTGAGTGACAGAACGAGACCCTGTCTCAAAACAAAACAAGACAAAACAAAACAAGAAAAAGAAGTGGGTCAAAGAGCTAAATGTAAGATCTAAAACTATAAAACTCTTAGAAGAAAATGTAGGACAAAAGCTTCACACTATTGTATTTGTTGGATATGACACCAAAGGCACACTCAACAAAAGAAAAAAAATACAAAAATTGGACTTCATAAAATTTTGTGCATGAAAAAACAACATCAACAGAGTAAAAAGGCAGCCAACAGAGTGAGAGAAAATATTTTCAAATCATATATCTGACAATTAATATTCAGAATATATAAAGAACTCTTAAAACTCAACAATAGTTTTTGTGCTGGCAAGATGGCTGAATAGGAACAGCTCTGGTCTGCAGCTCTCAGCGAGATCAAGGCAGAAAGCGGATGATTCCTGCATTTCCATGTGAGGTACCTGGTTCATCTCACTGGGACTGGTTGGACAGTGGGTGCAGCTCACAGAGGGTGAACCAAAGCAGGGTGAGGTGGGTCTCACCCAGGAAGTGCAACGGGTCGGGGGATTTCATTTTCCTAGCTGAGGGAAGCCATAAGAGACTGTACCAGAATGAACAGTGCATTTTGGCCAATACTGTGGTTTTCCCATGGTCTTCACAACCAGCAGACCAGGAGATTCTCTCTGGTGCCTGGCTCAGTGGGTTCCACCCCCATGGAGCCCAGCAAGCTAAGATCCACTGGCCTGAAATTCTTGCTGCTAACACAGCAGTCTGAGATCAGCCTGGGACGATGGAGCTTGGTGGGGGGAGGGGCATCCACCATTGCTGAGGCTTGAGTAGATGGTTTTACCCACACGGTGTAAACAAAGCCACAGGAAGATCGAATTGGGTGGAGCCTACCTCAGCTCCATAGGACAGAGCACCTGGGGGAAGGGGCGGCTGTGGGTACAGCTTCAGCAGACTTAAATGTCCCTGCTTGACTACTCTGAAGTGAGCAGCGGTTCTCCAACCACAGCATTTGAGCTCTGATAAAGGACAGACTGCCTCCTCAGGTGGGTCCCTGACCCTCATGTATCCAGACTGGAGACACCTCCCAGTAGGGGCCAACGGACACCTCATACAGGAGAGCTCTGGCTGGCATCTGGTGGGTGTCCCTCTGGGATGAAGCTTCCAGAGGTAGGAACAGGCAGCAATCTTTGTTGTTGTGCAGCCTCCGCTGGTGATACCCAGGAAAAGAGGGTCTGAAGTGGACCTCCAGCAAACTCCAGCAGACCTGCAGAAGAGGAGCCTGAGTGTTAGAAAGAAAACTAACAAACAGAAAGGAATAGTATAAACATCGTCAACATCAAAGACCAAGGTAGATAAATCCACAAAGATGGGGAGAAGCCAGTGCAAAAAGGCTGAAAATTCCAAAAACCAGAACACCTCTTCTCCTCCAAAGGATCACAACTCCTCGCCAGCAAGGGAACAAAACTGGATGGAGAATGAGTTTGACAAATTGACAGAAGTAGGCTTCAGAAGGTGGAAAATAACAAACTCTTCTGAGCTAAAGGAGGATAGCAAGGAAGCTAAGAACCTTGAAAAAAGGTTAGATGAATTGCTAACTAGAATAACCGGCTTAGAGAAGAACATAAATGATCTGATGGAGCTGAAAAACAGCACGAGAACTTCGTGAAGCATACGCAAGTATCAATACCCGAATCAATCAAGCGGAAGAAAGGATATCAGAGATTGAAGATCAACTCAATGGAATAAAGTGAGAAGACAAGACTAGAGAAAAAAGAGTGAAAAGAAATGAGCAAAGCCTCCAAGAAATTGGGACTATGTGAAAAGAGCAAATCTACGTTTGATTGGTTAACTTGAAAGTGATAGGGAGAATGGAATCAAGTTGGAAGACTCTCTTCAGGATATTATCCAGGAGAACTTCCCCAACCTAGCAAGACAGGCAACATTCAAATTCAGGAAATACAGAGAACATCACAATGATACTCCTTGAGAAGAGCAACCCCAAGACATATAATCATCCGATTCACCAAGGTTGAAATGAAAAAGAAAATATTAAGGGTCACCAGAGGGAAAGGTGGGGTTATCCACAAAGGGAAGCCCATCAGACTAAGAGAAGATCTCTCTGCAGAAACCCCACAAGCCAGAAGAGAGTGGGGGCCAATATTCAACATTCTTAAAGAAAAGAATTTTGAACCCAGAATTTCATATCCAGCCAAACTAAGCTTCATAAGTGAAGGAGAAATAAAATCCTTTATGGACAAGCAAATGCTGAGAGATTTTGTTACCCCCAAAGCCTGCCTCACAAGAGCTCCTGAAGGAAGCAATAAACATGGCAAAAACAACCAATACCAGCCATTGCAAAAACATACCAAATTGTAAAGACCATTGACACTATGAAGAAACTGCATAACTAACGGGCAAAATAACCAGCTGGCATCATAATGACAGGATCAAATTCACAAATAACAATATTAACCTTAAATGTACATGGGCTAAATGTCCCAATTAAAAGACACAGACTGGCAAATTGCATAAAGATTCAAGACCCATTGCTGTGCTGTATTGAGACCTACCTCACGTGCAAAGACACACATAGGCTCAAAATAAAGGGATGGAGGAAGATTTACCAACGAAATGGAAAGCACATACACAAAAAAGCAGTGGTTGCAATCCTAGTCTCTGATAAAACAGACTTTAAATGAACAAAGATCAAGAGACAAAGAAGGGCATAACATAATGGAAAGGGATCAATGCAACAAGAAGAGCTAACTATTCTAAATATAGATGCACCCAAAACAGGAGCACCCAGATTCATAAAGCAAGTTCTTAGAGACCTACAATGAGACTTAGACTCCCACACAATAATAGTGGGAGAATTTAACACCCTACTGTCAATATTAGACAGATCAATGAGAAAGAAAATGAACAAGGATATCCAGGACTTGAACTCAGTGGACCTAATAGACATCTACAGAACTCTCCACCCCAAATCAACAGAATATACATTCTTCTCAGCACCACATCACACTTATTCTAAAATTGACCACATAATTGAAAGTAAAGCACTCCTCAGTAAATTCAGAAGAATAAAAATCATAACAAACATTCTCTCAGACCACAGTGCAATCGAATTAGAAGTTAGGATTAAGAAACTCACTCAAAACCACACAACTACATGGAAACTGAACAACCTGCTCCTGAATGACTACTGGGTACATAACAAAATGAAGGCAGAAATAAAGATGTTCTTTGAAACCAATGAGAACAAAGACACAACGTACCAGAATCTCTGGGACACATTCAAAGCAGTGGGTAGAGGGAAATTTATAGCACTAAATGCCCACAAGAGAAAGCAAGAAAGATCTAACATTGACACCCTAATATCACAATTAAAAGAACTAGAGAAGCAACAGCAAACACATTCAAAAGCTAGCAGAAGGCAAGAAATAACTAAGATCAGAGCAGAACTGAAGGAGATAGAAACACAAAAAACCCTTCAAAAAAATCGATGAATCCAGGAGCTGGTTTTTTGAAAAGATCAACAAAATTGATAGACTGTTAGCAAGACTAATAAAGAAGAAAAGAGAGAAGAATCAAACAGACACAATAAAAAATGATAAAGGGGATATCACCACTGATCCCACAGAAATACAAACTACCATCGGAGAAGACTATAAACACCTCTATGCAAATAAACTAGAAAATCTAGAAGAAATGGATAAATTCCTTGACACATACACCCTCCCAAGACTAAACCAGGAAGAAGTTGAATCTCTGAATAGACCAATAACAGGCTCTGAAATTGAGGCAATAATTAATAGCTTACCAATGAAAAAAAGTCCAGGACCAGATGGATTCACAGCCAAATTCTACCAGAGGTACAAGGAGGAGCTGGTACCATTCCTTCTGAAACTATTCCAATCAATAGAAAAACAAGGAATCCTCCCTAACTCATTTTATGAGGCCAGCGTCATCCTGATACCAAAGCCTGGCAGAGACATAATAAAAAAAGAGAATTTTAGACCAATATCCCTGATGAACATCGATGCAAAAATACTCAATAAAATACTGGCAAACCGAATCCAGCAGCACATCAAAAAGTTATCCACCATGATCAAGTGGGCTTCATCCCTAGGATGCAAAGCTGGTTCAACATACACAAATCAATAAATGTAATCCAGCATATAAACAGATCCAATGACAAAAGCCACACGATTATCTCAATAGATGAAGAAAAGGCCTTTGACAAAATTCAAAAACCTTCATGCTAAAAACTCTCAATAAACTAGGTATTGATGGGACGTATCTCAAAATAATAAGAGCTATCTATGACAAACCCACAGCCAATATCATACTGAATGGGCAAAAACTGGAAGCATTCCCTTTGAAAACTGGCACAAGACAGGGATGCCCTCTTTCACCACTCCTATTCAACATAGTGTTGGAAGTTCTAGCCAGGGCAATTAGGCAGGAGAAGGAAATAAAGGGTATTCAATTAGGAAAAGAGGAAGTCAAATTGTCCCTGTTTGCAGATGACATGATTGTATATCTAGAAAACCCCATCGTCTCAGCCCAAAATCTCCTTAAGCTGATAGGCAACTTCAGCAAAGTCTCAGGATACAAAATCAATGTGCAAAAATCACAAGCATTCTTATACACCAATAACAGACAAACACAGAGCCAAATCATGAGTGAATTCTCATTCACAATAGCTTCAAAGAGAATAAAATACCTAGGAATCCGACTTACAAGGGACGTGAAGGACCTCTTCAAGGAGAACTACAAACCACTGCTCAATGAAATAAAAGAGGATACAAACAAATGGAAGAACATTCCATGCTCATGGGTAGTAAGAATCAATATTATGAAAATGGCCATACTGCCCAAGGTAATTTATAGATTCAATGCCATCCCCATCAAGCTACCAAGGGCTTTCTTCACAGAATTGGAAAAAACTACTTTAAAATTCATATGGAACCAAAAAAGAGCCTGCATTACCAAGTCAATCCTAAGCCAAAAGAACAAAGCTGGAGGCATCACTCTACCTGACTTCAAACTATACTACAAGGCTACAGTAACCAAAACAGCACGGTACTGGTACCAAAACAGAGATACAGACCAACAGAACAGAACAGAGACCTCAGAAATAATGCCACATATCTACAACCATCTGATCTTTGACAAACCTGACAAAAACAGGAAATGGGATAAGGATTCCCTATTTAATAAATGGTGCTGAGAAAACTGGCTAGCTGTATGTGGAAAGCTGAAACTGGATCCCTTCCTTGCACCTTATACAAAAATTAATTCAAGATGGATTAAAGACTTAAATGTTCAACCTAAAACCATAAAAACCCTAGAAGAAAACCTAGGCAATACCATTCAGGACATAGGCATGGGCAAGGCATGTTTTCATGTCTAAAACACCAAAAGCAATGGCAACAAAAGCCAAAATTGACAAATGGGATCTAATTAAACTAAAGAGCTTCTGCACAGCCAAAGAAACTACCATCAGAGTGAACAGGAAACCTACAGAATGGGAGAAAATTTTTGCAATCTACTCATCTGACAAAGGGCTAATATCCAGAATCTACAAAGAACTCAAACAAATTTACAAGAAAAAAACAAACAACCCCATCAAAAAGTGGGCAAAGGATATGAACAGACACTTCTCAAAAGAAGACATTTATGCAGCCAAAAGACACATGAAAAAATGCTCATCATCCCTGCTATCAGAGAAATGCAAATCAAAACCACAATGAGATACCATCTCATACCAGTTAGAATGGTGATCATTAAAAAGTCAGGAAACAACAGGTGCTGGAGAGGATGTGGAGAAACAGGAACACTCTTACACTGTTGGTGGGACTGTAAACTAGTTCAACCATTGTGGAAGACAGTGTGGTGATTCCTCAGGGATCCAGAACTAGAAACGCCATTTGATCCAGCCATCCCATTACTGGGTATATACCCAAAGGATTATAAATCATGCTGCTGTAAAGACACATGCACACATATGTTTATTGTGGCACTATTCACAATAGCAAAGACTTGGAACCAAGCCAAATGTCCATCAGTGATAGACTGGATACAGAAAATGTGGCACATACCCACCATGGAATACTATGCAGCCATAAAAAATGATGAGTTCATGTCCTTTGTAGGGACATGGATGAAGCTGGAAACCATCATTCTCAGCAAACTATCACAAGGACAAAAAACGAAACACTGCATGTTCTCACTTATAGGTGGGAATTGAACAATGAGAACACATGGACACAGGAAGGGGAACATCACACACCACGGCCTGTTGTGGGGTGGGGGGAGGGGGGAGGGATAGCATTAAGAGATACACCTAATGTTAAATGACGAGTTAATGGGTGCAGCACACCAACATGGCACATGTATACATATGTAACTAACCTTCATGTTGTGCACATGTACCCTAAAACCTAAAGTATAATTAAAAAAAAAAAAGAAAATGGGACACATATACACCACAGAATACTATGCAGCCATAAAAAACGATGAGTTCATGTGCTTTGCAGGGACATGGATGAAGCAGGAAACCATCATTCTCAGCAATCTAACACAGGAACAGAAAACCAAGCACTGCATGTTCTCCCTTATAGTGGGAGATGAACAATGAGAACATATGGACGCAGGGAGGGGAACATCACACACCGGGCCCTGTCTCGGGGTGAGGTGCTGGGGGAGGGATTGCATTAGGAGAAATACCTAATGTAGATGATGGGTTGATGGGTGCAGCAAACCACCATGGCAAGTGTATTCCTATGTAACAAACCGGCGAGTTCTGCACATGTATCCCAGAACTTAAAGCATAGTTAAAAAAATAAAAATAAAAAATTAAACTTAAGAAACTAAAAAAAAGAAAAAAAAAGTTTTACTATTATATTTCTTCTAAAAGTTTATAATTTTAAGTTATTTATTTAAGTTTATAATGTATTTTTAGTGACCTTTTAAGGTCTGAGGTTCAGATAAAAGTTTTTTTTTTCTTTTCATGGCATATAGATGTCCAGTTGTTCAAAAGCTATTTATTGAAAAACTATCCTTTCTGCATTTTGTTTCTGTACTTCTGTCAGAAAGCAATTGTGTGGGTCAACATAGACTCTCTATTCTGTTTTTTTGATCTATATGTTTATTAATTTAAAAATAATACATTCACTTTATTACTGGAAATTTAAAGTGAATCTTAAAATTGGGTATAGTGAATCCTCTAAATTTATTTTTCCTTTTCCAAAATTATTTTCTTACTCTAATTCCTTTGACTTTCCATATAGGTTTTATAATCAGCTTGTCTATATCTTTCAAAAAAAACTCCTGCCGGGATTTTTATTGAGTTTGCATTTAATTTACAAATCAACTCAGGAAACATTGTCATCTCTACACTGCTGTCTTTCCATCTGTGAAAGTGTTATCTCTCCATTCATTTTGGTTTAAATAGAAATCAAAGATATTTTTTCACCAACATCCTGTTGTTATGAGCATGTAGACCCCAACTATGTTCTGTTAGTTTTATATATATATGTATATATAAAATATATATGAATATTTCATTTGTTGGAGCTATTGTAAATGGTATTATTATTATTTAAATTTGATTTCCAATTGTACATTGCTGGTAAATAGAAGTATGATTTTTGTGTGACCTATAACACTGTAACTTTGTAAATTCACATACGAGTTCTAGGAGGTGTGAGTGTGTCTGTGTGCACACATGTCATTTCCTCGGTATGTTCCACACAATTACATCAGAGAAATGATTTTATCCCATTTCAATCTACATGTTTTATATATTTATGTATAAATTCCATTACAAGTTTGATAGGAATAGCTATTTATTGTGAGAATAGCTTTGTATCTCGTTTTGGGGTAAAATTTTCCATCTTTCACCATGAAGCATATTGAGAGCTGAAGGTTTTTTTTAGTGAAGTCCTGTTCTCAGGTTGAGGAAGTTTCCATCCGTATTAGTCCATTTGCATTGCTATAAAATAATACCCAATGCTGGTACTTTGTAAGTAAAATAGGTGTATTTGGTTCACAGTTCTGCAAGCCGTGTAAGAATGGTGCCAAGCATGCTTGGCTTCTGGGGAGGGCTCGGGGAGCTTTCAGTTGTGGCAGGAGGAAGGAGAGCCAGCGTATCAGATGGCAAGAGTGCGAGCAAGAGATGGAGAAGAGGTGCCAGCCTCTTTTAAACTACCAGCTCTTGGTGAACTAATAGAGTGACAACTCACTCATTATTGCAACGAGAGCATCAAATCATTCATGAAAAATCTGTCCTCATGGTCCAAACACCTCCCACCAGGTCCACCTCCAACCTTGGAGGTCACATCTCAACATGAGATTTGGAGGAGCATATCCAAACGACATCACGTTCCTAGTTTTGTTTACTTTGCTTAATTTGCTTAGATTTTATCATGTGTGGATGTTGCTAGTTCCCTTAGATTTTATCATGTGTGGATGCTGGATTTTGTCTAATCTTTTTCTGACAAAGCTATGGTAACATGTGTTTTTCTTCTTCAGACTGTAAATATGATGAATTACATTGTTGATTTTAGAATACTGAACAGTCTTGAAGTCCTGAGATAAAACTCCACTTTCACTTGGTGTTTTGTTTTGTTTTGTTTTTCTGAGATGGAGTCTCACTCTGTCACCCAGGCTGCAGCGCAATGGCATGGTCTTGGCTCACTGCAACCTCCACCTCCAGGGTTCAAGCAATTCTCCTGCCTTAGCCTCCCGAGGAGCTGGGACTACAGGTGCATGCCATCACATCTGGCTTCTTTTTTTAATTCAGTAGAGACAGGTTTTCACTATGTTGGCCAGGCTGGTCTCGAACTCCTGACCTTGTGATCCACCCACCTCAACCTCCCAAAGTGCTGGGATTACAGGCGTGAGCCAGCATGCCTGGCCAATTGTGTGTTTTCTCTCTTCTCTTCCTCTCTCTTTCTTTCTTCCTTCCTTTCCTTCCTTCCTTTCCTTCCTTCCTTCCTTCCTTCCTTCCTTCCTTCCTTTCTTTTCTTTCTTTCTTTCTTTCTTTCTTTCTTTCTTTCTTTCCTTCTTTCTTTTTTTCTCTCTCTTTCTTTCTCTCTTTCTTTTTCTTTTTCGACAGAATCTCACTCTGTCACCCAAGCTGGAGCACAGTGGCATGATCTCGGCTCACTGCAACCTCCACCTCCTGGGTTCAAGTGATTCTCCTGCCTCAGCCTCCCGAGTAGCTGGGACTACAGGGCTGGTGCTGCCCGGGTAATATTTTTTGTATTTTTATTAGAGATGGGGTTTCATTATGTTGGCCAGGCTGGTCTCAAACTCCTGATCTCAAGTGATCCACCTGCCTTGGCCTCCCAAAGTGCTGGGATTACAGGCATGAGCCACTGTGCCCAGCCTTATTCTTTTTATATATTCCTACATCCCATTTGCTAATACATTGCTGGAAGTTTATGCCAGTTTTTCATGAGGAACATTGGTCTATAATTTTCCCCTTTTGTGCTGCCTTTGCTTGATGAATCAGGATAATTTCTAGCTTCATACGATGAGATGTGAAGTGTTCTCTCATCTTTGATTCACTGGAAGAGATAATTGAATTGGTGTGATTTTTATCTTAAATTTGTATAGAAATTTTCAGTGAAATCTTCGGCTCTTTTTTGGTTCCAGATGAATTTTAGGATTATTTTTTCTAATTCTGTGAAAAATGACATTGGTATTTAATAGGAATTGCATTGAATCTGTAGATTGCAAATTTTTATTATTGAAATATATTTTTTAATTTTCATTTTAATAGCTTTATGGGTACATGTGGTTTTTGGTTACACGGATGAATTGTACAGTGGTGAAGTCTGGGCTTTTAGTGTACCCATCACCTTAAGAATGTACATTATATCAAATAGATAATTCATCTCTCACCCCTCTGCCACTCTACCTACTTCTGTGTTTCCAATGTTCATTATACCACTCTATATGCCTTTGCATATGCATAGCTTAGCTCCCATGTGTAATTGAGAACATGTGTTATTTGGTTTTCCATTCTTGAAAAACTTAGTTTAGATAAAGGCCTCCAGTTCCATCCAATTTGCTGCAAAAGACATTATTTCATCCTTTTTATGGCTGAGTAGCATTCCATGATCTTTGTGTGTGCACGTGTGTGTATGTGTATATATATATATGTTTGTATGTGCACATGTGTGTGTATATATATATACCATATTATATATATATATACCATATTTTCTTTATCCATCAATAGGCACTTAGATTGATTCCATGTATTTGCAATTTTGAATTGTACTGTGATAAATATACACATGCAGTTGTCTTTTAAGTATAATGACTTCTTTTCCTTTAGGTAGAAGCTCAGTAATGAGATTGCTGGATTGAATGGCAGATCTATTTTACAGTTTTTGAGAAATCTCCACACTGTTTTCCATAGAGGTTGCACTAATTTACATCCCCACCAAAAATGTATAAGTGTTCCCTTTTCACTATATTGGGTCCGACATGTATTAGTTTTTGACTTTTTAATAACGATCATTCTGAGTGGAGTAAGGTGGTACCTCATTGAAGTTTTAATTTGCATTTCCTTGATGATTAGTGATGCTGAGCATTTTTTCATGTTTGCGGTACCCTTGTATTCATGTCATTT
Source organism: Pan troglodytes (assembly GCF_028858775.2). Taxonomy (NCBI): domain Eukaryota; kingdom Metazoa; phylum Chordata; class Mammalia; order Primates; family Hominidae; genus Pan; species Pan troglodytes. Next base: position 29,724,226 of record NC_072411.2, on the reverse strand, counting down.
GCCCACTTTTTAATAGGATGATTTGTTTTTGTCTTGCTGATTTGTTTGAGGTCTTTACAGATTCTGGATATTAGCTCTTTGTGAATGTATTTTCTCCAATTCTGTAGGTTGTCTGTTTACTCTGTTGATTCTTTCTTTGGTGGTGCAGAAGCTTTTCAGTTTATTTAAGTGCCATTTATTTATTTTTGTTTTTGTTGCATTTGCTTTTGGGTTCTTAGTCATAAATTATTTGCCTAGGCCAATACCCAGAAGAAATTTTCCTAGGTTTTCTCCCAGAATTTTTATGATTTAGGATTTTTAGATTTGTCTTTAATTCATCTTGAGTTAATTTCTGCATATGGTGGGAAATAGGAATCAAGTTTTTTTGCTTCTGCATGTGGCAATTCAGTTTTTCCAGAACAATGTATTTAACAGCATGTCCTTTCTCCAATGTATGTTTTTGTCTGCTTTGTCAAAAATCAGTTGGTTATAAGTATTTGGATTTATTTCTGAGTTCTCTATTCTGTTCCATTGGTCTGTGTGTCTATTTTTGCACCAATACCATGCTGTTTTATTGACTATCACTTTGCAGTATAATTTTGAAGTCAGGTAATGTGATGCCTCAAGGTTTGTTCTTTTTGTTTAGGATTGCTTTGGCCACCTAGGCTCTTTTTTGGTTCCAGATGAATTTTAGGATTATTTTTTCTAATTCTGTGAAGAATGACATTGGCATTTAATAGGAATTGCATTGAATCTGTAGATTGCTTTGGGCAGTATTGTCATTTTCATAATATTGAATCTTCCAATTCATGAGCATAGAATGTTTTTTCATTTGTTTGTGTCTTTTTTTATTTCTTTCATCAGTGTTTTTTAGATCTCTTTGTAGAGATCTTTTACCTCATTTGGTTAAAAATATTCCTAGGTATTTTATGCTGTTGCAACTACTGTAAAGGGGATTGATTTCTTGATTTGATTCTCAGCTTGTTTGTTATTGGTGTATAGTGGCGCTACAGGTTTGTGTACATTGATTTTGTGCCTGAGACTTTACTGAATTCATTTATCAAATAAAGGAGTCTTTCGGAGGAATGTTTGTATTTTTTATGTATAAGATTATATCACCAGCAAGCAGATAACTATTAAAACTTTTTAACTAAAAATGCAATGTTTTTCACAATCTAGTACCATTTGGGTTATCTTTGTAGTCTTGGGTGACTTTTAGTAGTTTTTAGGTTTTGAGGAGTTGGTCCTTCTGTCTGAGTTGTAGAATTTATGTACCTAGTTGTTCACGGTATTCCTTATTATCCTCTTAATGTATGTAGAGTCTGTAGTGATATCTTCTTTTGCATTCTTGATAATAGTAAGTTGTATCTTCTTCTTTTTAATTAGTCAGTCTTGCTATGTACATCAATTTTATTGATCTTTTTTTAAGAACCAACTTTTGGATTTGTTAATTTGTTCCAATATTTAATTTCATTGATTTCTACTCTTATGTTTATTGTTTCCTTATTTCTGCTGCTTTAAGTTTATTTTGCTTTTCTTTTTCTATTTTATTGAGGCAGCATATTAGGTTATTGATTTGAGAGTTTTTTTTTAATAATAAACATCTATCTAAGCACTACATTTGCTGCTTCCTATAAATATTTATTTTAATTTTTGGTCAGTTCAGATTATTTTTTAATTTCCCTTGATGGTTCCTTCTTGATTCATGGATTATTTATAAGAATGTTATTTAATTTCCAAATGTTAGGAGATATTATTGCTATTGTTCTGTTATTGACTTTTAGTCTAATTTAATTAGGGTCAGAGAAGATACTCTATAAGGCTTTTTTTCTTTTTTCACTTTTAAGATTCGTTTTAAGACCCAGGATGTGGTCTGTGTTGGTGAATGTTACATGTGTATTTAAAAAGAATGTGGATCCAGCTATTATTAGGTATTCTGTCAATGCCAGTTAGGTTCAATTGTTTGATAATAATGTCAGACCATATATATCCTTGCTGATTTTCTATATCAATTTTTATCAATTATTGAAAGAAGGGTTTTGAGGTCTCCAAATACAATTGTGGATTTTTCTATCTCTCCTTTCATTTCTGTCGTCTTTTGCTTCATGTATTTTGCCACTTTGTTTTCAGGTACATATGCATTTAGGATTCCTCTGTCTTCTTTGTGTATTAACCCTTTTATGACTATATAATGTCCATCTTTGTATTCGTCTCAGGGTTTTTTTTTCTTTTTTGGCCATGAAGTCTAATTTGCCTGGTATTAAATTAGCTATTGTAGCTCTCTTTTGGTTAGTGTTTGCAAAGATTTTATTTTTTCCATCCCTTTATCTTTGTGTAATCATTGTTAAATGTATAAAACAGAACGTTTACAGTTTTAACCACAGTTAAGTATGCAATTCAGTGGCATTAAATACATTCACAATATTGTGCAACCATCACCACCATCCATCTTCAGAACTTTTTCATCTTCCCAAACCTAAACTTTGTCCCCATAAAAAAAGAAACTCCCCATTTTCCCCTTTCCCTAGCCCCTGATAACTATGATTCTACTTTCTATCTCCCTATATTTGACTACTGAGTGTACCTTATATGAGTGGAATTACACGATATTGTCTTTTCATGTCTGGCTTATTTCACTTACCATAACATTCAAGTTTCATCTATACTGTAGTATACAATGGAATTTTCTTCCTTTTTAAGGCTAAATATTTCAGTGACTGCATGTACTGAATTTTATTTATCCATTCCTCAATCAACTGACAGTTGGATTGTTTCTACCTTTTGGCTATTGTGAATAAAGACGCAATAAACATTGGTTTGTAAAGACCTAATCAGCTCAACTTTCACTTCTTTTAGATATATAGCTGGGAGTGGAATTTCTAAATCATATGGTAACTCTCTGTTTAATTTTTTAAGGAATCTGTTTTCCACAGTGGCTGCACCATTTTACCATTTTACATTCCCACAAGTAATGTACAAAAGGTTCCAGTTTCTCCACATCCTCACCAACACTCATTATTTTCCGTTTTTTTTTTTAAATAATAGCCATCCTAACGTGAATTGGATGGATGTGAATTGGTATCTTATTGTGATTTTGATTACCATTTCCCTAATTGTTAATGATGTTGAACATTTGTATGTGTTTATTGGTGATCTCAACCTATTTGGAAAAATGTCTATTCAAGTCCTTTGCCCATTTTTAAATTGGGTGTGTTGGTTTTTTTGTTGAATTGTAAGATTATTTTTCATTTATTGTAGTTTTACCTTTCAGTTCTAAAATTGCCATTTGCTTCTTCTTTTTGTGTTACATTTTCTATTTTTTTCTGAAACTTTTTGTCTTTTCCTTAAGAGTGTTTGTCCTTACTTGTTGGGGAATTTCTATGACTACTTTAAAGTCTTTGCCAGATAATTCCAACATGTATCATCTCAGTTTTGGAGTCTCTTGATTGTTCTTTCCCATGAGAGGTAAGATTTTGCTAGTTTACTCTATGCTGAGTAACTCTGGATACTATCCTGGATATTACGTATACTGTGTTTTGAGATGCTGGATCCCATTTAAATTCTATAGAGAAAATAGACACTCTATTTTAGCAGCCAAGAGACCCATTTTGGTAAGAGCTGCAAGTTCCAATCAACCTTCTGCGTGTTGTAAATGGTGTTTACAGCTCTCCTACATATGTACGCCCAGGGATCAGTGTGCCTGGACAGTAGTCTAGCTAGAGCCAAGTGCTCAAAATCTATTCTATTCTTGTTTGAATAAGACCCACATATAGTCAGCTCAGGAGTTTCCCCTGGAGTTAAACAACTTTGTGGATCATTTTTCCTGAGCTTTATCATGCTGCTGAAGTCTATTGCCTGGTATTGATACTTTGCAGTTCTCAGGTGCTCCCTTTTTCAGTACCCTGGTGAAAAAGCAACAGATGGTATCTGCATCTGTACCCTTGCTAGATATTTCCAAGTTGCCCTTCCAAGGAGTGGTACCATGATTTTAAAATTCCTACTGGTAATTGGGAATAAATGTCTTTCCTCACATCCTCCCCATGGGCAATAGATATGTTCTTTGGAGGGGAGCCCCTGCACCCCTACAGGGGTATGAGTTAGATGAGGTGCTCTACCCATTCAACTTCAGCTCACCAACTTAGCCACCATTTACCAATTTCCCCCTGTCACTACCAGGAATGTGTGATGGGAACCAGCATTTCATTAGTTGCAGAGCTGTCTCCTCTGAGCATTCCCTTGCACTTCTAACCAGTTATGGAACAGACACACACATCCCCTCTGTAAAGATTGTGGTGCCTGGCCTTACTGCCATTAAAGCTTCATGTTCTCTAAAAGCAGAAACAGTCTTTAATCAAGTGTCCAGTGTGCTCTTGGGGCTATGTACACACTAACTCAGTGAGGGCCCTTTAGGTGTGGTAGGGAAAGGGGTTTACTCCCATTTACGCCCAATTTACAAACATTAAAACTGAGTTCAAAGTTTGGTAGCTGGAAGACTTAATGGTCCTAAAGAGCAGACTTGGAAACCCAACCTGTCTGATGTGCATCAACCATTATGAAATATGGAGCACTGGACCCAGCCACAGTGCCCTGTCCCCAACGTAGTTAATTTGCAGTCCACTTCTTCAATGCCCAAGATCCTGAGACCTGTGTGCACTTGACCCCAAAGTGCCTGCTTTTATTTCCTTTCCTGCAAAGTGACAACACAATTGACTTTAACAGTAGGGTTTGGTTCCTGAAGTGAGAAATGAATGAAAGGATAAAGGTAAAGGCTGGCTAGAGTGGAGGGCTAAATACATACCTGATTAAATAAATGACTGTCATACTACTTTGGAGTATGGAATTAACTCCCAGGATCCACTTACTGCCCAGGCTGACTGTTGTTAGAGGTCTCATATCCTCCTCTGAACAAGGAAAGAGGAATGGCTCCAGATGGCTCTAGGCAAGGACAGCAGGACTGTCTGTGATTACAACAGGGCATTTTGGTGCTGGCTCTCACTGCAGCTCCTGCTTCATAGTGATCAGCCAGGATGCACGGCAAGGAGGAACTGTCCAGTATGACAGTAAGGTCAGCTTGGATGTCTGCAATGAGCCCACACTGATCAGCTCTATCCAGGCCCACCCTGGGTATAGCTTTACCTCAAGTTTTCAACAGGTAGTTTTCAAAAAACAAAAGTGAGTGTATTCCTGCTTGGTCCTGTTTCTGCCTCTTCCCTCTCACTGCCAGCCCCTCTGATATGTATGCAGATAAAACTGAAATAGCAATTCTCTAAAAACTTTTCATGCCACACATCAGTTTTGGGGAGGTGGTATGGATGAGGGCCAGAAACCTAGCCTACTTTATGCTCTCAAAATTCATAAATTTCTCATTCAGCCTGGTATAAATCTGGGTTATTCCTATTAAGGTTCATGTGAGAAATCTTTTAGATTTATTGTTACCAATTTCTGCAAGCCAGTCCTGACAGAGGAATGAAACATAATTGAGTCAGGTCGGCCTCTTTTGTTCTGTAGTGTTTGGGGTTTACATGTATGTATGCACATGTTTTTAAGAAAATAGGACAGCTGCATCAATTCAAGCCCACTAAGGAGAAAGAGAGTCCATTCTGCAATGTTGTTTTGTGTCATCCAGTGCTAAATATTCCTTGCAGGGTTTGTTCCCCTTTTCCTCCCTGGTTTACACTTGTACACTGAGGTAAGCTGACCCAGGGAGAAGCCATTCCCCTGCACCCTGGGATTCCCTCGGTAGCAGCAGAGCATGAAGGGAACAGCATCTCACGCATTTACACTGCATTATCAGTATTTTGGGGAACTATCCACATTCTGCATTTCATGAGCAAACTCACAATTTTCAAGAAAGAATGATGGACATGGATGTCCCAAGATGTGGTCTTTGCTCTGTTTCCATATTAGTGTCATGATCCTACTTAGAGTAACAGAACTACCACCCTTCTTCGAATCAATAACAAACTATTACTTGGAGGCACTCTCTTTCCAGCCAGGCAGCCTTGTGTAATGGAATGCATTTGGTTCCTGGGGTGTAGATAGACCCTACACTTGAAGGGAGTCCTCTCACTATCTGTCATTCAATCTTTCCAAGGGGCTGGCGTCTTCAGCCTGTTGTCCTCCATCTGTTACTTGGGAGATGATGCCTACCTCATGAGGCTACTCTGAGGATTCTCTTGGCAATGTTGGGTGGTGCCTGGACTGTGATGCAAGTGCCTGTACTCTTTTATACCACAGAACAGGCAGCTTGGAAACCAGGGTGGGAATACTGGGGTGCATAGTCCCTCCTACCTGCAGGGGCTGACACCTGGGTAAAAATCTTTACCTCTGCCTGAATTTTTCAGGGCACCAGCTCTTACCCATCACACCAAGAAGAACAAATGCATTTCATTTTTATCATTAGATTGAAAAGAAGACTTCTAAATCCAAGCTCTAGCTCAGCAGGAAAGCATGCTGTGGTTGATTAGTGATGTCTGCCCTGGTCAAGTGCGGGGTGAAATGGGCACCTGTGCTGCACTTAATCTATCCTAGAATGCTATGGTGATCTCCTCAAAAGTGAGCAAATGTGTTAGCAATACCAGTGCTGTGTCTTCAGTTCTCAGCACAAGGCGGGGTATGGCAAATATATCATTCATGATTATGAAAGAATGGAACCATTTGGGATTTGATGAGTTTTGCTCTGATAAGACCCTGACAGGTGTCTGGCATGACAGCCTACACTCGCCAGTGGGGGTTATTCTCAGGGCCAAGAAATGACTGAAAATCAGAAAGAAATTCTCTGGTGGAAGGGAAAAGTGATAGCAGTAATGTGAGTAAAATCCTTTGGGGTGACAGCTAACTAAGATTAAATTAGGGTAGAGTGGGAAAATTAATTAATGTCCAAACTGTGGAGCAGATATCTGAAGGTCTCTAGTTTATGAAGATTGATGTGAACACAGGTGAGGTTTATTGAAACATGTGAACACAGGTCTACGGCCTACAGAAACAGATGTGGGTGCAAGTCTGTCATACTACTATTGTCTGTGGAAACAGAAAAGGGCACAGGTTTACAGTCCATGGAAACATGTGGATGCAGGTCTAAAACCTGCAGAAAAAGATTTAAGCACAAGTCTACAAAAATAGATATGGGCAAAAGTCTATAATCTATGAAAACGGGTGTGGGCACAGGTCTATGGTCTATGGAAACAGATGTGGGCACGGGTCCATAGGCTCTAAAACAGACATGAGCATAGGTCTATGGTCTGTGGAATCAGACGTAGGCACGAGACTATGATTTCTGAAACAGACACAGGCATGGGTCTATGGTCTATGGGATCAGACGTAGGCACAAGACTATGATCTCTGAAACAGACTTGGATGTGGGTCTATGGTCTGTGGAAACAGACTTAAGCATGGGTCTATGGTCTGTGGAAACAGACTTGGCCATGAGTCTATGGTCTCTGAAACAGACTTGGACATGGGTCTATGGTCTGTGGAAACAGACTTGGACATGGGTCTATGGTCTATGGTCTATGGAAACAGACTTGATCATGGGTCTGTGGTCTCTGAAACAGACTTGGACATGGGTCTATGGTCTGTGGAAACAGACTTCCACTATAATTTTCATTTCTAAAGAATGAGAAACCAATAAATAAAACATGTGGGATGCACAAAACATACTCCAAGAGCAACCCCATGCTTAGCCATAAAGCAAGTCTGAATACATTTAGAAAAACTGACATTGCACCATCCATGCAGTCAGACTACAGTGGAATAAAACAGAAATCAATACCAAGAATATCTCCCCAAACCACACAATTATTTAAAAATTAAACGACTTGTTCGTGAATGACTTTTGGGTAAACAATTAAATTAAGGCAGAAATGAAAATCTCCTTTGAAATAAATAAAAACAGACACAACATATCAAAATCTCAGGGAGGCAGCAAAAGCAGTATTAAGAGCAAAATTTATAGTGCTAAATGCTTACCTCAAAAAGTTTAAAACACTTCCAATTAATGATCTAACATCACACCAATAACTAGAAAAATAAGAACAAACAAACCCAAAAGCTAACAGAAGAAAATAAATCACTAAAATCAGAATGGAACTGAATGAAATTGAGACCCCAAAATCCATGCAAAAAAAAATCGATGAAACCAAAAGTTGGTTCTTGTAAAAGATTATCAATATTAATTGGTTGCTAGCTAGATTAATAAAGAAAAAAAGAGAGAAGGTCTGAGTAAACACAAACAGAAATAAGAAAGGTAACGTTATAACTGATCCCACAGAAATAGAAAGATCCTCAAAGACTACTGTGAGCACATCTATGCACACAAACTAGAAAATGCAGAGGAAATGGATAAATTCCTCTTAGGATTGAATCAGGAAGAAATTGAAACCCTGAACCAACCAATATCAAGTTCCAAAATTGAATCAGCAATAGAAAACCTACCAACCATAAAATGCCTCAGACCAGATGGATTCACAGCCAAATTCTACCAGACATACAAAGAACTAATACCAATTCTACCAGATATACAAAGAAGAACTAATTCCACAAAATTGAGGAGATCCTAACTCATTCTACAAAGCCAGTATTACCCTGATAGCAAAACCTGGAGGTGACACAACGGAAAAAGAAAACTTCAAGCCAAAATCTCTAATGAATATAGATGCAAAAATCCTCAATATAGTATTAGCAAGCCCAATCAAGCAGTATACCAATAAGTTAGTTCATGGCTGGGCATGGTGACTCATGCCTGTAATCCCAGCACTTTGAGAGGCTGAGGCAGGTGGATCATTTGAGGTCAGGCATTCAAGACCAACCTGGCCATCATGGTGAAACCTCTCTCTACTAAAAATACAAAAATTAGGTGGGCAGTACTGCCGTGTGTCTGTAACCCCAGCTACTCGGGAGGCTGAGGCAGGAGAATCACTTGAGCCTGGAAGGTGGAGGTTGTGGTGAGCCAAGATCCTGCCATTGCACTCCAGTCTGGGCAACAGAGTGAGACCCTGTCACAAAAAAGGAAAACACAGTTAATTCACCATGATCAAGTAGGCTTCCTTCCTGGGATGCAAGGTTGGTTCAACATATGCAAATCAATAAAAATGACTAACCACATATAATTAAAAATACATATAATTTCAACAGGCATAGAAAAAAAGCCTTCAATAAATCCAACATCTCTTTATGATAAAAACTCTCCCCAAACTAGGCATTTAAAAAACATACCTCAAAATAATAAAATCAATCTATGACAAGCCCACAGCCAACATTATACTGAACAGGCAAAAGCTTGGATCATTCCCCTAGAGAACTGGAACAAGACAAGGATGCTTACTCTCACCACTCCTATTCAACAGAGTACTAGAAGTCCTGGCCAGAGCAATCAGGCAAGAGAAAGAAACAAAGATCATGTATATAGGAATAAATGAAGTCAAACTATCTCTCTTCACTGATATGATTTTATACCTAGAAAATCCTACAGATTCCACCAAAGGGTTCCTGGAACTGATAAATGACTTCAGTAAACTTTCAGGATACAAAATCAAGGTACAAAAATCAGTAGTATTTCTATACACCAATAATGTTTAAGCTTGAGAGTCAAATTAAGAGTGCAATCCCATTCACAATTGCCATACACAAAAAAATGAAACACCTAGGAATCTAACCAAGGAGTTAATGGATGACTGCCAGGAACACTACAAAACACTGATGGAAGAAATCATAGATGACAGAAACAAATGGAAAAACATTTGATACTCATGGATTGGAAGAATCAATATCATTAAAATGATCATACTTCCCAAAGCAATGTACAGATTCCACAATATTCCTATCAAACTACCAATGTCATTTTTCACAGAATTCCATAAAACTATTCTAAAATTCATTTGGAACCAAAGAAGAGCCTGAATGTCCAAAACAATCCTAAACAAAAAGAATAAAGCCAGAAGCACCACACTATTTGACTTCAAACTATACTATAAGGCTACAGTAACCAAAACAGCATGGTAATGGTAAACAAACAAACAAAAAAACAGACACATAGGCCAATGGAACAGAATAGGGAACCCAGAAATAAAGCCTGACACCTACAGCTATCTGATCTTTAACAAAATGGACAAAAATAAGAACTGGGGAATGGACTGTATTCAATAAATGATGCTGGGATGACTGGCTAGCTATATACAAAAGAATAAAACTGGACTCCTACCTTTTACCACATACAAAAATTAACTCAAGATGAATTAAAGATTTAAATGTAAGACCTTAAACTAGAAGAATTTCAGAAGAAAACCTAGGAAACACCATTATGTACATTGGCTTTAAGGAAAGAATTTATGTTTAAGTTATCAAAGGCAATTGCAACAAAGAAAACTGATGAGTGGAATCTAATTAAACTAAAGAGCATTTGCACAGCAAAAGAAAATATCAACAGAGTAAATAACCTACAGAATGGGGGAAAATATTCACAAACTATGCATCTGACAAAGGCCTACTATTCAGAATCTACAAGGAACTTAATTCAACAAGCAAAAAACAATCCCATTAAAAAGTGGGCAAAGGACATTAATAGACACTTCTCAAACAAAGACATACAAGCAGCCAGCGTGTATTAAAAAAATGTGCAACATCGCTAATCATCAGGGAAATGCATATCAAGACCACAATGAAATATCATCTCACACCAGTCAGAATGGTGATTATTAAAAAGTCAAAAAACAACAGATGCTGATGAGGCTGAGGCAGGAGAATCTCTTGAGCTGAAGAGTTGAAGGCTGCAGTAAGCTATGGTCTGATCATGCCACTGCACTCCAGCCTGGGCCACAGAGAAAAACCCTGTCTCTACAAAAAGAAAAAGAAAGCAAAGTTGGCTATATCTTGATATGTTGAAGCAGGGATGAGAATCCTTAAAATTCTCTCTACTTTAAAATTTATTTGAAATTTCTCATAATAAAATTTCAAACATGAGATTGTGTTCTATAATGAGCAGGGCCATGTTCAGCCCCACCTTCATTACATCCTTATTGTCTTCTGTTAGGCAGACAAGCTCCCGAAGAGCAAAGGGCGTGGGGTCTGCAGCATTTAGGCTTCCCAATAAAGCACTAGCAGGTAATTAGGCAGCAGCAGAACCATGGCCAGCAACTTACACTGCTTATAAACAAGATGTTTCACACCTGGAAGGTTCTCATATGTTCTTTGAAATCAAAACAGTATGGCAAAATCTAAAGACAATTTTCTATAGGAGATTCTTTGGAATTATCTGGTTATTTCCTTATTAAGAAATGGGGAGGTAGTTTTTCAATCTTCACCCTATTATCTGGGTGACAAAATAATCTGTACTCCAAACCCCCATGTATTAGTCTGTTTTCATGCTGCTGATAAATTCATACCTAGACTGGACAATTTACAAAAGAAAGAAGTTTACTGGACTTACAGTTCCACGTGGCTGTGGAGGCCTTACAATCATGGTGGAAGGGGAAAGGCACGTCTCACATGGTAACAGACAAGAGAGGGAAGGAGCTTGTGTGGGGAAACTCCTCATTTTAAAACTGTCAGATCTCATGAGACTTAATTCACTATCATGAGAACAGCATGGGAAAGACCTGCCCCCTTGATTCAATTGCCTGCCACTGGGTCCCTCCCACAACACATGAGACTTAAGATGAGACTTGGGTGGGGACACCTAAACCATATCTTTCCACCCCTGGCCCCTCCCAAATCTCATGTCCTCACATTACAAAACCAATCAGGCCTTCCCAACAATCCCCCAAAGTCCTAACTTATTTCAGCATTAACTCAAAAGTCCACAGATCAAAAGTCTCGTCTAAGACAAGGTAAGTCCCTTGTGCCTATCATTAGTCTGTAAAATCAAAAGCAAGTTAATTAGTTCCTAAATACAAAGGGGGTACAGGCATTGAGTAAATACAGCTGTTCCAAATGGGATAAATTGGCCAAAACAAAGCTACAGACCCCATGCAAGTCCAAAATCCATCATGGCAGTCAAATCTTAAAGCTCCAAAATTATCTCCTTTGACTCCATGTCTCATATCCAGGTCACGCTGATGCAAGAGGTGGGCTCCCATTGCCTTGGGCAACTCCACTCCTGTGGCTTTGCAAGGTATAGCCCCCCTCCTGGCTGCTTTCACAGGCTGGCGTTGAGTGTCTGTGGCTTTTCCAGGCTCACGGTGCAAGCTGTTGGTGGATCTACCATTCTGGGGTTTGGAGGATGGTGGCCCTCTTCTCACAGCTCCACTAGGCTCTGTGTTGGGGCTTTGACCCCCTTCTGCACTGCCCTAGCAGAAGTTCTCCATGAGGGCCCTGCTCCCGCAACAAACTTCTGCCTGGGCACCCAGGCATTTCCATACATCCTCTGAAATCTAAGTGGAGGTTCCCAAACCTCAACTCTTGACTTCTGTGGATCCGCAGATTGAACACCAGGTAGAAGCTGCCAAGGCTGGGGCTTCCACCCTCTGAAGCAACAGCCCAAGCTGTACCTTAGCCCCTTTTAACCATGGCTGGAGAGACTGGAATGTAGGGTACCAAGTCCTTAGGCTGCACAGACCAGGGAGGCCCAAGGCCCAGCCCAAGAAACCATGTTTTCCTCCTAGGCCTCTGGGCCTGTGATAGGAGGAACGGCCATGAAGACCTCTGACATTCCCTGAAGACATTTTCCCCATTGTCTTGGCAATTAACATTCAGCTCCTCGTTACTTTTGCAAATTTCTGCAGCTGACTTGAATTTCTCCTCAGAAAACTGGATTTTCTTTTCCATTGCATTGTCAGGCTATAAAGTTTCGGAACTTTTATGCTCTGCTTCCCTTATAAAACTGAATGCCCTTAACATCACCTCCATGCTTTGCTGCTTAGAAATTTCTTCTGCCAGATACCCTAAATCATCTCTCTCAAGTTCAAACTTCCACAAAACTCTAGGGCAGGGGCAAAATGCACCCAGTCTCTTTGTTAAAACATAACAAGAGTAACCTTTGCTCCAGTTCCCAACAAGTTCTTCTTCTCCATCTGAGACCTCCTCAGCCTGGATTTCATTGTCCATATCACCATCAGCATTTTGGTCAAAGCCACTCAACAAGTCTCTAGGGAGTCCACAACTTTCCCACATTTTCCTGTCTTCTGAGCCCTCCAAACTGTTCCACCCTCTACCTGTCACCCAGTTCCAAAGTTGCTTCCACATTTTCAGGTATCTTTTCAGCAGTGTCCAGCTCCACTGGTACCAATTTACTGTATTAGGCCATTTTCACACTGATGATAAAGACAAACCCGAGACTGGACAAATTACCAAAGAAAGAGGTTTAATAGACTCACAGTTCCATGTGGCTGGGGAGGCCTCACAGTCATGGCAGAAGGGGAAAGGCACATCCCACATGGTAACAGACAAGAAAGAGAAGGAGCTTGTGCAGGGAAACTCCTCCTTTTAAAACCATCAGATCTTGTGAGATTTACCCACTATCACGAGAACAGCACAAGAAAGAACTGCCCCCATGATTCAACTACCTCCCACCAGGTCCCTCCCACAACACATGGGAATTCAAGATGAGATTTGGGTGGATAACCAGCCAAACCATATCACCCGACAACACACAATTTACCTATGTAACAAAGTAGCACTTGTACCCCTGAAACTAAAATAAAATTATAAAAATAAAAACTATAAAAATAACCTCAAGCCTAAAAAAAGGAAAAAAGAAATGAGGAGGAACTCAAGTGCCGAGACCTTATTCACCATGACTTTTGAGGACTACAAATTAACCAGGCCAGTGGAGAAATCTACCTGAGTCCACTGTTCTGTCTCCCCTCATTTTGCCTTTAAGCAAGTTTAATAACTGTGTGTGCTTATTTCACACACAGAAGGTAAAGCCAGCACTGACTTCTAAGGATGTACACCCAAGGCCAGCAGGGGAGACCGTGACCAGGTGACATCCGCATCACATCACCAATTGTGTGTGTGTTAATGCATCCTCTTACTCTAGGGCCCTTGCAAGAAGTCTTTTCTTGTTTGAAATAGGGTTTATTTGATTGGCAGATGGCTTTGTGAAAGAGCAAAATAAGAATTGAAGGTGGGAAATGTCAGGGGCCCACTGACTCCTGCTCTAAGTATGGAGCCCTTCCTTGAGCTGGGATGTCTGGCCTTTGCCTAGATTCCTTGCCCCACCCAGATCCCTGCCCCTCCATGGTTTCTACTGTGAAAATTGGAGAGTCACTTCTGGTCTCTAGATGGCTGCGACTTTAAATCAGAGGTTCAGAAGGAAGACTTGAACATAAATGGAAGTTAAAGAGATGAGCTGGTTCACTAAGGTGCTGGGTGACACGGAAGCCCTACGGGGCAGGAGGCTCCCCCGTCTCTCTGCTGACTCTCCCTGCTCTCCCCTTCTTCCCCCGACCCTGTAAAATATGCCTCCTGTGACTCTCAATATCTCCTTATTCGCTCTCTTTTTCTCTTTTTTGTTTTGTTTTCCCTTATTCATTTTTCTTCTTTCCCTTTTTCCTCCTTTTATCAATTTTTATTTACATTTTTGTTTTTTGAAACAGAGTCTCACTGTGTCATCCAGCCTGGAGTGCAGCGGTGCAATCTTGGCTCACTGCAACATCTGCCCCCGGGTTCAAGCAATTCTCCTGCCTCAGCCTCCCTACTAGCTGGGATAACAGGCATGCACTATCACACCCGCCTAATTTTTGTATTCTTAGTAAAGATGGGGTCTGGCCATGTTGGCCAGGCTGGTCTCAAACTCCTGACCTCATGCAATTCGTCCATCTCAGCCTCCCAAAATGCTAGGAGCCACTGCACCTGGCCTAATTTTTAATTTAAAAACAACGTAATACTCATTTTTTAAAAAAAGTCAAGCAATTCCAACATAGAATAAAGGACATGCATGACGTGTCCCACCATCCAGGCCCCTTTCCTGCCTGCAGGGGTGTGTTCTTAAGTAATGAGTGGTGATTCTAATTTAATAAAGCAATTGCCTTGTTTGTTAGACAAAATTTGCTTGAATTATTTAAGGGCCATTTCAAATTTCTCTTATAGATTCTCAATAATGCTTAGGTAAATTAATTTGAGATATATGTTTTACTTTTGCCTTATGGACCTAAGATTATATTTTCTGCATCAATGACCCTCAATAAAAAGTGGTTTAGCCACCACTGGGTTGAGTCAGGGCCATAGGACAACCTGTCTCCTTTCTGCTTGGGAGTTTGGTTGTAGTTGGACAGGCAGGGCAAAGTGCATCCACATGCTAAGCATTTAGTACCTCTTGTCTCAGAATCAGTCCCTGCAGGGAAGGAAACTGATATAACTAGGGTCGAGAATAGATCCTGAGATCCGAGTTCCATGATCCAGGCAGCTGCATTGATCCTGGGATCTGAGCTCCATGATCCAGGCCACGGCAGCAGGTGTCGAGCCCAGAGTCCAAGATTGGTCCTGGGTGGTGAGCCTTGCTTGCTGACGGAGCAGAGGAGGCAAAAGTAGCTTCACTGTCAGGAGCCCCTCATCTCCTCTTAGGTGAGTCTCCCTAACTCAGGGCTCCAGAGCTAGCCATGTGTGCTCCTTCCTTGGGAATAAAATTGGGGGAAGGGGTCTGGCCCAGCTGGGGTAGGCCCACAGGTTTCTATTTCACTTGGAAATTAGCTGAGTGGGAGATCCCCCACTCTCAAACCAGGGAAGTGCCAAGTAGTTGAGGGACCCAGGGGCCTTGGGAATTTGGAAGCCCAAGGTCACAGGTGACTGTCATGCTCAGGGCCAGAGCCAGAGAATCAGAGAGAGGTGATGGGGGTAAAAATCAAGAGACAGTGGAGAAAGTGAGAGGTATGGCATAGGTGACCGCTGGTGCATTGACCCTGGGGTCATCTAGGGTGGATAGATTAGAGGGCAGAGCGACACACAAAAGAGTGGATCGTTTCTCCTGAGTTGTGCCTTGGACCATGAGGGAATCCAGCGTCAGACAACTGGGGGTGTGCGACTGCTCCAGGCCCAGCTTCCCTTGCCTCCTTTGTCCATGAGGAAAGCAACACTCAACACCAGCATTAAGGGGCATTAGGGCTGAGGGTTGCTCGAGGCCAAACCCAAGGACTCTGTTCTGGGGTGAGAGCTAAAGCGGTCAGTAGCCTCACCCACCTGGGATTGGGGCCCACTGGGCATGGTCACTGCCCGTGGGGGGAAGCCAGGCTGCATTAGTCACATTAGCATGAGCTGCTGCAAGCCAAGAACTCTAAAATCTCAGTGCCCCATACAACAGAAATTTGTTTTTTGCTCATGTAAAGTACAATTAATAAGGGAGTGGGTGTGGAGGGGAGGCTCTGCTTCACCCAGTTATCTGGGAACCTGGCTGAAAGAAGCTCCTGAGGTCATCATCCTGGGTGTCACCCTCTGCAGGGAAGGCCAAGGAAGACAGAACAGAGAACACAATGGGTTTCTATGGGCCGAGGGTCAAAGCGGGGCACGTTTGCTTCCACCCCATGCCATTAGCCAGACTCAGTCCCCTGGCTACACCCAATTGCAAGAGCTCTGGGAAGAGTCATCCAGCTGAATGTAGGCCTAAGAGGAGGGAGAGAGCACGGATTCAGCGGAGGCCTGGCTCCTGCCACACCCACTATCTGCATGCCTCAGTCCCAACTCAAAGCACACAATCACATTGGGAGGTCAATAACTATAAACTCACCAATGTAGGTGGCTTTTCTCATTCACTGTCTACATCCATACCAGAGGAAAAAAAATGCTAGTGGCCAGTGGGCCACATTTCATCTGTACAATGGTTTTACTTAGTACATACGGTGTGTAAAAATATATTTGTAAAGGCAAAGCACACAAAAGCGACTTAGTTTTTCCTTCGACATTAGAAAGTCCAGAGTCTTCACAGATAAGGCAGGTGTCCTACCTCTTGAGTCACTGAAAGGTTCACCTTCCGGGTCAGCAGCATGATGAAGCCACATCATGCTTCACACAGGGTGAAGACACCCTATCACAGTCTCTGCCACTCCCTATTGTCCCCCAGAACAAGCTCACAGGTTCTACATGAGACACCCATGTCGTTTGTGTGCACGTGAGGGGTGCCCTCGAGACCACACTGCTATATCTATCTACTCGGGGACAGATTGCTCCTGGGAATCAGAGGGTACTGGGTCCCCTGGGGCAACACTCTCAACCTGCCAGAGGCCTCATAAGAGATTCCTGAACAGAATGATGTCAGTGCTGTGCTTTGAAGTCCATTGCTTAAAGAACGGTGGTGGTCTATGGGGGCTGTTTATAGAAGCCTAACAGTGGAGATACCAGAAGGGCCATCTGGCAGGCAGTGCAGGGCGGGGTGAAGTAGTGGGAAATGATGTTGGGGAGACAGGAGAGGCCAGACCTAGCAGGAGTCCAGCTAGACGAAGAGCTTGACTTACCTTCCAGGGCAATGGGAAGGCCATGAAGCATTTTTAAAAGGGAAAGTTGTGACCAGATTTGCATTTTAGAAAGCTGATTTTCCTTGTTGTCAACTGAGGGATGGACAAAGTACAAAATAGGAAGACATGGTGCGGAAATGCAGGTGTCAGGTGAGGCTTGTTCGCTACCTGCTGGATGGGGCATGAAAACAGGACCCATCTGACAGAATGAGGAAGCCCAGGGCACCTGGTCTATCTCACACAGCAGCATTTATCATTTCAGGCCCAGGGGAGCAAATGGCAACATCTTGTCCGGAAGTTTCTATTTGATCTGGGGCCCCAGGGACTGACTCAGAAGTCATCATCACGAAATGAGCTCCTGAGTGGAGCTTAATGCTTTCCAATGGATCACACACACTCGAGTGGTAATTAATGATTTGATTCATTGTGCTTTGGGGAGCCACTGTTCAACAGAATAATCCAAGTAATTTAAATCTGCAATAAACTAGGAGTGCAACAACATTTCATGGCTGCACACAGAAATGATTTGCTAGAGAGGGGAAAAAAAGCATTTTTATTAAAGCCACATCCAAATGGTCCACAGGAAAGCAATATTGAGTTCACAAGTGATTTGATTACGTTCCTCCACAATAGTCCTCCAAGGCAGACCCAAGTCCAAATGCATTTCTGTGAATGTGCATAATACCAAAGGTTCAGTAAACCAACACGTTTCATCAAAATTACTTTGTGCATGTCTGAGATAGAAAATGTTTGCAGAATGTTAACCGCCCTTTTATTCAGAATAACTTTCTTCCACCATTAGCATCTGGCATCTGCAACTGATATGAGCTCAAATGCATCCCCTGTGGAGTTGGGTCTTCCTCTACAAGCCCCTCTCCATCAGTGTCCCTGGCTGCTGGCATATGTACGCAAGCCTGCCTGTCCTTCACACACCCACGGAGGGACTAAGCTCTGCTCTGTGCCAGGAGCGCCCTGAGCTCAAGGAGCATCTAGGTAATAGAAGAGGCAGACACACTCTGAAATGGGCAAATGCAAATGAAATTATCAAATTGCAGGGCAGGAGGGCACCAAGAAGAAACCTCATGCTATGAGGATCAGCAAGTGCTCCCTAAAGGCAATAAGACCTCAGAAGTTAGCTATAGGCAGAGGTGGGGAGGGTCAACTGGGTATTTCAGGTGGCAGCTGGTATTCCAGGTGGTATGGAAAGCACACACATTTCTTTAACAGACCACTGACCTTAAATGGGAAAACATAAAATAGCTAAATCAATAATCCATTATAGATTCAATGAGCCTTCAAGGCAAAGAATCCTCAAAGGGGCATCTGTGGAGCCCTGCTTAGTTTATTTACTCCTTGGATTCATGCTTACTGAGTGGCAGCTGTATTCCAGGCACAGTCTTAGGTGCTGAAGATGAAGGTAAGACCGGTCATTGTCTTTGCAGATTTCACATGTAAATGGGTACGAAGACAATTAGCTAATTATTGCAATAAGAGCCATGGAGGGAATTATCTTGAGGTGTGCTGACAGTGAGAACTTGAGAAGAGCCAACTTTGGATACTGAGGTGTTAGAGTCAGGAAGACATACAAGAACTGAGGTCAGAAGGGTGAGAAGGGTCAAATTGGAGAGGAGACACAGCAGGTAGAGGAAACTATGAGCACTGAGGCTTGAGAGTGACAGCCTGGGCATGTTCCAGGGCCAGTACAGCTGGAGCTGAATGAGGAAGCTGGGAGGGAGGAGGAAGAGGGGCATGGGATGAGGCACCTGGACTTCTGACATGCTCTGCAGCCCTGATCATTTCCCAAAGCTGTCATCCTTCACGATGCCTTCCCTTGACCATAAGCTATGGTCATTAATGAAATGCCCTCTCTTCGTTCATTCACAAATACGTCCTGGCTTAGATTATAAATTTTAGAGTCAATCTAGCTATGAACAGGACAAAATTTTCAGGCCAAACCTATATAACCCACTCAGGTGACTTGTTTTCCCTCTCTCATGAATATGAACACTATGTAAAATCTGTAAACACCCAAATCATAGCCACTTGGTCTTAATCAGAAAGCCCTGGTCCAAAACAGTTTTAGGCTGGTGTTATATTTCACTGTATCTAAAAAGATAAATTTTACCAAATTTGGAGATGACACACATGACATCGAGTTCAACTTCCATTCATAAACATATTTTTAAGACTATACTAGACATCCCATGTTCATAGATTGAAAAATTAATATTGTTGTCTATACTATCCAAAGCAATACACAGATTCACCACAATCCCTATAAAAATGCTGATTGCATTCTTTACAGAAGAAAAAATATCCTAAAATACTTCTGAAACCACAAAACCCTGAGGAGCCAAAGCAATACTGAGAAGATAAAACAAAGTTGAAAGCATTACACTTCCTCATTTAAGACTATATTACAAAGCCATAGTAATCAAATAGTATGGAATTGGCATAAAAACAGAAACATAGACCAATGGAACAGACTAGAGAGCCCAGAAATAAGTCCAGATGTATATGGTCAACTAAGTTTTGACAAGGGTACTAAGAGGACACAACAGGGAAAGGACAGTCTTTTCAATAAATGATGCTGGGAAAACTTATTTTCATATGCAAAAGAATAAAACTGGACTCTTGTTACACACTATACACAAAAATAAACTTGAAATAAATAAAAGACCTAAATGTAAGATCTGAAACCATAAAACTCTGGCAAGAAAAAAATTGGGCAAATGTTCTTTGACACTGGTCTTTGCAATGAATTTTTTGGATATCACACCAAAAGCTCAGGCTACAAAAGCAAAAACAAATGAGGCAATATCAAACTGAAAAACTCCTACACAGTAAAGAAATCAATAAGTGAAATGATAAGGTAACCTACTGACTAGGTATAAACATTTGCAAACCACATATCTGATAAGGAGTTAATATTCAAAATCTACAAAGAACTCTTATGACCAGTAGCAGAATAACATGATTTTAAAAATGAGTAGAGGACCTGAAAAGATATATTTCCAAAGAAGACATTAATAATGACCAATACATAGATGAAAAGGTGTTCAATATCACTAATCAACAGGGAAATGCAAATTAAAACCACAAGGAGATAACTAACACCTCATAGCCAATAGAATGGCTATTATCAAAAAGATAAGAGATAACAAGTGTGGTAAGGGTATAGAGAAAAGGGAACCTTAGTACACCGTTGATGAGAATGCAGATTGGTACAACCGTTATGGGAAAGAGTATGGAGGTTCCTCACAAAATTAAAAGCAGAACTACCATATGACCCAGCAATCCCATTTCTGGCTATATACCCAAAAAAGATGAAACCACCACCTCATAAATATATCTGCACTCCAGCATTACTCTCAATAGCCAAGATAGAAAACAACCTAAGTGTTTGCTGATGGACAAATGGCTAAAGAAAATGTTGTATAGATATGCAATAGAATATTATTCAGCCTTAATTTTTTTTTAAAAAAAGCAGATTCTGCCATTTGCCACATATGAATGAACCTGGATGACATTATGCTAAGTGAAATAGACCAGACCAGAGAGAAAAATACTGCATGATCTCACTTATGTGTGTAATTTTAAAAATCAAACATACAGAGATAGAGAATAAAATAGTGGTTACGGTGGGCAAGCGGGGAGAGCAGGGCAGAGGGATAGAGGGTGGATGTAGGTCAGAGGATACAAAGTAGCAGTTATGTAGGATGAACAAATCCAGAGACCTAATGAACAACATGAAGACTGTAGCAAATAAACCTGTATTGCATTAGGGATTTTTGTTAAATAAGTAGATATTAGCTGTTCTTGTCACACACACACACACACCCCTATGTGAGATATTAGATATGTTAATCTTCCTCACTATAGTAACAATTTCACTATGTATCCTTATAACATCATATTGTAAACCTCAAGTATACACAATAGTTTTTTTTTGTTTTTTGTTTTTTGTTTGTTTTTTAAAGACTGTACTACATGTGCCAGGCACTGTTCAAAGGGATTCACATGAATGACCTCACTCTATCCCACAAGATCACGCTCCCTGTTTCACACTGAGGATTTGGGAATCTTACCCAGGGCACAGGCTGATGACTTGAGCTGAGCCAGAGGCTCCAGGGATCGTGCCCTCCCCCAGGTATCTGCAGCCCAGCCCTCTCTCCTGAGCTTCAGACTTCGTCCCCAGTTGAAACTGGTCATATCTACCGGGACACCTCACAGACATTTTAAATCCAACTCATCCAAACTGGAACTCTCCTTTTCTTCCCTCCCATATCTTCTCCTTCTGTGTTCTTCAGTGGCAGATTGGCGGGGAGGGTGTAGATGCCCTCGAAGCAATCTTCACCACTGCACTTAACTTTAATGCCACCCAACTGCCTGCACAGACTCCCAGCTGCATCCTGCTCTGCACTCTCCCCTGTCTGGCTCACTGCCCCAGCTCGGAAGCCCTAACCTCGTTCCAGTCTGTGTACTCTTCTCAAACTCAGATGCTCCCCTCGACGCAGCCCCTTGTCCTGTGTCCCAGGCTCCTGGGCACTGCTGTCTCACTGGCCGGACCCCATCAGATCAGCCTTTGGAGTGACAGCACAGCAAACTAGAAAGAGTAATGGGAAGAGACTCCACAGTCATACAAGGGCCAGGGGAGCAAATCCCAACTCTGCCACGGACTGGCGCTGGGACCTTGCGTAAAGAACTGGATCTTACTGGCCTTCGGCTTCCTCTTCTACTCATTGGTCCTTCATGGGATTTTAGTGAAGTTAGCAACATGCCCCGTCAGTTGTTCAACAAGTAAAAGTTATCTCTAAACACACAGACAGTCCAAATATTCAATATCCCTCTCCCTCCCTCATTCTCTCTCTCTCTCCCATCCTTGTTCTCTCTTTCTCTTCTTCTCTCTCCCTTATCTTCTCTCTCGTTTCACTCTTGTTGCCCAGACTGGAGTGCAATGGTGTGATCTCGGCTCACCACAACCTCCGCCTCCCGGGTTCAAGAGATTCTCCTGCCTCAGCCTCCCGAGTAGGTGGGATTACAGGCGTGCACAACCATGCCCGGCTAATTTTGTATTTTTGGTAGAAACTGGGTTTCTCCATGTTGGTCAGGCTGGTCTCAAACTCCCGATCTCAGGTGATCCACCTACCTTGGCCTCCTAAAGTGCTGGGATTACAGGCATGAGCCATCACACTTCTCTCCTTTTCTCTCTCATCCTCTCTCCTCTCTTCCTCATCCTCCCTCCCCTCCCTCTCTCTCTCATCCTTGCTTCCTCTCTCTTTGTCTCTCTCCTTTTCTTTCTCATCCTCTCTCTTTCTCTCTTTTCTCTCTCTCTCTCACAGACTCTCTCTCTCTCTGATTAAACCGAGCACTTAATAAGTGGCAAGGGCTGCACTCTGCATTTTTCAAGCTCCTCAACCTCACCCTCTGAGGAAGACACTACTCTCTCATTTTATAGATGGTTTGTGACTCATTGGCCTTATTTGACACCAAAACTCTAACAAAGCAACTGAGCCTACTTTTGTCTCATAAGTTCACAAGCTGAACACGGCGGGAAGTATTGAATAGAAGTAGAGGTAGTGCCAAGCAGAAAAACCCAAAGACCTTCACCCAGGTGCAAGGGAGAATCATGGAAGCCGGCAGCCAGGTGACTTAATGCACAGCCCTGCACACCCCAGAGCACGGGGAGTCTCAGGGAGGATAGAAGAGCCAGTCCCTACTCATCCCCTCCTGTGTGCATGCCGATGTGATAGCCACACCAGCACGTCTCTGCATTTACTTCACAAAATAAAATTACAGGAAACAGCAGCAATTTGTGAGGTAGCCAGGATATCTTTGAGCTAAGTACTCTGCCAAATAGAGAAACAAAGACTCAACTAAGTTTGGTGCCCTGGCCAGGCTTCCACGGCTAGTACTGCAAGAGCAATACTGTCAGTTCAGCCCAGCCCTGGGGACATACTCTGTCCCTGAGATGTACTTGTGTGTTTGATGTGACATTGTCTAAAAAAAAAGCTTCAATTCAGAGAGAAACTGTGTACCTCTGCTGACACACTATGACACGTGCTCCATCACCTTCTCACACACCACGAGAGTGGGATGCTACAAAGAAGACTCAGCCCCTCTGCTGCCTACTTAGGTGAAATTAGTGGGAGGAGAAAATAAAGATGAGAATTAGGACCAGTTTTTGAAGGGACCTCCCTCCTCTCAATTCATTTGTTAGGTGACTGTCACCCATCCTCCCAACCCTCCTGTTGGAAGGACAGTGGGCTGCCTGGGCAGACAGGCTGGGCAGAGCCCTGGAGACCCATCTGGACCCCATCACTGCCTGTCTAAGCAGAGCCAGGTGTAGTCTCGGAGGCCACACGCCCAGTGGAGTTTCAGCTGAATCACCTCCAGGCAGCATCCTATACTGAGTGCTGTGACACCACCAACCAGGGCTGCAGGAGGGGCTCCCCCTCTTTGTGGAACACCACACAGTTGCTCTCTCCAAAAGCCTGTGGGTCACTCTTCATCCTGCTTTTGCCCTTGCTTTCTACGTTCAGTCACTTAGCAAGACTGTGGACTTTGCCTCCACTGTATGGCTGGCCCACAGCCACTCGTGTCCCAAGTTAGCCACTTGCAGTATGCCCAGGCCATGGGGCCCTTGTGGTATCGCCAGGCCATGGGGTCCTCGCAGTATCTCCAGGCCACAGGGTCCTCACAGTATCATCAGGTCATGGGGTCCTCGCAGTGTCGCCAGGCCACAGAGTCCTGCCACAGGGAGGCTGAGCCTGAGCTCCCAATCCCTGTACCCTCACCGGTGTCCACCATGGTGGTCCCAAAATTGTTCTTGGCTCCTCTTTTTCTCGGGTGCTGCAGAGGGTCCCTCTGGCACTCTTTGGAGTCCTCCTTCCCACCTGCCCCACTCCTGCAGAGGCCGACTGGCCACTCTCCCTTTTTGTGCTGTTGGCCCCTCACACTATTCCAGGACAGGAGCCTGCAGGTAAGTCAGACCATGTCATTCCTCTGCTTAACACCTTCTCAACTTTTCCCATCTCTCTCCAAATTAGCAGTCTTGGCCTACTGCACAGCCACAGGGCCGTGCCTCACATCCTCGTTCCCTCACCCCGGGCTCGGCCCCCATTCTCCCTGCACCCGTCCCTGGCCTGCCTCTCCCTGGAGGACCTGCACCTGCCTGGGCATCCTCTCCAGGGCCATGCCTCTCCTTGTTCACACTCTACCCAGTGTCCCCCAGCAGAGGGGCTCCCATCTGACCTTGCTTTTAGGATCAACACGCCCAGTTACTCTCTATCCCCCCATTCGCATGTCTTCTGCCTGGCAACACTGGCTGGCACTGGCATACCACACAGGTGCGTCCTTATTGCATCTCCATGGGGCAGGGCAGAGGCTCACCTGGGCACAGCCATGCCCCACCTTGCACCTGGTGCACAGGAGAATCGTCTTGCCTGTGGAATAAAGGAGGGCACACAACTCTGACATCACCTCTAAGACAGTTCTCTTGGCTAAACTAAATAAATGCCTCAAGTGTTAAAACTCAAGTCTGTTCGCATGATTCAGATTCTATCTCAAGAGGAACACGGTCTGCCTGATGCCAATCCTGTCCTATTTTCAAAAGGACTTCCCTCATCACAAGGTGCCCAGTAGCCTGAGTGTCTTGTCCTCCCTGGGCTCCCATGGGGCCAGACCCACAGCTGGCACAGAGCAGGGGGTGCAGCTGCTGACTGGATGATGTTAGGGAGGGGACTCCAATCCTCAATCCCTACAAATTGGACTGGTAGAAGGGTTTGTGTTGTTGCTTCCATTTGTGTTTTTAAATTTGCATTTGTATTGTCTGCCCACAATAGGCTAGACTTGTGTGATTCATATAAAAATGAGTAACAGGGAGTCCCTGTCTCCAAGGACTTCATAACCACAGAGACAGAGTGAGGTGGCAAATCCTTAGGGAGCCACATGATAAAAGCTGCTAGAGGTATCAGAGGTGGTAGAGCACAGCTCAACTGGGAGAGATGTGGCTGGTTGGGGGCTGGACAGAGATGCTCTCCTACAGGAGTGGGGCATTCTGGGGCTGAGACTCATTGAGGGGTGCTAAGGGAGCTGCGTAGAGAGCAGGCAGATAGTCAGCAGGAGCAGGAGCATGGTGGGGCTAATGGCAAAGGCAGGAGTGAGTTCATGGAGTGATGTGCAGGTCATGGCATGCATCTTAGGGTGCCCATGCCTCAGGTGAAGTCCTTTGCACAGATATCCCATAAGGGAAAACACTAATTAAATCTGCCTTTGGCTTTGCCCTCAGAGTCTCTGGCCCACTTGCAATGTTCTTCCAGGGTTTGCTTCACTGTGGTTTTCAACAGAAGCATGAGAACATTGAGGAGATTCCTTACATTCAGCTCTTGAGACGCTTCTGTGCAGGTACCTGCAGCCCTCAATGCCCTGGCCACTCATCTCTCCCTTCCTCCCGAATTTTCAGCTCAGCCCATTTTTCTTTTTTTCTAGAAAAAGAACACATTGCTAATAGGTAACGTCAATTTCATCTTGCTGGAGTAGAGCTTGAAACATTGAAGACTTCAACATGTACAAAATAAACAAGTTTTGAGCTTAGTTAACTCTAAGTCTGAAGCTACATAAGGTGATTTGCCCAAGGAGACTTGTTTTTGACAAGCCAGGTCTGAACACATGGAAACTGGAGACCCTGGCCCTGTAGCCATGAGGTCTTCACCTCTACGAGGCTGAGCCAGGGGCTGTGGCCCACCAAATCTGACCTTCCAGGCTCATGGGGAGAAGCCACTTGGCAAGCCCATTTTAAGCACTTTTAATGTTCTATGGAAATGTGTTTTAGCTGCGCTCTGATAAGCCTGCCTCCTAGCTGGTGCTGAGCTGAATCAGAAACAGGTCAGAGAGACTGCCAAGCCTTAGCTAAGAACTCAGCTGAGCTAGGTTTATTCTATAAATGTTGCTCTTTTTAAGGTGGTCAAAAACCACCAGCTTTAGCTATCAAAAGACAACAAAAGTAAACAAAAGACATCGATGGATAGGCTGCGGAGATCAATCTCAAAGGAATCAGTGAGAGGTTAAGGTTCTGCCATTCTGGTTATGTGTGTGGAAGGAGCCATGGATTATTAATCCCCTGCTTTAATAAGGGTGATGGGAGATGGCACGACTTCCAGCCAACTTGAAGCCATAGCCTTCGTCTCCTGAAGTGGGAGCCTGGGCACAGCAGAGCTCCTGTGTGTCTGTAAATGCCGGATGATCTCACATTTGAGGAACTCTCACGTACAGATTTGAATGTAACACTGAGCAGTGGATCCTGCATCTATGTCCTGCCCTGGGAGGAGACAGTCCAGGGATGTTTCTGGCTGCTGGGTCTGGACCATTTGATATTGGCACTATCTGACCATTTCCACCTGCAAAACTCGCAACTTTATGTGGTTCAACCTAATATTAAGTCCAGGCTGAATGGGAAGCAGGTCTGTATTACTGCTTAGCCATTTTCTCGGAACAAAATCACACATAATATGGTAAGAGTACTACATTTTATTCTAAAAGAATGTAGAGTATTCATGATCTCATAGAGCACCATTAATATGCTCCATCGATGGCAAGGTGTCTCCACCTAGGCCTGGGCCTCTCGGTGGCAGGGCCCGTGTGCTGGGCTTACACAGCAATGTGTTCCCCTATTGCATTGTCAGGCAGAAAGTGACACTTAATCAATGTGGGTTTATAAATTAATAATTGAATAAATTAACCAAGGAATCAGCACTGCTTTCCTCCTTTTTTTTTTTTTTTTTTTTTTTTTTTTGAGATGCAGTCTCGCTCTTTCACCCAGGCCGGAGTGCCATGGCATGATCTCGGCTCACTGCAACCTCTGCCTACCGGTGTGTCTGGAGTTTGTTCCTGCCGCTGGGTTCATGGTTTTGCTGACTTAAAGAATGAAACCGCGGACTTTCACAGTGAGTGTTAAAGCTCTTAAAGCTGGCACAGACCCAAAGAAGGAGCAGCAGCAAGATTTATTGCGGAGTGAAATAACAAAGCTTCCACAGGGGAACCTGAGCGTGTTGCCCTGCAGGCTGGAGTGGCCAGCTTTCATTCCCTCATTTGTCCCCGCCCATGTCCTGCTGATTGGTCCATTTTACAGAGTGCTAATTGGTCCATTTTACAAACTTCTAGCTAGCTACAGAGCGCTGTTTGGTGTGTTTTCACAGAGCGCTTATTGGTGCATTTTACAAACTTCTAGTTAGCTACAGAGTACTGATTGGTGCATTTTACAAACCTCTAGCTAGCTACAGGGTACTGATTGGTGCATTTTACAATCCTAGCTGCGGAGTCCTGATTGGTGCATTTTACAATCCCCTTGTAAGACTGAAAAGTTCCCCAAGTCCCCAGTCAACCCAGGAAGTCCAGCTGGCTTCACCTCACACCGGCTTCAAGTGATTCTCCTGCCTCAGCCTCCTGAGTAGCTGGGATTCATGCCTGGCTAATTTTTGTATTTTTAGTAGAGACGGGGTTTCATCATGTTGGTCAGGCTGGTCTTGAATTCCTGACCTCATGGTCCGCCTGCCTCGGCCTCCCAAAGTGCTGGGATTACAGGCATGAGCCACCATGCCTGGCCCAACTACTTTCCTCTTAAGTGACATAGTGTGTGAAACATTATCTCAAGCATAGCTCCACCTATGAGTTCAGATTTGGGCACATCTCCTGACCTTGCAGACTTTCCTATTTCTTGGCTACTCAATGGAGAAAGAAAGATGTGATTTCAGTCAGTTCCTCAGTTCCATCTTCTACCAAGTCATGTTCCTTGGGAAGAAATCACATAACCAGATGACACTACTTTCTACTCAGGCCTGGCCTCCTGTTGTTCTCACTGCCTCCTGCAGTTTGGATGACAAGAACAAAGACACATGTCACTGGGACCTTTGTAAGTGGCCTCAGTGCAAAGACCACCAGTTGGGTCTTCAGAGACTTCGTGTTGGGACCTCCAAACTGCAGCTCCTTCACCTCCTGCCTTTTTAAACAACCGTTGCAGCTGCTGCTCCTAATGGTCAGCCCTGCAGGCCCCTCACCTGGGCAGCGGCTTAGGTGGGGCATTCCAAGACCTCTGAGCCTGCCCACCTTCCACAGCAGCTACAGGCCCCATGGGGAACTCGCACATTCTTGCTGTCCAAGCAGGTGGGATGCACCTGGCTCCGCAGCAGCCCAGTGCCCTCACCCCCTGCCATTGGATGCCCAGCCAGCCTGCCCCTCCAGACTCCTCCTGGTGAGAAACAGGCCCCAGACACCCTGCCCACATGTGCCACCCCCACAACTCTAGGGGCTGCCACCAGGTGGACTGCACTCTAATTTGATCGTAAAAGCCTGAATTAATCTACATGAAGCCTAACCCTGCTTGAGCTCCATGGAAAGTCCCTGAGATGGTGACCACCAGGTGCACCAGAGAGAGGAGCTGTTTGGGTAGGTAATGCTGTATAGATGACCCTGGCTACCACTCTGAGCCCCAGTTTCCCTCTCTGTGAAATGGGTATGACAATGGCCTCCTTTAGTATGGAATAAGTGAGTCAAGCCTGGGCGCTCAGGTCCTCAGTGAATGATCATTTGCTGCTGAAGTTATTCCATGAAAGAGGATATACAAACACAGGGCAATAAACATTCATGGTCTGTTCATATAGCAGAAACGGCCAAGGACCTTGTTAAACACCTGCCTGCCTGTTAAACACCTGTCTCCTCATATAGATTGAGAGCTTGTGAGGCCTGAGATTTCGTCATCATCTTTCCCAGTGTCTGGCATCCTGCCTGTCCCTGAGGAGATGCTGGATGGATGGATGGACACACGAGTGAAGGAAACTTCGGGGATCCCAGTCCACCCTTCAAGCAGCTTCGGAGTCCACCTGCACAGGCTCTGGAAGCCATAAGGCCACTTTATTTGGTGAGGAAGGGGAAGAGGCACAGAGTGGAATGTGGAATACAGGACATTTTAATAGAAAATACTTTAACTCTTCTAAGGCTGTGTCTGGCAAGAGCCAGACATTGCACATATCCTAACTCTGACCAAAGTCTGACAGGCAGACAGGAAGGTTTTATATGGTCTGCTGTGGGCTCTTTAGGGTGGGGAAGGGGGACCTTGTCATCAGCACCAAGATGCAAGTGCTTTATAGCTGCCTTTCTGGAGGTTTTGTTCAGGGAAGAATAAGCTGGTATGATCATTCTGGAAATCAATTCAAAAACATGCATCAAAACCTCATAAATACCCTTCATCTCTGCAACAGTAATTTTCCCCGCTAGGAGTCTACACCAAGGAAAACATCAGTGGTGCAGGCAGAGGTGGATGCAAATAGATGCCCCTGGCAGCATCATTTACAGTACTGACAACCATTACGTGCCCCGGACATCCAACATGGGAACTACTAAATCAATAATGGCTAAAAATTATGGTTAAAAATAGCATCTGGGGCTGGGTGCGGTGGTTCACACCTGTAATTCCAGCACTTTGGGAGGCCAAGGTGGGGGGATCATGAGGTCAGGAGTTCAAAACCAGCCTAGCCAACATGGTGAAACCCCGTCTCTACTAAAAATACAAAAATTAGCCGGGCATGGTGGTGTGCACCTGTAGACCCAGCTCCTCAGAAGGCTGAGGCAGGAGAATGGCTTGAAGTCGGGAGGCAGAGGTTGTGGTGAGCCAAGATTGTGCCACTGCACTCCAGCCAGGGTGACAGAGCAAGACGCCATCTCAAAAAAAAAAAAGAAAGAAAGAAAGAAAAATAACCTCTGATGTGGAGGACTGGTACACTGTTGATTAAAAAAAGAAAACAGGCCAAAAAATTGTTCTTATTGAATCATTCTTGATGTTAAAAACACAACATATACATTTGAGAGAGCCTAAAAAATTCAAAATGCCACTAGCAGTTACATGAGACGTGAAATAATGAATGTCTTTTGCTATTTTCTTTATACCTTTTGGGATTTAGATATTTGCTATGTCCATTACTTATATACTAAAATATAAGTTTTCCTAAAGCAAAAGAAATAAGCTTTGTGTAGTGAGATTGAAAACAGAATTTTTCATAAACTACAACTGCATTTGTAATATTTTATCTCCATGAGCTTTGAGTTGTTAATGTATCATTTAGGAAGGCTAAGACTGAGTTTTAGAAAAGGCAAAAATAGGCTTTTTGTATGTCTTGCAAAAGTGTCCTAATAATGATGGCAATTTTTACATAATGAAGGTCAGGTTACTGTCACATATTGTCTTAGGTGCCTTGCGCTGCCATCACGAAGTATCATAGATTGAGTGGCTTGTAAACAACAGGAATTTATTTCTCACAGTTCTGGAGGTTGGAAGTTCAGGTCAGGGTGCTGGCAGGGTTGGGTTCTGGTGAGGGCCTTTTCCACGTTGCAGACAACTAACTCTTCCTTATATCTCACAAGCGGAAAGAGGATGGGAGAGCTCTCTGGGGTCCCTTATATAAAGACAGTAATCCATTTATGAGGGTGGAGCCCCCTTGTGAATGGGGGGCTCCACCTTCATGACCTGATCACCTACCAAAGACCCCACTTTCTAATATCATCAAATTGGGGATGAGGATTTCAACAAAGGAATCTTGGGAGATGCAGATACTCAGTCCATCGCGCTTATTTTGGAAAAACTTAAGAGTTAAATATTAAAACTGTAAAAGAGAAATTGGATTTGCTGTATTGTTTTTGCCATTATATCATTTGTTAGTCACTAAGGGCTACCAGCCCCTGCGATTTGGGATACTAGAATAATGTTAGCAAATATAGCAAAGCCTCAATATTCTTATTTTGGCTTACTTTCTTGAGATAACTAAAAATTTGCACATTGGTGAGTGAGCTTGGCCTCATGATCTTTCCTCCAAAAAGTAAAAAATATGTGATCATGTTTCCACGTCAGAAACATGGCAGCGATTCTGTTTCCCTTTGCGTTATCTGTCAGAAGACACCAGCGACTTACACCCTGCACTCCATAGAATGGACAGATTCTAAGAAAAGAGGAAGAGCATGAACCAGACAGGCACGTAGCAGAGACATTTCAACACTCAGTAGGTGTAGATATCAGCAAGTCACTTGTTAGAAAGAAGATACTCAGTCTCTAAAGGTCTACCCAGCACTAGGCTCTAGGCTGGTCACAGAGCTGACCTCAGGGAGCCTAACGTCAGCTACCACATTATCCATCATAAGGATGGGGAAGGAGCGAGGAGCTAAGTAAAGCCAAGGGGAGAGGGTTATGGTGTTGAGGGTATGGGTGTCTTTGACTGCAGGGGAATGGGCTTTGCCCCCGTTTATCCTCCAGCCCTCTGCCAGGACGTGGCAGGCCCTTGCAGGTCATGGTGTCACCTCGCTGTGTGTCAGTCCTCTTGCCCTGCCTTCACCCTACTCCTACAGGCACTTTGTTCTATGAAACCCTGAGCTTTCTAGGGGTTTGCCTGCAAATACAGAGTCAATTTTTGTTTTTTCTGCTACTGGTTTAGGAATCTGCTTTCTTGGATTTGCTTAGTTCACACTCATTTCTTTCTTGTCTTGCTTTGAAATGGATTTAGTAAATAATCCCATGGTGGACACTGAGACCCCATTGCAACATTACTCTTTTTCCTACACTGTCCAGAATCCTGCCAGCCAGGTCTCCATGTTCCAGGTCACAGATCAGAGTACATTTCTCTAGAGAATCTGGCCAGCCCAAGAGAAAGACTTAAAGATATTGACATCAGGGCATCTTCAAGGAAGTGGCCTATTTCTTTCACAGTGAACTTCATCAGAGAGCCTCATGCATGTTCTGGTGCCTTCCAGCAGCCTCTCAATGCCTCACTTTAAATGTCCTCAGCAAACCAAAGATCATAAGAAGCTTGAGGAATGTGATTAACACGAAAATTAAAGACCAAAGCTAAGACAGACTTAAAAGTTAAAGGAAAGGGTGACCATGCAGGGTAACAGCCCCACCACCAAACAGAAACCATCAAAAATATTCTCTGAGATATAATAGAAGGTACCATATTTAGGGAGAAAATGTAGGATACTGTAAAAATGGAATATGCAGGGAAGAAAAAATAACTCTTAGAAGCTAAAAATAAGACAGCAGAAATAAAAATACAATAGAAGTTTCCTCAGATAAAGTTAAGCAACTCTCCAAGGAGGAAAGCAAAAGACAGAATGGCAAATATGAAGGACTTGGGAAGCCGGGAGAGCCCAGCACATCCAGTGTATGAAAGTGAGAACTGCAAGGAAAGACAACGAGAAAATGCAGAGGAGGAAATTATCAAAGAAATAGTTCAAGAAAATTCCCTCAGGCTGACGGAGACAAATGTTGAGTTTGAGAAGGCCCATGGAGTAGCCCATACGGTGATAAAATCAGACACTCACCAGGGCACATCACCATGAAATTTCAGAACATGGAGGACAAAGAAAAGATTCAATAAGATTCTAGGCAGAAAAACAAGGCGAAATATGAAGAATCAAGGAGGGGAATGTCATCTGAGTTTTCAAAAGCCACCCTAAAAGACAGGAGACAACAAATGAATGCCTTTAAATTCTGAAAAAAGATTCTAAAACTAAAACTCAAATATAAGGGTAAAATAAATATAAGGGTAAAATAAGTAATTTTTTCTATAGTTAGTAATTTTTATAGTTTTTTAAAAATGTTTTTTATTTACATAGGTTATTCGGAAACAGGTGGTGTTTGCTTACCTGAGTAAGTTATTTCATGGTGATTTTTGAGATTCTGGTGCACCCGTCACCTGAGCAGTATACACTGCACCCAATTTGTAGTCTTTTATCCCTCATCCCCTTCCCACCCTTTTTCCTTGAGTCCTCAAAACCCATTGTATCATTCTTATGCCTTTGCATCATCATAGTTTAGCTCCCACTTATGAGTGAGAACATATGATGTTTGTTTTACCATTCCTGAGTTACTTCACTTAAAATAATGGTCTCCAGTTCCATCCAGGTTGCTGCGAATGCATTAATTCATTCCTTTTTATGGCTGAGTAGTATTCCATCATATATATATATATTCCATATGTATATATATATATATTCCATATGTGTATATATATATATTCCATATGTGTATATATATATTCCATATGTGTATATATATATATTCCATATGTGTATATATATTTTCCGTGTGTGTGTGTGTATATATATAAATATATAAATATATAAATATTATATATATATATATATATACATATCGCAGTTTCTTTATCCACTCATTGACTGATGGGCATTTGGGTTGGTTCCACACTTTTGTAATTGCAAATTGTGCTGCTACAAACAAGTGTGTGTGAGTATCTTTTTCGTATAATGACTTCTTTTCCTCTGGGTAGATACCCAGTAGTGGGATTGCTGGATCAAAAGGTAGCTCTACTTCTAGTTCTTTAAGTAATTTCCACACTGTTTTTCATAGTGGCTGTACTAGTTTACATTCCCACTAGGAATGTAGAGGTGTTCACTGTTCACCGCATCCAGGCCTACTCATGGTAATTTTTTCGTGAGACACAGTCTCAAAAAATTATCTCCCAAGCACTTTTTGTCAGGAAGCTACTGGAAGATCTGTTCTATAAGGCAAGAGTGAAGCAAGAAAGAAGAATATTGGAGTGCTTGAAAAAGTGGAGCCCAACAGTAGAGAGAAAGACACCCCCAGGATCAGAGGAAAGGAAGACCACAGGAGTGACAACCAGCACCAGGCTTGGAGTCGGCTACACAGACAGGGAGCCATCAGAGCGCTCTGGGCCAGGCTTCCTCATGAGAATAAGATCAACAGACAACAGATTTGTTTGAACATTTCAAGGGAATTTTTGGTCGAATTTGTGATAAATTCATTGAAAATAGAGATAGAGGGAAAAAAAGAGAAACAGGAAAATACATACTCCAAGGAAAAGAAAAAACTAGTGAAACAAGAGGAAAAAAGGCAATCATGGTTTAGCTGGCAATGGCAATGGCATAATTACTATCATACCACTTGGGTCGGGATGGAAGGGAAAGGTGCGGAGTAGAAGTGAAGAAAGAGATCAATAACAGAGTAAGATCCATTACTAGAGATCAATAAAAGAGATCTTCACCTAATAGAGTGAATGGTCAATCCTCAATGCCTAAAATTGAACAGTCAAGAGGCAGCACTGCAGGCATTTTATTTAGAGATGGAGGTAAACATCAACATTAAAACAGAAGCAGGACAGCTAAAGTAGAGAAAATCAGTTGCATCTGGGGAAGAGGAAGTTGGAGAAATGAGGGGAGAGGTCATACTCTTTTCTGAATAAATATTACAGGATGATTTGACTTTTGAAATATTATGATGAAAATTTTGAAAGGCGATGTTTGAATTGCCAAACTGAGTAACAAAGATGAGTTTGTTAAAAGCTTCTTTCTTTCTTAATCATATAGGAAAAATTCCTTGGGACAAGTTTATTGCTTTTCTATACATCCTCCTAAAAGCCCTACAAATTTCCCTAGACTTCCAGAACATAAGACATATGAAATCAACCCTACAGAGTGGCCTTGCATTATTTAATTTATAAATTTATTCATCCACTCCACATTCGTGTTCTTTCCAGGCACCAGACATGGGCTAGGCCCAAGAAATTTAGATCCAGATATATAGAGGGTGGCAGACAGGTAGAAAGATGATAGATAGATGATAGATAGATAGATAGATAGATAGATAGATAGATAGATAGATAGATAGATAGATGACAGATAGATAGATAGCATAAATAGACAGACAGACAGATAGATAGATAGATAGATAGATAGATAGATAGATAGATAGATAGATAGATTCTGTCTGTGATAAGTTGAGGTAGATTCTACCTGTGATCTACCCATGTTTCTCTGACTTTAGCAATTTTAGTGAGCTCAGTGAACTCCAGCTTCCAGGATCTTCATTTCTCTGTCTAGCAGCAATTTCCGGAATTATATAAGGTCACACTGCCCACAGTGAGAAGAGCTCTACACACACACACACACAGAGACACACACACACACACACGGACACACACACCTTCACCCAGTGAGTGTCAGGAGTTGATAGTGTATTAGGATTCTCCAGAGGAGCAGAACTACTAGGATATACGTATATAGGAAATGGAATTTATTAGGGAGAATTGGCTCACACTATCACAAGGCAAAATCCCACGATAGGCAAGTTGAGATGCCAGTAGTGGCTCAGTCCAGGCCCAAAAGCCTCAAAAGCAGGGAAGCCAATAGTGCAGGCTTCAGTTTGTGGCCAAAGGCTGAAGAACCTGGAGTCTGATGTCCAAGGGCAGGAAGCATCCAGCACAGGAGAAAGATGAAAGCCAGAAGACTCAGCAAGCCAGCTTATCCCACCTTCTTCCACCTGCTTTGTTCTAGCCACGCTAGCAGCTGAGTAGATGGTGCCCACTCACATTGAGGGTGGGTCTTCCTCTTCCAGTCCATTGAATCAAATGTCAATCTCCTCTGGCAACACCTTCACAGACACACGCAGAAACCATACTTTACCACTATCTAGGCATCCTTCAATTGAATAAAGTTAACACCTAATATTAACTATCACAGCATGTAAATATTTCAGTTCCCTCATCCCTTGGCTGGGAAAACTCTGAGTATATGGCATTGGCCAAGTTTAATTGTCCAGTGTTGTCTGACTTGTGTTGATTGGCTATCTTTCCTTCCTGGCATCCCTATACTTCCCAAATAAACAACTAGCTCTCAAATCCTGGGCTCGGGGTCTGTGTCTGGGGGAGTGCACAGTACAACATAAGGACAATAATGGAGACACACTGTGTATCCAGGCAACTCAGAAAAGGGCATTGAACCCAGGCTGGGAGTGAGAAGGGTGAGTGTAAGTGCAGGAATGAGGAAGGCTCCTGGGGGTCCTGGGGGTCCTGAGCTTTCTGGCTCAGGCCCTTGGCTGCTGAGCCAGAAGTTATCCTGTGCTTAGCATCTGGGCTGGGCTCACAGAGTCAGAAGTGTATAGACATGGCCCCAGTTATGGAGGGCTGGGAGGAAGACAAGCAAGCAGATCCACCACAAGATGAGAATTCATCAGGGGGGCCACACCGTGAGTTAGGGGAGGAGAAGGAGCCACACAACAGGGGAGACCCCGCTGACCTGGGCCTCTTCATCCTCCAGACATGTCATTCGCCATTCTTCCAACACCTCCTCCTTCCTCCTGAGCTCCTCTGCCTCTGGCTGTACTCAGCTGTTCATCCTCCTGAGGGCTCTGTCCCCAGACAGCTCGCATCTCACTTGCAGATTCCATCCAGTTGATTCTGCCTCTTCCCATTCCTTCCATCTATAAGCCGATGGCTGCTCACCTACATCTTCAACCCAGAGATAACCTTTGTGCTCCCAGCACAGGTTTCCAACAGTACATGTGTCTAAGAAACTCCAGTAGCACCCTACTTTACAAACAACAGGAACATGAAAGAAGTGGTTATTGGATGGAGGCGGACCTCACTATGTTCCTGGTATACGGCTTCCTTTTAAGTCCAGCATGTTTCCACCTATGGATGGTTGCATATTGTTTCCTCTTTCTGGAAAAGCCCTCATCCTATGCTTCAGAGTCACTGACTTGCATTACTCCAGGAGCACTGTTGCTAGAATACCATGTCCATCAATGATCCCAGGCTTGCAAAGCCTAGATGATCCCTGCTTACGTAAGCAGCTGAAATCCTTTTGTACAAAAGCTTACCCCAACCTTTCAACACCAATAAGATCTTCTTATTCACTTTGAGCTTTATTCTCAAGCAAACCATCACACTTTATAACTAGACATTTATCTGTGTGAGGACACGGGACCATGTCTATCTTGTTCACTGTTCCAGATGGCATGCTTACCTGGTGTCTGTCATGCAGTGCAAACTCAATAAGGATGTATGGAATGAATTAGTTGAATTGAACTCAACCCTCCAGGCTTCCAACTTTCATTCTACACCTGACACACTCCATATACAGCACTGTAAAGTGGGGAATGAAGATGGATATGACAGAGTTCCTGTCCCCAGGGGACTCACAGTGATGTACAATGTGGAAAAGTCCAGTAATGTGAGTACGAAAAAAAAAAAAAAAAAACAACCACCAGAGACAGCAGAGGAAGGAATGAGAAAAAGAGTGGGATAGTTGTGGGTGCTCCAGACACAAGCCAGCCTGACTCACTGCAACACCTCTGGAGGCCTCGACAGCCCCCACCTCTGCACAGTACATAACATAGCACTAAATAAAGCTGAGTTTCTAAGATTCTGCAGTGTTAATGATGTTAATGATGACATAAAGATTTTATGGGCAATGTGGGCTGTGACCAAAATCTCTCTACAAGAAAATCAATGGAAAGAGAATTGCGGTGGCGAGGGTGAGTGTCTTATCACTGCAGTGTGATGGTGCTGGCTTCGGTAGCTGCCAAAGAAGAGTTGCACTCGGAAGTGCAAGGGGGGAATCCTCATTTCCTTCGATGGGGGATTTTACCATAGAGAATGGTAGAACCCCAGTGGCAGAGTCATGGGAAGCCAGTCAATGGTTGAATATAAAACAGTGGGAGTTGGGCTGGGCGCAGTGGCTTACCCCTGTTATCCCAGTACTTTGGGAGGCTGAGGCAGGAGGATCACGAGGTCAGGAGATCGAGACCATCCTTGCTAACACAGTGAAACCCCGTCTCTACTAAAAATACATAAAAATTAGCCAGGCGTGGTGGCGGGTGCCTGTAGTCCCAGCTACTCAGGAGGTTGAGGCAGGAGAATGGTGTGAACCTGGGAGGCGGAGCTTGCAGTGAGCTGAGATCGCGCCATGGCACTCCAGCCTGGGCGATAGAGCAATACTTGGTCTCTCAAAAAAAAAAAAAAAAAAAAAAAAACAGTGGGAGCATATATATCAAATACTTTTTTTTCTGTTGATAGCATGGGGAATTAAAGTCACTTTTGAAAGTTTCTGACATGTTAGGGTAAAGCCACAAACTGGCTGCAACAAGAGTTAACACCTTGAACAAATGCATAACAACAGTCATCTCAATTTGCTTTTGGAGCATAACAAACCATCCCAAAACTTAGTAACTTAAAGTAATGGATATTTGTTGTTACTCAATGATTCTGTGGTCAGCTGGGAGCTCTGCTGGTCTGGGCTGGGTAGGCTGGACTGAGTGGTCTCACTCATCTATTCCTGTCAGTTGAGGCAATGGGAACAAGGGGTCCCTGTGTCTCTCACCATCCATTAGACTAGCCAAGCTCGCATGGTGGCGTTCACAGGTTTCTATCAGTAGCAAGAAAGAGCCATAGGTGGGAATTGAACAATGAGATCACATGGACACAGGAAGGGGAACATCACACTCTGGGGACTGTGGTGGGGAGGGGGGAGGGGGGAGGGATAGCATTGGGAGATATACCTAATGCTAGATGACGAGTTAGTGGGTGCAGCGCACCAGCATGGCACATGTATACATATGTAACTAACCTGCACAATGTGCACATGTACCCTAAAACTTAAAGTATAATTAAAATAATAATAATAATAATAATAATAGTAATAATAATAAAAAAAAAGAAAGAGCCCCAATATGCGGGCATTTTTCAAATCTCTGCTTATAAGCCAGTTGCAATTGACTCTGTAGATAGCAAGTTATATGGCTTAGCCTAGTATAAAAGCTTACCCCAACCTTTCAACACCAATAAGATCTTCTTGTTTCCTTTGAGCTTTATTCTCAAGGAAACCATCACACTTTATAACTAGACATTTATCTGTGTGAGGATGTTGTTATACCTGTTATGTTGTTACAGGATGGGACAACATAAGGGTGGATAAAGGGAGGGAAGCTCTTATGACCATTTTTGCAAACAATTTGTCATGAATATAAAGAAAGAACATATGCAGTGAACATTACTATGATAGAAGGCTTGGGGTCCACGTGTTTGATCTTAGAAAAATTCTCACTCAAGCCCCTGTGGTGCTTGTGGTCCTATATACAGAGCTGGATCTCATCTCCTGGCACAATAACCAATGCAGAGTGGGTGCTCAGTCATTTTGCTGACTAAAGGAAGCTGAGATTTCCAGGAATTCAACGGAGAACACCCCCTTTTATTCCCAACTAAATTCAGAACCAACTGAAAGATAGTGATAAAAGGAAGAGGAGAATGTGGTGGAGGTTAGTTAGCCAGGTGTGCTTGCTAGCGTGCCCACCACCATGGGCCTCTCTGAGGGGCTGCCCCTGTAGAATCTTCAGTGGTGTGGAGGAAGAGAGACTGCCATTCATTCCTTTTTTTTTTTTTTTTTTTTGAGGGAAAGGAAGGGTTGAGTCGAGCCTGTGCAACTGCTTCTCCAAAACTTGCAGAGAAGCCAGTCAAATCCCCTCCACCCAGCAGGCCTTGCTTTCACATGGTTCTCCTGACTCCCAACTCCCACCCCTCAATAACTGCCAGATTTTTTATTTCTTAAGATAATGGTCATAACCATCAATCGTATCATCAGTCCAGCATGTGGCCTTCGAGGCAGTCCTGATCATCACACATGAGGCCAACCTTCCTTTGTGGACTCCTCCCAGGGTTGCTGATGGCTATTGTGGATTTTGTCCCCAGAAGGCTCTAGAATGGAAGTAGACTCCAAGGATACTCTGTTCTCAAGGTTAAAAATGAATTTGCTTTTCTGTTTCCCATTCCAAATTATGTCCAGCCACACTGTCCAATATAGCTCATCAAAGTTTTCCAACAATATTAAGAAAGTAAGATATTCCAATCACAAAATGCCAACAACATATTGATAGCTGCTCCAAATTTAAATATAAAATCTCTCCCATTATGAAGTTACCAGAAGAAATTAAAGTTCAAACAAGATATAACTACATCAACCTCCAAAATCCAATTTTGTTCTGAAATTAATGTTCACAGAATTTTTTAATTAACAATGTTTAGACATAATTGTAGGTTCACATGCAGTAATATAGAAAGATCTAGTGCATTTTCACATAGTTTCTCTTGATAATCTAATCTTCCAAAATTATGGTATAATATCACCACCAGGATATTGACATTGATGCAGTCAAGATAAAGAACGTTCCCATAACAAGGACCCCTCAGGTTGCCCTTCCTCATCCTCATCCACCTTCTTCCCAGTTTCATCTCCTCTTTAACTTTGGAAACCATTAATCTGTCTTTACACTTTATAATCATTTCAAGAATATTATATTAATGTAGTATATGACATTTTGGAATAGGGATGTTTCAGCATAATTTTCTAGAGCTTCATCCAGGTGGTTGCATGTGTCCACACGATGCCTCTGTTCCTGAGCAGTAGCCCATTCACGTACTACAGTTTCTTTAGCCATTCACCCATTGAAGAAAAATTGAGTTGTTTCCAGTTCTTGGCTATCACCAATAAAGTAATACAAAGAAGCATTCATGTACAGGTTTTTGTGTGAACATCAGTCTTCATTTTTCTGGATAAATGTCCAGGAGTTCAGTACCAGGTTGTGTGATAGTTGTACGTTTAGTATTTTAAAAAACTTTCAAGCTGTTTTGAGAGTGCTTCTACCATTTTACTTTACTTTCCCACCAACAATGTAAGAGTGATCAAGTTTCTCAAAATGCTGGATAACATTTCCCATTGTCACTATTTTCTATTTTAGATATTTTGATAGGTAAGTAGTGGTATGTTATTATGCTTTTAGCTTGCATCTCCCTAATTGCTAATGATGTTAACCATCCTCATCTATTTTTTTTATGGTGAAATCTGTCTTCATGGTTTTTGCCCATTTTATAATTAGATTGTTTTGTTGTATTTTTTACTGTTGAATTTTGACTGTTATCTAAATATTCTAATTACTAGTTGTTTTATGGTTTACAAATATTTTCTCTCACTTTGAAGGTTGTCTTTTCATCTTCTCGACAGGTTTTTTTTTTTAACAGAGCCAAAGTTTCTAACCTTGATGAATCCAAATTTATCAGTTTTTCCCAGAAGTTTACATTTTGTAAAATTAAAGAGTTCGAGTCCTAAATCCCAAAGATTTTCTTGTGTTTTTTTTCTCAAGTTTTATAATTTTACATTTTACATGTACACCTATGATTCATTTTGCATTAATTTTTGCAAAAGATGTGAGATTTTGGTTTAGGTTCATTTTTTGATTTATGAATGCCTAATTGCTCCAACATTATTTTTTTAAAAGGCTATAATTTCCCCCTTTGAATTGCTCTCGCACCTTTGTGAGAAATCTCTTTGGCATATCTGTGTAAGCCTACATTGGGTTCTCCATTGTGTCCCATTGATCTATTTGTCTATTCTCCCTCCAAGTGTCTATCCGTCCTCCAAGACCAAACAGTCTATATAAGAAGTCTTGAAATCAGCTACGCTGATACCTCCACTTTAACTCTTTTCATAATTGTTTTAGCTATTTTTAGTTCCATTGCCTTTCCATATACATTTTAGAATAACCTTGCCTATATTGACAAAAAAAGTCTTGCTGAGATTTTGATAAGAATGGCATTGAACCTCTATATCAATTTGAGAAGAATTGCTATCTTTATTGTGTTGAATCTTCTAAGTGAATGCCTTCTTTCATCTTTGATTTCTTTGATCAGTCCTTTGTAGTTTTTAGCATGTAAGTCAGGTAGATTTGTGAATGACTTTTAGTATGTAGTCAGGTATATTTACTTCATTAGATTTATAGGTAATTATTTCATTTATTTGTTAGATGTATAGTTTGAAAGGATTATATTTGTCATTTTGGTCCCCATGTGTTCATTGCTAGTATGTATAAATACAATTGATTTTGTCTGTGATTCTGCTTATTAGTTACTGTTAATTTGCTTACTAGTTCTAGGTGTTTATTTGTAAATTCCTTGGGATTTTCTAGAGAAAATCATGTCACCTGCATAATGGGACAATTTTATTTCTTTCTTTCCAATCTGCCTGGTTTTTAATTCATTTTCTTGCCTGATTGCACTGGCTAGAACATCCAGCATAAGATGTCATAAATATGAGTGGTGAGAACAGACAATCTTCCCTTGTTCCCA
This sequence comes from Pan troglodytes, assembly GCF_028858775.2. Taxonomy (NCBI): domain Eukaryota; kingdom Metazoa; phylum Chordata; class Mammalia; order Primates; family Hominidae; genus Pan; species Pan troglodytes. Next base: position 29,681,898 of record NC_072411.2, on the reverse strand, counting down.
ATCTTAGGCATAAAACTTTTAATCTTTCACTACTAAGAATAAATGTCAACCATAGGACTTCTGAAGATGTTCTTTATCAATTTCAGGAAGTTCCCTTCTATGTTTAGTTTGCTGAAAGTTTTTTTTTTTTTTCAAGAATGTTGAATTTTGGCAAGTGCTTCTTCTGCATTGATTGATGTGATCATATAATTTTTCTCCTTTAGTTTGTTGATATGATAGATTGCATGGCTTGACTTTCAAATACCAACGAGCTCCTCATCCTTGGAATAAACCTCACTTTGTCATGGTATGATTCTTTCTATGTTGCTGAGTTTTATCTGTTAATATTTTGCTACATATATTTGCATCTATAGCCATGAGAAATATTGGTATGTAGTTTGGGTTTTGTTAAGTTTGTTTTACTGTCTTTGTCTGGTTTGGGTATCAGGGTGACAATAGCTTCATAGGATGAATTGAGGAATGTTTCTTTCTCTTTTAGCATCTGTACAGTTTGTGTAGAATTAAAATTAATTCTCCCATAAATGTTTGGTAGAATTTTACAGTAAAACAATTTGAGTCTGGGGATTTGCAGCAAACAGGAGGCAGTTTTTAAATGATAAATTCAATTATTCTAATAGTTATAGGACTGTTAAAACTCTACTTTGTATCAGGTGAATTGTGGTGATTTGTGTTTTTGAGGCACTGGTCCAGTGTAAGTTTTATACTTATGTGTGTAGAATTATTTGTAGCATTCCATTGTCATCCCTTTGATAATATCCCATTTCATTCTTGATATTAGTAACTTGTGTCTTCTCTTTTTTTGTCAGTCTGGCTACATATGTGTCAATTTCTTTTATCTTATAATGACCCCATTCTTTGTTTTAATTTTTTATTGTTTTTGTTTTCAATTTTATTGATTTCTATTTTATGCTTATTTCCTTCCTTCTGCTTAATTTGGACTCATTTTGTTCTTCTTTTTCTAGATTCTTGAGACCAGAGATTATTAATATTTGCCTTTTCCTCTTTTAAATTTCCAATTCAACATTACTTTGGCTGTGTCCCACAAATTGGATATGTTGTATTTTTATTTTCTTTCAATTCAGTGTGTTACTTTAAACATTATTTTGCGAATTTTTCTTTGACCGTGAATTATTTAGAAGAGCATTGTTTAGTTTTTACTCTGCCAATGTTTTAATTGGTGCATTTAGACCACTTACATTCAGTGTAAGTACTGATTTGTTGGGGCTTAAATCTGTCATTTTATTTTGTTTCTGTGTCCATTGAGATTTCCACAAGATACATAAAGTAAAAAAGAAAATCCTTACAAATGGAATGTGTTGTTTCTCAATGCTGAGGTGCCCGGCCAGTCTGCCTTCTTCTCCCACCTTTCTAAGTCTTCCTGAAATGTTGTTTTCTATCTAATGCCCAAGATTTTTCATTTTACTTATGTAGAGAAATAGGGGAAAGTCCCTTTCACAACTCCCTAGAAGCAGAATGTCCTAAGAATTTTATGGCATTCCTCTACTTCCAATTCTGCTCAGATTTATAGCACATATTTTTTTATCACCCTGACAATTTCTTAGTGCCTAGAGAGTACTGATGTTCTTCAGCAGCTGGAACATGATCTGTCTTCAACCGGAAATGATATGTGATTGGTTCCTTCATCAAGCCCAAAGCCAAAGGAATCCAGCCCATAACCTCTGGATGCATTTTTATGAATATGACCACTAAATAGAACATATGCAAATATCAAAATATTGGCCTTATACTCACAAAATGGAAGAAAAAAGATATTCCCCAGTGCTTAGAATGTTAACCCAAATAATATCTGTCCCTAGGGAAAAATGTACTGTCCCCAGCTCCCAAATGACATGTGCCCAAAACCTCAACAGAATGTGAGGGAAGGCAGGGCAGGGATGAAGTTCCTCTCTGTTGCAGGACTCTCCCTGGCAGCTCTCCCTCTGCACTGGTGCCTGGGACCCATGACCTGTGCAGCTAAACACATTTTAGATGAGATGGATGAGTGTGGAGCACAGTGAGCATGGGTGTAATGAAAAAGGAGATGGACTGGATTGGAAGGATGGGGACCTTGGGGTGTGGGAGGAAGAAGCAGGAGAGAGATGTCAGGGAGATGCAAGAGGGCTGAATCTGAATCTCACACAAAGCAGCAGCAACAAATAACTTGTGAAACGGATGCACACAGAAGCAGTAGTGCCAGCCTCTGTTACAGAATATGACTATAAGTGCAAGAAGAAAGCCAAAAATATTGGAACTGGTGCTGGGAAGGGATGCAGTGGAATCTGCTGTTTTATCTCATGATCTTTCCAGTGTTGTTTCATTGAGTAACTATGTGTATGCATTAGAAAGCTAAATATAAAATTAATGGGCTGATGCCTGCAGTTTCCCCTCTGCCTATCTCAGCTCAGGTATGACCCCCAACCCCACTTCATACCATCCGTATCTTTCTCTGCTGCTGACTTAGCTCATGCCACATCCCAACGGCAGCAACTGACAGCCAGAGGTCAGGTCATGACTGGGCATTTTTTCCCAGGCTGCCTGGTTCTGATCTTGGCCTTGAAGCCAACATTCAAGTCAAGTCAAATCAAATCACATCAAATCAAATCAGCAAATGCTCATTGTGCACCCACTGTGAGGTGTGCAAAGGAGTGTAAGCCATGGTTGACGCACAAGGAGATACAGCTATGACGGAACTGGGCACGCCTTCAAAAGGTAGATTAAGAGAGAAGGGCACACGAGTCTCCATAGGGCCTTCAAAGTGCACACTTGTCGTGAGAAGAACCAACTGCACAGCTAGGCAGATATTAAGCAAAATTGGTCCTTCCTCTTCGTTTGACAAAAGAGGAAAGTGAGGCCCAGACAGGACCGTGCCCTGCACCCAGGCTGCTCCAGCTCTCAGGGCTGAGGTGAATTGCAAAGAAGTGACCTGGAATCTCTCACATAGTTCAGAGGCAAGAGCAGGCACCAAGGGTTGTGATGGCTGCAGAGGGTTCCTGGAAGGAGAGGGTCTGAGTTGGGCCTTGGAAAATGAATAGCGGAAGAAAGGAAACTTGACCTTGACAAACAGCAGTGCTTTGTTCCAGTAAGAAATTCTGCCTGATGTGAATGTTTCACCACAACTATGCAGAGGGCAGAGCTGGTATTCTGGGTACCAGAACTGAGTGTGCAGACTCTGTCCCTGCCTCAGAGCTGCTCAAAAGGGCAGCCAAGAACCCTGCACCAGCCAAGGTTCTGTCTGCACAGGAACTGTGGCTTTACCTCCTGAACATACGAATCTCTCCTTTGTTCTTCACTGCCACCACCACCTCCACCTGGTCCAAGCCACCTTCCCTCATTCCTGGACTGCTGAGGCAGGTCTTTAAACCGGTCTCCTCAAGCCCTCTCTGACCTCTTCCAACTGCAGACAGCCTGATGTTTAAAATAAGCACACACACGTGATAATGCCAGTGAACATGCTGTGCCACTTTAAAGTGTTTAACATCATTAAGCACTTTCATGGATAAAGCCAGTTAAAGATTTTTTTTAAAGCAGACAAAGCAACCTCATGAACAGAGTATACACGTTCTGTCTGGTCCCTCACTTCCCTCCCTCACCTCCTCAGCCTCTTGGGCACCATCCCTCTCTGTGTTCCACCTACACACCATCTTTGAGTCTTTCCTAAGCACCTGCTCCCACCTGCCAAAGGGCCTTTGCACATGCTGTTCTCTCTGGAATGTTTCTTTCCCCTCTTCATTTAATTAAGTCGGACATCAGCGGAACAGTCATGTTCTTAACAAACATTTCCTTGATCCCCCAAGTAGGCCAGACACCTTGTGGGCCTTGTTCTATTATACACGTAAGTATCTTCTATAATTATTGGCCGTCTCTCTGTCAGGCTGTGTCCTACAAGAAGTATCATTGCTTTTTTGCATGACAATTTTAACAACAACTTTCAGTTTACTGTCAATTTCTTAGCTAATTACCTAGTTAATATTTTATGAATGAATGAATGACCTGAGACAAATTTGGTTTTTACTACTGAACAAGCCATTAATGGAAACTCCCACCCTGTGTCCAGCCCTTTGCTAAATAGTGTGCATACAGATAAAGAGGAGAAGACACAGTTTTGTTTTGTGACTCACTGTCAAAATGAGAAAGACAGAAGTACATGTTTCTATCTGTCAAGATCAGCACATGCACCTCTGAGTAAAATCACCCAACACCCCTGCTTCCCCCATCCTGGAACAGCAGGGCTCTCACTTTGAAAGGCAGATTCTCTCTGGGTTGACCCTCAGGCTTTGATTCAGCCCCTTACCCTTCAGCTGGTGGCTTATTCTAGAAGATGGATGGCCCGTGCTTCAGCAGCCTCTGGGGTTGTCTCTTAATTAAAGTGGGGCAACAAAAGCCATGAGTTTTTCAGAGAGACTTGCAGTCAGGGCTCTGAGGTGATCTTTGTGAAGACCGTGTGGAAAACCAAGAGGAGCTCATGGGTCAGGCTTCCTAAGTAGACGAGAAACTCCCCGCAGAGACCAGTCCCTGCACCAGCAGCTGTTGAGCCTAGAGACCTCTTCACCTTGCAGCAGGAGGGCGCAGTGCAGCAAGAGAGTCACAAACGACGGCTCAGGGTGAAAAGTTCAGACACACCTGGGCACACACCTTTGCCAATTTTGTGACCTGGGATGTGTTTTTACCTGTCTGAGCCTGAGTCTTTTCACACATAAAATCGATGTGAAAGTAGGCCTGCTGTGGCTGGATAATGAGATTGTTACATAACATGCTCAGGGAAGCACCCTGCACAGAGCAGCCCTGGGTCAGTCTAAAACCCGCAGGTGGGGTGCAGGCTGGGCTTCCATGGCAGGCTGGGTCGCCTCCTAACTGTGACCTTGAGCAAGTTGCTGAGTGTAATTGTGCCATGAGGATTCACAGCATTCTAGCAGTGGAAGGGAGGTGGCCCAGTTCAATTTCACTGGAAGGTCAATAATAAAAGCTCCTGTGTACGCAGCCCCCTCTCCACACGGAGCACCTCAGACGCTTTGTATGTGGTCTTTCTGTTCTCTCTCAAGGTAGGGAAAGGTCCCTAGGTGGGAAGCTCTCACAAAGACAGTCATGTTCATACTTGAATCTGGGTTGTTTTCCTGATTTTAACAAGAGAGCCCTGAGAAAGCCACCAGCTGCTCAGCCAAGGTTGCAAGGGGAGGATAGTCCTCCAGCAGGAGGAACAGTTCAAGACAGCTCCTGCTGCCCTGGGGCAATCCGGTTACCGTGCCTGCCTTGGAGCCTCTATCTCTCCATGTCACCGCCCCATGGTGTATTAATCTCCCAGTTTCCTGCACACATTGCAAGAGAGGTAAGCAACGTGGAAGTGTCTGTGCTCCTGCCTCCTGTCTGAGTTCAGCTCTCGGGGTAGGACTTATTCTAAGAGCCAGATGAGCACAGCTGACTCCCTGCCTGGCAGGAGCTGCTGGAAGCATAAAAAGTGGGTTTGCTCATCAGTCATTTGTCCCTATGGAACACACAGCCAAGCAGGAGAAAAATATGTTAATTTGGCCAGAAAATAAAAGTATGTCTCTCAATGAGTCATGGTTGCAAATGAGTTTGAATTAAGCCACTGATGTATTCAGGCATGCATTCCTTCCTTCCTTCACTCATTTAACAACTTCTTAGAAAGGATTAGACCCTGTGCAGGACGCTGGAAGTATCAGACCAAAAGGAAGGTCCTTGTAAATAAACCACATAATGTGGAAGAAAGTTCACCGGGCTTTGTCTCCAAACTGACTAGCTTTGAATTTGTATTCTGCCATTCACCTACTGAGTAGCCTGGAATTAAGCCACTTAACATCTTTGAGACTTATTTTTTTTTTTCATCTGTGAAATGAGAATGGCAACCACTACTATCCAGGGTACTATGTAATATAAATGTGTCTACTTAGCACCCTGTGTTCGAGAAATATAAACGGCTATTATTATTGCCATTATCATCAGTATTATTGCTACTAATCTAAAGAAATAATAGATTGTCCTTCAGAAAACAACAACAAAACAAGGTAGAGCCGGCATGTGTTCCTATTGCCTAGTATTTCACAAAAGTCTCTCTTTCTGGGATGAAAGAGAGGAAAGTAAAATTTGGGAGACCTTCCCAGGACAGAAACACAGTGGCTTTAGTACCAATCATGGGTGATTCTTTCTCCTAGAATTTCCATCATTCATGTTCACCATATGAAGACTCTCAGAACAAGGCCAGTATTGATGACAGGGGACAGAACACCTGTGTTTGATTGTCTGTGCATTTTAGTCTTATGTATCCACTCCATACAGAGCAGCAAATAAGAAGCATCATGTTCCCATTTTACAAGTGAGGAACTGGGATCCAAGGAGCAAGTGCCTTCCAAATAACACACAAGGCAAGGGGGCTCCAACCAGGACTCTCACCCCCACCGCTGGTGCCAGTGCCCTCAAAGGTCTGCCAGGATGCTAGGGTGCTAGGATAGGGCAGCTTCCTTACCACACTCCATGAGTCTATCAGCAGCCTCATCATCAACATACGACCATTTATTACTGGGTTTTGTGAACCCGACCAATAAAACATAGTAGGCCTCTAGGGAATCCCCCCTTCACCCAGGCAGGGCGCTGGAAAGAAGTTAGGATAGAATGACAGCACTCCACAAGCTGAGCACGAGGCAGCAAAGCGAGTCTGCACACACAAATGCAGGCGTGCCCAGGGATGCAGAAACAAGACCGCAGCTCTCGTTTCTGGGCCTCTCTCTCTGGGCCCCTTCTTGGCAGAGGAACACATGTTTAAAATAATGTCACTGGTATATCAAAGAAGTAAGAGTGCCTTTGGGTGCATGCTATGTGTCAGGTATTAGGCCCAAATGTTTAATCCATCATTTTATGTAACACTCACAGCAGGCCTGGGAGTCCTTTTCAGCCTCATTTGATTATTGAGGGCACAGAGGATCAGAGATGTTAAGCAACCTTCTCAAAGTCACACAGCTGGTGAAGCCAGTGTTTGATCACGGCGCTTCTGACTCCAAAGCAGGGTCTTCTCACTGAAACAGCTGCTTCTACATTGAGGATTCTTCCATGGATGGCCATTCTGTTTCACTGAGGGAGCAGCAGGGGAATACCCTTAGTACCTTGTATGTTGAAAAGGCACCTCCTGACTCAAAGACAGAGCTGGCCCCTCTTACATGCAGTAATTGTATGATTCTGAACTTAGGTGCTGCTGGTGTGCAGTGGTTGTTTGGGTTTAGAAAAATGCCTGACAAAGAGCTGTCGTCATCTGACATCTGTAAGAAGGGTCTGAAAGAAGGGCTCATCCTGGTTGTTGCCTGGAACTTGCTCTGTCATGATTTTTTTTTAATTCACTAAAAAGGATGAATTCTGAATCTTACTTGAAAGTGCTTAAAATTCAATCCAGCCATATGCTACTGCCTCAGACAAATGGGCTACCTTCCAAGTTCAATGTGTGAACCAGTATTGTGTGGGGAAAAGGAATGTCCTCATGCTAGACCTGATTTAACTTGTGCAAAAATGCCATGGGGCAGGACTACAAGCCCATTTTACAGATGAGGACGTTGGGGCTCACAGAGGTTGAGCATCTTCCAGAAGACTTCACATTTAATTAAATAATGAATTTGAATTTGAACCTGGGACAAACTGACTCTTTCCACGACCACACAGCCTGCCTTCATACATACCTATTTTTCCATTATCAGGAATTCCTAATATAGAGCCAGGGCCATGATAATTTGTAAGTATTATTAAACTTGACCCAACTCAGATTTCTAAATTTTGCCTAGCCACGATGATGATGACGAATCTGGCCACACCTACTGAGAAACCTTTGGAGAGACCTAAGTGGGAGGTGGGGTCCACTGCATCTCTTTAAATTCTGTAGAATCATGAATGATGACAACTTTTGCTGAGTGGGCAGGTAGCAGCATGGTTTCCTGGGCTGCAGGCTGGAGGCCGTGACACCCCTCATGGCAAGGCTCCCTCTTCTTTGCATCCCCAGCAGAGGCTTCAAGAACTTTTGCCCCGAGGAGAGAAGACTTTCAACTTCACAGTTTCTCCCCTTCTGCTTTCATTTTGGCTGAGTGTGGGGCAGGGTCCAGCTGAGGCCACCTTGATCATCTGGGGCGCTGACTGTCACCACTCCTTCATGTCTCTGGGATGTGGACTGATGCAGACACACCAATTCGCATTTTGATGAGGCAGCAGAGGCTTTGTTGAGGCATGGGTCCTGGAAGCCCTCTCCTCCAGGGGTTTATTCCCTAGAGCTGCTCAAGGAGACTGTGCACCGGGGTGGGGCAGTGTCTTCCTTGGCAGGCTCTTCTTCCCCTCCACAATATAGGGCTGTCCTTGGAGATTCGGTTTTATGGATTGAGTCCACACTGCAGTCTTAGCAATCTCTGGCCAGCAATTCACCAGATTGGCACTCTTAGGGAAGAGGGTTTCTTTCAGAGTGAGAGGAAAGCAAACTCAGTGAGGGAAGTCACTTTGTAGCCAGGACAGCAGGTGGAGGAATGAGGGCAGCCAGCAAGTTCCAGCCCTCACAAGGCAGGAAGTCAGCCCCAGAGGAGAACAGGCTGGAATCTGAGCCCCACACCACCAGTATCTCATTCTTCCCTCACCTTCCCCTTCCTGACAGGCATGGACCTGCCTTCTGCATTCAGGAGCTTCTTCTCCCTCCTCTCATCCCTGGACTTCACTCCCGTCTTTTATAAAGGAGAAGATTCTTTTTTAGGTAAAACAAATCTATTTGTCTTTCTGCCCTTTCTCTCAAAAACAGCCATCTCCTAATCAGTTGCTCTATCAGGACATGAGCTCACAGGCACTAAAAAGCGTGTGCTGTTTGGAATGTGCAGGCTGCCCCGGAGCTGGGGCCCATCAGCACTAGCTCAGCACCTACTGCATGTCAGGCCTCTGCCTGGCCCTGGAGACCAGCAGCAGACACAACCTCAGCCCAAGAGAAAGCAGGGTCCCAGGTGGGCGTCATCGCCAGCTCAGATTGAGGTAACAAAGTACCACAGTCTGGTGGTTTAAACAACAGACATTTATTTTCTCCCACTTCTGAAGGCTGCAAGTCTTCAATCAAGGTACAAGCCTGGTCATGTTCTGGTGAGGGCCCTCTTCCTGGCTTGCACATGGCTGACTTCCCATTGTACCTTCACATGGCAGAGAGAAAGTGAGAGAGAGAGAGAGAGAACTCTCTGGAGCCTCCTCTTAGAAGAGCACTGACCCCATCACGAAGGCCCTACCCTCATGACCTGATCTAACCCTAATTACCTACTGAAGGCCCCATCTCTAAAGAGCATCACATTGGGGGCTGGGGGCTTCAACCTAAGAATTTTGCGAGGAATGCAAACACTTAGTCCATACCATTTCCCTGTGGTCCTCCACATCCATGGCCTTCTCACAGGTAAACACATTCATACCATCCCAGCAGCCCCAAAGGTCTAAACTCGCACCGGCATGAGCTCTGGAGCCTAATGCCAGAGCCTCGTCCATATAGCACCTAAGTCAGGGGTGCGTAGGGCTCAAGGCACCATTCATCCTCAGGCAAAATTCCTGGCCAGCTGTGAACCTTTGAAGCCAAACAAGTTATGTGCTTCCAAAATCCAAAGGCGGGGCAGGCCCAAGAATGACATTCCCATTCCAAGAGAGGAGTAGGAAAGAAAGAAAGGGCAACAGGCTCCAAGCAAGTTCAAAACCCAGCAAGGCAAAGGCCATCAGACTGTAGGGCTCTGCAGTAGTCCTCTTTGGCTCTGTGTCCTGTCCCTCAGCCCTCCAGGCTAAACACAAAACTGCAATAACTCAAGTTAAAAAATAAAAACAGAAGTGCCTGTTCATGTCCTTCGCCCACTTTTTGATGGGGTTGTTTGTTTTTTTCTTGTAAATTTGTTTGAGTTCACTGTAGATTCTGGATATTAGCCCTTTGTCAGATGAGTAGGTTGCGAAAATTTTCTCCCATGTTGTAGGTTGCCTATTCACTCTGATGGTAGTTTCTTTTGCTGTGCAGAAGCTCTTTAGTTTAATTAGATCCCATTTGTCAATTTTGGCTTTTGTTGCCATTGCTTTTGGTGTTTTGGACATGAAGTCCTTGCCCACGCCTATGTCCTGAATGGTAATGCCTAGGTTTTCTTCTAGGGTTTTTATGGTTTTAGGTCTAATGTTTAAATCTTTAATCCATCTTGAATTGATTTTTGTATAAGGTGTAAGGAAGGGATCCAGTTTCAGCTTTCTACATATGGCTAGCCAGTTTTCCCAGCACCATTTATTAAATAGGGAATCCTTTCCCCATTGCTTGTTTTTCTCAGGTTTGTCAAAGATCAGATAGTTGTAGGTAAGCGGCGTTATTTCTGAGGGCTCTGTTCTGTTCCATTGATCTATATTTCTGTTTTGGTACCAGTACCATGCTGTTTTGGTTACTGTAGCCTTGTAGTATAGTTTGAAGTCAGGTAGTGTGATGCCTCCAGCTTTGTTCTTTTGTGTGATGCCTCCAGCTTTGTTCTTTTGGAAGTCATTTATGCAGCCAAAAAACACATGAAAAAATGCTCATCATCACTGGCCATCAGAGAAATGCAAATCAAAACCACTATGAGATATCATCTCACACCAGTTAGAATGGCAATCATTCAAAAGTCAGGAAACAACAGGTGCTGGAGAGGATGTGGAGAAATAGGAACACTTTTACACTGTTGGTGGGACTGTAAACTAGTTCAACCATTGTGGAAGTCAGTGTGGCGATTCCTCAGGGATCTAGAACTAGAAATACCATTTGACCCAGCCATCCCATTACTGGGTATATACCCAAATGACTATAAATCATGCTGCTATAAAGACACATGCACACGTATGTTTATTGCGGCATTATTCACAATAGCAAAGACTTGGAACCAACCCAAATGTCCAACAATGATAGACTGGATTAAGAAAATGTGGCACATATACACCATGGAATACTATGCAGCCATAAAAAATGATGAGTTCATATCCTTTGTAGGGACATGGATGAAATTGGAAACCATCATTCTCAGTAAACTATCGCAAGAACAAAAAACCAAACACCGCATATTCTCACTCATAGGTGGGAATTGAACAATGAGATCACATGGACACAGGAAGGGGAATATCATACTCTGGGGACTGTGGTGGGGAGGGGGGAGGGGGGAGGGATAGCATTGGGAGATATACCTAATGCTAGATGACGAGTTAGTGGGTGCAGCGCACCAGCATGGCACATGTATACATATGTAACTAACCTGCACAATGTGCACATGTACCCTAAAACTTAAAGTATAATAAAAAAAATAAATAAATAAAAAAATAAAAACAGAAGAGACCCCTTTCTAGAAACTCAGTGATTGAGGGTTTGGGGCATCAGGTTGTTTGTCCTTCTCTATCGACAGTTGTCCCTATCCTGTCCAACATCTGCACATTAAAAATCACCAATTACATCAATTTATATACCAGACAAAGGAAAACTAGACCTATCACCAGAAGTCTGCAAGCACCACAGAGGAATAATGGCAGACTGCTCCCTGGAGCATCGCTGTATAAACGCAGACTCACTCAGGAAGCCTCAGGGCATTAGGTGAGACAGACAGAAGGAAGGTACAGGGAGAGGTCCTGACCCCGATGTCCACAGCAGACTCTGTGCCATTTCTGTTAGAACTAGACTTCTCTGTATCATTCATTTCCATGATTAACTGCTGCTGGGTCTCACCAAAGACTGGGACAGTATCTTAGTCACCCCCAGAACCACGCAGCCTGGCCCATCCTCACAGAGACCCTCTGAGTTGGGAGATGCCATTAGCACACTCTGTGAGTAAGGAACTGAAGACCAGCAAAGTGAAGATGTAGTTCAAGGTCATGCGGACAATAAGGGGCTCAGTCACATTTTTCTTAGTCTGAAGCCAGAGACTTCCAAAACATGCCTCCTTGTATACTCTGCGTCCTGCGAAAATGGGTGTATTGTCACTGGATTTGGGAAATGTGGTTTCCTGAGTCTCTTTCCCTTAGGGCTTTAAGAGGGTCAGCACAGAAAAGACTCAAACAGGTCTTGCAGTAAAGAAGTCCTTTACCTTTGTTTAATCCAGAACTGCTCAACCCCAAGTGACCGGAGACTTTTAACGCATCAAATTTGCCTTGAAAGACCCTGAAGTGGCTGGGTGCAGTGGCTCACGCCTGTAATCCCCACACTTTGGGAGGCTGAGGCAGGTGGATCACCTGAGGTCAGGAGTTCGAGACCAGCCTGACAAACATGGAGAAACCCCATCTCTACTAAAAATACAAAAAATTATCTGGGTGTGGTGGCGTGTGCCTGTAATCCCAGCTACTAGGGAGGCTGAGGTAGGAGAATCGCTTGAACCCAGGAGGTGGAGGTTGTGGTAAGCCGAGATCATGCCATCACACTCTAGCCTGGGCGACAGTGCGAGACTCCATCTCAAAAAAAAAAAAAGAAAAAAAGAGACTCTGAAGAAACATCTGCTGCCTCTCCCCATCTCCCCAGTATAAGGCTGCTTCTCTGGCCACGAGCCTAAGAAAAGCAACCCAAGTACTGACTGAGCCACAGTCGAGTAGCCCAGAGCAGGGCCGAGTGCCCAGGCCCCGAGGCAGTGGCTCAGGACGCCTCCAGCAGCCACATGCAGGTGTTCACATCTAAATTTAAATTAATTAAAATTAAATAAAATAAAAACTCTTTTGTCGCCCCAGACACATTTCAAGTTTATGAAAGCCATACGCAGCCAGTGGGTCCTGACAAAGGCTCTCTCCTGGACCAAACTCTGCTCCAGCTACCCGAGCTCTTTTTCAGTGAGGCCTGACTTTCAGATCCCCGTGTTTATCTCGGCATTGTCCAACTTTAGCAGGAACCCTCCTAGGTCCGTTTAGCTAGAATCGCCCCCTCCAACAGCTAATCATCTGAGCACCTCTGTGTCTAATCTGGCACCTCATCCCCTCCCTCCATCCCACCACTGATGCCTAAGCGCCCTGGCCTGTCTTCACCAAGAGTCCTGTTAGGTTGGTTTAGCCAGAATCCCCCTTATTCCTGATGCTTCCAACTAGTCATTTTCCACCCACAGGGCCTCCCACCCTGCTCCTTGGCTATACATTACCATGTTTCCTTGCCATTTTCAGAGTTGAGCCCAGTCTCTCCCGACCCTCACCGAGAAGCCCCATCACCGTGGTCCCTGCTCCTAGATAGACAATAGCTCCCCTTGAATAAAGTCAGCCTGACTGCGCTTTAACAAGCATCCCTGAATGATTTTTTTCTTCAACAATACTGGAGTGGACAGCTGAGATGTAGGACATCTCCATGATGGCTTAACTTCCTATTGGACAAGCCAGTAAAGAAAGCAGAGACCACTTGGCAGAATCAGCCCCACTGACCTGAAGCTATTAGGATTCTGGGCTCAGTCCTCTTTGGCCATCTACAGCCATGGGAGGTGCTTAAACACTGGCTTATTTTCCCACCTGAAAATGGGATTATTGCTTGCATTCTCACACCCGTAATGGGAATAAAATATGGTCACATATGCAGAAGCAATTTAGAGCCATATAATATCTTTCTGACCAAAACTCAAAAGTATCATTATGTTCCTCTAGACACTATGCTTCCTCCATATTTAGAAACATAAATATGCATATATCTATATAATCCCTTTTGAATGAAGACCTACATTTATATGTAATGACTTTTAAAAATCCTACTGCACTTTCCTGGCTCCATTATCAAAATGATGCTCTTATAGCTATCTTGCCTACCACCACCAAGAAAACGTCCCTAAGACATCCATTTTTCCCATGCCCACTCCTGCTCAACAGCCACCAGGGGCTCCCTACTGCCTACAATTCCCACTCCTCCTCGCTCGGGCCCCACAGTCATCCACAGCGAGGCCCCTCCTACACCTCTGCTCCACTCCCCACCCTCACCTCACACTGCTCCCATCAACCAGCCGCTTCAGGAGCCAGCCCTGTGGGGCACAGAGTTGTGCTGTCTGCTCTCGGAGGGACACCAGTGAGCAACAACTAGGACCTCAGTGCAAGACAGGAAAGTAGGGCCACATTCTCACCCCTGTGCCCTCGCTCACAGCCCTTCTGCTGCTCATTCACATCTCACCCATGTGGCATTGTCCAAATGCCTCAGGCTGCACAGAGAGTGAGTCTAGGAGCTGGAAAGTCTGAAAGCAAGAAGGCTGTGTTGCCTTGGACTCTTTCTGCGAGTGTCTTATATAATGTGCGGTGTGCCTGGGACCAGCCTTCCCCCACTGCCAGGGTGATGAGTGTCCTCCTAAATCTGAGCTTCATGTCACTCTCAGATCAATACCCAGAGCCTCCTTTGGGTCACGATATTTTCTTGAATTTCTTGTGTCAGTGAATTCCCTTTTCCTCCTGGATAAGCCCCAGATCCTCAGCCTGGCATTCAAGGGCCTTTGTGGGGTCTCCTCAGGACCACCTCCTCTACTTCTACAGCAAGGCAAGGGACTGACTTATTGTCCTCTGGTGGTCACAGTCCCTATGACGTCTGTTCTTCCTCCAAAGGCTGCTGAGCCCTCTCCTCCTTTTCTTCTCTACCTGCAGCTTCTAAGTCTGCATTGGCTTTCTTTTATACCCAGAGTGAAAACCAAACTCCTTGCTAAGGCCCCTAAAGCCCACGTGGCTGGGTCTCTGCTGCCTCCCCAGTCTCAGGCTGGGCTGCTCACCAGCCCTTAGGTATGAGGCTACAGTCACACGGACCCCTTCGTCCTGACTGAACTAAGCTGGGTACGACCTCAGAGCTTTGGCACTTCCTGCCCCAGTTCCTCCCATTCACAGCACTCCACTGTGCTGCACTGACACCAGGCATCACTGCTTGACATCATTCACTTACTGTTCTATTTGTTCATTGAGTGTAAGTCAGCCCCAAGTAAAACTTACAAGACAGCTGGGATGGGCCATGGTGACGTTTGCATATCTCCAGGGCGTGGACAGAGGCAGACAGCCAGTGGGTGTATAATAAAGATGTGTGTGATAAGCGCATGGGGCTGCCTCAGAAGGAGCACTGCTCATTGTTTATTTCATGCATTCACATTATATAGTACCCAAGGCTCCTGTGCTTACACCAGCTATGGCCATCATCACACCACTTATTTACCTGTGGCCGCCAGACCATGCCCCTATTAAGGGTGAGGGAGTGCCCTGGTCACAACTATTCCCATCGACTGCACAGTGCCTGATACAGAAGAGATACACAACCATCAAAAAGCATGTGCATAAACAGTAAAAACACCAACTGCACAATCAAGTGTTGAAAAAAGAGACATCTGGCAAGGGTGAAGAGGGAAAAAGAGAGATTAATAAATATTTCTAACACAATAAAAGCACAAAACTTAATGTAATTATGTATTGTGACTATTTTTAAAATATGGAAGTATTAGTGAACAAGGCAAATTCTACAAGAGATGCACACAGCATGAGTCCCTTCATGTCAAGTTTAAAAATAGGCAAAATTAATCAATAAAAACAGACAGGATATCCATGAACTTGGAAGGTGCTTCCACCTCAAGAGGACATTGTGAGGGTGCTTCTATGATGCTGATCATGTTAGGCTTCTCCATCTGGGTCCTGGCCACTAAGGTATATTAACCCTGTGAAACTTCATCAATTTGTATGCTTATTATACCTCAATAAAAATGCAAAAACATATGAAGGTAAAATGAAAACATTTTCAGATTAACAAAATTGAAAGACCTATGTTTCCAGCATGCCTACACTAAGGTGCTCCACAGGCAGAAGAAAAGTGTCCCAAGGTGGAAGCTCATTGTATCGATTATCTTTTCTGCATAACAAAGGCAATATCTCAGTGACTTGCAACCACAAATATTTATTACACATCAGCAGTGATGGGATTTGAAGACATAGCCCCTCAGCACAACAAACTCATTCTTCTGGAAGGGATAAAAAATGAAATGAGGATTGGCTTATAAATTTATGGGGACTGCTTGGTCTAAAATCCACAGGGAAGGCAATCAGAATAGTAAGCACGTGGCAGGTCTGAGGCTCTCATCCACAGCTGATGTGTCTACCCTCTCCTGGGGAAACCTCGGCCCTGCTTATAAAGCCTTCTAACAGATTCCATCAAACCTGCCCAGATTATTCAGGACAGCCTCTCTTACTTACTGTCAACCGATCAGGGCTTTAACTACATCTGCAAAATTCTTTCACAGCAACAACTAGATTAGCATTTGATTGAATAACTGGGCATTACAACCTAGCCAAGGTGACACATTAATAAAGCCTACACAAAGGACCAAATAAACAAAGAACCATTCATAGATTGAGAGGTACAAATAGCAATTTTCCTCAAATATAGGTCCAATAAAATCTCATCAATCTACTTGCAGGATTGTTGGAGAATTGCAAGTTGATTCTGAAATGTATACGGAACTTAAAAGGCCAACAATAGCTAAGACAATCTTGAAAAAGAACAAATTGGAGGACTAAAGCTTCTAAATAACCAGACTAACAAGAAAACTACAAGAAATAATACAGTAAAGTATACATAGATTAACAGACTGATGAAACAGAACACAGTCAAGGATAGATTGACCCACGGTAACTGACGTATCACAAAGATGCCAAATTTGTTGATGTACAACAAAGAATCCTGGGAAAATGGTAAAATGTCAATAAATTGTGATAGATCAATTGGATATTTATACTTCTACTTTACACTGCACACAGGTATATTATAAGTCTAAATGTACAATGTAAATAATAATAACGCCACTCTCAAATATAACTAAAGAAAATAGTTTCATGAATTTTGGGTATGCAAAGAATTTCTAAATATGTTTCAAAAGTATTAATCATAATGGAAAAGACTGAGAAAAATTGATTTCATTAAGACCGTGAAATATGAGTCATCAAAAGAAACCAATAAGAGAGTAAAAACTCAAGTCACAAAACAGGAGAAGATATTTTCAACACATATAACCAAAAATGGCCTATACGTAGGATATGTAAAGAAGGCTTACACTTTTGAAAAGACAAGTAAACCCACCTAGCCCATCTAACTTTTGTATTTTTAGTAGAGACGGGGTTTCACCATGTTGGCCAGGCTGGTCTCAAACTCCTGACCTCAGGTGATCAGCCTGCCTTGGCCTCCCAAAGTGCTGGGATTGCAGATGTGAGCCACCGCACCTGGCCTTGTTGCTGGTGTCTTTTTCGGAATCTTTATAGAGTAGAGAGTAGAAACTGGAAGCCAGGAAGGCAAAGTTGGCCTTTCAACACTGCTTAGATCTGTCTTGTTCTTTCCTAAAACTGCAAGACCATAGTCACACTTAGTGGCAAACTGCTAAATGTGAGAATACCCCAATACTCTGATGTATGTTTTTCTGTAAGTTGTGATAGAATCTCCTCTTCAGTGGAAGCTTTTGACAAAATAGCATTCTGTAGAGAACAGATAAAAGGAAATTCTCTCCCTAGTCCTCATATCTTGTCATAACTAACATTGGTAGGAATTGACCACTTACTACGTGAATAACACCGCGTTGTGTGTTGGACACAGCCTGATCCTAGTGAAGTCTCCCAGGAGGCAGGATGGGCCCAGGTTTTGGTCCTGAGGGCTCCGCTGTAGGAGAAGAAGAGGGGACGCCATCAGGCCAGGTGGCTTCAGGGAGAGGCTGGGCTTTGGCTGGATGCAGCTCCCGCCCCCTGCTTTCGGACCCACTTGTTTTGTTTTCGGGCTGTATTTGGAAACACAAATGCACATATTTAAAAATTAAAAAGTTAAATAAAATTGTAAAATAGAGTCTGTCAATCAAGAGTTCAGAAAGAAGCTGTAGTTCAGTTTTTGAAATATCTCCACAGCAGACACACACACATACACCCAATTTAGACACTGTGTATAATGTGAACATGCTTACTTAAACTGTTATAAAGAATTTTCAGTTGTCATAAAATGCTTTCAGTAGCATCTGTGCCAAATTGATTCTCACAGAGAAAGATCTGAGCTAAAGGCTTGCATTTGGTGATGGACCCAGCTTCAAAACCCAGCCTGCCACTTGATAATCTCATGCTCTTGGGTAAATCACACAATATCACTGTGCCTCAGTTTCCTCTGTTATAAAAGAGAACAATAAACGTGGTTGTCAACTTCACGAAGTGTGTGAGGATAGAATTAGCTGATGCAGGTGCAATCTTAGTGATCATTCAGCCCATTGCCCCCGTGCACACGTTTCCATTGTCCTGTTCACTCGGACATGCTCACCTCATTTTCCGAGGAGGACAGAGAAAGCATGATGGTATGAATTCTGAAGACCAGGTTGCTCTCTCCTCTAGCATTAATGAAAATGCTTTTATGTCACTATAAAAGTGGAGTGGGGACACTCCGGGTGCCCTGATGCATACACAGCGATGCTAGGAGTAATCTAGCATGAACGGAGAAGGAGAAAATAGAAGTGAGACATTTCCAAACATATTTTTTTGCAAAGGAAGAAATCATAAGGCCTGGCTGACAGCCATTGACCTTCTTATCAGAGGCAGTAGATCTTCTCTGCTCATTTCTATTATAAATGTTATGAATCCAACCCAAATGGAGATGTACCAGGGATGGTCTAGCGGGAAAATTGTCCATTCAATTTCTGTGACTCCTTTTGTCACTGGGGCAGTGAGGAGTGCTCTGTCACCTGCTGATGGTCCCAAACTGCAGGGCAGGTAAAGGAAAGAACCGCTGCGAGTCCTGCGAGTGGTGCACTCACTCCACAAGGGTGCCGGCTGTCCCAGCAGTCATTTGATGAAGCAGTTTGTGTGGCTTGGTGGTGTGCTGCAGGGAAACCAGTAGCTGCCTCTGGGAGCTTGGACAATGAATCACGATTTTCCATGACACCTGTTTTACTGTCCTTTAGGGCCCTGCTCTCAGCTGTGCCCTGTCATTTTATGGGAGTCCTTTACAGTTCATTAGATAGCTCTGACAGCAAATCCTATACAGTGCTGCCTACGGCCCAGGTGCCTTTTATCTTGGGGATGCAACAGAGAGCAGAGATAAACAGACCAGAGGAAGGCTCTGCATCTGGCCACATGGAGGCCCTGGTGGCAGGCAGGGAGGAGGGATGGTAGGGATGTGAGGTCAAAACTCCACTGGGTAAGGCTTTGGATAAAGCCAAATAAGTCTGTGAAAGAAGTGTGCTGAGTGCAGGAAACGGAACCCCCAAGACCCCCGAGAACAGCGCTTCCCTTTACCCACAGCCATTTTCCCTCCACTTGAGGCATCTCATACTGCCACCCTGGCAGCCCATCATTGGATCTACCATGTGCCCAGCCAGAGTCCAGGAACTTCAAGGTCCTTCCCAGGTAATTTACTATTGGTGAAATATAATATTTTGCCAAGCTTGTCAGGATGGAGATAACTATTATTATATCCATTTCCCCACCCTATACACCATGTAGAACTACAAATATTTCATTGCAAGTAAGACCCAATGCATGGCCACAGAGGCCCTGGGGGTGCCCCAGTAAATGACTTAGGGAGAGAATTTTATGCTTTATAGGGGCAGGTCTGGTAAATGAAAGACACTGGAGAGATTAGGGCATGAAAAGCCTGGAGAATCATTCAAAGGGAAGACAGAGCTATGGCCGGTGTTGAGTTCCACTCCCTTGAGGAGGTGCTGGAAAGGACAGTTTGCATTTGCTTTGGTTTAAAATGTTGAGCCTCTCAAATGTTTTCTGTACAATAGGACACTGGCTGCTGAGAGAAGCAACTCCCTTGGTTATGTCCAGGGAGGGAGAGTTTAGGGCCATCTCTGAGATCACAGCACGAGCCTGGGCTGGAGATCACCTCTTGCTGGGAGTTGAGAAGCCTCTAGAATGAGCAGGCACCTAAAATGGCTGGGGTGTGGGAGAAAAGGTAGGAAGGAAACCACAGAGCTGAGAAGGGGCTGTGTTCCCATGGGCAGAGCCCCCTGAAAGTACCTCGGCACGGGCCCCCAGCAACAAGAAGTAGTAGCAGCGGGTGCCTCATGCAGGGGCAGCAAAGTGGAAGAGGCCATGCCTGAGGTGGGGAGAGGGTCTCACAGGCCCCAAAAGGAGGACAAATGTTTCCCACACTGAGGGACCCAATGGCCAGACGGTGGCAGGCAGAGAAACAGTAGGGTCCACACCTTGCCATGCACTAAGCATGGGAGGGAGAGTCAGGACCACTGGCCTCTGTTCTCCCTCCCTCTGTGAGATCGTGGGGGCCAGTGCCCAAGAGTACCCCATTCCCCACCTTCAGCCTGTCCACTCAAGGCCAGAGCCAGGCGTCCAGCCTGCACTCAGCAGAGGGGAAGGAAGGTTTCACGATGCTTATGCTCTAAGAGGAACACGATTGAATTTTTAAAGAACTAACATGAGATTCTTATCAATTGAAAGGGATCAAGAAGCCCTGGAAGCTTGATTTACTATTAGGGGGCTTACTTCCAGTGAGAAAAAGGGATTTTAACATGCAAGCCCCGGAAAACAGTAAAACCACACTCTGTGTAGGAGCCAGAGATGGCACTCTTGACTGCACCAGCGACATCTGTTCCCAAGTTTTCTCCCCAAATAGATTTTAATCTTCTGAAGACAAGGATAATGACTGCATCATCTCTCAGCCACTTGCAGAAGTCTCCCCAGAACGTGGTCCTGCAGACATCACAGGTGCCTGCTTATCTCACCTTGTGTGTCCATCATGAGACCGTGAATTCCTCAAAAGCAGAGGCTGTTTTCGGCTGCTCTGTGTCCCCAGCTTCACCAACGGGGTCTAGAACAGAGGAGATATTCAGTAAGTTCTAGCTGTAGAAATTATAAAATGCCAGCTTATTAGGCTGAATGGTCTCCCAAACCCCTAATCTATGGAAGCTGGGACTAAGTTAATTTACGTGGCAAAAGGGACTTTGTAGATGTGAGAACCTTGTGTTAAGAACCTTGAGACAGAGAGTTTTTCTGGATTATCTAGATGTGCCCAACATAATCACAAAAGCTCATGATGAGAAAAAAGGGTCAAATTCAGAAAAAGGAGAGATGAGTACAGAAGAGAGGTTGGAGTGATGTAGCTTGAAGGTGGAAGAAGGAGCCACAAGCCAGGGAATGCCTGTAGCTCTGATAGCTGGAAAAGGCAAGGAAATAAATTCTCCCTGGCACCTCCAGAAGAAAAGGGGTCCTGCCAACACCTTGATTTTAGACTTCTGGCCTCCAGAGCTGTACAACAATAAATTTGTGTCATTTTTAGCCACTAAGTTTGTGGCAATTTGTTACAACAGTAATAGAAAGCTAATATACCAATAGACCACCGTAGACACTACATACTAAAGGCTCAGAATAGGAATTTCCTGGCACATCCTAGACTTTCTCTCTTGTGCATCCTCTTAAATGGTAAATAAGAGGCCAGGCGCAGAGGCTCATGCCTGAATTCCCAGCACTTTAGGGGGCGGAGGTGGGTGGATCACCTGAGGTCGAGAGTTCAAGACCAGCCTGGCCAACATGGTGAAAGCCCATCTCTACTAAAAATACAAAAATTAGCTGGGCATGGTGGCAGGCACCTGTAGTCCCAGCTACTCAGGAGGCTGAGGCAGGAGAATCGCTTGAACCCAGAAAGTGGAGGTTGCAGTGAGCTGAGATCGCACTACTGAACTCCAGCCTAGGCAACAGAGCAAGACTCTGTCTCAAAAAAAAAAAAGAAAAAGAAAAAAAAAAGGTAAATAAGAAATGAGAACTGGAACCCATCCAGCCCCATGCTCTGTCATTATCACAATTATATTCCACGAACGAAGACTCTAGCATATGAACTTTCTGGATGTCTATTTTCTCACTTAAATTTCTATGATAGTCTCTTTATAGCTTTGTCACAGTGTTGTCTTTCCTTATGTCTCTGAGGATATTATTGACAGTTTCTTTTTCCTACTCTCTATGTTTGTTTCTGTCTATGTGTTTCCTATCTGCTTTGATCTCTGCCACATTACAGGCTCCATCGGATGTCTGACCACCCTTGGTTTTCGGCTCATGTTTAAGAGTACAGCACTGAAAGCTGCCAGGAAGCTCTGGGCACTGCAGGGCAGAGTTCTTGACCGTGACTGATGTGGTTCATGCTTTGGAAGGCAGACAGCAGGGGAGAATGTCTAAGCATTGCTTTCGCAGCATCCTGTAGGGTTTTGTATGTTGTGTTTTCATTTTCATGGATCTCAAAGTGTTTTCTAATTTCCATTGTGATTTCTGCTTTGACTCATTGGTTGTTTAAGGGTAGATTGTCTAATTTCCACATAGTTGTGAATTTCCTCTAATTTTCTTCTGATGGTGATTTTTAATTGAATTCCATGGTTTCAGAGAACACACCCTGTATACTTTAAATATCTGTATTTTTTTAAATCGAGGCTTGTTTTATGGCCTAGCATATAGTCTATCCCAGATCATGTTCCCCGCACACTGCAGAATATAGACTTTGCTCTTGTTGGACAGTGCTCCGTAGATGTCTGCTGGTTTATAGCCATTCCAGTCACTGTTTCCTGACTGATCTTCTTCCTAGTCAACTGCCCATTATCAAAAGTGTCAAGTTGCCTAAACAGTCCTTCAATTCTGTGAGTTTTTGCTTCATGTATTTTGAGCTCTGAAGTTACGTGCATATATGTTTCTAAGTGTTACATCTTTCTTATGGATTGATCTTTAGTCATTAGGAAATGTTCTTTATATCTAGTAACTTTTTTATTTGAAAGTTTATTTCTTTCTCATTTTGGCATAGCCACTCCAACTCTCTTATGATTGCTATTTATGTGGTATATATTTCTGTATATGAAGTATGTCTCCTGCAGAATAAAGCTGAACCTTGTTTCATTATACAGTCTGAGAATCTGTCTCTCACTTTCATTGTTTATTCACATTTAATGTTATTATTGATATGGATTTACATTAGCCATTCTTTTTGTTTCTACATGTCTCATGTCATTTTTTTCTCTCCTCCTCCTTTACTGCTTTATTTTGATGAAGTCATTATTTTCTAGTGTGACATTTAAATTTAATAATTATATATTTTAATTATTATTTTAGTGGTCACTGTAAGACTTAATATATGTATTATATCTTACTTTATCAAGATTATATTATATTTACACTAAATAAATACTAGTGTGATATAGCAATTTTACTTCTATGTAGTTCCATTCTCTTGCCCTCCTGTTTTGTACTGTTATTATTAAACATTTTACATCTGCATATGTTGCAAACTCACCAATACTTTGTTGTAATAATTGCTTTATGTAACTCTATATCTTTTAAAGACTTTGAGAGAGAAAGGAGAGTGAGCATATATTTATAGAGTTTGTTATATTATGCATCTTACTTAACATTTCTGATTCTTTTAGGTTCTTCCTGTGGATTCAAGCTACCATCTGGTGTCCTTTCCTTACTCCAACACAGCTCTGTCCCCACCCACCTCCTTTGGACTGTTATTTTTAATTATATGACATTTACATAAGCCATATGAGCAACAACAAAATGATTATAATGATCATTATCATGATCTTATACTATCATAAAATAATTAGTATTATTTTTGCAATTACCTTTTAATTCAATTAGAAGGATACAAATTTGCAACTATACTTTTAAAGTAATTACTTATTTAATTACCCTTATCAACACTCTTTGTTTCCTTCTTATATGTGGATTCAAAATACTGTCTGGTCCCTCTTGTTTTCAGACTGAGGAACTCCTTTAGTATCTCTTCTAAGGCACATTGGCTCACAACGTGTTCCATCAGCTTTTATCAGAAAATGCGTGAATTATGCCTTCATTATTGAAAGATTTTCATTATTTTTGTTGGATACAAATTTGGCTGACATTTTCATCTTATTTTCAGCAATTTGGATATGTTATCCCATTGCCTTCTGGCCTCCATAGTTCTGATGAAAAGTCGGCCTATAGTATAACTGGGGTTCTCTTATTCACGAGGAGTCATTTTTCTCTTACTGCTTTGAAAATTTTCTCATTATCTTTGGCTTTCTACATGATGACTATAATGTATCTCTGTGTAGATCTCTTTGTGCCTATCTTACCAGGAGTTTGCTGAATTTTTGGATGTGTGGGTTAAAATCTTTCACCAAAGTGGGGAAGTGATCAGCCAATATTTCTTCAAATAATTTCTCTGCCTCTTTCTCTCTGTGTGTTCTCCTTCTGGGACTCCATTACGTCTATGTTGGTGCTCAAGGCTCCCTTACATTTCTAAGGCTGTATTCATTTTTCTGAATTTTTTAATCTCTGTTTTTTAGATTGCATCATCTCTGTCTTCAAGTTCATTGATTCTTTATTTGCCAGTGCAATCTAGTACTAAGCCCCTCTAGTGATGTTTTCATATAACGTATTGTACTTTTCAGCCCCAGAATTTTCATTTGGTTCTTTTTAAAATATAATTTCTACTTTCTGATTGTATTTTTTATGAGACGTTGTCATTAAAATTTCCTTCCATTCTTTAGACATGATTGTTTTAATTCTTTTAACATACTTATATCAACTACATTGAAGTCTTTGTTTGCTAAATTCAACACCTGGAACCCTTCAAAAGCAATTTCTATTGTCTGCATTTTTTCCTGTGTATGGGTCAGACTTACTCTTCCTTTGGATGCTTATAGGTTTGTGATGAAAACTGGACATTTTAGACAGTACAGCAACTCTGGACATTGATCACTCCCTTTCCTAAGGTAGATGTTGTTCATATATGTTTGGTCGTTTATTTTTTTTATGTCATGACATTGATGAACTAATAATATAGTATCTGTTTATCCTGCAGTGTGCAGCTTCTGATGCCTCTGGTTAGATTTTTTTTGAATTTTATTATCTTCTATTCTGGCAACCTAGGGTTGTTCTTGGTCAGAGGTTGTACTTAAGTCCCTTAAGCAAGATAGATTTTTACCCTTCACCATTGGATGTGTGTGTAAACTGTAGGCTAATATCACAGTTCAGGGAGATTACATATTTATTTGTTTTTGTACACCATTTATCCAGAAACTAATTAACTAGATAATTTTTTCCCTAATCATGCCTGAGAGGGTGCCTGCTTGGGCTTGCACATGGTCTTCCAGACTGAGGGGTGACTACAACATGGGTGTACTTTGATGATATTGTGGGTTAGATTCCAGACCACTGCAATAAAGCAATTCACAATAAAGTGAGTCATATGAATTTTTTGGTTTCCCAGTGCATGTAAAACTTATTTGCATACTAGAATCTATTAAGTGTGCATAGCATTATGTCTTTAAAAAGTACATATCTTAATTTTAAAATACTTTATTGTTAAAAGAGTGCTAATAATCATCTGAGCCTTCTGTGAGTCCTAATCTTTTTATTAGGGAAGGATCTTGCCTTGATGTTAATGGCTGCTGACTGATCAAGGTTGTGGTTGCTGAAGGTTGGAGTGGTTGGGGAAATTTCATAAAATAAAACAATATTAAAGTTTCTTTTTTTAATTTTATTTTATTCTTATTATACTTTAAGTTTTAGGGTACATGTGCACAATGTGCATGTTAGTTACATATGTATACATGTGCCATGCTGGTGTGCTGCACCCATTAACTCGTCATTTAGCATTAGGTATATCTCCTAAAGCTATCCCTCCCCCCTCCCCCCACCCCAAAACAGTCCCCAGAGTGTGATGTTCCCCTTCCTGTGTCCAAGTGTTCTCATTGTTCAATTCCCACCTATGAGTGAGAATATGCAGTGTTTGGTTTTTTGCTCTTGAGATAGTTTACTGAGAATGATGATTTCCAATTTCATCCATGTCCCTACAAAGGACATGAACTCATCATTTTTTATGGCTGCATAGTATTCCATGGTGTATATGTGCCACATTTTCTTAATCCAGTCTATCATTGTTGGACATTTGGGTTGGTTCCAAGTCTTTGCTATTGTGAATAGTGCCGCAATAAACATACGTGTGCATGTGTCTTTATAGCAGCATGATTTATAGTCCTTTGGGTATATACCCAGTAATGGGATGGCTGGGTCAAATGGTATTTCTAGTTCTAGATCCCTGAGGAATCGCCACACTGACTTCTACAAGGGTTGAACTAGTTTACAGTCCCACCAACAGTGTAAAAGTGTTCCTATTTCTCCACAACCTCTTCAGCACCTGTTGTTTCCTGACTTTTTAATGATTGCCATTCTAACTGGTGTGAGATGGGATCTCATTGTGGTTTTGATTTGCATTTCTCTGATAGCAGTGATGATGAGCATTTTTTCATGTGTCTTTTGGCTGCATAAATGTCTTCTTTTGAGAAGTGTCTGTTCATGTCCTTCGCCCACTTTTTGATGAGGTGGTTTGTTTTTTTTCTTGCAAATTTGTTTGAGTTCTTTGTAGATTCTGGATATTAGCCCCTTTGTCAGATGAGTAGGTTGTGAAAATTTTCTCCCATTTTTTAAGTTGCCTGTTCACTCTGATGGTAGTTTATTTTGCTGTGCAGAAGCTCTTTAGTTTAATTAGATCCCATTTGTCAATTTTGGCTTCTGTTGCCATTGCTTTCGGTGTTTTAGACATGAAGTCCTTGCCCATGCCTATGTCCTGAATGGTAATGCCTAGGTTTTCTTCTAGGGTTTTTATGGTTTTAGGTCTAACGTTTAAGTCTTTAATCCATCTTGAATTAATTTTTATATAAGGTGTAAGGAAGGGATCCAGTTTCAGCTTTCTACACACAGCTAGCCAGTTTTCTCAGCACCATTTATTAAATAGGGAATCCTTTCCCCATTGCTTGTTTTTCTCAGGTTTGTCAAAGATCAGATAGTTGTAGATATGCGGCATTATTTCTGAGGTCTCTGTTCTGTTCCATTGATCTATATCTCTGTTTTGGTACCAGTACCATGCTGTTTTGGTTGCTGTAGCCTTGTAGTATAGTTTGAAGCCAGGTAGCATGATGCCTCCAGCTTTGTTCTTTTGGCTTAGGATTGACTTGGCGATGCGGGTTCTTTTTTGGTTCCACATGAACTTTAAAGTAGTTTTTTCCAATTCTGTGAAGAAAGTCATTAGTAGCTTGATGGGGATGGCATTGAATCTATAAATTACCTTGGGAAGTATGGCCATTTTCACGATATTGATTCTTCCTACCCATGAGCATGGAATGTTCTTCCATTTGTTTGTAGCCTCTTTTATTTCACTGAGCAGTGTTTTGTAGTTCTCCTTGAAGACGTCCTTCACATCCCTTGTCAGTTGGATTCCCAGGTATTTTATTCTTTTTGAAGCAATTGTGAATGGGAGTTGACTCATGATTTGGCTCTGTGTTTGTCTGTTATTGGTGTATAAGAATGCTTGTGATTTTTGTACACTGATTTTGCATCCTGAGACTTTGCTGAAGTTGCTTATCAGCTTAAGGAGATTTTGGGCTGAGACAATGGGGTTTTCTAGATATAGAATCATGTCATCTGCAAACAGGGACAATTTGACTTCCTCTTTTCCTAATTGAATACCCTTTATTTCCTTCTCCTGCCTAATTGCCCTGGCCAGAACTTCCAACACTATGTTGAATAGGAGTGGTGAGACAGGGCATCCCTGTCTTGTGCCAGTTTTCAAAGGGAATGCTTCCAGTTTTTGCCCATTCAGTATGATATTGGCCGTGGGTTTGTCATAGATAGTTCTGATTATTTTGAGATATGTCCCATCAATACCTAATTTATTGAGAGTTTTCAGCATGAAGCGTTGTTGAATTTTGTCAAAGGCCTTTTCTGCATCTATTGAGATAATCATGTGGTTTTTGTCTTTGGTTCTGTTTATATGCTGGATTACATTTATTGATTTGCATATATTGAACCAGCCTTGCATCCCAGGGATGAAGCCCACTTGATCATGGTGGATAAGCTTTTTGATGTGCTGCTGGATTCGGTTTGCCAGTATTTTATTTAGGATTTTTGCATCAATGTTCATCAAGGATATTGGTCTAACATTCTCTTTTTTGGTTGTGTCTCTGCCTGGCTTTGGTATCAGGATGATGCTGGCCTCATAAAATGAGTTAGGGAGGATTCCCTCTTTTTCTATTGATTGGAATAGTTTCAGAAGGAATGGTACCAGTTCCTCCTTGTACCTCTGGTAGAATTTGGCTGTGAATCTATCTGGTCCTGTACTCTTTTTGGTTGGTAAGCTATTGATTATTGCCACAACTTCAGAGCCTGTTATTGGTCTATTCAGAGATTCAACTTCTTCCTGGTTTAGTCTTGGGAGGGTGTATGTGTCGAGGAATTTATCCATTCCTTCTAGATTTTCTAGTTTACTTGCATAGAGGTGTTTGTAGTATTCTCTGATGGTAGTTTGTATTTCTGTGGGATTGGTGGTGATATCCCCTTTATCATTTTTTATTGCATCTATTTGATTCTTCTCTCTTTTCTTCTTTAAATAAGAAAATAATAAGTCAGTAATGAATTGACTTTTTCTTTCATGAAATCTTTCATGAAATATTTCTCTGTAGCATGAGATGCTGCTTTCTAGCATTTTACCCACAGTAGAACTTTTTTCAAAATAGGAGTCAGTCCCCTCAAACCCTGCCACTGCTTTTTCAACTAAGTGTATGTACTATTCTAAATCCTTGGTTTTCATTTCAACAATGTTCACATCTTTGCCAGAAGTGAATTCCATCTCAAGAAACCACTTTCTTTGCTCATTCATAAGAAGCAACTCCTCATCGGTTCAAGTTTATCATGAAACTGCAGCAATTCAGTCACATCTTCAGGCTCTACTTTAATCTAGTTCTTTTGCTATTTCCAGCACATCTGCAGTTGCATCCTCCACTGAAGTTTTAAACTCCTCAAATT
The DNA here is from genome assembly GCF_028858775.2 of Pan troglodytes. Lineage (NCBI taxonomy): Eukaryota > Metazoa > Chordata > Mammalia > Primates > Hominidae > Pan > Pan troglodytes. The sequence continues at coordinate 29,653,143 of NC_072411.2, read as the reverse complement.
CATCCAAGAGACTTGGAATCAACTTCTTCCAAACTCCTGTTAATGTTGCTATTTTTGCCTCTGCCCGTGAGCCGTGAATAGTCTTAATGGCATCTAGAATGTGAATTCTTTCAAGAAGGCTTTCAATTTACTTTGCTCAGATCCAAGAGAAATCACGATCTTTAGCAGTTATAGCATTGTCAAGTCGATTTATTGTATAATAAGACTTGAATGTCAAAATTGCTCCTGGATCTGTGGACTACAGAATGAATGTTGTGTTAGAAGACATGAAAATGGCATTAGTTTCCTTGTGCATCAGAGCTCTTGGTGAATAGGTGCATTGTCAATGAGCAGGAAAAAAAGTTGAAAGTAATCTTTTTTTCTGAGCAGTAAGTCTCAACAGTTGGCTTAAAATATTCAGTAAACCATGCTGTAAACAGATATGCTGTCATTCAGGTTTTGTTTTTACATTTATAGAGTACAGGCACAGTAAGTTTAACATAATTCTTAAGGGCCCTAGGACTTTCAAAATGGAAAATGACTATTGGTTCCAACTTAAAGTCACCAGCTGCATTAGTCTCTTACAAGAGAGTGAAGTGTCCTTTGAAGCTTTGAAGCCAGGCATTGATTTCTCCTGTTTAGCTATGAAAGTTCCTAGAAGACATCTTCCAATATAAGGCTTTTTCATCTACATTGAAAATATGTTGTTTAGTGCAACAACCTTCATCAAGTATCTTAGCTAGATCTTCTGGATAACTTGCTATAGCTTCACCTTCTACTTTTATGTTATGGAGATGGCTTCTTTCTTTAAAAGTCATGAAACAACCTTTTTAGCTTCCAACTTTTCTTCTGCAGCTTCCTCACCTCCATCAGCCTTCATAGAATTGAAAAGGGTTAGGACCTTTCTCTGGATCAGAGAAAGAGACTAATGATATGAGACTAAGGAGTAAGAGACTAATGCAGCTGGTGACTTTAAGTTAAAGCCAATAGTCATTTTCTATTTTGAAAGTCCTAGGGCCCTTAAGAATTATGTTAAATTTACTGTGCCTGTACTCTATAAATGTAAAAACAAAGCCTGAATGACAGCATATCTGTTTACAGCATGGTTTACTGAATATTTTAAGCCAACTGTTGAGACCTACTGCTCAGAAAAAAAGATTACTTTCAACTTTTTCTCCTGCTCATTGACAATGCACCTATCCTTTGTGTTAAGAGAATGTGTGGCTGTTTTGATCTCTCGAGACCACTAAAATTCTCCATATCAGCAATAAGGCTGTTTCACTTATTTATTATCCTGTTTACTAGAATAGCATTTTTAATTTCCTTCAACAGCTTTTCCTCTCCATTCACAGCTTGGCTAACTGTTTAGCTAAAGAAGCCTCACTTTCAGCCTGCCTTGGCTTTCAGCATAGCTTCCTCACTAAGTTTAATCATTTCTAGCTGTTGACTCAAAGTGAGAGATATGTACTCTTTCTTTCACTTGAACACTTACAGGACACTGATGATGGGTTATTAATTGGCCTAATTTCAATATTGTTGTCTCTCAGGGAACAGAAAGGCCCAAAGGGAGGGAGAGAAACATAAGAATGGCCAGTCTGTGGAGCAGTCAGAACACACACAATATTTATTGATTAAGTTAAATGTCTTATGTGGTGGGCACAGTTTGTGGCACCCCCAAACAATTACAGTAGTAACAAGAGATCACCATAACAGACAGAATAATAATGAAAATGTTTGAAATATTTTCAGGACTACCAAAATGCGACACAGAGATATGAAGTGAGCACATGCTATTAGAAAAAAAGTGGCATCAATAGACTTGTTAGATGCAGGGCTGCCACAAACCTTCTGTTTGTAAAAAAAAATCCAGTATCTAGGAAGCACAATAAAATGAAGTGTAATAAAATGAGGTGTGCCTGTACTATTGCAGCCTAACTTTCTAGGAGTCACTGTGCTTTAGAGTAGCTTATCATTCAGTGAGTCTTTGGTCAGAGGTTGTGCTCAAGCCCTTAGTGCAAGTGATGTTGACTAACCTGTGTGAAGCTCTGGGAATATTTGCAAGTATTTACCTCTGATTCTTCCTGGTTGAGTGGATCCTACACTTGAACACAACCTTCACAGGACTGGGGGTTATCCATCAACCTCAGAGTGCTCTTCTTGGTCTTGGCTGTCTCTTTCCCCAGTTCTATTAAACTGGCTTCTCTGCCATACAGCTTGTTATAGGGATCATGGAGACATGAATACTATCTTAATTACTTCTACCAAGATCTCCCTTTGTGGGGGCAATACCCTTAGGTATAGAATTCTCCATTATCTCTTCCAAATGTAGTTGGTCCCCTTAGACAGAGCAGTATGGCCATTAGTCCTTATGCCCTGGCCCTCACCCTTGGCAGAAGTCCTGCAAAACTGCATGGGGTCTGGAGTGGGAACTGTGGGCACTTCTCCTGGGTGACACCATTGCTGTTGGAATGAAACTGATTCAACTGACCCATCAACAATTTAAAAAAAAAATAAATATAGAAATTGACACTTCTGCTCACAGGCATGTTCCAGCTCACACCCTATGCCCCTTCCTTATGTGGAAACGTTATTGCTTCCTTAAACCTTTTTAGCAACTCCTTAAACCTTTGTAAGCAACTTCTTTGTTCTTCCCTGTACTTAACTATTAGGAAAGTTGTAGGCTATTAGCAAATCAGGTATTAGTTTAAGATTGTGAGGTCCTGCTCCAGCCAATAGATGCAGGACACAGCAGTAAGGACAACCCTAATGTGTGAGGGATAAATATATCTGCTTTTCTTTTGTTCAAGTGTGCTCTCGCCATTGTTTCATCTGCAGTTGAGCATCCTTTCTGCAGAAAGTAAAGATGGCCTTGCTGAGAAGAAAAAAAAAATTGACACTTCTGGTCTTAAAGCTTGAAACTCTTTGTTTTATCTGAGTTTCTTCTTCAGGAAACGACCTTCAGGACTCTCAAAAGAAGTATCAAAGAACTGAAACTTGCCAGATCACCACATTCAAACAGTGGAATGTTGGACCACTCATCCATCATGATTGCTTCCTTGCCCCTCCCTAGTTCCTGTTTTCCCACACATTGTTAACATTTCTTCCCTGCTATGTAAACTGATGTGGTTAGACTTTGTGTCTCCATCCAAATCTCCTCTTGAATTGTTATCCCCATGTGCACATGTACCCTAGAATTTAAAGTATAATAATAATAAAAAGAAGGTGCCTTGCTTCCCCGTCACCTTCTGCCATGATTGTAAGTTTCCTGAGGCCTCCTGAGCCATGCTGAACTGTGAGTCAATTAAACCTCTTTCTTTTATAAATTACCAGTTTTGGGCAGTTCTTTATAGCAGTATGAAAATGGACTAATACAGTAAATCCCTAGTTACAAATATTTAGTAATGGTGACCAGAATGTGTGGCATTTGAGCCATCAGCCCCTTTCCCTGCAGCCCTCCCAGCTCTCATGGAAGCTGCCCTGGAGACTCCAGTCCATTGGATGCAGTGAAAAATCGAGGCTCCTTCTGTCTCCATCTCCCAGCTGGGAATATGTCTGCACTGCAAGAGAAGCAGCATGCCAATGCTTCTGTTTGCCTCTGCCCCATGTTGCAGAAGCTCTCTTCCAGGGAGGCACTGGCTCCCTCTCCTGCCCAGCCTCTATTCATAAGGTGGAAGTTTTAGTTGGTCAGGGAGATGGATTTGAGACTGAGCTCCCCTGAGACTGAGCTCTCATCTCCTTGGCTGCAGCACCTGATTAAAGCCTTCTTTCTTGGCAATACTCAACATCTCAGAGATTGGTTTTCTGTGTGGTGAGCAGCAGGACCCAGACTGAACCCCTGGTGTTTCAGCAATAAGAACAAACACTGGGAGTGCGAGCCCCTGGTCTTCTTGTCTTTCCCCTCCAAGCATGGAACTTCCACCTCATGAGGAGTGACATGGGACAGAGGATCAGGGTCCCCATATTCTCATCCTGCCACACCTGAGGTAGAGCTCCTACCTTATGAATAGAGGCTGGGCAGGGGAGGGAGCCAGTGCCTGCCTGGAAGAGAGCTTCTGCAACATGGGGGCAGAGGCAAATAGAAGCATTGGCAGCCTGCTCCTCCTGCAATGCAGACATATTCCCACCTAGGAGATGGAGACAGAAGAAGCCCCGATTTTTCACTGCATCCAATGGACTGGAGTCCCCAGGGCAGCTTCCATGAGAGCTGGGAGGGCTGCAGGGAAAGGGGCTGATGGTTCAAATGCCACACATTCTGGTCACCGTTACCAAATATAGTAAATATTGTTTAATGAATATTTCTCCATTTGCTGTATATCCTTAGAACAGTTTCCACAGACTTTTAAAAAATCATTTACTCCAGTGAAATCATTGCTTTGCTGCTGAGAATTCTGTTGCACTCTTCTCTCTTCCAATCTGGAACCCCATTACAACAGATGAATGGATAAAGAAAACGTGGTATATGGACCCAGTGGAATGCCATGCAGCCATAGAGAAGAAGGAAAGCCTGTCATTTACTACAACATGCATGGATCTGGAGGACTTTATGTTAAGTGAAATCAGCCAGTTACAGGATGACAAATATTGCATGATTTCACTCACACATGGAATCTTCTGAAAAATGATATTATAGAAGCAGAGAGTAAAATAGTGGTTACCAGACACTGGGAAGGGGAGGAGATGGGGAGGATGAGGAGAGGTTAATCAGCTCAGCTCTGGCTCTGGGAATCCTGTCTGCAGTGGCCAACAGGGTCAAGGGGCGAGTGCCTGTGGGTGTGGGTTTGTGTGTGGCACCTAGGGGTTGGCTTATGGGGCATGTGTGGGTCCTCTGTGGGGAGTACAGGGGCTGGTTGGCTGGGGGCTAGTGTAAGACCTAGCAGTGTTTAGGTAATTCCTTACCTAAGTCCATGTTTGCCCAAGACTAGGGAGGACAGAGGAAGCTTGTGTTGCTGATATCTTAACCTCTGCCAGTGCTCATCAAGGCCACCCTGCAAGCTCCTATTTCCCAAATGTCTTCATCTGTAAGGGCTGCCATAGCAAAGCCCCATGGACAGGGAGCCTTCTTAAACAACACAAACTCTTCCTCACAATTCTGGAGGCTGGAAGTCCAGGGTCAAGGTGTCAGTAGGGTTGCATCCCCTGATGCCTCTCTCCTTGGTTTACAAATGGCTGTCTTCTCCCGTGTCCTCATGTGGTCTTCCCTCTGTGTCTGTCCATGTCCTCATCTCCTCTCTTATGAGGATACTAGTAAGATTGCATTAGGGCCCACCCTTCTGACCTCATTTTACTTTAATCACCTCTTGAAAGGCCCTGTCTCCAAACAGTCACATTCTGAGGTTCTGGAGGTTACTACTTTAACATATGGATTTAAGTGGAGCAAAACTCAGCCCATAACACTAACTTTCCTGATAACCTGAAGCCCTGAGAAGTTGCCACTTGTCAGCCTTCTGCTCTTGACCAGGGCCTGCCATCTCTGCAGCTGCCTCCCCTGCCTCTACCCCAGTCCCCATCTGGGGGCTCCATGGAAACAGCTGCACCATTAACCCCTGACATAGCCCCAAATCTTTCACTGCACAGACCATTTCCATGTCCAGGCAGGGCCCATTTGGTGCTCCTCCTTCTGATCCCACGTGACAGCAATAACCCAAGGCCCTGTCTTCAATCTCTCTCTTCTCTCTCTCTTCCTTTCTCCTCTCTCTCTCCCCCAGCAACTCCTCTTCCCCTCTGTCTCATTTCTTTTCTGTCCTACTTGGTAACCATGAATGTCCTTCCAGCCCCCAGGACAACCAGCTAGCATGACACAAACCTTCCCACAGTGTCCTCAAGAGGCTGACACCGGAGCGCTGAGACAGCCTTGCAGACAGGTGCATCTGCCTACACCGGCCCCACAGGAAGACCAGCAACTGGTGGCCTTTGGGCTGATTGCAACTCTGTTAGCATTAGCCATCCTTCAAAGAACAGACCTCAAGAATATTTGCAAAAGGAGTTCCAAATTTAAGCTAGGCACATCCAGACCTAATGAGACTGCATGGCAGGAATGCTAATTACGTTAAGACATATAGCTGTGCCTGTGCTACCGCTATCATCACTCCCAAGGTGTGTGCACGACGGGCTGCAGGGCATCATCCAGATGCAGCAGCCAGGTGTGCTGTGGTCCACACAGGCATCAACATTGCTTTTGCTGTCTTTTTCTTCAAAAACAAGTATTGGGAAGGAAGAGCAGAAAAGGAATTATCTTCTAACACATACAACATTTTTGCAATTTGATGGTTCACTGCCCTTTGCTGGGGGTGGGGCATTTCTCTCCTCCTCCAGCTCATAAGATGATGTCCCCAGACATGCCCATCCTACCACGCAAGGTGAGGCTGGATGCCTGCCTGGGATTGCGGCCTGAAATCTGCTTCTCAGAGCCTGAGATAAAGACAGAAGCTCTTTTGAACAGGCCGCTCCGTGGAGGATAGGCTGTCCAGTTGGTATTGTGAAGACTTAATGAGTATATTCTAAACAACTCTCTGGCAATTATTTCCCAGTGATGTATGACAAGTTGCTGTTTGCAGAGGCTTATAAAATGTTACAGCATTTTATTAATTTGCCCTTCATTAGCTTTGTAATTTGCTAATGATCCCATCTTTGTGGCACCCTGCCCCGGTGACACTGGCTCCCTGATGAAGACTTAGGGGCAGCAGTGCATCCAGCCCTTCTCAGGTGACAGCCAGTCATGGCTTGGCCCAGTGACCCCTCCCACCGCTTTTTACTTCTGCTTCAAAGTGGAGCAATCTCGTATTGATACAGGAATAATAACTGCATATAAAATGGCACATCTATCAGAAGGGCAGGAATGTGAAATGAGTAAAGCTGTTAATTGTGTACAATTGCCCCGGAGTAATGAGGCTGCTTATCACTGTCTTTCCTCCAGGCTGGTATAGACACATCACTGTTGGCATGTCTGCTGGGCTGGTCCCGTCCCTGACAATAACTAGAGCGAGAGTGTTGGGGGAACCACTGGCCCGAGGGGACAAGAGTCAGGATGGGGTCAGGGGAGCTGCAGAAGGAGCAGAAGTCTGGCTGGGAATCCCTCCTCCCTGGGGAGTATTTCTGGCCCTACTGCTTGCTGTGTCACTTTCCATGGGTCATTCTGCCTCTTGGAGCCTCTATGTGCTCATCTGTGAAATGGAGATGATGGTGACACACTTCACAAGATGCTCAGGAGAGTCAATGATGTGATTATGGAAGGTGCTTGAGGAAGAGCAGAGACTCACAGGAATGAGTGGTCTCTCAATCATGAAGCAGGGAAAAAAAAATTAATTGAGCCCCTGAAAGCAAGGAGCAGATGGGGTGGTGACTGCAGTAAGCCTCTTAGAAGCTGAAAAATCAATAAAACCCTTAAGAACAATAACAACTGGCCTGGCACAGTGGCTCACGCTATAGTCTCAGCACTATAGTCTCAGCACTTTGGGAGGCCAAGGCAGGTGGATCACCTGAGGTCAGAAGTTCGAGACCAGCCTAGCCAACATGGCAAAACCCCATCTCGACTAAAAATACAAAAATTAGCCTGGCCTGGTGGCAGGCACCTGCAATCCCAGCTACTCAGGAGGCTGAGGCAGGAGTATCATTTGAACCTAGGAGGTGGAGGTTGCAGTGAGCAGAGATCGCTCCACTGCACGCCAGCCTGGGCAACAAGAGTGAAACTCCGTCTTAAAAACAACAACAACAACAACTAACAAAAATGAGGGAAGTCCTCAAAAGAGAGGAAACCGGTTCAGCTCTGGTTGCAGCACCTTCCCACCTTCACCTGTGGGCGTGTGACTGTGACTGTAAAAGCACCCCAACTCCGCAGCAGCAGGCCTGGGGATGGGGGCTCTGAGGTGGCTTCAGCAGTAGTGGACTCCTGCCTTCACCAAGGTCCAGCAGTGACTGGCCAGGGACTGGGAATGACCAGTGACATGCCTGAGGTTCGGTCCGCTAAGCTCAAAACACACTTCCTGCACCCCCCACTGGCTTCTAGACTGACTTGTAGATAGAGACAGAACTCAGACCGGAGCCCAGCTCTCAGCATGGCCTCTATCTAGCCACTGGGACAGATATGTGCAGGCAGTTATAAACTGCTGTGGTGACTGGGATAGCAAGTATAAGAATGAGGTGGTAGGCCAGGTGCAGTGGCTCACGCCTGTAATCCCAGCACTTTGGGAGGCTGAGGCGGGCGGATAACAAGGTCAGGAGACCGAGACCATCCTGGCTAACATGGTGAAACCCCATCTCCACTAAAAATACAAAAAATCAGCCGGGCGTGGTGGCGGGCGCCTATAGTCCCAGCTACTCGGGAGGCTGAGGCAGGAGAATTGGCGTGAACCCGGGAGGCGGAGCTTGCAGTGAGCCGAGATCGCGCCACTGCACTCCAGCCTGGGCGACAAAGACAGACTCTATCTCAAAAACAAACAAACAAACAAACAAACAAAAACAGAAAAGAATGAGGTGATGTAAGAACACTTGGCCAGAAGGGTCAGTGTCTCAGGTTGTTCTTGCATTGCTATATTGGTGGGAATGTAAATTAGTTCAACCGTTGTGGAAGACAGTGTGGCAATTCCTCAAAAACCTAGAACCAGAAATTATATTTGACCCAGCAATCCATTACTGGATATATACCCAAAGGAATATAAATCATTCTATTATCAAGATACATGCACGCATATGTTCACTGCAGCACTATTCACAATAGCAAAGACATAGAATCAACCAAAATGCCCATCAATGATAGACTGGATAAAGAAAATGTGGTACATGTACACCATGGAATACTATGCAGCCACAAAAAGGAACAAGAACATGTCCTTTACAGGGACATTGTTGGATCTGGAAGGCATTACCTCAGCAAATTAACACGGGAACAGAAAACCAAACATCGCATATTCTTACTTATAAGTGGGAGCTGAACAATGAGAACACATGGACACAGGGAGGGGAACATCATACACCAGAGCCTGTCAGGTGTTATGTTGATGTTAATGTATTAGCTATCATTAATGTTAGTGTATTTTATAATATGTGTGGCCCAAGACAATTCTTCTTCCAATGTGGCCCAGAGAAGCCAAAAGATTGGACACCCTGTGCTAAACCATTCATGAAGGATCTACCCCTATGATCCATCACCTCCCACTGGGCCCCACCTCCAACATTGAGGATAACAATTGAACATGAGATTTGGGTGGGGACACAAATCCAAACCATAGCAGTCAGCTTCCCCGAGGTTACTCAGAGGCCCCAGCGGGAGTGGAGGACAGAGGGTACAAGAGGCAGTTGCATATGAATGCACAGAAAACCCAGTTCTGAGGGCACAGGTGTGGTTTGAGCCAGGACGGGGAGAAAGACGGGGCAGGAGAGGACAGGAGAGCCGACACAGAGACCTGGAATCTGGGAGCAGTGGGGCTTCTTCCTGAAGCAGCCAGCTTCCTCTCCTCTCCTCTCTTCTTCCATAGGTTTGTTTAGGAAATATTTCAAACAAGCACAAAGCAGAGCACCTAATATAGCAAGTGTTGATATGCTTGTCACATGTACTCGTGTTTTGTTTGACAAATAAAACATTTCCAATTTCATGGTAACATCTTTTGCATCTCACCAGATCCCATACGTGCCCTCCTCCCTCTCCCCTGGGGTAATCAGCCTTCTGGAGTCAGTGTTTTGATAGTTGTACCTCATGTATATGAATTCATAGGCAGCATACAATATTTTTCTGGGTGTTTATAAAATTCACAAAAAAATGGCTTACTATAATTTTCTGCACCAAGCTTCTTTCTCTCAGCTTTATTTTACGAGATTAGTCATGTGGATCTAGATCATACATTTAAATCTGTATAATACTTAATTGTATGAACATACCACAACATAAGTATTTGTTTCTCATGATGAGCATTTAGGTTTCATTTTGTTTTTTACTTAATTGCAAGCGTGCCTGCAATGAGCCTCTTGGACATGCGTCCTTCTGTATACCAGCAAGAGCACCTGGGGAACATTTTATCCCAGGTTCTATGGCCAGCGAGTGGAAGCGCTCACACCTGACTTCCGTCCATCAAACTCAGAAGCCATGCAGAACACAGCCGCACACCAGGACACTGAAGTCCTGGCTCCAGCTACTGTGAGCAGCTTACACATTTATCAACACTGAAGGGTGGTGGGAATGATGTTTATAGAACAGAAACAGAACATTATGAACAGGGACACACATAGAAATCATAACGGACTAACATCAGGAGCTGCAAGGATGGAAGCTGAGTAGAATGAGTGAAGGGCTCTGTCCTCTTTCATGGCAGGTGCCAGGTTGAAACTGTCTACGCTCAAAACAGATAAAAGCATGACTCACAAGCACTTAACATTTTCACAGCCTCTTTTCTTATTCTTAGATACGTTATATAATAATAATAATAGTTCTTGTAGTGAAGAAACATGTATTTGAATAACTATTCATTTTAACTCCACTTTTTCTTCCGTTAAATTCAAGTGAAACTAAATATACCAGTTATTACCTTTACATAAAAAACACATTTAGAGTATAGTTGCCTACTTTTTAAAGACTCTCCATGCATTTATCTTTATTTCCATCTCACCTTCCATCTGTATTTCTCATAAAAAGAAATCTGATGTGATATTTGCCTACATTAAGGGTAGTTATTTCTAAGTTGTAGGCTTTGAGGTAAATTATTTTACCAATTTTTGTACTTTTGTGCACTAGTCAGTCTCTTCATAAGTATAGTGGTGTTGAGGGAAACAAGAAAATAATGTTTATTTAAAGAGAGTGAGTAAAAATGCTAACATTTTAACAGTGGTTGGTGAGGATATACGGGAGATGTACAAATGTTTCTTTTTTGTATTCCTTTGTATTTGTAATAGTAGTTACTCCCCTCTTTGCCAGCAACCACCCCTCCCCGCCCCCAGCCACCCATTATGCCAATGGGTGCATATGAGGAGGAACCCTGAGGCGTGTGCAGGAGCACATGCGCTGTCCTTCACTGAAATAAGTCTCTTAAGTCCTCACTCTTCTACTGACACATCCAGCTCACCTGGATCACCACCTCCAGCCTTCACAGCTCAGCTTCCTGCCTCGGCCTCCAGGGGTCTGGTGTGGCGTACACAGAAAGAGCAAACGCTGCTTCTTCAGAGCTCATCGTAGCAAGGGAGGTGGTCATGGTCACTTGCGCTTGGCAGAGACTCAAAGGCAGGCAGAGGAGTGGGACTCTTCATAATATGGAAAAAGGAAGGCCTGCGGTGTGCCTGATGGAGGCTCGCAGGCGGGCAGCCTATGGGATCGGTGAGGGTGTACATTTAGCTCTCTCTGGTTGATCCTAATTTGGAAGAGGGGCAAAGTTAGGGAAGTTGTCAGTTATTGTTTAAATCCTGACCACCCTGAGTCAATGGCTACAGAGGTTGTTGTTTGGCTTCCTGGACAAGCTGCTGTGAGCTGTGGGTCAATGCTCCAGGATTGCCCAGTCTGGCCGTGGTTCCTTTATGTGCTCTGCCTCTCCCTGAGATGAGTGACCAGCTTTCTGGGCATTCCCTGACCATGCCTCCAGGTTCAGGCAGTACCTGAGGAACTAAGGTTAGGGATTTGTCTAAGCCCAGGTGTTCACTGACAGACAGTCCCTCCAAGAGTCATATGCCCATGGCACATTTCCACAGTCCGGGGGCTCTGTATGTGCAGGTGCGGGAGGAAGGATGACCCGGCGCATCTGCCCAGGAGGGAGTCACAGAGGTAAACAGTAAGGACAATCCGCTGTGAGGCAGCCTTCAGGGAAATGTTTAATGTTGAATAAGTCCAGGCAGCTTAACAGAGCAGTAGGAGGCAGGCGGAGGCTTCTCGGGAGCAGGATCACAAGCCATGTATTGAAGGAGAAGGAATGCACGCTAGGCTAGCCTTTGGGCTCCTGGAGCAGGCCAAGAACCAGGAAGGGCTTGAAGGAGGTGAGGAATGGGGTGGGGATGGCATTTAGATGAGGGCACACTCTGGAGTGCAGAGGGGGAGTGGACGGACCTTCCGGAGGTGGAGGGCAGTTAGGAGGGAGGGGCGGGTGTGAGAATGTGAGAAAGAACTGGCAAGAATCAGGAGGCAGAGGCAGTGAGAGGGGGCAGACAGCGGTGAGGTTTGAAAGTAGAACCAGGACGACTTGGGGATAGGTCACACAGTATGCATGGTGGGATCACCAAGGACCTACGATGTCCCAGGTGGGCCCATACCAGGAGCAACGGCCCAAGTCCAGGGCTCATGTCCCATGAGCAGGTAAACTCACTTTTCCCAGGTTCTGTGGCCAGAGAGTGGCAATGCTCAGACCTGACTCCGCTCACCTGACTCAGCAGCCATGCAGAGGTCAGCCACACATGAAGACCCGGAGGAAGCTCTGGTCCCAGCTAAGGTGAGCACACTGGGACGGATGGTAACCTCGAGTCTACATCTCTGGAATTCCAACCAAATCCTGTTTTAGCTCTCAGCCCAGCACAGGCAATCCACAGGGCTGACCCAAATAGCACATGGAACCACTTTCTATCCATTCAGCCAGTGTCCTCCTCTCAGTCGACTCAGCATGCCTGGGTAAGGTGCCCCAAGCCTGAGCACAGAGGTCGGTAATGGGCACTGCCCTCTCTGGAGCTAAGTCAGCAGCAGATGCTCCCTGGCCCACAGAGGAAGGAAAGGGACTCTTCGTGTTGCGTTTTCATAGGCGGCTGGCCCCTGTTTTGCCAATTTGGCTGCACATCTTTGCAAGGTTCATGCTTCACAGGGGATCACTATGTGCAGGCAGAAGTTCTGAGTGATTGCATGAAGTAGCTCATTTAAACCTCCTGACAACCCAACTGTGGTAGGTTGTGCTCTGCAGAGATGACCACTACATTGCTGCCCACCCTATAGATCTTCTTAGTGTGAGACTTTGATGTTTCCTTGCACTTGGGGCTGTGGTGACTCTATGGTCAATAGAATATGGTGAAAGTGACACTATGGTACTCCTCAGTGTGGTCCATAAAAGATGACACAACTTCTACTTTGTTTGCTGGAAGCCCCCTTCTTGAATCCTGCAGCTGCCACATAAGCAGCCCAGCTGCCCTGAGGTTGCCATGCTGTGAGAAAGCCAAACTAGCTCCACTGGAGAGAAAATAGGATGAAGCCTCAGTCTGCATGGGGAGAGAGATGCCCAGCCCCAACTGTGCTGCTCCACCTACCCACCCTCAGTTTCGGCCATTGTCACATTTCAGCCACTGTCTGGCCACAGTCCCAAGAGAGACCTTGAGCTAGAGCTGTCCAGCAGAGCCCTTCCTGAACTGACGACCAATAGTTAGAGAAGATAACATGATTGCAGCTGTTTTTAACCACTAAATTTGTTTATTTATTATGCAACAATAAACAACAAACTACCTATAACACGGGTACATTTATTATGCCCTCATTTAATCATTGAAGGGACTGAGGTACAGATAAATTAAATAACTCCCCAAAGGTAACACAGCTAGTTAGTGGTAGGGCTGGAATTTTAATGTCTGCTTCCAGAATTTCTGCTCCTAACCAACTTCCTATACTGCTGATTGCAAAGACCAGACAGGAGGCAAGAAGTCCTGCGAGCCAGATGGGCTTGTGTTGGTACCTGGCTCACACTCAGCCACCTTACCTTCATTACTAAACCCCCAGCTTCAGAGACCTCTGTGCTGTGAAGCATTTAGGGTCAGCCCTAGGATCTTCATATTGTCCTACATACTTATTTTGCTAATTGAATGTTTTCCATTCCTTAAGCTGATGTGACTATTTCCTTAAGGACAAAAGAGGATAAAAATCTGTTCAGTAAAATGCATGATCACACTGCATTTCTTAAACAGATTCAATAAAAATCAACACCGAGTTAAACTAGGGTAATCACAGGAGGAGGAGGTTCTTTTTGTCATCAGGGTCATTCATTCCCCAGGGAAAGATAAGGGGAGAGGTGAGGGAAAACCAAACGTTTAAGCCTAAATTCATATGTGAAATGGAAGCATCATCTTCTGGCTGGTTCCAGCTAAAGGGAAGAGTCTTGTCCTGTCATGGGCCCAGCAGCATGGCTCACATCCAGCCTCAGTGACGTGTGTCCACAGCAGAATGCACAGCGGTGGCAGTGCCTATCTTACTGCCCCTTTCTACTACCAATGAACAAACACAATGGAAGTCTCCATGCTCTACTACAAAGTTGTCTTTGAATTTTTTTAAAAAAGAGTGGCTTACAAAATTAATTTTTCTTCTTGAATGTGTACAATAAAAAGGAAGAGTGTTTATGATCAGCTCTGTGTCTTAGAAAAATGAATCTCAAAGAAGATCCATCATGTGCACATAGGTGGGCATGGGGAAGGGACAGAGGGGAAAGATCAGGAAAGGCAGGAGGGGCTGGGGCAGCTCTGTCTGGCAGGACAGAGCACAAGGACAATCTCAGAGACACAGCTGATCTGGGACTCATGGGTTGCAAAAATGTAATTTAGTTTTTCTGTACATGCTGCAAGATTTTCTGTACATTCTCTGGCTCCTTTAGAAACCTTCCACACAGCATATTACTGCTGCTGGAGTTGGAGTCAATTTTGTGTGGCTGCATTTTTTTGTTGTGGTCAGTGATAGACACAATAAAGAGCTGGCTATGACTGCATTGTGGGTTTGGGGAAATAGAAGCTTCCCGCAGAATCAGTCACCTCTGCTCACAGTGATACACCAATGAGTCATTTTTGATGATGGTGACCAATCCCACTTCAATGATTTGTTTATCTAGTTGATCCCTCATCTTTATTAAGAAATGTTATGCAGGCAGTGGTTCCAAGATGGCCGAATAGGAACAGCTCCAGTCTACAGCTCCCAGCATGAGTGACACAGAAGACAGGTGATTTCTGCATTTCCAACTGAGGTACCGGGTTCATCTCACTGGGGCTCGTCGGACAGTGGGGGCAGAACAGTGGGTGTAGCCCACCGAGTGTGAGCCAAAGCAGGGCAAGGCATCGCCTCACCCGGGAAGCACAAGGAGTCAGGGAATTCCCTTTCCTAGCCAAGGGAAGGGGTGATAGACTGTGCCTGGAAAATCGAGTCACTCCCACCCTAATACTACGATTTTCCAACAGTCTTAGCAAATGGCACACCAGGAGATTATATCCCGTGCATGGCTCGGAGGGTCCCACGCCCACACAGCCTCACTCATTGCTAGCACAGCAGTCTGAGATCTAACTGCAATGCGACAGCAAGGCTGGGGGAGGGGCGCCTGCCATTGCTGAGGCTTGAGTAGGTAAAAAAAGTGACTGGGAAACTCAAACTGGGCGAAGCCCACTGCAGCTCAAGGAGGCCTGCCTGCCTCTGTAGACTCCACTTCTGAGGGCAGGGCATAGCTGAGCAAAACACAGCAGAAACCTCTGCACACTAAAATGTCCCTGTCTGACAGCTTTGAAGAGAGTACTGTTTCTCCCAGCACAGAGTTTGAGATCTCAGGATGGACAGACTGCCTCCTCAAGTGGGTTCCTGACCCCCAAGTAGCCTAACTGGGAGGCACCCCGAGTAGGGGCAGACTGACACCTCACATGGCCGGGTAGCCCTCTGAGACGAAGCTTCCAGAGGAACGATCAGGCAGCAACATCTGCTGTTCAGCAATATTCGCTGTTCTGCAGCCTCCGCTGCTGATACCTAGGCAAACGGTCTGGAATGGACCTCCAGCAAACTCCAACAGACCTGCAGCTGAGGGTCCTGACTGTTAGAAGGAAAACTAACAAACAGAAAGGATATCCACACCAAAACCCCATCTGTACGTCACCATCATCAAAGACCAAAGGTAGATAAAACCACAAAGTTGGGGAAAAAACAGAGCAGAAAAGCCGAAAATTCTAAAAATCAGAGTACTTCTCCCCCTCCAAAGGAATGCAGCTCCTCACCAGCAACAGAACAAAGCTGGACGGAGAATGACTTTGATGAGTTGAGAGAAGAAGGCTTCAGACGATCAAACTTCTCTGAGCTAAAGGAGGAAGTTTGAACCCACGGCAAAGAAGCTAAAAGCCTTAAAAAAGATTACACGAATGGCTAACTAGAATAACCAGTGTAGAGAAGTCCTTAAATGACCTGATGGAGCTGAAAACCACGGCACAAGAACTACGTGACGAAAGCACAAGCTTCAGTAGCCGATTTGATCAAGTGGAAGAAAGAGTATGATTGAAGATCAAATGAATGAAATGAAGTGAGAAGAGAAGTTTAGAGAAAAAAGAGTAAAATAAATGAACAAAGCCTCCAAGAAATATGGGACTATGTGAAAAGACCAAATCTATGTCTGATTGGTGTACCTGAAAGTGACAGGGAGAATGGAACCAAGTTGGAAAACACTCTGCAGGATATGATCCAGGAGAACTCCCCCAATCTAGCAAGGCAGGCCAACATTCAAATTCAGGAAATACAGAGAACACCACAAAGATACTCCTCGAGAAGAGCAACTCCAAGACACATAATTGTCAGATTCACCAAAGTTGAAATGAAGGAAAAAGTGTTAAGGGCAGCTAGAGAGAAAGGTCGGGTTACCCACAAAGGGTAACCAATCAGACTAACAGTGGATCTCTCAGCAGAAACTCTACAAGCCAGAAGAGAGTGGGGGCCAATATTCAACATTCTTAAAGAAAAGAAATTTCAACCCAGAATTTCATATCCAGCCAAACAAAGCCTCATAAGTGAAGGAGAAATAAAATCCTTTCCAGACAAGCAAATGCTGATTTTGTCACCACAAGGCCTGCCCTACAAGAGCTCCTGAAGGAAGTACTAAACATGGAAAGGAACAACCAGTACTAGCCACTGCAAAAACATGACAAATTGTAAATACCATCGATGCTAGGAAGAAACTGCATCAACTAACGAGTAAAATAACCAGCTAACATCATAATGACAGGATCAAATTCAAACATAACAATATTAACCTTAAATGTAAATGGGCTAAATGCTCCAATTAAAAGACACAGACTGGCAAATTGGACAGAGTCAAGACCCAACAGTGTGCTGTATTCAGGAGACCCATCTCATGTGCAGAGACACATAGGCTCAAAATAAAGGGATGGAGGAAGATCTACCAAGCAAATGGAAAACAAAAAAAGGCAGGGGTTGCAATCATAGTCTCTGATAAAACAGATTTTAAACCAACAAAGATCAAAAGAAACAAAGAAGGCCATTACATAATGGTAAAGGGATCAATTCAACAAGAAGAGCTAACTATCTTAAATATATATGCACCCAATACAGGAGCACTCAGATTCATAAAGCAAGTCCTCAGAGATCTGCAGAGATTTAGACTCCCACACAATAATAATGGGAGACTTTAACACCCCCCTGTCAACATTAGACAGATCAACGAGACAGAAAGTTAACAAGGATATCCAGGAATTGAACTCAGCTCTGCACCAAGCAGACCTAATACACATCTACAGAAGTCTCCACCCCAAATCAACAGAATATACATTCTTCTCAGCACCACATCACACTTATTCCAAAATTGACCACATAGTTGGAAATAAAGCACTCCTCAGCAAATGTAAAAGAACAGAAATTATAACAAACTGTCTCTCAGACCACAGTGCAATCAAACTAGAACTCAGTATTAAGAAACTCACTGAAAACTGCTCAACTACATGGAAAATGAACAACCTCCTCCTGAATGACTACTGGGTACATAACGAAATGAAGGCAAAAATCAACATGTTCTTTGAAACCAATGAGAACAAAGACACAACATACCAGAATCTCTGGGACACATTTAAAGCATTGTGTAGAGGGAAATTTATAGCACTAAATGCCCACAAGAGAAAGCAGGAAAGATCTAAAATTGACACCCTAACATCACAATTAAAAGAACTAGAGAAGCAATAGCAAACACATTCAAAAGCTAGCAGAAAGCAAGAAATAACTAAGATCACAGAAGAACTGCAGGAGATAGAGACCCAAAAAACCCTTCAAAAAATCAATGAATCCAGGAGCTGGTTTTTTGAAAAGATCAACAAAATTGATAGACCTCTAGCAAGACTAATAAAGAAAAAAAGAGAGAAGAATCAAATAGACGCAATAAAAAATGAAAAAGGGGATATCACCACCGATCCCACAGAAATACAAACCACCATCAGAGAATACTATAAACACCTCTACACAAATAAACTAGAAAATCTAGAAGAAATGGATAAATTTCTGGACACATACACCCTCTCAAGACTAAACCAGGAAGAAGTTGAATCCCTGAATAGACCAATAACAGGCTCTGAAATTGAGGCAATAATTAATAGCCTACCAACCAAAAAAAGTCCAGGACCGGATGGATTCATAGCCAAATTCTACCAGAGGTACAAGGAGGAGCTGGTACTATTCCTTCTGAAACTATTCCAATCAATAGAAAAAGAGGGAATCCTCCCTAACTCATTTTATGAAGCCAGAATCATCCTGATACCAAAGTCTGGCAGAGACACAACAAAAAAAGAGAATTTTAGATCAATATCCCTGATGAACATCGATGCAAAAATCATCAATAAAATACTGGCAGACCGAATCCAGCAGCACATCAAAAAGCTTATCCACGATGATCAATGGGCTTCATCCCTGGGATGCAAGGCTGGTTCAACATACGCAAATCAATAAATGTAATCCAGCATATAAACAGAACCAAAGACAAAAACCACATGATTATCTCAATAGATGCAGAAAAGGTCTGTGACAATATTCAACAGCCATTCATGCTAAAAACTCTCAAGAAATTAGGTATTGATGGGACGTATCTCAAAATAATAAGAGCTATTTATGACAAAACCACAGCCGATATCATACTGAATGGGCAAAAACTGGAAGCATTCCCTTTGAAAACTGGCACAAGACAGGGATGCCCTCTCTCACCACTCCTATTCAACATAGTGTTGGAAGTTCTGGCCAGGGCAATCAGGCAGGAGAAAGAAATAAAGGGTATTCAATTAGGAAAAGAGGAAGTCAAATTGTCCCTGCTTGCAGATGACATGATTGTATATTTAGAAAACCCCATTGTCTCAGCCCAAAATCTCCTTAAGCTGATAGGCAACTTCAGCAAAGTCTCACGACACAAAATCAATGTACAAAAATCACAAGCATTCTTATACACCAATAACAGACAAACAGAGAGCCAAATCATGAGTGAACTCCCATTCACAATTGATTCAAAGAGAATAAAATACCTAGGAATCCAACCCACAAGGGACATGGAGGACCTCTTCAAGGAGAACTACAAACCACTGCTCAATGAAATAAAAGAGGATGCAAACAAATGGAAGAACATTCCATGCTCATGGATAGGAAGAATCAATATCGTGAAAATGGCCATACTGCCCAAGGTAATTTACAGATTCAATGCCATCCCCATCAAGCTACCAATGACTTTCTTCACAGAATTGGAAAAAACTACTTTAAATTTCATATGGAACCAAAAAAGAGCCTGTATTGCTAAGACAATCCTAAGCCAAAAGAACAAAGCTGGAGGCATCACTCTACCTGACTTCAAACTATACTGCAAGGCTACAGTAACCAAAACAGCATGGTACTGGTACCAAAACAGAGATACAGACCAATGGAACAGAACAGAGACCTCAGAAATAATACCACACATCTACAACCATCTGATCTTTGACAAACCTGACAAAAACAAGAAATGGGGTAAGGATTCCCTATTTAATAAATGGTGCTGAGGAAACTGGCTAGCCATACGTAGAGAGCTGAAACTGGATCCCTTCCTTACATCTTATACAAAAATTAATTCAAGATGGATTAAAGACTTAAATGTTTGACCTAAAACCATAAAAACCCTAGAAGATAACCTAGGCAATACCATTCAGGACATAGGCATGGGCAAGGACTTCGTGTCTAAAACACCAAAAGCAATGGCAACAAAAGCCAAAATTGACAAATGGGATCTCATTAAACTAAAGAGCTTCTGCACAGCAAAAGAAACTACCATCAGAGTGAACCAGCAACCTACAGAATGGGAGAAAATTTTTGCAATCTACTCATCTGACAAAAGGCTAATATCCAGAATCTACAAAGAACTCAAACAAAGTTACAAGAAAAAACAAACAACCCCATCAAAAAGTGGGCAAAGGATATGAACAGACACTTCTCAAAAGAAGACATTTATGCAGCCAACAGACACATGAAAAAAATGCTCATCATCACTGGCCATTAGAGAAATGCAAATCAAAACCACAATGAGGTAGCATCTCACACCAGTTAGAATGGCGATCATTAAAAAGTCAGGAAAGAACAGGTGCTGGAGAGGATGTGGAGAAATAGGAACACTTTTACACTGTTGGTGGGACTGTAAACTAGGTCAACCATTGTGGAATACAGTGTGGTGATTCCTCAAGGATCTAGAACTAGAAATACCATTTGACCCAGCCATCCCATTACTGGGTATATACCCAAAGGATTATAAATCATGTTGCTATAAAGACACATGCACATGTATGTTTACTGTGGCACTATTCACAATAGCAAAGACTTGGAACCAACCCAAATGTCCATCAATGATAGACTGGATTAATAAAATGTGGCACATATACACCATGGAATACTATGCAGCCATAAAAAAGGATGAGTTAATGTCCTTTGTAGGGACATGGATGAAGCTGGAAACCATCATTCTCAGCAAACTATCACAAGAACAAAAAACCAAACACCACATGTTCTCACTCATAGGTGGGAATTGAACAATGAGAACACTTGGACACAGGAAGGGGAACATCACACACCGGGGCCTGTTGTGGGGTGAGGGGAGAGGGGAGGGAAAGCATTAGGAGATATACCTAATGTAAATGACGAGTTAATGGGTGCAGCACACCCACATGGCACATGTATACATAGGTAACAAATCTGCACGTTGTGTACATGTACCCTAGCACTTAAAGTATAATTAAAAAAAAAAAGAAATGTTATGCAATATACCACTGCTTAACACTTAATTGTAAGATCATTTTTCATACTGAAATAATTTTGCAAGTAACATGCAATTCTATTAAAATTTGTGATAATACTACAGAAAGTAGCAACAGTCATAGTGACTAAGAATGCCCTCATTTAGAAACTGTTGTTTTTCGAGAGGTATAGTGTCCCTCAGAATAAGTGTGCTGAATAATTTTTATGTAAGAAAAACACTTCCATTGCAGATATGCTGTGACAACTGGTTGAAGCCAACAGAAAATATTTTAGATCAGCACCAAGTAGGTAAATGGCACACACAAATTCAAGAATAAGAGCCAAGACTTAGTGGAAGACCAGCAAATGAAAACAAAGAAGCTGGGGATGGTCCAGTGGTGCAGCACGACAGCCCTCTGGCTTGAGCTGCATCAGGATCTCCTGGAGGGACATCAAGACAAGGCTGCAGGCTCTACCCTCAGAGTGGCCCACTGAGTCTGTACAGATGGGGACCCAGCTACTCGTGTTTCCATCAAGCTTTTCTGTTGGGCCAGGGACCTCCCCTACAAACCACTGACCGATGTGATAGAAAACACATTCTGAGGCCCGGCGCAGTGGCTCACGCCTGTAATCCCAACACTTCGGGAGGCTGAGGTGGGTGGATCACGAGGTCAAGAGATCAAGACCATCCTGGCTAACACGGTGAAACCCCATCTCCACTAAAAATACAAAAAATTAGCCGAGCATGGTGGCACGCACCTGTACTCCCAGCTACTCAGGAGGCTGAGGCAGGAGAATCGCTTGAACCCGGGAGGCGGAGGTTGCAGTGAGCCCAGATCGCGCCACTGCACTGAGTCTGCTGCTGGTCGATCCTGGGTTCAATCCTTTCAGTACAGTTTACTTGCAGGTCACCTTAATAGGCTATTTAAGTTATCTGAATATCCTTTTGTCTTCCTTATTGAATCAAAAACAGTAGCAAGATGACTGTGGGGATTAAACGAGGTTGTATAAATGACAGGTGAAGGGCATCAGTGTAGGAATTTAATAAATAGTAATGATTTTGTTCAATCCTCATTGGAAATCTTGTCCTAAATACTAAACATTGCCTTTTTAGGAAGCTATGAAGGAAAACAGAAGTCTGTTGATATGGGATACTTTATTTATTTTTTTAAAGAATCATTTGCATGCTTATTGCATACCAGACTTTGGGCTAGTTGCTAAGATTTGCCTTGTTATATAATCACTCTACTAACTAAGCAATAAGATTACATTTTGAACAGCTTTTGCTTAGAATAAGGCTGAATGAGCTGAGCATTAGCGTGGAGAATCTCCATGAGCAGGAAAGGAGCCAGCAGTGCACAGGCACCTGGCTCTGCAGCTGCCAAGACCCCCCTCCTGGGCTGTAAAATGGGGTGATTGGAGCTGTGTTTGCTGATCGGTGATTGGAGCTGTGTTTGCTGATCAGTGCCCTTGAAACACAAGTACAGGACAGGTCCAAGGCTGATCTGCATGCACTTGCCAGATTCTGTCATGGGAGAATTTCAGGTTTCTCCACTTATAAATAATCTGAACTCGGAGATAAACACTTCCTCCAGCATGTTAAAAATGATTGTTTCTAGGCAGACATTGGACAAACTGTTCTGCTCCAAGAGTACAGTTTTGCTGATGGCAATACATTGAAATAAAGGTGATAGTGCAGTGGCCCATGCCTGTAATCCCAGCACTTTGGGGGGCCGAGGCGGGAGGATCACCTGAGGTCAGGAGTTCAAGACCAGCCTGGCCAACATGATGAGACCCTGTCTCTACTAAAAATACAAAACTTAGCTGGGTGTGGTGGTGGGTGCCTGTGATCCCAGCTACTCCAGAGGCTGAGGTAGAAGAATTGCTTGAACCTAGGAGGCGGAGGTTGCAGTTAGCCAAGATCATGCCACTGTACTCCAGCCTGGTGACAGAGTGAGACTCCATGTCAAAAAAAAAAAAAAAAGTGATAGTGCAGATGTGGTTAGTACTTGAGTCTAGCCCCATCATGTCTCTGGGGTCTGGGGTGACTTTGGGAAAGAGGCTTGCCTTAACTGTCTTCTCAAAAAAAAAAAAAAGGAGGAAATAATATTTAATTTGTAAGACGATTATAAATACAATAAGAATTTGTATGAAAGGCTTTTCATGAATTTAGTAGTTTTTGACAGCTATTTCTGATATGGTTGTGGCTGTGGTATTTAAGAAACGTGAGCTACTTGATTTCAATGATGTTTCTCTCTCTCTCGCTCGCTCTCTCTCTCTCTGTCTCTGTGTGTGTGTGTGTGTGTGTGTGTGTGTGTTAACCTCAGACTTCCTTCTTTTACATTTATTCTGAATTCCAGGGTCTCCATCCACTTCTTTTTCCAACTCTCCTTAACAATGAGTAGTCTAAAAAAATAAAATAAAATTATTCTATCAGATGACTGCTATTGGGCAAGCCAGGATAGACATATAGTCCTCCTGTGTAACCAGATCTGGTATTTAACAATAAGTAACTTTTAGTGGTAAAGTGAATCTGCAGAGTTGACTGTCCTTTTTTTCCCTCCTTCCATTTCTACTTCCTGGTTGGCCCCCTCTCTTATGTCTCACTTGCACAGCAGTTCAGCTTGAACACTCCTCCAGCAGCACAGAGAGTACACGATGTATATAGACGCATGTGGGGGTAGAGGGTGTGTGTTGTATAGACGTATGTGGGTGTACAGGGTGCATTTTGCATAGACATATGTGGGGGTAGAGGGTGCGTGTTGTATAGACGTATGCGGTGGTAGAGGTTGTGTGTTGTATAGATGTATGTGGGGGTAGAGCGTGCATGTTGTGTAGACGTATGTGGGGTAGAGGGTGCGTGTTGTATAGATGTATGTGGGGGTAGAGGGTGAGTGTTGTATAGATGTATGTGGGGGTAGAGGGTGCGTGTTTTATAGATTTATGTGGCGGTAGAGGGTGCATGTTGTATAGATTTATGTGGGGGTAGAGGGTGCGTATTGTACTTGTCAGATGCCATCTCACAAAGTAGCACAGGAATTAAACCAGAGCTCCATTAACACTTGAATATTTGCCCATGTGTTTGTGAACAGTCTTGAGGTAATGATCACCCTTTTCACTATATTGCTATAACACAGTGTAAATTGCCAAAGGTTACATAGTGTGGCAGGGGTGTTCTCCAGAAGCGAGCACTGAGAGTTAGGAATTTGAGATTGGGGTAGAAGATATTAACACCTGGGAATGAAACAAAGGTGAGTAATCAGGATCAGGCAGGAGAGCCTCACCTGCCAATGACGTCTGACATCCTCAGCCAATCCAATGGGGAGATCCAGAGCAAAGCCTGCCCAACAGAGGGGTCCTGTATTTGCTGAGAATGGCCATGCTCTGGTACCTAAGCCAGTCTTGGTCATTGCTGGAGCTGCCCAGGAGGAACAGCCTCAGCTCTGAAACTGAGATGGGGTCCTAAAATTTCTGATGGCTGGGAGCTGTCGGCTCTTGGCAGCTGAACAGATTCCTTTCTGGCTGGGAGGTCTGAGAGGTTCCGCCACACCACTAGAGGGTTATGGTACAGGTGCCTGGACCCTGGTCTGTGTGACTCCAAAGCCAGTGCTCATTTCATCATCTCACCCAAGTTATATGCTCTCCGTGGAGGATGAGGCAGCTGCAGAGATGGGCATGGCTGTATTCCATGGACACCTGGGATTCCAGAATCTAGGAGAAAGACCACAAACACCCTTCAGGGTGTTCAGTATCATCACTTAGTGCTGTCACCTGATGCTTCACCCTTACCCGTGCGTGGAGGACATGCAGGTTGGTTGAAACCACCTTCTCCAGCCCAACCTTCACCAGAGCCTGGGTTGGTGGTGACACAAATTTTCCCAGGTATTTCTAAAAACCAATAGTTTAATGGCATTGTTATATCACCTTTGACCAGGAACCTAGTGGTAAGGAAGGAAACGGTGAGATTTGGGAACCAAAACATCAGTAGACAACTCTTAAATGTGCAATATATATTTCACTAGTTTTTAAATGACCATTTCTAAGAGTATTTTTCCCAATATTGGTACTACTTCTGATCAGTCAATCCCCTTTTTTTTGCCACTGTTTGGATTAGAGTAAAAGCAGGCAGGTTCATGCATGGTGAATAAAGTGGCAAACAACTGGAAACACACGCAGGCACTTGAGAGGAATCCCTCCCAAGAGAAGGCAGGAGGCAAACTCAAAGTATATTCATAGAACTCTTACATGACTTCTTGTTTTCATTCTATTAAGCAAAGAGCCTGGGTCACTCCCATCCTTACCATCGGAAAAAGGATAAACTGAAAATCAGCAACTCTCTTAGCTTCATCAGACAACTGAAACTGCAGGGCAAACAGCCACCCCAAAATCTAGAGAGCCAGGCCCCTCCAGTGAGGCAGACATGGGGTCTGCTTGCCTGGGTGTGGTGGAAGCTGCTGTAGCCAGACCTAGCGGAAGCACTCAAATGGTAATTTTAACAAGCTGCTGGAGGCCAAGTGCAGGCTAGCCTGAGACTGAGAAATGCCTAAGGGTGGCAATCTTAGGGTACCCCAGAATTTTGTGGACTTCACTTCTAGGAAATGCCCCACATCCTTTTTTTTTTTTTTTTTTTTTTTTGAGACAGAGTCTCACTCTTTCGCCCAGGCTGGA
Organism: Pan troglodytes; assembly: GCF_028858775.2. NCBI lineage: Eukaryota > Metazoa > Chordata > Mammalia > Primates > Hominidae > Pan > Pan troglodytes. The sequence goes on along the minus strand of NC_072411.2, from coordinate 29,627,588 downwards.
GTGCAATGGTGAGATCTCAGCTCACTCAACCTCTTCCTCCTGAGTTCAAGTAATTCTGCTTCAGCCTCTTGAGTAGCTAGGATTACAGGTGCCCACTACCACACCCGGCTAATTTTTTCTATTTTTAGTAGAGATGGGGTTTCGCCATGTTGGCCAGGCTGGTCTCGAATTCCTGAGCTCAGGCGATCTGCCGTCTTCAGCCTCCCAAAGCGCTGGGATTAAAGGGGCAAGCCACCACACCTGGCCTGGAAATGCCCCTGATTCTTATGGTGAAGATCTAGAAGGATTCCCCTAAGTCTGTGGCAGAGGGAGGAGATGAGCAAGCATTGTGAACTAAGCTCAGAAATTTCTCCATAGCAAAGGTTACCTTCCAGGGGCAAGTATTTGCCAGAGATTTATGCCAGGCAGGGAAGGAATTTACTTTCACTGCAGCCCCTTCCATATTTCAGTAATGAGGTCAGGGATTCAAGGAAAAAGAGAAAAGCCAAGATGAATGAGGAGATTGTAGAATGCCATGCCAACCCACACCTTACTACTACAACAAGAAGGCTCCAATATAATATGATAGCAGTCAATTAAAATGAAAAGGCTGAGTTCAAGCAATTCTCATGCCTCAGCACGAGATCGGGATAAAGCTGAGGGATTAATTTGGGATAAAGACTGGGATAGACCTCTGGCAAATACTTGCCCCTGGAGGGTAACATTTGCTATGGAGAAGTTTCTGAGCTTAGTTCACAATGCTTGCTCATCTCCCACCTCTGCCACAGCCTTGGGGGAATCTTTCTAGATCTTCACCATAAAAATCTAGGGTATTTCCTAAAGGTGAAGTCCACAAAATTCTGGGGTACCCTTAGATTGTGGCCTTTAGGTGTTTCTCAGTCTCAGGGAGGTGGAGATTGCAGTGAGCTGAGATCGCGCGACTGCACTCCAGCCTGTCTCAATAAATAAATAAATAAACAAAATGAAAAGACTTACAAGACATGCAGTCTCTGAAGAGAAGAACATGGAGAAGCTCCAAGGTCAAGTGAAGACAAAAACAAGAACATGAAAGGAATTTGAAGCTCCTGGTACATATAGCTACAGCAAACATTGAACACAGCCCAACTACTAATCAGACTATACAGACCAATCACTAAGCCACCCCAAAGGCTTATTACCTTTGAACATGAAATGGCTGGATTTTAACAAAAAATTGCTAGGCATCCCAAAAGCCAAGAGAAAACATAGTTTTCTCAAACTTAGATATGACACAGATGTAGGAATTGTCACACAGGGAATTTAAAAGAACTATAATTAATTTGTTAAGGCCTCTATTTGAAAAAGTAGATAACATACAAAACAGGAGAATAAAAGCAAAAATAGTCATTATAATAAAAATAAAGTATAACAAATCATTCAGGAAATGTGGGACAATATCGAAAGGTGTAACATATGAAGAATTAGTACATGAGAAAAAGAAGAGTAAAAGAATAGAGCAGAAAATTTGTCTGAAGTCATAATGGTTGCGATCCATCCAAAATCATAAACACCAAATCATAGATCCAAGAAGATGAGAGAACAGCAAGCTGGATAAATACTGCCTTCCCATTAAATACATGTAGACATACCATATCAAAACTACAGAAACCTAAGACAAAGAGAGAAGAAAGAAGCCCGATGGAGAAACGTACACATAGAGGAATGGAAGTAAGAATGAATTACAGTGGACTTCTCATTGGAAACCACTACAAGCAAGAAGAGAGTGGAATGAAATATCTAAAGTATAGAAAGAAAAAAAACACCAATCTAGAATTTTATATTGAACAAGATATTGTTTCAAATGTGAAAGAGAAATAAAGATGTTCTCAGACAAACAAAAACTGAGGGAATTCATCACCAGCAAACCTGTTCTACAAGAAGTATTGAAACAAATTATTAAGACAGAAGGAAAATTCTGTATGTAAAACAATTGGTTCTACATAAAGAAAGGAGGTGCATCAGAGTATGAATAAATGAGTCTAAAATATTTTATTTTCTATTTTTTTTTTTTTGAGATGGGGTCTCACTCTGTCACCCAGGCTGGACAACAGTGGTGCAATCATGGCTTATTGTAGCTTTGACTTCCTGAGCTCAAGCAGTCCTCCTGCTCAGCCTCCTGAGTATCTGGAAACACAGGCACGTGCCACCATCACGCTTGGCTAATGTTTTCTATTTTATGGGGAAATGGGGTCTCACTATGTTGTTCAGGTTAGTCTCAAACTTCTGGCTCCAGCAATCCCCTCACCTCCCAAAGTACTGAGATTACAAGTGCGAGCCACCATTCTTAGAGACCTCTAAGAGTCTCTAAGAGGCTCTAATTCTTAGAGACCTCTAATTGATCTGAAAGGCAACTGTTTATATCAATAACAGTAACAATATAATGTGTAATTATAGCATATGGGCAAGTGAAATGAATGACAGCAATATCTCAAAGAGTGAAAGGGAGGAATTAGTAATGCTCCTTTACAAGGTGCCTGGATTACATATGAAGTAGGTGAGTATTATTTGAAAGATGCAGAAAAAGCAGTTGGCAAAAATCAGCATCCTTGTATGATAAAAACTGTAAGCAAATTAGGTATAGAAAAAATGTTCCTCAACACAATAAAGGCCTTATATGATAAGCTAACATCTTAACTGATAGTAAAAAGTTGACAGCTTTTTCTCTAAGCTCAGAAACAAGACAAGGATACCCACTTTCACCTCTTTGACTTAACATAGTACTGAAAGTCTCAGCCAGAGCAATTAGGTAAGAAAAGGAAATAAAATCATCCAAATAGGAAAGAAAGAAGTAAAACTGTCTCTGTTTGCTGACAACATGATATTATATGTAGAAAAATCCTAAAGACTCCACCAAAAAACTGTTAGATCTGACAAACCTTTAAGTAGATTGCAGAAAACAAAATTAGCATACAAAAATCAGTAGTGTTTCTATACACTAACAACAAACTATCTGAAAAAGAAATTAAGAAAATAATTCCTGTTTACAATAGCATTAAAAAACAAATAAAACATTTTCGTATAAATTTAACCAAGGAGGAGGTGTAAGATGTGTATACTGAAAACTGTAAAACATGGATGAAATAAACTGAAGATGACATAAATAATAAAATGATACACCATGCTCATGGATTGGAAGAATTAATATTGTTAAAATTACCATACTACCCAAAGCTATCTACAGATTCAATGCAATCCCTATCAAAATTCCAATGACATTTTTTCCAGAAATAGAAGAAACAATCCTAAAATTTATATGGAGCCACAGCAGACCTCAGATAGCCAAAGGAATCTTAAACAAGAAGAACAAAGCTATAGGGAGCACACTGTCTGTCTTCAAAATACATTAGAAAACTATACTAATCAAAACACCATGGTACTGTCATAAAACTAGACACATCAACCAATAAAACAAGAGAGCCCAGAAATAAACCCATGCATTTATGATCAACGGAGTTTTGACAAAGCTGCCCAAAACTGTCTAATGAATGAAAACTGATTATTCACACGCAGAAGAATGACATCAGATCATTATCTCTCACCATATATAAAAATAAACTCAAAATGGACACAAACTTAAATGTAAGACCTGAAACTGGAAAACTACTAGTAGAAAACAGGGGAAAAGCATCAGTCTGGGCAATGATTTTTTTGGATATTGCTTTAAAAGCACAGGCAACAGAAGCAAAAATAGACAAACGGTATTACATCAAACTAAAAAGCTTCTGCACAGCAAAGGAAACAGTTAACAGAGTGAAGTGACAACCAACAGATTGGGAGAAAATATCTGTAAACCATACATCTGATGAGGATCTGATATCCAAAAAATGTATAAAGAACTGAAACAACTCAATAGCAAAAAAACAAATACATCTAAAATTTGTAATAGGAAAAAGACCTAAATAGACTCTTCTCAAAAAGACATACAAATGGCCAACATATATATTAAAAATGCTCAATATCACTAATCATCAGGGAAATGCAAATTAAAACTGCAGAGATATCACCTCACAGCTGTTGGAATGGCTGTTATCAAAAAGATGAAAGAGAAGTGTTGGTGAAAATGTATGCTATTGGTGATAATGTAAATTAGTACAGCCATTTTTGCAAAATAGTATGGAGTTCCTCAAAAAAACAAAAAAAATGAAATTACCAAATGTGATCCAGCAATCCCACTGTTGCGTATATATCCAAAGGAATTGAACCAGTGTGTTGAGGAGATATCTGCACTGCCATGTTTATTGCAGCACTCCTCACAATAGCCAAGATACAGAAACAACTTACATGCCCATCAATGGATGAATAGATAAAGAAAATGTGTTATATGTACACAATAGAAAATACAATTCAGTCTTTATGAAGAAGAAAATTGTGTGATTTTTAACAACATGGATGAATCTGGAGGACATGATATTGAGTGAAATAAGCCAGGCACAGAAAGACAAATACTGCATGATTTTACTTATATGTGGAATCCAAAAAAGCCAAGTTCATAGGAGTAGCAGTAGAAGGGTAGTTTCCAGAGGCTGGCATAGGCTGGAGGGCAGTGGATGAAGAAAGAGGAAATGTTAGTCAAAAGGTTCAAGGGTTCAATTAGACAGGAGCAATACATTCTAGTGATCTATTGAGCAGCATGCTGACTCTAGTTAATAATAACATATTGGAGCTTTCAAAATTGCCGGAAAATATATTTTAAATGTTCTCTCCATGAAGAAATAGCAAGCATGTGAGGAGATGATATGTTAATTAGCTTGATTTAATTATTCCACATGTATACATATATCATAACATGACAATGTATTCCATAAATATATACAATTATTTGCCAATTAAAAATAAAATAATATTAAAGTAGACTTTTCTTAGTTAAAAACGTATATTGTGAACTCTATAACAATCACTGTTTTTTCAAATGAAGTTTGACATGGTAAGAGAAGAAATAAAATAGATTTATAAAAATGGTTACTAAAAATCATAATACAAGACAACAATAATATAACAATTTTAAATATATATTACCTAAAATATAAAAAGCATCAAAATACATGAGGTAAAGCCAATAGAACGAAAGGGGAAAAAGATAATTTGACTCTCCCGGTGAGAGAGTTTAACACCTTTCTTTTAGTAATTGATAAATGATACCGACAAAAAATCAGTAATGATATAGTTGAACTGCACAGCACCATCAATCAACTGGATCTAATTGACATTTGTAGTATACTTCACCCAGCAATGGCAGAACACACCTTTTTCTTAAGCTGAAATGGAAAATTCACCAGGATCTGGGCCATAAAACACACCTTAACAAATTTAAGAGAATAGAAATCAAGCAAAAGATGTTCTCCAATCACAGTGGAATTAAACTCGAAATTGATAACAGAAAGATAGCTGGAAAATCCCGAAATATTTGAAAATTAAGCACATTTCTAAGTAACATATAGTAAAAGAAGAGCTCTTTAAAAATTTAGAAGTATTTGGAAATAAAAAACAACTCATCAAAATTTGAGGGGTGGAGTGAAAGAAGCATTTGTAGGGAAACTTATAGAAATAAATAAACATATTAGAAATGAAGCATAACCTAAAGTTAATAACCTAAGCTTCTTCTGCCTTAGGGAATTAGAGAAATAGGTATAATTTAAAATAATGTAGACATAAGAAAAGAAATAATAAACATTAGAACAGAAATCAATTAAGTTGAAACTGGGATAACAATACAGAAAAAATTGTAAAAATGATTCTTTAAATATATCAATAAAAGTGATAAGCCTCCTCTCAGGCTAACCAAGAAAGAAAAAAGAAGAGCAATTGACAATCTTAGAAATGAAAAGGGATCATCACTACTGATCACATGAACATTAAGGGAATAATAGGAGAAGAACAGGAAAGCAATGGGTAACCCTGTTCTCTCAAATTATATAATTTACTTGAACCAATTATTTGGGCCGGGCAAGGTGGCTCACGCCTGTAATCCCAGCACTTTAGGAGGCCGAGGCAGGTGAATGACGAGGTCAGGAGATCCCTATCCTGGCCAACACGTGAAACCCTGTCTCTACTAAAATTACAAAAATTAGCTGGGCGATGCAGCACGCACCTGTAGTCCCAGTTACTCGGGAGGCTGAGGCAGGAGAATTGCTTGAACCCAGGAGGTGGAGGCTGCAATTAGCTGAGATTGCACCACTGCACTCCAGCCTGGGTGACAGAGTGAAACTCCCTCTCAGGAAAACAAAACAAAACAAAACAAAACAAAACAAAACAAAACAATTGTTTGAAAGATACAGACTACTAGAACTCCAAAACTCACATAAGAAAACACAAACTAATTATCCCTATATTTATGAGAGAATTAATTTAATAATTAATCATTGTCCAAAAACATGGTTTCACTGGTGAATTCTTCCAAACATTTAAGGAAGATATAATATCACCTCTCCACTGTCGCTTTTAAAAAATAGGAAAGAGAAGATTTCCTGTTTATTCTATGAGGCAGGCATTACTCTAAAAATCAAAATCCAATCATATACAAGAAAAGAAAACCACAGACCAGTTTCACATGGACATAGATGTAAAAATCCTCAACAAAATATTAGCAAATTAAAAACAACAATGTAAAAAATAACTATACTCCACAACTAAGTGGGACTTGTTTACAGGAATGCAAGCCTAATTCAACACTGAAAAATCAATCAATGCAATCTAACATATCATAAGCTTAAAGAAGAAAAATCCTATAATTAGATCAATTGACACAAAAAAAGCTGGGAAAACACAAAACCCAATTTGGCTAAAACTTTTAGCAAAGCAGACCTATAGTTGAGCTTATTCAAATTGAAAAAAAATCACAAAAAATTCTATAGCTAATATTACGCTTGATGATGAAAAAATATGTTTTCTTCTAAGGAAGGAACAAGGTAAGTGTCACCTGTCACCACTACTATTCAGCATCATACTGAAATTCCTGGCTAGCACAATAAGACAAGAAAAAGAGAAGTATAGATAGATATCTTGAAAAGAAAACAGACAAGAAAGATACACAGATTTAAAAGAAAAATTATAACTGTCTTTATTTGCAGATGACATGATTGTTTTATGTGGGAAACCACAAAAAGTCTATCAAAACAAAACAGAAGAAATAAACAACAACAAAAAAGCCCTTCTGGTACTAATAAATGAGTACAGCAAGATCAAAGGATACAAGACCAACATAAAAACAGTCAATTGCTTTCCCATTGACTCTGTATTTATGGTTTTCACATCCACAGATTCAACCAACTGTGGATCAAAAATATTTGGAAAAAAAAACAAAAAGCAACACAACAACAAAGATTAATACAAATAAAATACAGTATCACAACTATTTACATTGCATGCAATTATATTAGGTATTATATGTTCCCAAATAATTTAAATATAAAATATAATATATGTAGATTATATGAAAACACTATACCATTTAATACAACGGATTTGAGCATCTACAGATTTTAATATCTGTGAGGGTCCTGGAATCCCTGCAGATACTGAAGGATGACTGTACCACAAATAAACAATTGGAATTTGAAATTAAAAAAAACATATTAGCACTTTAAAAAATGCAGTACTTAGCCATAAATCTAACAAAATATGTACAGAAGGACCTGTACACAGAAAGCTACAGAATCTTGAGAAAGAAGTCAAAGATCTAAATAAATGATTCCCCATGTTCATGAATTTGAAGGCACAATATTGTTAAGAAGTTATTGCTTCTCAACCCGACTTACAAATTCAATGCAATATAAATGAAAATCTCGGCAAACGACTTTGTAGATCTTGACAAACTGAGTCTAAAATTTACACAGAAAGACAAAGGACCTCTCTGAAGATGACCATAATTGGGGAACTCACACTACATAATTTCAAGATTTACCATAAAGGTACAGAAATCAAGACAGTATGGTATTGGTGAAAGAATAGATAAACAAACCAATGGATCAGATTAGAAAACTCACAAATAGATCCACAACAATATAGTCAACCGATTTTTTTAGTAAGGCATGACGGCAGTCCAATGGGGGAAAGGCAGTCTTTTGAACAAGCAGTACTGTAACAAAATGATGTCATATGAATTTGGATTGCCATACCCAAGACACCTGACACTAGACAAGTGAGATTAACAGAAATGTATTAGTCACATATACTGACAGCTGACAGCAAAGGACACTAAGTCTCACAAGACCATAAGGGGCTGAACTTCAAAATAGAGTTAGCAAGCAGAGACTGTGGGAGGAAGGCCTTGTAGCCACAAGAGTGTGGGATGGCCACTGGTTCTCTCTGGAGAATGTGATTGGTTGCTTGAATAATTCCGCGGGCAAGCAAGGAACTGAAGCCCACTACTCAGGGATAAGCAGGAACTCTGCCTGGTCCCTGTGAGAAAGAGGAACTTTTTTTCCAGTTAGGGAACAATATCAATATGAGCAGAGTGGAGGAGAGGACTTGCAGTTAGGCCATTCAAACCCTCACAATTTTGCCAGGCATAAAGGCAGTGCATAATATTGAATCCTAATTTCAGAACTCCCACCACAATACACAAAATAAATGATTCTAAATACAAATCTTATAACTTACATGAAATTAACTCAAAACGCATCATAAAACTAATCACAAAATGCAAAACTATGAAACTCATAGAAAAAATAGAAGAAAAATTTAGGTGACTTTGGTTTGATAATAACTCTTTAGATATAACATTTAAAAGCACAATCTGTGTAAGAACAAATTGATGTTGAAATTTATTAAAATTTAAAAATCTTGTTCTGTAAAATATACAGATATAAAAAGAAACATACAAACCACAGACTGGGAGAAAATATTTGCAAAACCCATATGTAATAAAAAATTTATAACCAACGTATACCATAAACTCTTAGAAGTCAAAAATAAGAAAACAAATGACCTAATTTATAAATTTGCTGAAGATCTGAACATACACATTAGTAAAGAAGACATACAAATTTGAAAAAAGCATGTGAAAAAGATTCTTGATATCACTTGTCATTAAGAAAATGCAGGCTAAAACAAAGAATTACCACCACATACTTAATAGAACGTCTAATTTTTTTTTTTTTTTTTTTTTTTTTTGAGACGGAGTCGCCCCGGCTGGAGTGCAGTGGCGCCATCTCGGCTCACTGCAAGCTCCGCCTGCCGGGTTCACGCCATTCTCCTACCTCAGCCTCCCGAGTAGCTGGGACTACAGGCGCCCATCACCAGGCCCGGCTAATTTTTTGTATTTTTAGTAGAGACGGGGTTTCACCGTGTTAGCCAGGATGGTCTGATCTGCTGACCTCATGATCCGCCCGCCTCGGCCCCCCAAAGTGCTGGTATTACAGGCGTGAGCCACTGCGCCCGGAATGTCTAAAATTTTTTAAAACACTGACAGTACCAATTGCTGGCTATGATGAGGAATAACAGAAACTGTCATTCGTTGCTGGTTGGAATGCAAAATAGTAACTACACTGGAAAATAAATGATTCTAGATACAAATATTATATGAAATTAACTTAAAATACATCATAAAACTAATTGTAAAATGCAAAACTGTGAAACTGACAGATTCTAACAATACTAAACATCGTTTCATTATTAGTTTACTGTGGCTTTTAAAACAAATTATTATATACTTAATGACTTAAAAACATAAATTTATTATTTTACAATTCTGAAAGAAGTCAGTTTGAAAAGGCTGCATACTACCTGATTCTATTTATTTGGCATGATGGAAAACTCAAAACCACAGAGATGTTAAACTGATCTGTCATTGTCACAGTTTCAGGGGGAACAGTATTCAATAGGAGATTAACAGAAGTACAAAGTATATTTCAATGGGCTAAGGTCAACGTGTTGGCAGGGCTGCACTCCCTCTGTAATCTAGGGGAAATCAATTTCCTTGCCTTTTCAAGTTTCTCTAGCAACATGCCTGTATTCCTTGGCTCTTGACTCTCCCTTCCTTCATCTTGACTCTTTCCTTCATCTTCAAAGACAGCAGTGTGCATGTTCAAACCTCTCAATGCTTTGGTCACATCATCTACACTACAGTCAATTCTGCCTCTGTCTTCCCTTTATAAGGACACTTGTAATTACATTTAAAGACCACCCAAGTAATTCAAGATAATCTCTCCATTTTAAGATTCATAACTTTTTCACATCTGAAAAGTCCATTTTTTCATGTAAGGTAACGTTTACAAATTCCAGGGATTAGGACCCAAATATCTCTGTGGGCCATTGTTCAGCCTACCACAGTATACAATCCAGTAATTGTGCACCTACATATTTACCCAATTGATTTGAAAACTAAGTCCACAGAACAACCTGCAGGTGAATATTTATAGCAGCTATATTCATAATCTCCAAAAACTGGAAACAGCCAATATTCAGTAGGAGAGAAGATAAACAAATGGTGGTATGCTCATAAAATATAATACTATTCATCAATAAAAGGAATGAGCTATCAAGTCATGAAAAAACATGGATAAATCTAAATTCATATTTCTACATGACAGAAGTCAGTTTGAAAAGGCTGCATACTACAAGATTCTATTTATTTGGCATGATTGAAAACTCAAAACTACAGAGATGTTAAACTGATCTGTCATTGTCACAGTTTTAGGGGGAACAGTATTCAATAGGAGATTAACAGGAAATTTTTATTAGGGTAGTAAAACTATTTTGTATAACACTCTAATGATAGATACACAATACTAAACAGTTTTTAAACACCATATCATTTTGCAGCTGAAAGTGTGGACATTTGTGTATGCAAATGTTTTAATATCAGGTGGTTGGCATATTCCAGAAAGGAATGCAGAAAGCAACAACATAGTTCTATTACAGTAATAGAAATAAATGTCTGTTACTAAAGGAAATGTGAGAAAAGTAACTAATCTAGGTAACTTTGGAAATATGTGGAATCTTTAAAGACAAATGGAACTATATAAGAGCAATATAATTGATAATGCAGTTTCATATGCGGCATGGGTTACGCAATTCTGCAACCAATATACATGTATAATACAATTGAAAAATTAAATAAATGTAATGCAGATGGTGGGAGCCATGTTTCTCACAGTCGGAATGGGAGATTACAGATAAGCAGATGGAGAAGTCTAGAGTAATCCTGTGGTAATGAATCAGAGTAGAGCTGGAGACATCAGTGTGCACAAATGTTCATTTTTATATAGACACAGATGATAAAAAAATATATTTATTGATATACGCATATATATGAGCTGGACACACATGCATATACTGCCTTGTTCTATCAGCTGAGAGAACCTAGAAGCAAGACACACCAGTAACAACGAGCACACCGGGTGCTCAGATTTTGGTTTCTAATACCATTCTTCAATTGAAAAAGAAACATGAATCCTTGGAAAAATGACTGATTCTAGGACTAGGGCAGGAAATATACATTTGAGTCTGGACTTTTCAGAAAGTAAGGAAGTGCTCTAACAAAACACAAAGATAGGAGTATGTCAAAGGGACATAGAAGCCAACAGAAAGAGCTTCCAATGGCCAAAGCTAAAACGAGTTGAGAAAAAAATAAACAAGGTAGTATTGGAGTATAACTGAAACCATAGCATAAATGTCCATGAGTTCATACTGACATAAATAATTTAAAAATTAGTTAATATAAAGAGGAGCATGGACAAATCTCCCAAGCAGAATTCCAAAGAATTTATGAAAGTACTATGCCTTCAGGTAGTGCGGAATAGCTTCCCACTCCTCATATGCAGACTGTGCATAGTGACTTCCTTCCAAACAGTATGATATTGAAAAGGGAAAAAAGAATAACATCACAACCTTTCCTTAGCCGGGCAATCAAGATTAACTTCAACAGTGATAAGTCACACTGATAGTATCTAACCTTGATATGATGTGATAAAAAATAGAACTTTATGTCTGTGGGCTTCCTACTAAAGATTCATAATTCCAACTTATTTATGAGAAAAACATCAGACAAATGCAGGTTGATCAGTCTATAACCTGTACTCTAAAAGTCCTCACTGACATCAAAAACAAGGAAACTCTGAGAACCTAAAATCCAGGAGGCGCAAGGGTGACTTGGTGACTACATGTAATGTGTTATCCTGCAGGGGATCCTGTGATCGTAAAGTAAAAACAAAGAATTTTGAATAAACCTGGACTTCAGCAATGCTGATATGTCAGTAGTTATTCATTCATTATAAAGTTTTGCAAACAAATGTAAATATTGAAAACAGGGGAAACTGGGTCTAGGATACACAGGAACTCTGTATTACCTTATAATTTTATGAAAATAAAAATCTACTATGAAGTAGTTTATACAGTAAGTTTTTTTAAGTAGCCCTATTTTTAATTTTCTGAGCATCCCAGGTAACTCTGGGCTATTCCTGTTAGGTCTGGGATAATTACCTTTCCTGAAAATAGCATGTTGGAATCCATCTTTCCACAATTTCCCAGTTGGATCTCCCAGCTGCTGTGAACTTTATCTCTGCAATGAATATCTGCATTCAGCAATCTTTTCTCTCTGTGGAAGATCAAACCAGCCCTAGAATCTAATTAAAAGTCTCCATACAAGGGACTCAGCAGGAATTGAAGTAAGGAGTATTTCATCTTTCTCTGTCGAGGGAATAATATATTATCCTTGGGAATAAAAGCCTACTTCCACAGTTGGCTTTTAAAATACAGACTACTGTACATCATGCATGTATCAAGAGGTTTTATTAAAGGTTGTGATTTTGTTTCCTAGTATAAAAACATTAAGCATACATTCTCTTTGAATAAGATTAAGTAAAAATATTTATCTACTCTTTAATCATAATTATATATTGAAGGATAAACAAAGGAAAAAATATGTTTGCCCAATTATCCATATGCAGTTTTACAATTAAAGAATTAAAGTGTGCTAAAAATTCAAGTTTGGAAGGACAGAATTCAGAAATGTTACACTAAAGAAAGGAAATAAACTGAATGGGATTATGACTTGGTTCGGGTATTTGCAGAAACTACTGGTTCTACTCCATTAGCTTCAGAACATAATGATATATTTGTGTAGAGACTAATGCCCAAAATTATTCCCAAAATTATAACAATAATTGATTTGGCTTTGGGTATTAGCATAATAGAACAATAAATATCCTGAAAATTTAATTCTACATACATCTAGAAATGCTAGAGAACGATTTAATTAATGTCACATTAAGTGCAGAATTTAGTTTGCACAAAAGAATGTGAGTGATAGCGAAATCCTCAGAGTCTAGGAGAAAGATAATGAAACAGACCAATAAACACAAGAGCTAATGCAGCAAATGCCCTAGAGAAGGGATAGACTAGTGAGATCACCAGTCTTCGCAACCCAAGAACTGAGATTTAGTACTTCTTGGAGACAGTAGACTTCATATTGGAGCAGCATTAAATAGGGAATTGAAACTAAGACCATTATCTAAATATATCTATATCTTTAGTAAATTGTCGAATTTACAATTATTAGCTCACAGCACAAGGAGATTACAAAAACAAAACAAAGCCCACAAACTTAGCTCATTTCACCTGGGCTCAGGGTAGATAATAAAATAAATGCCCCCTAGAATACATAATATAAGCTGATTCACTCTTGGAATTACATTTGGATTTACTACTGTCATGTTCTGTGATGGTTAATTTTATGTGTCAACTTGACTGGGCGCAGGGTGCCCAGATATTTGGTTGAACATTACTCTATGTGTTTCTGTGAGGGTAATTTTGGGTGAGATTAACATTTATATCAGAAGACTGAGTAAAGAAGATTGCCCTTCGTAGTGTGGGTGAGCCTTATTCAATCAGCTTAAAGACCTGAATAGAACAAAAGGCTGACCTTCTTCTAAGTAAGACAGAATTCTCCTGCCTGATCACCTTCGAACTGGTACATTGGTTCTTCCTACCTTATAGCCTTCAAACTGGGTCATGAGCATTTCCCAGTTCTACAGCAGCTTCCAGCCTTTGGACTCAAACTGGAACATCAACTTTGCAGATTTTGGACTTGCCAGTCTCTGTGTGACCTGATATGGTTTGGGTCTGTGTCCACACCCAAATCGCATGTTGAATTGTAATTCCCAATGGTGGGGAAGGATCTGGTGGGAAATGATTGGATCACAGGGGCAGATTTCCCCCTTGCTGTTCTCATGATAGTGAGTGAGTTCTCACAAGATCTGGTTGTTTAAAAATGTGTAGCACTTCCCCCTTTCCTCTCTCTCTCCTACTTCACCATGTGAAGATGTGCTTGCTTCCCCTTCACCTTCCACCATGACTGTAAGTTTTCTGAGGCTTCCCCAGCCATGCCTCCTGTATAGCCTGTGGAACTATGAGTCAATTAAACCTCTTTTCTCCATAAACTATCCAGTCTCAGGTATGTCTTTACAGCAGTGAAAGAATGGACTAGTACATGACCCAACATCCAACTCCTTATAATGAATTACATGCATATATATACACACACACATATATATACATATGTGTATATATATGTTTATATATAACCAATAGGATATATATGTGTATGTGTGTGTGTGTGAGAGAGAGAGTGTGTGTGTGTATAGTCTATCAGTTCTGTTCCTCTGAAAACCCAGACGAATATATAGTCCCAAGACCCAAGACATTAATATAATTCATCTTGGGCCAGGATACCCACAAATAAAGCAATGTTAAAAATGAACTAATAATCCAAAGCAATGAATGCATGAAAAAAATCATACACAATCTTTAGCAAAGATTAAAGTAAATAGAAGATTAAGACTCTCACATTTCAGGTGATAGAAGAGTACAAAATCAGTATATTTATAATGGTTAACCACATACAAAGAAATAAAAACCATAAGAAAAGAACAAAACCCTAAGAAAAAACAAAAATAAAACAACAGAGGTAGAAACAACTGCAGAGGTATAAACAGAAGTTAAAAGATTTGAAAGAGACTTACAAGATCTAATTTGTGTCATACATAAATTCTAGAATGATAAAGTAAAGGAGATTGAAAAGAGAAGAGCTTAGATTTCTCATATTTGATTAAAGGCATACTTTCTCACAATCAATAAACGTAATTAATTACGTCAATGAAAGAAAAACAAAATAACATATAGGTAAATTATAATAAAATTGAAAAATATCAAAGCCATTGAGATCTTACAAGCAGTCAAATTTTTTTTAGTATTATTATACTTTAAGTTTTAGGGTACATGTGCACAACGTGCAGGTTAGTCACATATGTATACATGTGCCATGCTGGTGTGCTGTGTTTTGGAGATATACCTAATGTTAAATGATGAGTTACTGGGTGCAGCACACCAACAAAAGCAGTCAAATTTAAAAAGATATCACATTACTTGCAATGGAATGATAACTAGACTGATGGCAGACTTAGTGCATAACAACAGACTCCAGAAGAGCATGAATACTTTCTTCTACATACAGAGAAAAAATAATGGCCAATCTAGTAATACACACACCTAAGTTATTACTCAACAATATGGGCAAAATGAATATAATTTTAAACAAATTCTGAGAGTTTACTACTCGCAAATTGTAGTCAAAACAACCTAAATAATGCAATTCAATAAAATGAAAATTTATTTTAAAGGAAATAATATAAAAAAGTCACTAAAGAAACTGACAAATAGTTGGTTAAATCTAAATAATAATTGACTTCATAAAATTAGAATTACAACCACAGTGATGCTTAATTTGAGAGATTTAAAATGAGGAGAAAATAATATATTACACATGTTTGATAAGAGAGGGTAATAATTAAGCACTTTAAATCACTGCATTATTCAAGAGAAATAATATAATCCAAGGCAGCATGAATATTTTCTTCAACAAACAGAGAAAAGATAATGGCCAATCTAGTTATATACACACCTCATTTATTATTGTTATAAGAAACCATTTTCATGGGCTGAAGCTGCATTTGAAAAAAATAAAACAGTTGCTATTACCTAATACAACATGTCCAACTTTTAACGATATTATGAAACATGCTAAACTGCAAGTGTGTTGGGGGTTCTAAATACTGCCCTCAGGCTCAATGATTTGCTGGAAGGGCTACAGGACTCAGATAAGCTACTATACTTATGGTTATAGTTTATCACTGAGTGAGAATACAGATAAAAACCACCAAAAAAAAAAAGACACATGGGTAAATTCCAAGAGTATATGAACATGCTTAATTCTCCCAGCAGTGATGTGTGGCAACACAGGCAATGTTCTGTCAGCCAGGAAAGCTCATTCAAACGTGGATGTCCAGGGTTCTTACTGGGAGTCATGCATCCAGGTATGCAGTTTCTACATGACTAACTGCAGCTACTCAGACTCCAGTCTTCCACAGCAAAAACATGTGTTCACCATCAAATGCACGTTAGCATAAACTATCTGATCAAACTGGAACTACATAGTCCCACACTTCTTATCAGGCAGAATATTCCCAGAGCTCAAAGTTCACCTCCCAGGAGCCAGTCAAGTGCCAATCTTGAATACTAGCATTTTCTGGGAATATGTAAGGTTTGAACCAACATAACTTGCTGATTTAACCCTTTCCTGTACAGGAAGCAAAACAAAAATAAAACAAGGCTGAAGGAACAAAACAAGTGCCAGAACCATACTCAGATATAAAACAATTATTGGAATTTTCAGGTAGTGAATTTAAAATAACTATGATGAAGATGTTAAAAGTCCTGATTTTAAAAAGAGACACAGTGCAAGAACGGATAGGTTATTCAAGAAGGGAGATAGAAAATTTAAGAAAGAATCAAATGGAAATACTAGAAACCAAAAGCACTGTGGCATAAGTAAACAATGTTTTTGATAATATCAAGAGATTAGACGAACAGAGGAAAGAATCAGCAAGCTTGAAGACAAGTCAATTAAAACTTACAAAATCAACAGGCAAATAAGAATGAGAAAAGAAAAAGAAGAAAGAAAAGAAGGAGGAAGGATAACAGAAAGAAGGAGAGAGAAAGAAACATTCAAGAACTGTAGGACAATTTTGAAAGGTGTAATCTATAAATAATTGGAATACCAGAAGAAAAACTAATAGAAAATGGAACAGAAAAGAAAAACTGAAGTAATAATGGATGAGACTTTTCCAAAATTAATAAAAGACTCCAAACCACAGATTCAGGGTGATCCAAAAACATCAAGCAGAATAAATACCAAAATTACACTAAGACTTTTTTCAAACTGCAGAAAAACAAGACCAAGAGAAAATTCTGAAGGAAGCCCAAGGTGGCAAGGGGCATTATATATAGAAGAACAAGAAGAAGAATTGCAGTGGGATTTGCTTCAGACATCATGCAAGAAAGAATATAATGAAGTAAAATATTTACAATTTTTTAAAAAACAAACAAATCTAAGATTCTACATATAGAAAAATTATCCTTCAAATATGAATAACAGAAGAACATTAGAAAAAATTAGCAAAGTGGCAAATCATAGGTAACCATTCCTCCTCAGAAACACCACATATCTGGCAAAAAAAAAAAAAAAAAAAAGTGGAAATCAACCTTATCAGAACTGCGGATGAAATTAAAAAATGTACAGCCTCCAAGTGAATGCTTAATAATGAGAAACTCCACTCTAACCTGGTAAAAGAGCTTTGAGGTATTTTAACTTACCCTTGCTCCATATCCCACACTGATATCACGGTGGTCCTGGAGATGGCATCCTACCTTCCTGGTGTGGGTACCTATTTCCAGCGGGAGTTTCAGAAGAAGCCAAGTTACTCCTGTTCCCAAGAAATTGCATTAGTCTGTTTTGACCTGTCTGGGAGTTACCTGAATAATTTATATAAGGGTCTTGTTTTTTGTTGTTGTTGTTTTTTGTTTGTTTGTTTTCCCTAATTCAAAACCTTCTCAAAGTGGAGAAGCAGCTATGCAGGGGGGATTACTTGAAAACAATAAAATGTAAATAATAAAGTCTCTGCTACATGAGAGAACAAAATAAAATAAAAACCATTTAGGGCAAACAGTAGGCACACACTGAATGCCTGAAAGAAAAGCTGGAGAGTAAAATAATTTAGGGAATAAGGGTTTTGAGTTCCCACATATTTCAAAGATTCTACACAACCAGGGCAAAACACACATGCCGGAAAGACCAAGAGATTTCATCTTTGGCTGCTCTTAGACTCCATGTAGGCAAAAATGAAAGGTAGGGCAGAGATATTAATAAGCATTGAAAGAGCATCCTGACACAGAGGCAATCTGCAAATATGGACAAATTTGCTTCATATGTTTTTTACTGTCATTCTTGTTGTTGGATTCAGGTGTTTAGTAAAATCTGTCAAAACACTAACTGAACACTAAGCTAAAGAAACAAAGGGTACACATGACAAAGAAGACACAGTCTTTACAGAAGTAGTTTAGAAAAGTAACTAAATAGTGACAGCCCACAGTAAGCACAGAAATTCACTGGGAGTGGGACCATCTTATTTTCAGAGTTAACATGTCAAAATATTCAACATGTTCAATTTTTAAAAAATTATGAAGCATGCAAAAAAGTAATAAAATATGGCATTTTAATTGAGTAAAAAAGGATTAAAATTGTTCATCAGAAAGCACAGATGTTAAATGTACTATATAAATATTTTAAATGAACTATCTTTAATACACTAAAATAGTTAAAGAAAATGGTATACAAAGATCTAAAGAAAATCAGGAGAACAATGTGTAACAAACGGAGATAAAGGGACAGGAATAAAAATATAGAAACTATAGAAAAAGAAAGGAACAAAATAGAATATTTGGAACTGAAAAGTAAAATAACTGAAATGAAAGACTCACTAGAGTACTCAGTATCAGATTTAAACAGATGGAAGAAAAATATCAGTAAACTGAAAGATAAGCCAAGTGATATTAGCCAGTCTGAGGAGCAGAGATCTTTTAAAAGCAAAAAAAGAGAAACAAACAAACACACAAAAAACAGAACCTAAGACTTGTGGGACACCACTGAGTTTACCAACATAGACATAATGGGAGTGCCAAAAGGAAAGAAGAGGAGAAAGAGGGCATAAAGAGTACCTGAATAAATAATGGCCAAAAACTTTCCAAAACTTTATATAAGACATAAAACTACACATTCAAGAAACTTATCAAACTCCAAGTAGGATAAGCCCAAAGACATCAACACCAAGGTACATTTTAATCCAACTTTCAAAAGCCAAAGACAAAAAGAATTTTGAAAACAGCAAAAGTAAAGGACTCATCACAGATAAGTGATCCTCAAGTAGATTAACAGCTAAATTGTCATCAGAACCTCTAAAATAAGAAAACACTGGAATAATATATTTAAACTACTGAAAGAAAAATAAAACCTGTCAGCCAAGAATTCTAAATATAGGAAAACTATCTTTCAAAATGGAGAAATTTTCTGCTTATGTATCCTAGAACTTAAAATAAAATAAAATTTATAAAAATGAAGAAATTAAGACATTTCCAGATAAACAAAACTGGAGTTTATTGCTAGTAGATCTGCCCTAAGAAATGCTAAAGGGAGTCCTTCACACAAAACATAAAGACATTAGACTAAATCAAAACTGTATGATGGCATCAAGAGCACTGGTAAAAGTAACTATATAGTAAATTAAAGCCAGTGTCATTGCATCTTTGGTTTGTAATTCCTTTTTTCTCTATGATTGAAAAGGCAAATACAAAAACAATAATTATAAATCTATAATGTGTAAAAGTGTATTTTGTGACAATAAAAACAAAAAGAGGGAAGGAAAATGATGTATACTCCTCTGTATACTAAGAAAGCCAAGTTGGTATTTATTTAAACTAGCTTGTATGAGTTTAAGATATTAATTGTAATCCTGAAGGTAGCCACTAAAAAAATAACTTTTAAAGTGTACAGAAAAGAAATTAGAAAGCAATGATGACAGGGCACTAAAAAAATTCATTAAGTATCAAAGAAAGCAATACTTGAGGAACAAAAAAAGACATAACACATATAGAACATAAATAGCAAAATATCAGAAATAATTTCTTTCTTATCAGTAATTAATTTAAATATAAGTTAAACTTTAAATAGAAATTAAAACCCCCAATTAATAGTCAGAGATTGACAGTATGGCTAAAATAATATGATCTATCTACATGTTGTCTGTAAGAATCTCAATTTCAAAGACACAACCAAGTTAAAAGTAAAATAAAAGAAATTTCGTGAAAATAGTAACCCAAAGAGAGTGGGAGCTACAGTATCAGAAATAAATGGACTTTCAGTCAAAAATTATTACAAAAGTTAAAAGACTTTAGACAATAAAGGAAATATAACAATTATAAACATATACACAGCTAACAACAGAATCTCAATATATCTGAACATAATATTGACAAAAAAGAGAAAAACAGTGTGCAATCAGAGTTGGAGACTTCAATACCCTACTTTTAATAGTAGATAGAACAACTAGCCAGAAGATGAGTAAGAAATAGAGAATTTTAATTACCCTATAAACCAATTAGACCTAACAAACATACAGAACATTATACTTAACAACAACAAAACTACACATTATTCTCACATGAATGTGAAACGTTCTTCAGGATAGAACATATGTTAAGTCACAAAACAAGTTTCAATAAACATAAAAGGCCTGAAATCATACAGACCACCTTTAAAACCCATATGAAATTAAACTAGAAATCAATAACAGAATAACAACTGAAAAATCATAAATGTGTGGAAATTAAACAATACACTCTCAAATAACCAAGAGGTTAAGAAGAAATCAAAATGGGAATTAGAAAATACTTTGAGGCAAATGAAAATGAGAATACAAATCTCGTAGGAAACAGTGAAAGCAGTGCTCAACGGAAATGTATTGCTGTAAATGCCTGCATTTAAAGAAAAGAAAGTTACATCCCAATGCAGTAGACAAAGAACAAGATGCTAACATTAAAGCTAGCAGAAGAAACAAAATAATAAAGATGACAAAATAGGGAATAGAAAAGCAATAGAGAAAATAAACAAAATCAAAAATTAGTTTTTTAAAACATTAGCAATATTGACAAACCTTAACCTAGACTAGACTAAGAAAAAAGAAACAAAGACTCAAATTACTAGAATAAAAATGAAAATGTGCTTATTACTACAGGTCCTATAGAAATAAAATGGGCAAAAACTGGAAGCATTCCCTTTGAAAACTGGCACAAGACAGGGATGCCCTCTCTCACCACTCCTATTCAACATAGTGTTGGAAGTTCTGGCCAGGGCAATTAGGCAGGAGAAGGAAATAAAGGGTATTCAGTTAGGAAAAGAGGAAGTCAAATTGTCCCTGTTTGCAGATGACATGATTGTATATCTAGAAAACCCCATTGTCTCAGCCCAAAATCTCCTTAAGCTGATAGGCAACTTCAGCAAAGTCTCAGGATACAAAATCAATGTACAAAAATCACAAGCATTCCTATACACCAACAACAGACAAACAGAGAGCCAAATCATGAGTCAACTCCCATTCACAATTGCTTCAAAGAGAATAAAATACCTAGGAATCCAACTTACAAGGGATGTGAAGGACCTCTTCAAGAACTACAAACTGCTGCTCAAGGAAATAAAAGAGGATACAAACAAATGGAAGAACATTCCATGCTCATGGGTAGGAAGAATCAATATCGTGAAAATGGCCGTACTGCCTAAGGTAATTTACAGATTCAATGCCATCCCCATCAAGCTACCAATGCCTTTCTTCACAGAATTGGAAAAACTACTTTAAAGTTCATATGGAACCAAAAAAGAGCCCGCATCACCAAGTCAATCCTAAGACAAAAGAACAAAGCTGGAGGCATCACACTACCTGACTTCAAACTATACTACAAGGCTACAGCAACCAAAACAGCATGGTACTGGTACCAAAACAGAGATATAGATCAATGGAACAGAACAGAGCCCTCAGAAATAACGCCGCATATCTACAACTATCTGATCTTTGACAAACCTGAGAAAAACAAGCAATGGGGAAAGGATTCCCTATTTAATAAATGGTGCTGAGAAAACTGGCTAGCCATATGTAGAAAGCTGAAACTGGATCCCTTCCTTACATCTTATACAAAAATCAATTCAAGATGGATTAAAGACTTAAGCGTTAGACCTAAAATCATAAAAACCCTAGAAGAAAACCTAGGCATTACCATTCAGGACATAGGCATGGGCAAGGACTTCATGTCTAAAACACCAAAAGCAATGGCAACCAAAGCCAAAATTGACAAATGGGATCTAATTGAACTAAAGAGCTTCTGCACAGCAAAAGAAACTACCATCAGAGTGAACAGGCAACCTACAAAATGGGAGAAAATTTTCGCAACCTATTCATCTGACAAAGGGCTAATATCCAGAATCTACAAAGAACTCAGACAAATTTACAAGAAAAAAACAAACAACCCCATCAAAAAGTGGGCGAAGGACATGAACAGACACTTCTCAAAAGAAGACATTTATGAAGGAAAAAACACATGAAAAAATGCTCACCATCAGTGGCCATCAGAGAAATGCAAATCAAAACCACAATGAGATACCATCTCACACCAGTTAGAATGGTGATCATTAACAAGTCAGGAAACAACAGGTGCTGGAGAGGATGTGGAGAAATAGGAACACTTTTACACTGTTGGTGGGACTGTAAACTAGTTCAACCATTGTGGAAGTCAGTGTGGCGATTCCTCAGGGATCTAGAACTAGAAATACCATTTGACCCAGCCATCCCATTACTGGGTATATACCCAAAGGACTATAAATCATGCTGCTATAAAGACACATGCACATGTATGTTTATTGCGGCATTATTCACAATAGCAAAGACTTGGAACCAACCCAAATGTCCAACAATGATAGACTGGATTAAGAAAATGTGGCACATATATACCATGGAATACTATGCAGCCATAAAAAATGATGAGTTCATGTCCTTTGTAGGGACATGGATGAAATTGGAAACCATCATTCTCAGTACACTATCGCAAGAACAAAAACCAAACACTGCAGATTCTCACTCATAGGTGGGAATTGAACAATGAGATCACATGGACACAGGAAGGGGAACATCACACTCTGGGGACTGTTGTGGGGTGGGGGGAGGGGGGAGGGATAGCATTGGGAGATATACCTAATGCTAGATGACGAGTTAGTGGGTGCAGCACACCAGCATGGCACATGTATACATACGTAACTAACCTGCACAATGTGCACATGTACCCTAAAACTTAAAGTATAATAAAAAAAATTAAAAAATGTATTTTTAAAGAATATTATTAACAATTGTATGCCAAAAATTAGATAACCTAGATGTAATGAACAAATTTCTTGAAACAAAAAAAATATAAAAATTGACTAAAAATTAAAAAGAATATCTGAAAAGACATATAAGAAGAAATTAAACCAGTAATCAAAACTCCAGAACCAACAAAACCCAGACAAATAACTGCACTGGTGAATTCTACCAAAAAATAAAAGTGACCTAATACCAATGCTTCTCAAACTCTTCCAAAAAATAGAAGAGTAAAGAATACTTCCTACCTTATTCTATGTGGCCAGAATTACCCTGATATCAAAGCCAAATAGATACATCACAAATAAAATGAAAACAAAAAACCAGAGATTAATATTCTTGTGACTATATAAGTCAAATCTTCAACAAAATACTAGCAAAACAAATACAGCCCCATATTAAAGGGATTTTATACCATGACCAAGTGAGTTATTCTAGGAATGCAAGGATGGTTTAATATATGACACTCTATCAATGTAACACATAATATTACCAGAATAAATGGTGAAAGCCACATCATAATCTTCATTTATACAAAAAAATTCAAGAAATCCAATACCCTATTATAATAAAAGCACTCAAAAACTAATGATGGATATTAAAAAAAAAAAAAACCTTAACTAACATTATTCCCGAAGGTCGAAGGCTAAATCCTTTTCCTTAAGGTCAGGAGCATGATAAGCTTACCTCCTTTTGCTACTTCTATTCCACGTTGTCCTAGACATTCTAGACACAGCAATCAGGTAAGAAAAAGAAATAACGGGCCTTTAAATTGAAAGAAAAGGAGTAAAACTAACACTGTATGTAAATGAAATAATCTTATATGTAGAAAATCCTAACAAATACACCCCAAAACGTATTAATGCTAGTAAAAGAATTCAGCAAAGTTGCAAGATAGATGATCAACACACAAAAATCAGTTTTATTTCTGTGTACTAGCAATAAACAACCTGAAAAGGAAATTAAGAAAATAATTTTATTTATAATGTTATTTAAAAGGATAGAATACTTAGGAATCAGTTTAGCCAATGAGTTGAAGAATAGTACACTTTAAACCATAAAATATTGCTGAAATAAATAAAAAGACATTGCATGATAATAAATTGAAAGAATCAACATTTCTAAGATGTCAGTACTCCCCAAAGCAATATAATGACTTAGTGCAGTCCTATTCCAAATCTGAATAGCCTTTATGAAGAATGAAACAGCTAATACTAAAAATTTATATGGAATTTCAACAGACCACAAGTACCCAAAACAATATTTTTTTAAAGTTGGAGTATCCATACATCCCAATTTTAATTTATATATATATATATATACAGAGTCTCACTCTGTCATCCAGGCTGGAGTGCAGTGGCATGATCTTGGCTCATTGCCAACCTCTGCTACCTAGGTTCAAGCAATTCTCTTGCCTCAGCCTCCCAAGTAGCTGGGAGTACAGGTGCGAGCCACCACATCCAGTTAATTTTTTTGTATTTTTAGTAGAGATGGAGTTTCACCATGTTGGCGAGGCTGTTCTCAAACTCCTGACCTCAGGTGATCCGCCTGCCTCAGCCTCCCAAAATGCTGGGATTACAGGTGTGAGCCACTGTCCCCAGCCTCCAATTTTAAATTTTATAGCAAAGTTATAGTTGTCAATTAAGTATAATATTGGGACAATTATATACATATACGTCAATGGAATAGAATTAAGAGTTCATAAGTAAACCCAAATATTTATAGCCAATATTTATAATTTACCACAACACACACACACAAAAGGCAGCATGTAGAAATGATAAAGATACATTTGAGAACCAATAAAGAAACATAGAAGAAAAGGAAGAGTCAAGATAACAGTTGTGAGAAGTACGGAAAAATTAAGGAGACAGTTACATATGAAAAAATGAGGCTTCCGTGTGATAAGAGAGAAGAGAACCCTTCTTAAGTTGAGAAATGGGGAAAGTGCCCTTAAACATTCCAACAATATGGTTCTTCTGTTAATACGTGACCCAGGATGAGCCAAATCATTCAATAATTAATACAAGAAAAGAAATGCTTAATACTTACAAAAATAGAATAATAAAATCAGAGCTTGTTAGAAACAGAATAAAACTTGCTAGAAAGTGCAGTCACAAATCAGAGTAAATAGCAAAAAAAAATTCAAAACAACACATCTTTAAATGAGCAAATGCAGTCAAGAAAAAATATTTTTAAATTTTTAAGAAATCTTAGAGAATAAATGATTATACAAGAGAAAAATGTTAATTAGAAATTTGCATAACTTAGAAAATAAATTTTAAAAAGACAAAATTATTTCAGAAATGGAAAATGAATTTCACTGAAAACAAGATTAACACCATCAAATTAACATAAAAGCATATAAAATAAATATTAAAAGGCTTAGAGAATTCAGAAGAAATGATGAAAAGGATTCGGTCAAAAGTGTTAAATATAGAAGACAAGAAAATGATGTCAAACATATGTGTACTTGCAGATCCTGACATCAAAACAAAGTAAGATAAAAGAACAAACACTTAAAAACTATAAATCAAAAACCTACCTTGAAGGTGTGGGAAGTGGGTACTAACCTAAGTAACTTTGGAAATGAGTGTAGTATGTAAGACTAAAGTAGAAGTAACTGCACATAAGCAATGTGGGCTACACATTCTGACTCGTATCAAAGACTAGTACAGAAAGGAGGTAATTTAACTGTACAGTGAATAAATCTAACAAGCACTGCCTCAACTCAGAAATTTAGAAGTATAGGAAAACTTTCTCAACTTCATAAAAAAAATTATATAGCTAACGTTATGCTGAATCATGAGAAAAATAATGCTTTCCTCCTAAGATCAGGAATAGGACATGGGTATTGTTTCTTAACACTGCAATATCATACTGGAAGTCCTAGCTATTTTAAAAAATGAAATAAAAATCTACACATTGGAAATATATAAATAAATTGTATTTATTCTCAGATGACCTGATTGTCTATGTAGAAGTTTCTAAAGAATCAACACAAAAATTTTGGAACTATAAGTACCAAGTACCATTCTGCAGCAAAATTACAGAATGCAAGCTAAATTTTTAAAAATTGCTTTTGTTTACACCAGCAATGAAAAAAATTGAAAAAAAAACCCTTTACATTAGCAATAAAATAATTGAAATGCTTATGTGTAAGTCTATAAGTCTAACAAAATATGTGCGGGATCTATATGCAGAACATGAAAAAGCATTAATGAAAGAAGTCAAAGAAGGTCTACATGAATAAATACATGGAGGAATATTCCATGCTTATTAAATCTCAATATTGTTAACACATCAATTCTTTCCAAATTGATCTATATATTCAATGCAATCCCTGTGAGTTTTCTTTTGTTTTAAATTGAGGTAAAATTCATGTAACATAAAATTTGCCGTTTTAAAGTGTACAATTCAGTGCCATTTAGTATATTCGCAATATTGTGCAACCATCACCACATTCCATCTCCAAAACATTTTCCATCTTCCCACATTGAAAGTCCAGAACGTTTTCATTATGCCCAAAGAAGACCCTTACTTCTTAAGCAGTTAATTCCCACTTCTCTTCCCATTCCCCTCAGTCCATGGTAACCACTAATATGTTTTCTGTATCTACGGATTTACCTTTCTAGATATTGCAGATAAATTGAGTCATACAACATGTGACCTTTTGGGTCTGACATCTTTCAATTGCCGTAAAGCTTTTGAGATTCTTCCACATTGTAACATGTATTAGTCCTTAATTCCTTATTATGGATTAATAATATTTCATTGTATGGATCTACCAAATTTTGTTAATCCACTCATCCACTGATGCACATTTTGGTTATCACCATCTTTTGATTGTTGTGAAAAGTGCTGCTATAAACGTTTGTGTATAAGTATTTGTTTGAATACCCATTTACAATCCTTTTTGGTCTATTTCTATGAGTGACATTACTGGATCATATAGTAATTCTGTCGAATTTTTTGAGGAACTGCCAAATTGTTTTCCATAGCAGGTAAACCATTCTCCATTCCCTCTAGCAATGTATAAGAATTTCAATTACTCCACATCCTTGCCAATTGTTGTTTTTTAAAATTATTATTATTGTTATCCTGGTGGGTGTGAAGTGGCATCTCATTTTGCTTTTGATTTACATCTTGTTAAAGACTAATGACATTCAACACCTTTTCAAATATTTTTGTGAATATGTGTATCTCTGGAGAAATGTCTATTCAAGTTCTTTGTCCAGATTTTTTGAGGGGTATTTGTCTTATTGTATTTGAGTTATAGGAGTTCTTTATATATACTGGATACTGAATCATCATGTTGTAGGTTTTCTTTTCAGTTTCTTGATAGTGTCATTTTATGGCAAAAGTTTTCAATTTTAATGGAATCCAGTTTATCTATTTTTGCTTTTGTTGCTCTTGCTTTTGGCATCATATTTAGGACTCCTTTAACAAATCCAAGGTCAACAATAATTACTCCTGTTTTCTTCCAAGAGTTTTATAACTTAGCCCTTATATTTGAGTGTTTGTTCTACTTTGAGTTAATTTATATATAGTATGAGATAGGAGTCCAATTCATTTTACTGAATGTGGATATACAGTTGCCCCAGCATAATTTGTTCAAGACACTATTCCTTCACTATTAAACGATCTTGGCACACTTGTTGAAAATCAATTGCCCATTAATGTAAGGGCTTCTTTTTGGGCTCTCAGTTCTATTTCACTGGTGTATATGTCTAGTTTTATTACAGTACCAAACCTTTTAGATTGCTGCAGCTTTGTAGTATGTTTTGAAATCAGGAAGTATGAGTCCTCCAAATTTGTTCTTTTTTTTTTTTTTCAAGATTGTTTTGGCTAGTGGGGTTCCTTGCAATTCTATATGCAAGCAACCTTTTTTGTAGATATCAACAATCAAATTTTAAAGTGTACATGGAAAGGCAAAAGACCCAGAGCAATTAACACAATACTAAAGAAGAATAATGCTGGAGGACTCAACTATTTGATATTGAGACTACAGGAATCTAGATAGTGTGGTATTGGTGAAAGAAGGCACATATAGATTAACAGAACAAATGCAAAAGAAAAAAATGAAACCATACACAGACCTTACAATGTCCACAAACATTAATTCAAACTGTATCATAGACCTAAATGTAAAATTAAAAACTATAAAACCTCCGAAGAAAACAGGAGAAATCAAAGTTCCCTTGGGTTGGGAGAAGGCTCTTTACATGCAACAATAAGATGATGATCCTTGAAGGAAAAAAGAGTGATAAGTATAATTTTATTAAAATTAAAAGCTTCACTCTGTGAAAACAATACTAAGAGCATAAAACAGCAAGTCACAGACCGGGGAAAAATGTGAGACACGCATATCGAATAAAGGACTTGTACTCAAAACACACAAAAATCTTGAAGCTTAACAATAAAATAACAGAAAAGCAAATTTTAAAAATGAACAAAAGATCTGAACAGACACCTCACCAAAGTAGCTACCCAATAGATGGTCAATAAGTACATAAAAAGATGTTCAACAGTATTTGGCATTAGGGAATTTCACACTAAAACAACAATGAGATATCCTCATACACCTATTAAAATGGTTAGAATCTAAAATCAGACAATACCAAATGCTAAGAAGAATGTGGAGTAAAAAAAACTCTCATTAATTAGTGCTGAGAATGAAAAATTGTACAGCTATTCAAACAGTGGAAGACAGTTTTATAGCATTTACAATGCTATACCTAATTTTACCATAAAATCCAGCAATTCTGTTCCTAGGTATTTACCTAATTGATTTGAAAATGTCTGTATACAAACCTGCACACAAATGTTTACAACAGCTTTATGCATAATCATCAAAAACTAGAAGCAAGGAAGATATTCTTCAGTAAGTGAATGGATAAACTGTAGTACATTCATCAGATGGATAAAAAGAATCAGCAATAAAAAGAAATGAGCTATCAAGCCACAAAGAGATACAGATGAATCTTAAATATATATTGTTAAGTAAAAGAAGGTAGTCTGAAAAGATTACACATGGTGTAATTCCATTATATGTCATTTCAGAAAAGACAAAATCATTTAGACAGTAAAACATCAGTGTTTGCCAAGGGTTTGAATTAGGGGGGAAAAGTGAAATGGGTGAACCATAGAGTATTTTTTTAAAACAGTATAATTCTTCTGTATGAAACTGTACTGGGCCAAACTGTGTTTAGAGATAGGGTATTCTGAAAGGTGATTAAGTTCAACCCAGCGTGGTGGCTCATGCCTGTAATCCTAGCACTTTGGGAGGCTGAGGTGGGTGGATCATCACCTGAGGTCAGGAGTTCAAGACCAGCCTGACCAACATGGTGAAACCCCTTCTTTACTAAAAATACAAAAATTAGCTGGGCATGGTGGTGGGTGCTTGTAATCCCAGTTACTCAGGAGGCTGAGGGAGGGGAATTGCTTGAACCCAGGAGGCAGAGGCTGCAGTGAGTTGAGATCGCACCACTTACTCCAGCCTGGGCAAAAGAGCAAAACTTCACCTCAAAAAAAAAAGTGATTAAGTTACAATGAGGCCATTTGAGTGGGCCCTAATCCAGTATGACTGGTGTCCTCATAAGAAGAGGAGAATAAGACACAAACAATACAGACGGCCATGTAAGGACACGCCCAGTAGGGACGGCCATGTGACGGCACCAGAAGAAGCAGATGTCTGCAAGCCAACCAGAGAGGCCTCAAGAGAAATCAACCATGCCGACAGCTTGATCTCAGACTTCCAGCCTCCAGAGCTACAAGAATATGAATTTCTGTAGTCTATGCCTCCAGTCTGTGGTATTTTGTTATGGCAGCCTTAGCAAACTAATACAGTAGATCCATAGTATTATTTGTTTTTCAAAACCCATACAACTTAACCACAAAGAGAATAAACCTTAATACATGCAAAATTCAGAAAAGCAAACTAAAACAAAAAAATTAGGAAGCTGGGGGATCCCAGGATGGAATGCAGAATGTGACAAAACAATTTATTTATTTATTTATTATTTTTTTGAGACAGAGTTTCGCTCTTGTTGCCCAGGCTGGAGTGCAATGGCACGATCTTGGCTCACCACAACCTCTGTCTCCTGGGTTCAAGCAATTCTCCTGCCTCAGCCTCCCGAGTAGCTGGGATTACAGGCATGTGCCACCACATACGGCTAATTTTGTATTTTTAGTACAGATGGAGTTTCTCCATGTTGATTAGGCTGGTCTTGAACTCCTGACCTCAGGTGATCTGCCCACCCCAGCCTCTCAAAGTGCTGGAATTACAGGCATGAGCCACCGCACCCGGCCGACAAAACAATTTAACTCTGTTACAAATATATGAAACTCCCTCACTGAAGGAGGCTGGGGGGAGTTGCTGACCTAAGTGATTTTGGAAATAAGTGGCATCTTGTAATGGCAAAAGAACTTGCACATAAGTACTGTACTCTTACTGATAAAAATGTTTCTCACAGGGATAACCAAGGCAGCCTTAATGTTTCCCTCAGATTGGCTAAAGTTTAGAGGGGCTTCTTTCTGCCTCTGTGGTGATGACCTTCCTTTCCTTAGAGCATTTAGTTTAGAAAACTCCTAATTGTAAAAGTTTCCTCTGTCTCTTTTTAAATGTATGTGATTCTTCTTTCAGTTTCTTACTTGTTTTATAATTCAAGAAATGCCTTTCTCAAGTACCTGGGAACCCCTGTCTTCTATTCTCTGGAAAAGTAGGAGTCTAACTTTGATTAGTGCCAATTAGCAAACCCTAATCACAGAAAAACACATTTGCAAACTCAGGAATAACTCAATGTGCATGACACATCCTATTGAGCAACCGTCCTGCTAAGATCCTCCAGTACTTTTCCAATAGCTTGCTCAGCACTCAAAAAACCTGCCACCTTTTGTTTCAGTGGAGTTGAGTTCAGTCCTTTTCCTCTATTGTGATAGTGTTGAATAAAGTATTCCCTTCTTGTTAATTGTGTTCAGTGCATTTTTCACTTTGACAGGGATAAGGTTAACACTTCTAATACCATTACACGTGTATACTAGAATTGAGCAATTAAGCAAACGGATGGCTGGTGGTGGGAGCCAGGTTCCACATGATCCATGTGGTAACTGATAGTTAGAGACATCACTATGAACTCATGCATAGCTTAATATACATTCAGATAGTTACATATAGAAATATTTATAGGCCAGGCATGGTTGCTCACTCCTGTAATCCCAGGACTTCGGGAGGCCGAGGTGGTCAGATCACAAGGTCAGGAGATCGAGACCATCGTGGCTAACAAGGTGAAACCCCGTCTCTACTGAAAATACAAAAAATTAGCCAGGCGCGGTGGCGGGCACCTGTAGTCCCAGCTACTCGGGAGGTTGAGTGAGGCAGGAGAATGGTGTGAGCCCGGGAGGCGGAGCTTGCAGTGAGCTGAGATGGTGCAATGGTACTCTAGCCTGGGTGACAGAGCAAGACTCCATCTCAAAAAAGAAAAAGAAATAAAATTAAAAAAAGAAATATTTATAGATAAGTATATATACATGGTTTAGGATACATGCATGCATTTCCTTGCTCTGTCAACTCAGAGGAATTAATAGCAACAAAACCCTCATAGCAATGAGCAAATCTATCCCCAGACCTTGGCTTTTAACACCATTCTCCTAGAGAAGGAAGCAGGGCTCCTTGGAGAAATGACTAATCCTAGAACAGAAACAGGAAATATACAAGATGAACAGGAAGCATATTTAAGTGTCAGAAAGTAAGGAAATGCTAAGAAAATATTTTATACAAAGCACCACAATGATGAGGGATAATTCAGAGGGACACAGGAGCCAAGTGAAAGAGATCCTGAATGCCAAAATGGGGACAAATTGAGTGACTTTCCTCCAAAGCATTCAGTATGAAAACGAAGGAAAAAAGTAACTTTACAGTGGAGAAGGCTGACAGCCACTATGTCAGCCAGATAGTCAAGGTTAACATCAACAGTAAATCATTTGATAGCATGTACATTTGATATGATTCAGTGAAAATAATATTTTGTCTCTGAGTTTTTTCCCAAAAACATATTAGCCCAGTCTAATCATGTGAAAAACATCAGACAAATAATAGTTTGAGAGTATATGGTAATTCTCTACACAGATGCTCCTCGACTTATAACAAACCCATTGTAAGTTGAAAATATCATAAATCAAAAAATGTACTTAACACACCTAACCTACCAAAGACAGCTGGGCACAGCTTAGCCTAGCCTACCTCAAATGTGCTCAGAATACTGGTATTAGCCTACATTTGGGCAAAATCATCTAACACAAAACCTATTTTATAATAACTTGAAATAGGGTTTCTGTTGAATGCATATTGCTTTAGTCTCATTGTAAAATTGAAAAGTCATAAGTAGAATCATCAAGTCAGGGACCATGTGTATTATCTTTACAATATTTCTGTAAATCTGAAAGTGTTCTAAAATCAAATGCTTTTTATAAATTTTTAACATTATTTAAAATCACAATGAGATGCCATTATTCACCTATTAAAGTAGTTAAAATTTCAAATACATATATAACAATACCAAGTGCTGGAAGGATGCAAAGCATTTAGAACTCTCATACATTGCTGGAGAGAATGCAAAATAGTAAAGACATTATGGATAATAGTACATTGTTTCCTGTATTTCAAATATACACTTACCATATGACTCCATAATCCCACTCAAGTTTTTTTCCAAGAGAAATGAAAAATTATATTCACACAAAAGCCTGTATGTGAATATTTATAGCAGCATTATTTTTCATTGTAAAAAAATTGAAAACAACTCAAAAGTCCTTCTATGGTTGAATAAACAAGCTGTGTTATATCCATACAAGGCAATACTATTAAACATTCAAAGTAATGAATGATTGATATACCCAACAATGGATAAATCTCAAAAGCATTATTGTAAGTTAAAAAACCTAGACCGAGAAGGTTATATGCTATATGTTTCCATTTATATGGCACTCTGGAAAAGGCACAGACTACAAGGACAGAGAATAGATTCATAGTTATCAAAGATTAGAGGTAGGAGGGTTTGCTTACACAGCCACAGCATGAAGAAATAATTTGGAATGAGGGACTTTCCCATATTCTGACTGTAGTGGTGGTTTTAAGACTCTATATATTTGTCAAAAATCACAAAACTGTCCTTCCCCAAAACAGCAAATTTTACTGTACATAATTTTTTTAATTTAAATAGTAAAAACAAAATCTTAACAATAGTCTACTCGGTGGCAGTATTTGGGGTTTTATTTTTTTCATTCTTTTCTCTGTAGTTTAAAAATTTTTAACCAATTCATGTATAACATTTACAGTTTGAAAACAATATGGTCATTAAAGATGTGGCTGTAAAAGTTAAAAGGAAAAAAGGTACCAACATTGGAAGAAGTGATCAAACCATCCTTATTTTGAGATTACGACAGCCTGCCTAGAAAATCAAAAAGAAGCTATTAATAAAATCACAACTCCAGAGAGATTAACATTCTGACCAGATATAAGATCAACATTCAAAAGTAAATAGTGCTTCTACACATCAATAATTACTAATACTTATTAAAACATTTAATGGAAAATTCCATCTTCAAAATAGTTGCAAAAGCTATAATATCCATAGAAGAAAATATGTTAAAGCAGCCATAAGGAAACTTAAAATTATGGAAGTATTTAAAGGAGACTTATAGGAGACCTGGAGAGATAAAATTTGGTCAGAGATTTAAAGCTTCAATAATTATAAAAATGTCATTTATACTTTATAAATTTATAAATTATATGTAACTGTAAAAAAAACCCATACACTTCTATAAAATTTGAACCAATCCTAAATTTTTTGTAGATGAGCCAGAGGGACAGAAAGAACCAAGGCAGTTTTGAAGAACATAGGTGTCTGGACCTATCAGGGCATGTGACAGTGAAAGCAGGGTACTGTGGTGCTGATGTGAGGCTACAGGTACAGACCCCTGGGGAGAACAGAAAACCTAGGCACAACATCATGTACACATAGTACACAACAAATCATGGGGAAAGGATGTGTTATTTGGTAGATAGAACAGAGTTAACTAGTTCTTTAAATGCTTCAACAGGGTCTGGATGCAGTGGCTCCATTCTGTAATATCAGCACCTAGGGAGACCAAAGCAAGGAGCATCCCTTCAGGCCAGGAGTTCAAGATCAGCATGGGCAACATAGTGAGGTCCCTTTCTACAAACAAACTAACTGTTTCCTTAGAAACACAAGGATTCCTTAGAAAGGTTTCAAAAAGAACAATCCATAAAGGAAAAGATTGATTATTTTTGACATGTTAAAATAAAAACTTACACAAAATACATAATAAATAAAGTGAAAAACAAGACAGACAAGGAGGAGATTAGCCATTTGTGTAACAGAAAGAGGATTAGTATCAAATACATGCACCTCAAAATCATTAAAAAGCAAATGATTCAATAAGCAAAGGGAAAAATGTTGTAAATTAGGCAACCTGAATGGGCAATAAATATTCCAAATACTCAGCTTGCACCACTAATCCAGAAAAATTAAAATTACTATGAGATACAATTTCTTACCCATTAGATTTGTCAAATAAATAGAGGTAGGGTGGTATAAAAATTGCCACAACCACTTTGGAGATGAATCTGGAAATATCTACCATGTTGGAAGATGAGTCTACCATGTGAACAGAAAATTTCTCTTGGGAATACAACTAGAACTACAGCTTATAAATGCTTCTCACTGGATCCAGTGAAAATCCGTTTTACATCATCAACCAATAAACAGAACATATATATGTGTATGATATATATGTATCTGTGTGTATTTCCATAAAAAATACTTACCCTTACCACATGTGGCACACTGGTTTTTAAAATTCTATTTTACTACATCTCTTCATAATGCTGGCCTTACTCACTACTAGATTTAATGTTCCATTAATGGCCATAATGCTGGCCTTACTCACTACTAGATTTAATGCTCCACTAATAGGTCAAGACTTGCTGTTTAAAGAACACTTTGCTTCTAAGGCCCTCGACACATGTACTAGCATTGCACGCAGTGCAAAAACCCAAGGAGGTGGCAGTTTTACTGGTCCAAAGCCATCAAAAAGGGGAAGGAGAGGGGAGAACAGCAGCATAAGCGGCTGGCAGAGGCCGGGAAAGACCAGCAGAAGGAAAGAGAGAGACACAGAAAGAGGAAGAGATGGAGGCAGAAAGTCAGAGAGATAGAGGAAGAGAGTGGCAAATAGGGAGTCAGAGAGAAAGAGAGAGACAAAGAAGTCAAAGAGAAAGAAAGAGAGATGGAAGTAGTAAATAAAAAACAGTGTACCCTATTCCTTTAAAAGCCAGGGTAAATTTCTTTCTACCCAGCCAAGGCATATTCTATTTATGTGGATCTTTGACCTATATCTGCCACCCCACTAACTGGACAGGCACCTGTGCCTTAGTCTTTCTAAGTCCCAACATTAACGTTGCCCCAGGAAATCAAACCTTATCTGTACCCCTCAAAGCTCAAGTCCGTCAGTGCAGAGCCATACAACTAATACCCCTACTTATAGGGTTAGGAATGGCTACTGCTGCAGGAACCAGAATAGCCAGTTTATCTACTTCATTGTCCTACTACCACACACTCTCAAAGGATTTCTCAGACAGTTTGCAAGAAATAACGAAATCTATCCTACTTTACAGTCCCAAATAGACTCTTTGGTAGCAGTGACTCTCCAAAACCACCGAGGCCTAGACCTCCTCACTGCTGAAAAAGGAGGACTCTGCACCTTCTTAGGGGAACAGTGTTGTTTTTACACTGACCAGTCAGGGATAGTACGAGATGCCACCTGGTGTTTACAGGAAAAGGCTTCTGAAATCAGACAATGACTTTCAAACTCTTATACCAACCTCTGGAGTTGGGCAACCTGGCTTCTCCCCTTTCTAGGTCCTGTGGCAGCCATCTTGCTGTTACTCGCCTTTGGGCCCTGTATCTTTAACCTTCGTGTCAAATTTGTTTCTTCTAGAATCAAGGCCATCAAGCTACAGATGGTCTTACCATCTACCGATGACCCCTGGACCGACCCGCTGGCCCTTCCACTGGCCTAAAGAGTTCCCCTCTGGAGGACACTACAACTGCAGGGCCACTTCTTCACCCCTATCCAGCAGGAAGTAGCTAGAGCGGTCATCGGCCAAATTCCCAACAGCAGTTGGGGTGTCCTGTTTAGAGAGGGGATTGAGAGGTGAGGACGTGCTAATAGCCTTCGCTCTCTCTTGGTGCCTCCTCGGCCTCGGCATCTGCTATGGCCCTGCTCGAGGAGCCCTTCAGCCCACCGCTGCACTGTGGGGGCCCTTCTCTGGGGCTGGCCAGGGCCGGAGCCAGCTCCCTCTGCTCGCAGGGAGGTGTGGAGGGAGAGGCACGGGCGGCACCTGGGGCTGCACGCGGCACTCGCGGGCCAGCGTGGGTTCAGGGTGGGCACAGGCTTGGCAGGCCCCACCCTCAGCGCAGCGGGCTGGCACCTGCTGGGCTTGATCAGGTGATGAGCTCCCTCTGGGCTGCCGGAGTGCACGGGCGAAGTGCCGCAAAGTCCCACGGCCAGTGCCAGTGAGAGGTGAAGTCGGCTGGGCTTCTGGGATGGGTGGGGACTTGGAGAACTTTTCTGGCTAGCTAAAGTAGCCAGATTGTAAATGCACCAATCAGCACTCTGTGTCTAGCTAAAGGTTTGTAAACGCACCAATCAGCACTCTGTGTCTAGCTAATCAGGTGGGGACTTGAACTTTTCTGTCTAGATAAAGGATTGTAAATGCACCAATCAGCACTCTGTGTCTAGCTAAAGGTTTGTAAACGCATCAATCAGCACTCTATGTATAGCTAATCTGGTGAGGACTTACAGGACTTTTGTGTCTAGCTAAAAGATTGTAAACGCACCTATCAGCACTCTGTGTCTAGCTAAAAGTTTGTAAATGCACCAATCAGCATTCTGTCACAACGGACCTATCAGCTCTCTGTAAAATGGACCAATCGGCTCTCTGTAAAATGGACCAAGCAGCAGGATGTGAGTGGGGCCAGATAAGTGAATAAAAGCAGGCGACCAGAGCCAGCAGCGGCAACCCGCTGGGGTCCCCTTCCCTGCTATGGAAGCTTTGTTCATTCGCTCTTTGCAATAAATCTTGCTGCTGCTCACTCTTTGGGTCTGTGCTGCCTTTATGAGCTGTAACACTCACTGCAAAGGTCTACAGCTTTACTCCTGAGGCCAACGAGAGACCACGAACTCCGGACGGGAGGAATGAACAAGTGGGATTACAGGCGCCCGCCACCACGCCCGGCTAATTTTTGTATTATTGGTAGAGACGGGGTTTCGCCATGTTGATCAGGCTGGTGTCGAACTCCTGACCTCCTGATCTGCCCGCCTCTGCCTCCCAAAGTTCTGGGATTACAGGCGTGAACCACCGCACCCAGCTGTAAAAGTTTAAAACATGCATGAGACTGTGAAATGCTGAAGTTAGAGGACAGGCACTCCTCGTGGGCAGGGAAGAACCACAAAAGAGCTTCAAATGTACATATAAAAAGTCACGGTTTACGTAATTGGTGGAGGGCAAAACGCTGGCAGTTGGCAAAGTCTACCTTTCTGCACACATTATATATTTCATAACTTAAGAAGAAGCATGAAACAGAAGAGCTTGACTGGGAACGGGGAGGAGACAGCAGCAGTTTGAGCGGGAGAAACATCAGGGGAGGGGGACTGGCTTTGCTCTGTCGTGTCTGGTTCCCCTCTGGAAGGCCTGAGCCAGGGCCTCCCCATACAGCGGTCACTTCCCGTTCTTTCTGTCTTCTTTAATTCTCAGGACAATCTCGAGTGATGGGGATTACCGCACCCCTGTCACAGCTGAGTAAAGTCAGGCACAGTCGCTTGTGCTTGCAGCTGAGAGGCAGGGGCGCCTTCCCGACAGTTAGGCCGCCCTTCCCAGCGCAGGGCACGGCCCCTGGCTGCCAGGGAGGAGACAGGCGCCAAGCGCGGCTCACACAGGGGTGACCAGGCATACAGGAGCGCGATCCCAGTCTTAAAACACACCAACGCCGCCGAGGCCACTTCCTCTGAAGCTCACTTTCCTGCGACCTCAGCAGCCGCGCAGAAAAGTCGCCTGGCGTCACCGGGTGCAGAGAAAGCCTGGGCCGCACAGTCCGGGGTCTGGGCGAGCTCAGTAAGGAGCCACACTGGCTGGACACAGAAACAGCCTGAGCCTCAAATCGAGCAGCCAGGAGGCACCTGCAGGAGGGAGGGCCTGGCTGGGGTCTGCAGCTGGAAGACCTCACCCGCCAGCCCCAGGCGCGTTTGCCTGGCCAGGGTGGGGGTGGCGCTGGCGTCTGTGTCCCAGGAGAGGAGCGCGGTTTTCATGAGGCTTGGGCGCAGAGGCGATCTGTGAGCTGTCATATGCGATGCATTTGTCACACTATCCTTTCTCGCTGTCCTCTGCAACATTATTCAACGGGAAAACCACGACCAAAGGCGGGGTGGTGCCCTGAGCACCACGAGCTCCGGCTCTGCTGGCACCAGCGCGCACCCCGCGCCACGCTCCTCCAGCGGATGTCACCTGTAGTTCCTGTGCGCCTGTCTCTCCCCAGCTCTGCTCCTGGGTCGCCTGAGGGTCACGGCCCCGCTGGGCCCTCAGTGGCGTCATTGCACAGAGCAGCCCAGGCTTCTTCCTTCAGGCTGACTTAGCTGCTGAGAAACAATATGCCGGCTAGCTCCGGGTCCCACTTCGCCTTCTAGTACTGCGGTGACAGATGATGAAACAAATGCTTACAAGACAGGGGGTGAAACCATTAAGTGCTCCCAGGGACAAGAGCAGGTTGAACTGTGGGGCCGGGTGAAGGATGCCTGCAGGGGTGGTTTATTTCGCTCACTCAGCTCAAGCTTCCTCTGTCTCTGAGAGCCCAAACCACTTTCCCTAAATACCAGGACATTCTTTAGGTCCTGAAACATAGGCATGTCCCCTAAAAATGCCACTGTCTCTTCAATGCACCGCCATTGGATGCCTTGTGTTACCTTAGGTATTAGTCAGAGGCGGCTGCGGTAACAAACACCAGAGGCTGGGTGACTCCAAACACTGAAGCTGATTCCCCAAGGCTGCCAGAGGCTGAAGTCCGTGGTCAAGGTGCCAGTGGGGTTGTTTCTCCTGAGGCCTCTCTTCTTGGCCCACTGACGGTGTCCTCCCTGTGTCCTCACATGGTCTTCCCTCTGCACGTGTCTGTGTCCCCATCTCTTATTATAAGGACACCAGTCACCTTGGATTAGGGCCCAGCCCTGTGACATCATTTTCCCCTAGTTACCTCTTTAAAGGTCCTGTCTCCAAATACAGACCCATTCTGAAGTGCTCAGGGTTATAACTTCAATGTATGAATTTTGGGGGAAGACATAATTCATTCTGTAACGCCTTATGACTGTCCATGTGCCCTGACTCTCCCCAGGGGGCCAGGCACCCCTTTGCTGTGCTCTCAGGGCCCCCTCTACCCACCGGTAAAGTAGCACTTGGAATGTGCTGTACATGCTCACCTGTTTGCACCTAGGCCTCCAATGGCACCCCCAACACCAGAACACTAACCCCTGGTCAGTAAGGTGCTGTCTCTACCTCCATCCCCAGCGTCATGAGGTATTGTGGAAGGCATTATTGCATGACGCAGGGGGCCTGCCTGCCCTAACTGTAGGGTAAATGCTCGGTTCACACCACCCAGGTGGCAGGCATCACATGCTCTCATTAAGCATACAAGCAAACTTGATTATTGAAGCCTTATTCCTACAATCAAATACTACATTCTTATTGAAAAAAAAAAGCTAAAAAAGACATAAGAAATGTACATCTTAACACATCTGCCTTCTCATCACACTAGGCTCAAATAAGAGGATCCTTGCCACTTGCCTCCTGCAACGTGCCACCTTCTCTTGGCTCCTCACACTGGAAGTGACATCTAGGCAGGCACAGCTCAAACACATCTTTCCTGGCTCTTTTCCCCAGGTCAAGAGTTCCCCGGGAGGGCATACTGTAACTATGTGTGGAAATATCTCTCTCCCAGGATTCTGCAAGCTTCTCAAGGGCAGGAAATCCCCTGATCCATCCAGTCTTACCAGAATGCACACAGGGCTCCACTCGAGATGCTCGATGCATGTTTGGGAGCAGATAAATGAGTGAATAAAAGCTGAAGCCCAATCAGTCTTTCATTTTCTAAGTAGGCTTTCCATTGTTATGACTTTGTTGTCTCTATTACCTCTGCCCCAGAATTCAGGCTTTCATGAATGGCTAAGACAATTTTGAGCCTTATGCAAATGTTTTCCCAGGACATAACCAGTGCCTGGTACATATGGCCCTCCGTGCACACTTTTCGGGACTTGAAATGTTTCCTTAAATCACATCAGACTCCTCATCTTTCCTCCCTCTCAATCACCATAGGGCACTGACAAATCCATCCATTCATTCAACACAGTGAGTGCATTGATCTAACCCTGGGGAACAGCAATGAAGGTGCAGTCTTTTTTCCTTCAGCTATTTCCAGGGCTATGGGGAGAGTGCTGTGCATACAAATTAAAATACACCCAAGTAAATATCCAGGCACTGTGGGAGAAGTCTCAAGAGTTCAATGAGATGCCAGGAAGGGCACAGTAGATGTTACCTCAGAGAACAGTGGGCACTGTGCCAGACCCAGGCAGGCCCTTACCTGAGCCTCAGGGACAACCTGAGTGGGGCCAGGGACCCCTGCAGAGGCACGAGATATGCACCCTGGGCTCGCCCAGAGAGCTCAGGAATCCATCCAGGTTGGTTGCAACTGAGGATTGTGGAAGGGTGAGCTCGATGCAGCTGCATATTCAGCC
The DNA here is from genome assembly GCF_028858775.2 of Pan troglodytes. Classification (NCBI taxonomy): domain Eukaryota; kingdom Metazoa; phylum Chordata; class Mammalia; order Primates; family Hominidae; genus Pan; species Pan troglodytes. Next base: position 29,586,426 of record NC_072411.2, on the reverse strand, counting down.
ATGGCCAAACCCTGGAGGGCCCTGTGCATCCTGCTGAGAAGCCTAGATTCTTCTCTTCAGCTCTCAGCTTCACTCACCTGCTTTGGATTTATGCACAACACCTACAAAAATAGGTCATGGGGAGTACTGAGGAGCTCCACGGAGAGGAGCGCCAGAAAAGGGATTGCAGGAGACATGAGGGCTGGTGGAAGGTGAGTTGAGGCAGAAATAGCAGGTACCAGCCTGAGGCAGAGCCAGGTACAGGGGAGGGCAGCTTGGGAGCCAGAGCCCGGGGGAGACTCGGGTTGGGGGGGAAAGGTGGGTTCTGAAAGCGTTGTGTATTTCTTTTTCCTTTTAAATGTTTATTCCACTCAGGATGCTTATTACAACTTCCTTGTACTGTAGACATTTGTAAACACTCACCACTGGATGGTAAATTCTTGGAGGGCAGGTACTTGCTTTACTCACCTTTATATCCTATAATCATGAGCACACTAGAGAGCCCAGGCAAAATGTGTTGAATGTACTTGTAAGTCAGTGAGTAAATGGCATCAAGTTACATGTGGGAGCTTATTTCTTTTCAATCTTTTTCTAATTTTTTCTGAATCCAAGCATCAAGCAGCACTAGAATTCTATACAGACATCTAAATCAGCCTGTGTTTGTTCCAAACAGGCCAGAGAAGGTTCCCACCATATAGAAGAGAGATTGGAAAATAAAGTCAGGCAAAGAATATGAAAGTTGTATTAGTTCTGAGCTCAAGGAGAGCAGAGGACAGATTTCATTGAGGTGTCTATTTCCCACTTACAACATCCACTTTTAAAAAGGAAGAAGACAATAATTGCTTATTGGATGAATGAAAAAGATATGAATGAATCAATAATAATGATAAAGATAGAAAGAAGAAAGTGTCATTAATAAGTAGATTTCATTAATTGTCAAAACTGTCCATCCATACCATGTGGTAAATGAAACACAACCAAAGGAAGTGGCTTTCAAAATGTTGATTAAACCCAGCCCATTTCTGATCTATTTAATTATTCAGAGTCCTTGGTCTTCAAACCCTAATTCTAGCCTCAGTTTTCCTCCGATGTGCTATAATGAGTCAGTCCTCAGCCAAAGGCTTCCCACAGCACTACGCTTAAAAGAGTTATGGAGCTGTATCCCTCTGGATCATAGAGCAGAGGGCTGTGATTGAATAGTAATGTCTACCATGGCACATGCCCAAATGGTGGGACACATAACATGTGATTTCATCAAAACAACAGTAAGCCTTTCAGGGTGCTAGAAGCTGGAAAATCATTCAATAGCTCGCCTTTGGGCTATTGGTTCAATTTGTAAACATGCACTTACTGATGACTTAGGGAAACAATGAGAAAGAGTAGGAGACTGGGCATGAATTCCAACTCTGCCACCCACAAACTGCGCAGAACATGCTGAATCCCTCTGGGCATCATTTTGGTCTGAAAAATAGAGCTCCTCAGTCCAGCTGTGGATATGTTGTCCCTGTGCCACACTAGCACACCCTGGAGACCATTAAACTTGTGCTGAATGCATGTGTACATGGGTCAACAAATAAATGGTACAAATGGTGCATAGAATGTACTCAGGGAATGGCATCAAATGTCAGCTCTCATTTTCATTGATCTGCTGTAGATTCATATACATTCCCTATAAAAGTGGGTAGTAAGGGAGGAACATCAGGTCGCCCCCTTCAGAACAGTCCCACACCATTATCCTGTGTGGTAAACACAATCTTAAAATTGGAGATGGTCCCCCAAGTTCCCAGAGACCATCTCCCAGTTATTCAATCAAATTCTAATGTAGATGCTGCTAGTTAGAGATTTTGCATATGTTATTAAGGTTCCAAATCAGCTGACTTTAAGAGAGGGATCTTACCTTTAGTGGGCCTGATCTAACCAGATGAGACCTTACAAGGAACAAGACTCTTCCTGGCAAAAGAGGTTTGAAGTGTGAGAGGGATTCGCCGTGAAGGAAATTCTGGGCTGCTGGCTTTGAAGATGTGCTGAGGGCAGCACACTGCTGACAGCAGCAGGGAAATGAGAGCCTCAGCCCTACAGCCACAACGATTGAACTTTGCCACAGCCACTAAGCTTGGAAGAGGACCCAAACTCCAGATGAAACACAGCTCTGCCAACAGCTTGATTGTAGCCTCACTAGGCTGTTAGCAAAGAACTGTATGCTGTGCCCAGACTTCTGACCTACAGAGCTGTGAGGTGTGATCTAAGTTTATGATCATTTGTTACGCAGCAATAGAAAACTAATGCACCTTAACCCTTCTCTTGCAAATTTTATATTCCTATGCTTTAAAAGTGTTCTTAAGACTGGCATAAAAATGATGTTCCTGGAAGGACACTTTTTTTTTTTTTTTTTTTTTTGAGACGGAGTCTCACTCTGTGGCCCAGGCTGGAGTGCAGTGGCCTGATCTCGGCTCACTGCAAGCTCCACCTCCCCGGTTCTAGCAATTTGCCTGCCTCAGCCTCCTGAGTAGCTGGGACTACAGGCGCCCACCACCGCGCCCAGCTAATTTTTTGTATTTTCAGTAGAGATGGGGTTTCACCATGTTAGCCAAGATGGTCTCGATCTCCTGAACTCATGATCAATCTGCCTCGGTCTCCCAAAGCACTGGGATTACAGGCATGAGCCCCCAAGCCCAGCCAGAGACATATTTTTAAGCATGATCTTTAACACCTTACAAGGGATGGCAACAGTAAGACTCAAGATAATCCCCCGAAATGAGCCATGGCCTCTCATCATGCTGTGATTACCAGTGTATTATCTTACTTTACTTTTATAATAGTGTTCAGGTTGTATTTTTTTTTTGTCTTAAGAATGAAACTAATACATGCTTATTAAAAAATTTAAAGTTTCAGAAAAGCAGAAATAAACAAACAAAGCATTAGTAATCCCCCACTCAGAAGCAATCCCTGTTAATATATTGACGGCAATATATTCCTTTTAAATTTCTTATACATTTATTTTAACAAAATTCAGAACATAATATATATTCTACTGCTTTTCAGATTTCTTTGACTATAGCCCAATAACATATAGATTTTACGTTACTGAGAAAAAAGTTCACAAAACAATACTGTCTTAGTCCATTTAGTGTTGCTATAAAGGAATACCTGAGGCTGAATAATTTATTTGAAACAAAAGGTTTATTTGGCTCATGATTCTGCTGGTTGGAAGGTTCAAGACTGGACATATGGGGAGGGCCTCAGGCTGCTTCCACTCGTGGTGGAGGCAAAGGGGAGGTGGTGTGCAGAGATCACATGGAAAGAGAGGAAGTAAGACAGGGCAGGGTGCCAGGATCTTTAACAACCAGCTTTTCAGGGAACTCATAGAGCAAGAACTCACTTACCCCCGACCCCAGGGAGGGCATTATTAATCTATTCATGAGGGATCCACCCTCATGACCAAAACACCCCTGTCAGGCCTCACCTCAAACAATGGGGATCAAATTTCAACATGACGTTTGGTGGGAACGACCAACCCATATCCAAACATCCAAATTATGCCAAAGACTTACCCTTATTACTTGCAATAAATTCTGATAGTTTCTATCTTGTTTCATTTCTTAAAAAATATTTTTTGCAACCTACTAAACTGATTGCAAGACCCACTAATGTGTTATTACCTGTAGTTTCAATAACTACACTTCACTATTCATTCAAGATACAATTTTGTATCTTGAATTTTCTACTTTGCATCATTTCATGGAAACTCCCATGTCATTAAAGTAATTTTAAACATGCTTACAATGGTTTTATATTAAATTTCATTGAAGTATCATATTTATTTTATTTACCCATGTTCCTATACTTGAATACTAGATTACTTCATATTTTTAATTAACATTTTTCTTGCCCATTAACATTTGTATATGCCTTAGTGTGGACACCAAGAAGTGAAATCACTAAAGTGTTTGTATAAATATCTATCTCCCTTCTAAACAGTATTTATTCATACAAGGAGCCTGAATCAAGACCGTTCATGCCCTCCTCCCCTGGAGCCCCCAGCACTCACCTAATTAGCCAGGGAAAATAGGGCCTGGAGAGCACTGTTCTCTGTACCTTGTTGGCCTGAAGGCTAGAAACCTTGGAGGAAACACTATGCCTGTGGTTCTCAACCAGGCAAGAAAGACAGGAGGGTCCTTCAGCTACAGGCGCCCAAGCAGCACAATAGCTCCACAGCTGCCAAAATATTTTCATTTCTCATGACCTGCTGGTATTGTTATTTCTAATGAACTGATTTTCATTGCTGCTGAAGCAGCCTGGCATCTCTCTTCTCTCCAACAGACTGCCTTCCCAAGCAGCCAGTATTTAACATAAATGCCCCCACAGGGCAGCGCTCTCACCTGCTGCTCCCAGCCTTCCCTCCCTCCACATCCTCAGAGGCAGCCCAAGGACCTTACTTTCCACCTCTCTACTCTGACTTAAAATGCCCCTCTCTCTTAAGTGCAATATCTCCCTCAAACCATTTAATGCAATACTTATAGCAGAAAATTCACTTCTCTCTGCATTAGGTAAGTATGAGTGCATATCTCCTGAAATAAGCAGATGTTAGGGTGTTTTCATGGGAGCCCCTGGCCCTGTGTTTGTTGGGTGATAACACAAGCTGGGAAGGAGGGGGGTCATCTTACATGCTGAGGGCCTCTACAGAAGCCAGACCATATCTTCCACCTAGGGCGCAGGATGGGTGAAGGTGAGGACTGGGCGCATGCATAGGTGTTGCACGTCTGTCCTTTCCAGAGAAAACGTAATGGAATGCATTATTTCACATCTCACTGCTTTTGGCTGTACACCATTCTTTCCCTTCTCCTCTTGGCTAATTTCTACTTATGCTGCAAGACTCAACCCAGAAGTCTTCTTCAGGAAATTTTTCTTTGACTTCCCTGTTCTGAGCTGGAACAGCACCCTCATGTGCCTCTTGCACTGGAGTATAATTATTTCTTTACTTTTCTTGGTAATGCATCTTAATTTACTTTTGTATACCCAGCAAGGTGTATGTTACATAGTATGTATTCAGTAAGGTTTTTTTTTTGCAATAAACTGAAAAGGTACAGAATTATCAACTCACAACTTTGAGGTTCCTGTAATGAAAATGGGCACCATTTCTCCCCTCCACTTAATCCTGACCTCTAGGTGCTAGAGGTATCATGGGTCATAGTAGAGAGTACTGAAGATTTCCACTTTGTCATATATCACATATAGTATATGTGTGTGTGCATGTGTGCACGCATGTGCGTGTATGCATGCATGTGTGTGTGTTTCATTTTGGCTTAAACAACAGGAATTTATCATCTTCTATCTCTGAAGGCTGAAAGTCCAAGACGAAGGTGCAGCAGGGTTGCTTCCTTCTGAGGGCTATGAGGGAAGGGTTGGTTCCAGGCCTCTCTCCTTGGCTTGGCGATGGCCGTCTTCTCCCTACATCTTCACATCATCTTCCCCTTAAGCACGTTTGTGGGTCGTATCCACTTCTTATAAATATGCCAGCCATCCTGGATTAGCATCCACCCTCATGACCTCAGGCTCACTTTTAGGCACCTGAGCAGCACCACAATTTTACTAATTACACAACTGTATTATACAACTTTACTACTAACATCTGCAATGACCCTATCTTCTAATAAGATCACATTCAGAAATGTTCAGGGGCCTCACATGGATTTAGGAGGGGGACACAGTTCAACCCATAACATATGCCAAGTAAGGACAAAGAAAATTTTCCCATCAGGAGCCCAACTCTGATTAAATCCAACTCTAGTCAAGTGCTTACTGTGTAGGAGATCACACAGGATCATAGGATCATAGGATCCTGGGCTAAGGCAGTAAAATGGAAGAACTGAGTTTCTCTGCCTTTGAGGATCTGGGGGTGGGATGACAGTATAATAGTGCCTAGCATGGTTCCTGGCACATCAGAGGCATCCCATAAATGTTTAAAGAATATGGTCCTGCTCTGGGAGTCAGAAACCCTAGACTTTAGATTTCAGTTTTGCCACTTGTTTGCTGTGTAGCACCAAAGCCACTTCCAGCCTCTGAGGCTTTGTCTTATAATTTAAATCAAATAAGAAATGACATGATTACGGTAGGATGCAATGGCAACTGAAATACAACCATGCCCTCTGGAGAAAGCATTGTCACCCACAACATTAATCAGTTTGTAGGTCATGTTTGCTAAACAGACTAATTTTCTTCTACCAAATCAAGTGAGAATTCTGACTTTTCATTACAATTCTCAAAAAGCAACATTTCTATCCCTTCCACCAGTTGCAGGTATAGGCATACCTCATTTAATTGCAGTTTTCTTTACTGTGCTTCCCAGATACTGTGTTTTTTGTTTGTTTGTTTGTTTTTTACAAATTGAAGATTTGTGGCAACCCTGTACCAAGCAAGTCTGTTGGAGCCATTTTCCCAACAGCACATGCTCACTTCATGTTTCTGTGTCATGTGTTTCAAACTCATAGTGGAAGGGTAAATACTAGACTGGTAAATTAGGGAAAAGTATTGGGATTCTTGCGTACCAAGAGCCTGTAGAGAGGGAACCTGTAATACACATAGTCCAAATCTCACTCTCAAAAATTTAAATGGACTTAACTAAAATTAATTGAATGTGTCATCAAAACATGAACTAGCATAATTTCTGATTAGACCAGAATGAACAGTCCTTTATCTATCTATCTCATAGAAGAAAGCGTGATTCATTCTAAGGGAAAATAATATTTTTTCTCATCTCTGTAATTTTTTAAAACATAATCCTCATCAAAAATTATAAAAGGTGCAAAGAATTAAAAATTACCGTAAATGTAAATAAACAGAAAAAAATGAGATTCATAATCAAGAGAAAGAATATTCAATAATTAGCTGACCCACAGATGACCTGGATATTAGAATTAACAGGCAGAGACTTTAGGTGCTATCATTATAGTAAAGACATTAGAAGAAAGGATAAAAATAGGGAATTTTGGTATGGAAATAAAATTCTAAAAAATTAGGCATTTCAGATCAGAAATTATGTGAAATTAATAAATTAAATAAATAATAATTAATTAAATTAATAAAACCTGAGTTTAGCAAAACTATGGACATAGAAAAAAAGATTAGTTAATGAGAAGACAATATTAAATAAATTTTCCAAACTGAGGCCAGAAAAGAGAAAAAATAAATAAAATAACAGACCATGAGTGACATGTAGGACAGAGAAAAGGGAGCAGTATTTGAAGAGATAACAGCTGAGAATGTTCCAAAACTGATAAAAGATATCAACGAACTGATTCAAGCAGGATAATAAGAAAAACACACATAGGCGCTCTATAATCAAACTGCTGAACACCAAAAATAAAAATAAAAGCTGAAAAGCAGCACTGTCCCCAACCCCCCAAAAAGATATGGGAATAGCAATGAGAATTACAAGTGTCTTGACAACAAAAATGATGGAAGCCAAATAATAAGCAGATATCCTTAAAGTGTTAAAAATAAAATTGTCTAAACTAGAATTGTATATCAAGTAAAAAATTATTTAAACATAATTGAAATAAAGACATTTTTAGTCAAACAAAAACTAAGAACATTTGTTTATAAGCAACGCTTACCCTCAAATAAATAATAAAAGCTCAAGTTAACCAAAAATAATACCAGCCTGAGGCACAGTTTTACAGGAAGAAATGAGCATCAGCAAGTAAACACACACACGCGCGTGAACACACACACACGTAAATATGGAGAACTTTTTTATGTTAAAGACTGTTGATGGCTAAGAACAACAAAAAATGTACTCTGCAAATGATAACATACAGAAGTAAAATACATGAAAATAGCACAGAAGGCGTGAGAGTACAAATGGAATTACATTGTTTTAAGGTTCTAAAAAAATACTAATTCAAAGTAGTTTATAATAAATTAAAGATGCACCTTGCAATAACCACTAAAAAAGTTAAAAGGACATTACTAAATAGTCCATGCAGAATACAAATGATATAATAAAAATTACTAAGTTTTAAAAAGAAAGAAAAGAAGAACAAGGAAACAAGCAAAAAAAGGCAAATAGAACACAAACTGTAATGCAATATACTTACTGATGTCAATAAGCATATTAAATCAAAATGAGCAAAACAATCTAAAGACAGACATTGTCAGATGGGATAGATGAGAGCAAATTATATGGTGCTTATAAACACATAGTTTAAGTGAAAGGACAAAAAGTCGTGTGAAGGTAAATGGTTGGGAAAATGTGACATGCAAATACTAGCCACCAGAAAGCTAATGTAGCCCCATAAGTATCAGATGGAGTAAACTTCAAGACAAGGAAAATTTGGGAAATAAATAAAAGTATCTCATAATTAAATGGATCAATTTATTTGAAAGACATGACATTTCTAAATCCCTATGTTTCTAATAACATAGCATCAAATAACATAAAGCAAAAATTAGCATAACTATTGAGTGAAAATATACAAATTCACAATCAAAGCCACATAGTTTTACCCACATAGCTCAGGAATTGATAGAGCAAGCAGAAGAAAAAAAATCAGTAAATATAGAGAAAAATTTTAAAGTGCTATTAGACAATTTAACCTCATTGATGACTTAGAACTACATCTAACTTTTTCAGAATCAAGATTCTTTTTAAGAACATGTGGAATATTCAGCAAAATAGACCAAATGCTCAACTGTAATGGAAGTCTCAGTATATCTCAAAGAATTGTAATCAGAGTATGCTTTAAGGAAAAAATAGAATCAAATTTAAAATCAATAAAAAAGACAACTAGAAAGTCCTCAGATATTTGCAAATTAAACAACACATTGCTAAATAATTTATGAGTCTAAGAAAGAATCAGACAGAAATCAGGATATATTTGGAACTGAGTAGTAATGAAAGTATACTTATGAAAGTTTGTGGGATACAGTTAGAGCAGGGATTAAGGAGAACTCCATAGTGTTAAATAACTATATTAGAAAAAAAGAGAAATGTTTAATATTAATTATCTAAGTTTCCATCTCAAGAATCTAGAAAACAGAAAAGCAAATTAAACCAAGGCAAATAAAAAAATGTTATGATAAAAGACACAATAAATTTTTTAAAAGATGTAAAATGGAAAAAAGATAAATGAATCTAGTTTGGTTATTAATAAAGCTTAGTAAAACCAGCCAACTTTTGTCAAGACTGATAAAAATAAATAAAAGACACAGATTACCAATAGAAAAAAATGAAAAAGGAGACATTACTACAGAGCCTGTAGGAATTAACAGGATAATAGAAGGGAAAGGAACTTTCAGAATAGTAGAGAAGTGGGGGAGGATTCTCTTTCCAACAAAACAACCATTCAACTAGGGAAAATTATTTGTGTTTAAAGAGCTATTATCTGAAGTCTATGGAGGCACAAATGAATTAATGGAGTAACATTCAAGAAAGTAAGATTCAAGAAAATCTACAATAACGTACTAAATGTCAGTAAGAACAGCAAGAGTTAGCAGCATTGGAAGCAGAACATGCTCCCCTCCCCAGTCTTGGGTTCAGTATTATGGAAATCACTCCAGGGGTTCCGATCCAGGTGAGAGTAGTCCAGAAGAAAGGTGACCATTTTCCTCTCATCTCCCAGCCTAGAGCTCTTTGACATAACGGGAAAAGCAGGCCACTGGGGTGTCTCATCTCCTTCAGCTCTGTGATGCATAAGCTCTGTTTGGGCAGGCCCAGTGGAGAAGACCAGTATTTTCTTCCCCAACTAGCCCCACTCATAGGTCAGAAGCTCAGCTCCAGGCACAGTAGGCCAAGATTCCTGAGCCCTGATCACAGTCACTTCCTCCTAAGCTGCCTTATCATCGGGTGGCTTGCTGAGATGGACATGGGGTGGCTTGCTGAGGAAGGACAAGCTAAGATGACCAGGGTCCTCCTTACCCACCTGCTAGTGCCCCATTGTAGGACAGCTATGTCAGAGAGGATGACAGCTATCTTCTGCAGAGGCTCTCCCCAGGAGGAGCAGCAGGTCATAGCAAAGAATGTTGTAGCTCCACCTGAGGGAGTTCATTCAGAGCATCTAAAATGCTTACAGTGTTGTCATAGAGAAATTGGAGATCTAGAGAAAGAGCAATTAAAATAGCAGAGTGCTCACAGCTCCATGACATCAGTAGCAGCAAGCAAAATGGCAGAGTGGCCAGAACTTTAACAGTGAGAACCAGGGAACAAGAAAGCCAGGAAGAACCCTTCTGGAATCACAGTCCACTCTGCTGCCGGGGTCTCCTGTGGGCACGTAAGCAGGTGGAGGGCAGACTTGAAAGCATGCCTCAAGCTGCACTCAGAGGCATCACCAATAGTGTAATTCTCTCTGGTACTGGGGGCTTCCGCACAGCCTCTGACCAAACACTGGGTAAGCAATATGCTGCTCTGAACCATGGGCAAAGCCTAAGGAGCCAGGCACAAAAGTGAAGTCATAAACATACCTGACAGTCTGAAAGGCTGTGAGCATGCACAAGGTTGGGCCCCCTCAGGTGTAATCAGAGAGACAAAATCTAAGCTTTTGATGCCTGACTGAACGTAGAGCAACAGCATAAACTCCAGGAACTGTGATTTCAGTCCCCAAGTCTCACACACACATCTAATGTTGAAGGGTCAATATCTATCTTGCCAAGAAGGCTTAAGCACAACCTTTGACGTAAAGTGACTTAGGCTGGCCCAGGGGTGGCCCCTGGATAACCAGGTGTATTAGTCAGGGTTCTCTAGAGGGACAGAACTAATAGGATAGATATATAGATATAAAGGGGATTTTATTAAGTAGTATTAACTCACATGATCACAAGGTCCCACAATAGGTCATCTGCAAGCTGAAGAGCAAGGAAGCCAGTCCGAGTCCCAAAACTGAAGAACTTGGAGTCTGATGTTCTAGGTCAGGAAGCATTCAGCATGGGAGAAAGATGTAGGCTGGGAGGCTAAGCCAGTCTAGCTTTTTCATGTTTTTCTGCCTACTTTTTATTTGCTGGCAGCTGATTAGATGGTGCCCACCCAGATTAAGGGTGGATCTGCCTTCCCCAGCCCACTGACTCAAATGTTAATATCCTTTGGCAACATGCTCACAGACATACCCAGAATCAACACTTTGCATCCTTCAATCCAATCAAGTTGACACTCAGTATTAACCATCACACCAAGCTAAAAGACAATGAAAACAAAAATAAATAAATCTAAGCGGGGATTCAGTGACTGCATAGCCCAGGAAAGACCATATGGTAAGCTACAAAGCAAGCCTCAATAAATTTCAAAGGATTGAAATCATACAAAGTATGATTGGCAGCAATGGCATAAAATTATAAAACAAGAAAAGAAAATTTATGGAATCTAATAATATGTGGAAATTTAGCAACACTTCAAAAAAACTGGAGAGTCAAAGAGAATTCACATGGGAAATAAGAAAATACCTTGAGATGAATAAAAATGACAACACAACACTTACAGGCTGTGGCTAAAGCAGTGGTCAGATGGAAACCTATGGTTATAAATGCCTGTAGTTTTTTAAAAAGAAGAGTCCCTAATCAATAGCATAAATACATACAGTATATTAAATTAGAAGAATATTATAAATTGAAAGAAAAAATAAAATGTTAAAGATTACAGTGAAAAAAATAAAATGGAGAATAGAAAAATAATAGAAAAAATTTTAAAACCAAAAGCTGTTTGTAAAAATTAACAGAATTGACAAATATTTGGCTACATGACCCAGAAAAATATAGAAAACTAAACCTACCAAAATCAGGAATGAAAGAGGGTGTATGTGATTATTGACTTTACAGAAATAAAAAGGATAACAAGAGAATACTATGAACAGCCATTTACTGACTTGTTTTATTCAAGTTACTGATAACTGAAATTGACAAATCCCTAAAAGGATACAAACTACCAAAAATGACTCAAAAAGAAATGGAAAATCTGAATAGATCTATAACAAGAGACTTAAGCAGTAATTTTAAAATTTCCCACAAACTAAAATTGAACCCCAGATGGTTTCAATGGTAGTTTCCACTGACCATTTTTTAAAAACAAATTAATACCAATTTCTCATAAAGTCTTTAGAAAAAATGAAGATGATAAAATACCTCTCTACTCATTCTGTGAGGTCACTATCACCCTGATACCAAAACCAGACAAAGATGTTACATGCACAGGAAACTACAAACCAGCCTCCCTTATGACTACAGACACAAAAATCCTCTACAAAATACTAGCAAATGAAATTCAGCAAGTTATATAAAGGATTATATACTGTAACCAACTGGGATTAATCCCAGGAATGCAAGGTCTTTTTAGCATAAGAAAACCAATCAATTAAGTGTATAAATGATCAAAATTATATGTTCATTTCAATAGACATAGAAGAACTTTTGACAAAATCCAGTAGGCTTTCATAATTTAAAGATTTTTAAAATTCTACAACTAGGAATAGAAAGAAACTTCCTCAACCTGATAAAGGGCATTTACTAAAAACTCATAGCTAATATCATACTTAATGGTGAAAGATTAAATGCTTTTCCTGTAAGATTAGAAAACTGACAAGAAGGTCTACTCTTGCCACTTGTATTCAACATTGCGCTGGATGTTTTAGTCAGGCATTTAAGTAAGAAAAAGAAATAAATACCATCTGCATGATTCTGTTTATGGAAAATGCTAAAAAATATATTAGAAACTAGTTAAGCCAATATCAACAATGTTGATAACTTTGAGTTACCAATGTATCAATTTTCAGATTGGCAAGGTTGCAACATACAAGATCAAGATACAAAAATCAGTTGTATGTCTATATTTTAGCAATAAACAACCAAAAAACTGAACTAAAAAATTCTTTTACAATAACATCAAAAATAATAAAATACACAATAAATTGAATAAATGTAAGACTTGCAAACTGAAAACTACAAACCATGTTTGAAAGAAAATAAAGATCTAAATAAGTAGAGAATATCCATGTTCATGGATTAGAACAATTAATATTATTAAATGGAATTACTTCCCAAACTGATATCCAGACTAAATGTAATCCCTATCAAAATCCTATCTGGCTCTCTTGCTAATATTGTCAGGCTGATACTAATAATCCATATGGAAATACATGGGACCTAGAATAGCCAACATATTGAATAAGACAAAGTTGGAAAATTCACACTTCTAAATTATAAAACTTACTACAAAGCTATGGTAATCCAAACAGTGTGGTACTGGCATAAGGGTAGACACATTGGTCAATAGAATAGAATTGTGAATGCAGAAATCAATCCATATGTCTATGAACAAGTTGTTTTTGACAAGGGGGATATTCAATGGGCAAAAAAATAGTCCTTTCAACAAATGATTCTGTGACAGCTGGATTTCACTTGTGAGGAAAAGAAGTTGGACCCATATCTTACACCATACACAAAAATTTACTCAGAATAGATGATGGTGCTTAAATGTATGAGCTGAAATTATAAAACTCTCTAAGAAAAAAACTTAGGAGTAAGTGTTCATCATATTGGTTTAACTTATTCTTTTGATATGACAGCAAAAACACAAGCAGCAAAAGAAAAATCTATAAATTGGAGTATATCAAAATTAAAACCTTTTATACTGCAAATAATACTACCAAGAAAGTGAAGGAAAAACACCACACAGAATGGGAAAATATATTTGTAATTCCTATACATGATAAAAAGAGTTATATCAAATTCCCCTTTAAATCATTTTTAAAAATATGAATAATCCAACTTTAAAAGTGGACAATGAAACTCAGTAGATATTTCTCTGAAGAATATGTGCAAATAGCCAGTAAGTACATGTAGAGGTGTCAACAGTTACCATATTACCCAGCAAACCCACACCTTAGTATATATTCATGAGAAATGAAAACATATGTTCACAAAATATCTTGTACACAAATATTCACAGCAGCATTATTCATAATAGCCCTAAAGTGAAAATAATCCATGTGTCCATCAAATTATGAGTGATAAACAAAATTATGTATATTGATACAATGAATTATTATTCAGCAATAGAAAGGAAAGAAGTACTAATATATACCACAACAGAGACGAATCTTAAAAAAGTTATCCAAGGTGAAAGCAACTAGTCACAAAATACTACATATTGCACAATTTCATTTCTATGAAATGACTAAAACTGACAAGGTCATAGAGACTGAAAGTAAATTACTGACTGTTGAGGTTTGGAGGAGGAGGAAAGAGTAGTGAATGCTAATAGATATGAAGTGATGAAAATACTGTTAACTTAGATTGAAGTGATAGTTGCAGAATTCAGTGAATATAGTAAAAACTAATAAATTGTATATTTTAAAAGAGTCAATTTTATAGCACTTAAATTATATCTCAATAGTCTTTTTAAAATGGTAATAATAAGAAGGTTTTAAACAGCCTTATGTTAACAATTTTGACAATTTAGATGAAATGGACAAATTACTTAAAAAACACAATTTACAAAACTGATACCAGAAGAAATTTAAAAATCTGAATTAAAAATACAATAAAAATGATTGTTAAGAAATTGAATCACTATAATATTTCTATAAAAAGAACTCCAGGCCCAAATAGTTTCACTGGTGAATTCTATCAAATTAGGAAGCAATAATACCAATATTACACAATATTTTCTTTAGAAAAAAAGTACACCGATCTTTATGATTCCCTACATAAATAACCCTGTTATAAAAGTTTTACTAATATATATTTTTGAAAGAAAATTACAGATCAACATTATTCAAGAACAGAAATCATAAATAAAATATCAGCAAACTTAATTAAACAATTCAGTCAATCACAGCTCACCACAGCCTCGACCTCCTGGACTCAAGCATCAAGCAGTCCTCCCACCTCAGCCTCCCAAGTAGCTGTGACTACAGGCATGCACCACAAAGCCCAGCTAATTTTTGTATTTTTTGTAGAGACAGGGTTTCATTATGTTGCCCAGGCTGGTCTTGACCTCCTGGGCTCAAGCAATCTTCCTGCCTTGGCCTCCCAAAGTGCTAGGATTACAGGTATGAGATATTGAGCCCAGCTAACAGCATCTTAGAAGTATAATGCATCATGATCAAACAAGGTTTAAGGCAAGACTGCAACATTTAACATGTAAAAATCATCATATTACTAGAATAAAGAAGAAAATTCATGAAATCCTTTTATCACATTCAGGAAAAGTGCTTGATAAAATTCAATACCTATTCATCTTTAAATCTACAAAAAATTCCAGCAATTTAGAAACTTGCACAATCTATATACTTAAGATAGATGATAGATGGATGATAGATAGATAGATAGATAGATAGATGATAGATGAGAGAGATAACAAAACAATGCATCACTACCACCACCCCTCCCCCCGCACACAGGGTACTCTTAAACCTTTTCTATGCTCTGGAGTAGCAGTGTCTCTTAAACTTAGTGTGCATTCCCATCTGGAAGGTGCGGTGGGTCCCATCTCTGGAGTTCCTGATTCAATAGGAGATCCAGGGTGGGGTTTGAGAATCGACATTTTTGCTTCTCTAGGATCACACGCTGAGAAAAACTGTCATATAATATAAATATCACTGGAATCATATGTAATTTAAAGGTGAGGTGAACAACTGTAAAAACATTTTGACCTAGTCTCTACTTAATGGTATCCTGCTGAGAGGTGAAGCCAGATGAGCTTCAGGGTCGGGTGAGGACTTGGAGAACTTTTCTGTCTAGCTAAAGGATAGTAAACACACAAATCAGCACTCTGTAAAAATGTACCAATCAGCACTCTGTGTCTAGCTAAAGGATTGTAAATGCACCAATCAGCATTCTGTAAAAATGCAACAATCAGTACTCTGTGTCTAGCTAAAGGATTATAAATGCACCAATCAGCACTCTCTAAAAATGCACCAATCAGCACTCTGTGTCTAGCTAAAGGACTGTAAATGCACCAATCAGCATTCTGTAAAATGGACCAATTAGCACTCTGTAAACTGGACTAATCAGCAGGACTTGAGCAGGGCCAAATAAGGGAGCAAAAGCTGCTCACCCCAGCCAGCAGTGGCAACCGTGTGGCAGCTTTGTTCTTCTGCTCATCACAGTAAATCTTGCTGCTGCTCACTGTTTGGGTCCGCACTACGTTTATGAGCTCTAACACTCACTGAGAAGGTCTGCAGCTTCATTCCTGAAGTCAGCGAGACCACAAACCCACCTGGAGGAACAAACAACTCCAGACGCACCACCCTTAAGAGCTGTAACACTCACTGCAAAGGTCTGCAGCTTCACTCCTGAAGTCAGTGAGACCACGAACCCACCGGAAGGAAGAAACTCCGGACACATCTGAACATCTGAAGGAAGAAACTCCAGACACACCATCTACTTTTTTTTTTTTTTGAGATGGAGTTTAGCTCTTGTTGCCCAGGCTAGAGGGCAGTGGTGCGATCTCGGCTCACTGCAACCTCCGCCTCCTGGGTTCAAGCAATTTTCCTACCTCATCCTCCCAAGTAGCTGGGATTACAGACATGTGCCACCACACCCGGCTGATTTTTTTTTTTTAATTTTTAGTAGAGATGGGGTTTCTCCATGTTGGCCAGGCTGGTCTTGAACTCCTGACCTCAGGTGATCCACCCACCTCGGCCTCCCAAAGTGCTGGGATTACAGGCATGAGCCACCGCGCCTGGCTGGACACACCATCTTTAAGAGCTGTAACACTCACTGCAAAGGTCCGCAGCTTCATTCTTGAAGTCAGCAAGACCAAGAACCCACCGGAAGGAACAAATTCCGGACACACTGCTAGTTGTCATTCCAAATTATTCATTGGTAACTGCCTTATTAAAAATTTCTGTTTATTTTTGAATCTTTGACACTCTACATTTTTCTAAGAGACAATCCATGTTCTCTTCTTTTTGCCCAGGCAAAAATAGTCTCATAATTTTGTTCTTCTCTGTTCATGGTTTGTCTTTTTTTCTTATTTCTAATTTCTTTTTGTTCTTTTTTTTTTTTTGAGGTCTCTACCATTGGTTTCTTTTTTTATTATTATTATACTTTTAAGTTCTAGGGTACATGTACACAACAGGCAGGTTTGTTACATATGTATACATATATGTATACATGGTGTGCTGCACCCATTAACTCGTCATTTACATTAGGTATATCTCCTAATGCTATCCCTCCCCCATCCCCCCACTCCAAGACAGGCCCTAGTGTGTGATGTTCCCCTTCCTGTGTCCAAGTGTTCTCATTGCTCAATTCCCACCTATGAGTAAGAACATGCGGTGTTTCGTTTTTTGTCCTTGCCATAGTTTGCTGAGAATAATGGTTTCCAGCTTCATCCATGTCCCTACAAAGGACATGAACTCATCCTTTTTTATGGCTGCATAGTATTCCATGGTGTATATGTGCCACATTTTCTGTATCCAGTCTATCATTGATGGACATTTGGGTTGGTTCCAAGTCTTTGCTATTGTGAATAGTGCTGCAGTAAACATATGTGTGCATGTGTCTTTATAGCAGCATGATTTATAATCCTTTGGGTATATACCCAGTAATGGGATGGCTGGGTCAAATGGTATTTCTAATTCTAGATCCTTGAGGAATTGCCACACTGTCTTCCACAATGGCTGAACTAGTTTACAGTCCCACCAACAGTGTAAGAGTGTTCCTGTTTCTCCACATCCTCTCCAGCACCTGTTGTTTCCTGACTTTTTAATGATCACCATTCTAACTGGTGTGAGATGGTATCTCATTGTGGTTTTGATTTGCATTTCTCTGATGGCCAGTGATGATGAGCATTTTTTCATGTGTCTTTTGGCTGCATAAATGTCTTCTTTTGAGAAGTGTCTGTTCATATCCTTCCCCCACTTTTTGATGTTCTTAATTGATCTTGCAAGAGTCTTCTCATTTTTTAGTCCTTAAGAATAAACAAAACAAATTTTATTTGTTCTTTTTACTATTATTTTTTCTTTAAAGATTCCAGAAGTATTTACCATTATTTCTTAGTTTTTAGCTAATTTAGGTTTTCTAAGACAATTTTCTCTCTTTACTTGTTCCTGGCTCCTTTATCATCAGTCCTTCTCTTTCATAAAGGAGACCAATAAAGCATTAAGTTTGCATCTGAGTGTAACATCACCTATGGCTCCAGGCGTGCACTCTTTTCATTTCTTGATTTCTAGGTATTTAGTAATTTCTGGTTTACCTCTCCTTTGAATCCTTGGCATCCAGAAACACCCTTCTTCTGGCCTGACAGAACGTTATGTAACCCGGATGGAGGATTCTTGCATTGTGGTCTATTTTCTTCAGGGTTTCTTTAAGGTTCTTCCACCATCTTTTAGTTTCCAATGTTGCAGATGAGAAAAAAATAAATATATTTATATGTCCTGATCCCATTAATTTTCATTTGTTAATAAGCTGTTCTTTCTGTTGGAAGGCATGTATATTTCCTTTTATCCTTGGACCTCAGAAATTTACTAGGAGAAGTGTCCACGTTGTCTGAAACCCAGCCTTTTTAGTCAGTGAACAGTTTTTCTTCAGATCAGTGAAAATTTCCTCTATTATTTGTTTAACTATTACCTCTTCCCCATCTGTTCCTTCTTCCCCTTCTGGAGCTCTTGCTATCCATGTGCTAGATATCCTGGATCTGTCCTCTGGGTCCCTCTGTTTCTCCCTCATTCTTTCCTTTGAGATTGGAAACACTGCCTTTCCCTGATCTTCCAGGTCACTGACTTGGTTGTTCAGTGAGCATTCTCCTAGAAATGAGGAGGAAGCTACTCAGTGACCCAGACAGTCCTCTAGAGCCAGGAAGCTCTGACAGCCCTTCTAAAATATAAACATGCACAAAAACCACACACAAGCACACACGTACACACACAGACACATTCACACATGCAACACACCAAACTCACACTGGCACACACACCCATACACATATACCCCTCAGCCTTCTCTAAGATAACTAGGTGACTGAAGGCACAGTCTCACCCCAGGACTTGGCTGCTGGTCCCCACATTGTTCTCAGGGACAACATAGCCCTGACAATAGTCTCCCACACAGAGACTCCAGCAGAGCCCCAACCCAGTGTACACCTTCTCAGCCTGGTTGGCTTAGACTAGAAGGCTCCCTCTGACTGCAGCTCAGCCATTTTTAGGCTTGTGTGGCCTCTGAAATCACAATCAGTTGTACAGCAAGCCTTGGTGATAGGGACAGGGGGCAGGGAAATTCTGAGCAGAAGAGGGTGGTTCCCAGTGAGGGTCCCAGCCTCAAGCCTGGAACATAAACCCAAAGTGAGAACATGCATTCCTGTTTTCCCACTCAAATGTTGCCTTTTTCAAAACCACCTATGGCCCACCCCACCCCCCATCCTGTGCCTATAAAAACCCCAGCCTCCACTGGCAGAGAGAGGAGAGAGGAGAATAGGAGAAGCAGTGGGACATCAGAGACTACAGTTGGACATCAGAGAGAAGCAGCTTGATTTCACAGGGACGGCTTGACGGCATTGCTTCAGAGAGGAGTTCAGCTGGGGACAGCTGGACTCTGGGGAAAGATTATCTTCCTGCTCCATCCCCTTTCCAACTCCCCTTCCCACTGAGAATCACCTTCATAAGCAATAAAATCCTCCATATTCATCTCCCTTCAATTCGTTCATGCAACCTGATTTTTCCTAGATGCTGAGCAAGAGCTTGGGCGCCACGGGTATGGATGCTAAAGGCTGTCACATTGACCCTCTGCCTTCGTTGGTGGAGGGCAACTGCCCCATGCAAGAAGGCAGAGGGCCCATTAAACTGTTAACACTTAAGCTGTCAGCAGACAACAAAAGCTAAGAGTGCTCACTGTAACACTCCTTCTGGGGCTTCAGGGGTCACGGGTACTATCCCCAGATGCTGCTGTGGGCCCTGCACAGAATTTTGCTCCTACCAGCACCCAAAAACACTCGCCCCAGCTCCTGCACCTGCTCACCTGCATGCTGCCTCCTGCGAGGGGTGGAACCCAGCAGGACTGAGCCAGTGGAGTCCACCCCTGCAGGCACCGAAGTGGCCAGCTAGTTCCAGTGCCCGTGCACTACAGTTTCCACCTGCAAAGGGGTCGGGGAAAACTTCCTGCTTCACTAGGTGGGCCTGCTGGATCATGCTCTGACCTCCACAGACCAGAATCAGGCAGCCAATCACCCAGCCCTCCTCCACTTCAGGAAGACACTCTGGAGATAGAGAGACTGAGAGACCAGGTCAGACAAAGGTCCCCCACAGAGACATTTCATTCCAAGCGGCCCCTTTCAGCAGCTCAGAAAGGAGGGAGGAGTGGAGGGAGAATGCAAATTTCAGCAGTGAGGAGACCCCTGAAATAATGAGAAGGGTTTCCTAGCCTCTGTGCAATGTGCTCATGTTTTGTCCTGCTTACAGCCAGCTGACTTACAAAGCATTTATCCCATACCTAGTATGTGCTGGGGACTCAGCACACTTTATCTCACTTGGTCTTTTAATACCCCAGAAGTAATTACTTTTTTTTCTGAGAGAGAGAGATTTTTTATTTATTTATTTGATTGGGAGGGATCCTATTATTTTTATTTTTTAAATATATCTAGCAAGTGATTACTGCCTCTAGTTTGCAGGTGTGTAACTCAAGGTGACCAGTCTACAAACACTGACTCAAGTTTCTTTCTCCAAATGGGGCTGTAAGTGGAACAGGATGTGAGAAAGCCAGGACATGCATGGGGTAGATGATCAGTAGCCCAGATTAGTGGACAAGCTGGGTAGGTGTTATGGTTCCTACATTTCCAAATGATTCTCTCCAACGCCCATGATTTCATTAGCATGTGGATTTGTACTTTCCAAACCCCTTCTGCTATATAAATCACTCTAGTAACAACTATCACTTCTTAGGCCTTCTGCAGTTTCTCTGAGCCAAGGACATAAGCTGTTATTAGCTACATTTGTCCAGAGGAAGAACATGAAGCCAGAGAAGTAAGATTGTTTTCATGCAAAATCTCCTGGCTGGGGCAACATTGCCAAGGTAGGAACACAGGTCTCCTGACTGCTGGTCCCACACCTGCCTCTGTGGCCACATCTGCCCCTTCACCTCATTTGGTTTACAACCTTAAGCACGGGGCAGCAAGTAATGAGGCAATTCCAGGCTCCCATCAGTCCACCTAATGTTCAAAATTAATGTTTTTCAAGTTTTCTGACATTTTCTCTTTCATTCTCAGATTAATGAACAAGTCTCGAGGATTTCTGGAAGATTCATCATTTTCCTACTACTGCCTGTCCTGAGGATGGGCAGCTACCCTGACTGAGCTCAGGTCACCAAGAATGTAATTTCCAGGTAAGACACCAAGAGATATGTCCAGCTTCAAAGGATTTCCAATGTAACTAGCAACACCTGCTAATCTTCCTACCTTCTTTGTTTTAAAAATAACACAAGCTGGCAGAGGTTTGTGTTAAAATTTGGCTACTTTGGTTTAATATTTCAGTTGTGACTCACTGGAAATGAGATAGAAAGACAGACAAGGACTTTCTACCAAGCCATTGTCCATCAAAATTGTCAGTGACATCAGTGTCTTTTTTATCATATGAATGCAATCACTAGGATGGGCCCTCCCAACGTAATGGCACTGGACCTTTTCTCTCTCCCTTGTAGCAAAGACAAACATCAAATCATTACACGATCCACATTCATTGACAGCTCTATTAGCCTTGTTAATATCTTGTTGGAAATTATACTGTATAGACTCGTGCACGCGTGCACACACACACACACACACACACAGTATGCCATAAACCAGCAGTCCCCGAGCTCTCTGTGCTGACTCCACCCATGTTATTTGTTCTGGAATTCAGGTTTCTGGATGAGAGCTGATGCAAACTGATGCATCTATAAGATGCGTTCTCCTTATTGTCTGATACATCAAGATTGTTTATTACTGAGAGATTAACAGAGAGAAAGGGAAGAAATGGACACATTTGGTAACTGAAATGAGAGATGCATAAAATATGAGTTATGGGTTTGCCTGTTCTCACAGCTGCCTCAAGCCTCTGATCTGCACAGTGTCTCTGGTTTTTCCTTGAAGACATGTTCTGTTGATGCATGGTAAGGCTTTGAATTCAATTAAGTACTAACACTGGGAAGCAAATTGGCTTTTTAAAAAATGCAACAAATAATCTATACATGGCTTAATGTAAACCAATGAGTATCTTAATCATAGCAAAAGAATGGTCTCAAAAAAAAAAAAAAAAAGAATGTCTTCTCTTATGCAAACCAGAGCTAGCTCTATGACAGGTAATTTTTGAGCATCTTTATGTTTTTGTCTTTTTAATCGGGATGAGGAAGAAATCACTTAAGCAATGGCACAGTGCAATGGGAGCCCTTGTGGGAAATCACACCTATAATGAATGCATCAGACTAACAGACCATCTGTGAAGTAATGCTGAGATTCAAATGGAATGGTTTCCTGCCACTCTGTACAAATGTGCTTGTGTTTTTTCTGCTTGGGGCCAACTACCTTACTGTTTCTTGCTTTTCTTTGGAGTAGCTAATGCGTATAATTGCAACCTCCTTAAACACAAGGCCATTTTTTAAATCACAGATGTTAAGTCTGTTTATATCCTATATTAAAGAAAACCATGTACCCAGTTCCCTGTCTTAATGAAGGTGCTACTGATGTTGACAGATCATGTTAACTGTCAGGAAGTGTGACTAATCACATTACAATTAAGTGGCCAATGCCTTTTCTTCCACTGCAGTCAAGGAGCTGGTATGGCCAGTTGGGACCCTAGGGGCTATGGCAAAATAATTCCTTCTTCTGGAGCATTTGAGGCCTGCAGAGACAAAGAGCATGGGTGATTGAGATCACATAGGAACTCGTCCTTTTAGTAACCAAAGAAATGAGTAAGAAAGGCCCCTGGTAAGCAGAAGGCTTCCCACCCTGAGTGAGGAGTGCCTGTTCTCTATGGCTACGCACTCTCCCCCACCTTCCCCCATGGGCTGGGTTGTCCCGCATGGCTGCTGTCTGAGAGGCTGTGGCTGCTGTGATGCTGGCGTCCTCCTGTGCTGTTCCTCCAGCCCCTTCTTTGGGTTATGGGCCTCTCCCCATGGTCATAGCAGTGGCCCAGTGACCCAGGTCTAAACACCACATTCTCTTGCGCACAGGATAGATATATAATGCAGGCAGGACCAATCAGAGAAATATTTGTAATGGAATTGGAAAGACTGGGGAAAACAAATCTGGGAAAGCAGGCAGCTGTCCCCCCGCCCCACAATGGCTGGAAGAGTCCATCTGTAGAATGAAAAGAAAAGCAGCTCAGAGCCAAGAGACGGAAATGCAGGGTGAGAAAAGCCAGAGGGCATTATCTTGGGTCCCTGGATTGAGTCAGGCCTGAAGTGAAGCCTCTCTGCGGGCTTCTCAGTAACAAGTCACTGTCTTCCCCCTTTGCTCATGCAAGTTGGGTTTCCTTCACTTACAACTGAAAACAGTCCTGACTAATCAATTTCTAGCTCCTGAATGTGGCAAGCTTGGAGGACCCCTGGATTCCTCTGTTTTAGACAACAGGCACCGCAGCCTGTTGACAGCATTTATGACATGCAACCCCCTAACTGACCCAAACGAATACAGAGCTCCCTTCCCCTGTGTCCACCTAAGTCTCCTCCACAACATGGAAAAAGGAATGCAAGTAAGAAAGCAGGGAGCAAAAAAGACGCAGCCACAAGCGGCAGAATTGGACGATAAGCCCATCCCCCACAGGCTCACTTTCATGGCAAGAGCAAAGTGATCATTCCCACTCTGGCACCGTCATTTGACACAGAAGAGTAGTTTCCAAGAGAAGGCCAGCTTCTGACCAAGGGCTGGAGAAGAGTAGGAAGGGGAGGCAAGGCGCTGAAGCCAGGAGCGTATGCAGGATCACAAGTCAAGTCCAGGACCAAGGAAGGATGTCTACGTAAGTCTCTAAAACCCAAAGCTTTAGGGGCAAAATCAAAGCCAAGAATTCAGAGATAGGGACTAAGCAATGAAGAGCACCCCAGGAATGAATGTGGTCAGCCTTGGCAATCAACCAAGCTACAGTGTCCTCTGCAGCTGGTGTTGAGTGCACTGGGGGAATGGTGCCTGGGAGGCTGGGAGTATAGGAGCAGGAAGGGAGAGGGACGGATGGAGACACCACAGGCTATTGGGGTCTTTTAACAACAAAACAGTAAGCAGTGCTCTTGATAGACTCAAATGAAACACAGAAGCCCCTCAAGAGCACAGATGTTAGCATCTGGAAGTGGTCCTGGGTGATTTAAGAAAGAGCACGATGTGGGTAAATTGCTGGTCCATATCTCAGTTTCCTCTGGGCTGCCTGAACCAGAGAGCAACGATCATTTCTCATGAGGGCAGACAAACTGTTTGGATGGCCGTCGACTCTGCAACATTAAAGGATTTTTCATGGTAAGATTGTGACTATACTGAGCATAAAGCTCATGGTGCCATGATGAAGCTGTGGCCCAGAAGACATGGCCTCAGCCAGCCAGATCCCTGTTCATCTGCAATCAACATTCAGAGAACTACAGAAGGTTGGGGGACTCCAGAGAGCAGAACCTCTATAACTTCAGCATCTCTGATGGCAGGGAAGGACTCTCCTGTGTTCTGCCTGGACTGTGGCCATGCCATGTGCATCTGCCCCTGCCTGTGTCCCTTGCAGAGCGGTTTTCATCAGGAAACTTGACCAGAAGGACCAGCATCCCAGCAGAGGGGGCACATGGCTGTCCTGTACCGCAAGAGAAGGAAGGATTGGAGATGGGTGCCTGTGGTCAAGCCAGGTGCCCACATGGGCTCATGCCACCGGCAGCTGAGTGAGGCCCCAAGGGTGAGCTCCACAGCACCAGAGAAGGAAGATGCCACAAAGCACGAAGCGCTACCCAAACAAATGAGCACAGGAGAGTCAGCATTCTCTGGGAAGCTTTCCCAACTATGGAGAAACTTTCAGAAAGTGCAAACTCGTACATTGTGGAGAAGGCAAAGGGAGTCAGGGGTTGGGGAGCCGGTGCGGGAGAGCTGGGTGGGGAAAGGAGACATGGGCAGCCCTGGGCTCAATCCCCGATCCTGCCAAAAGAGAAAAGTATAGTCAGAGAGGTCAAATGACCAAAATTACATCTCAGACAAGGGCCAGATGGCTGTGGAACCAGAGTTCCTGGGCTCCCAGAGCAGGGTCTTCCCCAGCACCAGCTATTTTGTTGATGGGAAACAGGCCCCTGGGATGGAGACTGTGACAGAATCCCAGGTGAGGAAAGAGTGCAGATTTTACATTCACACCAGCAGGAGATGAAGGTTTCCTTTTCTCCACATCCTCATCATCTCCTGTTAATTCTCTGTCTGTTTGATCATAGCCGTCAAAAGCGTGGAAGTGGCATCTCACTGTGCTTTTGATTTGCATCTCACTAACGATACGGAACATCTTCTTATGTGCTTCTTGACCATTTACATCTCTTCTTTGCAGAACTGTCTGTTCAGACCATTTCTCCTTCTTTAAAAATTAGATTGTCTTTTATTATTGAATTATAATAGTTCATTACATATTTTAGATACAAGTCCTGTATTAGACATATGATTTGAAATATTTTCTATCATTCTGTGGGTTGTCTTCTCTGTTTCTTAATGGTGTCCCCTGAGACAAAACTGTTGTTTATTTTGATGGTATCTAGTTTACCTGTTTTTCCTTTTGTTGCTTGTGCCTTTTTTGTTGTGTCTAAGAAACTACGGCCTAACCCAAGGTTCTGACGATTTATGCCTATGTTTTCTTTTAAGGGTCTTACAGTTTAACTCTTACATGCAAGTCTGTGGTCATTTTGAGTTAATTTTTGTGTATGGTCTGCGGTGGAGGTCCTACTTTAGTCTTCTATGGAATGAAATTCTTCGCATTTAGCCTGTTTGGATTTTACAGAGATTCTTGAATTTGTAAGTTTATGTTTTTCACCAAATCTAGGAAGTTTTCAGCCATTATATAATATTTTTAGTACTGCATTATATATTTTAGAGATTCCAATGACACAAATTTTTGACCTGTTCATAATGTTCTAGAGGTCTCCAGGGATCTGTTTATTTTATTTTTGATTTCTTTACTCTCTTTTCTTCAGATTGGATCATTTCTATTCCTCTATTTTCAACATCACTGATTTTTCCCTCTGTCATCTCCATCCAGCTGAGTCAACTCGGTAATTTTTTTAAATTTCAGATCATACATATTGCAGTCCTAAAATGCACAATGGCTTCTGTTTTTGTAATTTCTATTTTTCTGAAGAAAAGTCCTATATTTCCACCTGTTTCCAAAATATTCACCCTTTCTTCATGGATCGCTGTTGTAATAGAGCCATTAAAGTCTCTCTAACCATCCCAACACCTGGATCATGTTGGAATGGGCCTCTGTTGATTATATTTTCCCTTGAGAATTGCTTTCTAGAGTTTTAACCCCCATGCTGTGCTACATCACTGTGGAGAGAAAGAGAGAGAAAAATCTATGCGGGTACCCCACACACTCTTTGTGAAACCCTCCTTTCCTGATCCCACTTTCCTCTTGGGGTCTTGGGTGCTCAACTCTATGGTAGCACATTATGTAACTGGAACCAACCTTGGGGCAGGGCCAGGAGGGGGAAAAAAAAAATGAGCAAAAACCTTATGAGGATTCTCTCCACACTTCCTGTGTCATATGGGTGAGGGGATTTTTCCTGTCCTCTGTCCTGAGAGACAGATTCTCTTGGAGGTTTTGCTGATTGTGCCTGCTCTGTGGTCTACAGCTTCCTGTTTTGACTTGTCCTTGGTCCAAAACTGTGTGGGAAAAAAAAAAAAAAAAGGAAAAAAGCCTGGGTCACCATACTGGCTATTCTGCATGCTGGTGTTTAGACCCTGCTCCCAGCCTGTCTGCTATTCTTCATTTTTCAGAGTCCTCGGCCTTTTATATTTTGTTCAGCATGTTTTTTTTGTGACCACTGTAAAAAATAAGCTGCAGTAGGTTTACTTCATTTTGACCAGAAACGAACAACTTTGAGGCACTTTTAATAATATGTAATCTCCTTAATTCCTTGTTTGCTTATTGACTAGCCCCATTCCCACTTGTTGGAGCACTTGCCTACATACAAGGCTTTTGTTCTTAATTCACTGCTGAATTCCTAGCATTCAGGAAAATATCTGCTACATAGTAAGCCCTCACTAAATATGTATTGAATAAATGAATCTTCGTGCACAGAACTTTCTTCTGCACTTTTAGATTTTACTTATGATAATTTTCCTAGAAGTTAAATTATTGACCAAAAGGTATAATTATCTTTTAGGTCGTATTCATGTTGTCAAATTCTTTTCTAACAAGTGAGCATGCCTGTCTCATCACAATAGAATGCAGGAGTTGTGGGGTTTTTTATTTTATTTTAACATTTTCTAATTTATAGGTGAGGATGTTATCTCATTGCTATTTTTATCTGTACCTAATACTTTTAACTCCAACATCCCTGGATCTTCTAAAGAAATTTTTATTGCAAAGACTAAGCTATTCTGCCTGGGTGCTCTGTGCCCCCTGACTTTGAAACACCCCCTAAAGTGGGATCTCCTTCCTGACTAGAGAAAGGAGGAGGGTGTAAAGCTAACCTGCGTAACTCTTTGCAAAAATTACCCCTAGATTCCACTGCCTTCTCAATTCCTCCCATCCAAAAAGTTGCTGTCAAATCTCTTCTGAAATAATTAGAGTGATATTTTTCAACTAGAAAAATCTCATGTGCCTCCAGCTTCTATTAATGAGGCTAGGTCATTTGAAACAACTTTCTTGCTAAAGAAAAAAAAATCAAAACACCAGATCAATATGGGGAAGAAAAAGCACATGAAAAGACTTTAAAATTTGAAGATGTGGAAACTCCCAGATCATTTTTTTAAATTAGAACCTTTCACCAAGGAAGTAAGCCAACCACTGGAGTTCCCAAGTCCCATGGGAATTTGCCAATACCAAACACTCAGGCTCAGTTCACCCTCAGGACACCCCCATCCCAAAGTGGAAAATCCTAGAGATGACATTTTAAGTTTACAAGCTTTATCTCATGGTGACTGCAAAACAAATCTCCCCCCAACAGCCTGCTCCCCGAACCCCGGGGAAGTGTTGAGAAACTGTCTTGGGAGGAGCAGAGCAGAAGAAGTAAAAGAACGTGAAAGAAGAAGTCCTGAGAAGTTCTGGCCTCACACATTTTCACCTGGAAAAGTGTGGCCTGAGGTTGCTGAGGAGCCACAGCTGCACCTTTGGTCTGAAGTGGTCCCCACTGTGGTGCCCACAAGATTTGAAAGCAGCGAACACAATCCTTCTCTGAAGAAGGACACCTCATCATTGTCTTTAGGAAACACCTGCAAAACTTTGCAAGCCAGAGAAGCATCAGGCAGTGAGAGCTGCGCTTCTCATTAAATGAGAGGCACCTGTAGTAGTCCTGACTGCACCCTCTGCCTCCGTCTGACCTGCGGGGGCTCCACACTGGCCCAACCCAACCAGAAGTCCAACAGGGGGAGTCTGTCTGTTTAGTCCATTTAGGTGAGCCTCTTGGAAATAGAAGATGCTCAGCACATGCAGAATGTGAAAGAAACTCGGGAAACTCACCCAAGGAATTGCTGTATTCTGGTCCAAGTTACCACATAGGCTATGAGCACATTTTAAGGATTTCAGGAATTCCATCAACAAAACCATTGGTCTATAAATGTGTGTGGGGAATCCAGCAGAGTAACCTAGCATTGCCAGTACATGTTCATTTTCTTCATGCTACCATGTTTTAAAATGCATCTGTCACTGGGATAAATTGCACATTAAGTCACTAGCAACATGCAGAGGGAAGGAAAGCCATGACTCTTCTCCTCATCCTCTCCTTACTCTTCAAAATGAAGTAAACACTAGTCTAATGGGGTTATGTTCCTTTGGGACCATGTTTACCAGTAAATACAATCACTGTGGTTTTTGCTTTTGTTTGTTTGTTTGCTTTTGAGACAGAGTCTTGCTCTGTCACCCAGGCTGGAGTGCAGTGGAGCGATCTCAGCTCACTGCAACCTCTGCCTCCCAGGTTCAAGCAATTCTTGAACTTGGGAGGCTGCCCCAGCCTCCCAAGTAGCTGGGATTAAAGGCACCCGCCTCCACATCCAGCTAATTTTTTGTAGTTTTAGTAGAGACGGGGTTTCATCATGTTGGCCAGGTTGGTCTTGAACTCCTGACCTCAGGTGATCCACCCGCCTTGGCCTCCCAAAGTGCAGGGATTACAGGTGTGAGCCACCGCACCTGGCCCAATCACTGTTTTAAAAGGCATGCTGTGGCGGGGCACGGTGGCTCACACCTGTAACCCTAGCACTTTGGGAAGCAAAGGTTGGGGAATCACTTGAGGGCAATGTAGTGAAACCCCATCTCTACAAACAAAAATAAAACGTAATAAATAAATAAAGGCATGCTCTGTTGTGGCCTTCTTTACCATCCCTGCCACCCATGACATGAGACTGAACAGAGGCCAAAGGTGCCCCATTGGCAGGTACAATTAACTCACTCTCACTTTACTTCATTCTCAAGCATTAAGGCTAATATAAGGTGTTTTAATGACTTCTAGCTCCAGGGTTGACAGGTTGGTAAAGTGGACATTGTGGTTGGTAGAAGCTAGACTAAGCTATATGCTTCATTGTAGCTATTATGCATAATGAAGAGTTAGAGGCACTCAGCGGGTCAGGAAAGCACTATAATGTTCTATGTATATATCTAAAATTTAATGAAGACAAAGGGTATTAGAAGACATTCCAGGGAGCCTTGGTCAAATACTATTAATAGTTACACAATTACATCCCCATTCACATAAGAATTAATCAACTCTGATACTTAAATTTTGTTTCAATGATTTTTCTATGTTCTAACGCCTACCAGGAATAACCACTATTTAGTTGCTATTTCATTGTATTGCAAAGGCTTGTCTTCACCACTGGATAGAAGTCAAGATCAAGAACATTGTCTTATTCTCTGTATCCCCAAACTTGTCAATATCTGATAAGGAGTAGACGCTCATCTTTCATTAATACTCTCATTCAGCAAAATTGTATTGAGCACCTACTTGTGATAGGCCCTGTAGTGGACACTGTACCAGCAATGAACAAAGTGTCAAAAGATCACTGCTCCTGTGAAAATTATATTGTAATGGGAAGACATCTAATATACATGATATATAAATGACGTATATAGTATGTCAGAATTGAAACCAAGGGGAAAAACAGAACAGACAAGGACTATAGCGTGTGCCAGAGCCAGCTCACACTGGCTTGCAAAAGCCAATTACTTTACTTTCAGGAATTTTGCAAGGCAGTTGTGTCATCACTTTGGTAGCTTAAAATTGGCCACAGTGAAAGCATTTACATTGTGGAAATCAATAAGCACCAAAAATTGGTGTGCCCATCCCCTAGCCACAAACCAGATATTGAACATTCACCAGAACATCTGTATGCCATGGGCTACTGTTGAGTCTGTTGAAGAGAGAGCTCCCGTTGTACATAGGGTGGCTAAACAAGGCATTCCTGACCCAGAGGA
Source organism: Pan troglodytes (assembly GCF_028858775.2). Taxonomy (NCBI): domain Eukaryota; kingdom Metazoa; phylum Chordata; class Mammalia; order Primates; family Hominidae; genus Pan; species Pan troglodytes. The sequence goes on along the minus strand of NC_072411.2, from coordinate 29,555,929 downwards.
GAGTTCATGTTGCGTTTTGGGTCTGAAGGTAGAGCAGCCTCATTCTTCCTTGGGGGAAGGCTGAAACAGAGCAAGGGAGCTGGGCCACATGGCTACCAGAAGGAGGAGAATTCCAGGCAGGGGAGCCAGCAAGTGCCAATGCTGTGACGCTATGTGGAGTGGAAAAAGGACAGCAGTGGGAAGTGAGGCCCAAGAGGTCACCAGGGCCAGATCTCATTGCCTTGCAGGGCACCACACAGACTGACTTGTATTTGAAGTGAGTCACAGTCATCAGAGGGCTGAGCAGAGTGGGGACATGATTTGATTTACATTTCAACACCTCATTCTGGCAGGTGTGTTGAGAATAGACCTAAGTGGACAGGGATGGAAGATGTGGGCCGAGGAGGAAGTTACCGCAGTAACCCAGAGCCCAGGTGAAGGTAGAAGTGGGTGGAGCAGCATGGTCTAAATAGCAGTGGTGAGAAGTAGGTGGTTCTTCCGTATATTTTTATAGTAGAACCTACAGGACTCGTTGAGAAATCAGATAACTGCAGATTTCCTTAAGCAACTGAAAGGACTGAATTGAATTGGAGTGTGAGGTAGATCAGCAGCTCAGGGTCAGGCACATTACGTTCTGCAGATCTGTTAGCTGCCCTGTTAGCACATGCCTTCCGTCTGAGACTTACCTTGGCCGCACACACACAGTCCTCCTTCTCAAGTTCTCCATGAGACTCCTACCTGGAACAGTGGCCTACACACTCTAAACACTTCTGTGTTTGCAGCGACAGAGTGACAAGTCTCCTTCGTCACGGCTCCTGGGCAGCCCTGGTCAGGTTTCCATTTCTGTCTCTGAAACTTTACTCTGCCTTGAGTGGCCCAGCCCTGCTGGACTTGGAGCCATAGTTTGTTGGGCTGATTTTGTGAAAACCGTGATTCAACTGCCAAGTTTTAATTTGGTCTGGGGCCTGGGAAAGTATGCAAGGATGAACACATGGGCATGGGGTTCTGAGCAAGGATTTGCAGTGACTCTCAGGTCCTGGGATGACTGCCCAGAGTTGGGTGACAACTTGCCCAGGAGCCTCACTCCTCAAGAAAGCAGAAGTCAAAGGATTCCAAATGCAAAAGAGGAGCAGGGGCCAGAAGGTTCTTGTCCACATTGAACAAATATGAGAAGACAAATAAACCTCTTATGGAGAGGCAAGCTGTGAGGCCATGTTCGCACGTGCGGCTATGTGTCTTCAGCAGCCGTCTCTCTTACACTGGCTTCTAACCTTGGAAGGAAAGGGAGAGATTAACATGCAGCTGTAGTGTGGATTTTATACCTTCATGCTGTGTCTCAATTAATCAAAGATTTGCCATAAAACTTAACCGGCAGTCCTCCACACCATGTCATGTCATAAAATATGAGCTGATTAATCCTCTTCTAATTTGTATGATAATTAAAACCCTAACTTCTAATTCCGTTCATTGTCTTCCCACAAGGAGTCTGCTCCAGCTTTCCCAATGCACCCAGCGACTGTCCTCTGCCCACGGGGTGGCTTTGTTGCCTTTACAGTACCGCGTTCCCCTGTCATTCTTCAAGGCCTGAAGATAAATATGTGCTTATCGCTCCAGCCCGTCCTGACACAAGCCTGCAAGGAGCCGAGCCTGTGCTCATAAATCAAACACTGAAAGTCACTGGGTATTTTATCAGGATGTTGGTCCAGCTCTGTGAATGTCCCTTCCTCTTAATGAGCAATTAACTTGCTAAATGCAATGAGGCCCAAATACATCTGAGCCACTCAGGCCATGGTTGAGCATGTACTAGATGAACCAGGAGGTGGCTTCCACATCTGCATGCACTGAGGAAGTTCCAGTGCAATCTGCTGTGTTGATGATGAGCTTCTGAAGCACAAAGAAGTCTGTCCAGACCTACCTCAGAGCACAGGAAGAGAAAGAGGAAAGGAATTTACAGGAGCCAAGTTCTCTGCAAAACAATATAGTGCAGGGCTGATTTTTACTGCAGAATTGCTTAGTAAATTCATAAATTATATATTCTGTGAGGGGGATTTTATTATACCTCTTTTGCATTTGAGGAAACTGAGGCAAAGTGAGATTAGGTGAAACACTGAGGTCACATAAATCATAAGTGACAAGATTTGAATTCAATTCTATATGACATCGAAGGTCTTAAACTAGTGCACTTTCCATCTATGTATAAAATAATTCCTTAATTTATAGAGCAACTAGCGTGCACCAGGTACAATTCAGGAGCTATATATATATATATTACATATTACATATATATATAGTATTTCTAATATATATATAAAACATATATACTAGATATAAGAAATATATATACCAATATATACTAGTATACATATTTATCCTAATCACAATTTTGTGGATTAAATAAATATATATACTAACATATATTAGTAATAATATATATACTAGCGTATATATTTCTTATGTATAGTAGCAGGAGCTATATATGTATAGTATTTCTAATATATATAGTATTTCTTTTATATAATATATACATATATACACGCACACACGTACAATTATCAGACCTTGTCACTCCATAGCCAAGCCATCATTAAACCATCAACTTTAGCTTCTAAATAGACTTTATTTTAAATCTAGGACTTTAAGAATGGCCAATTCTACAGGATGTTAAGATTAAATGAAGTTAAGAAGTTTTCCTAGTACAGATTTGTTAGAATCTTTGCTCTGCCATGGGCGCTATAAAGCCTCATTGTGAAACATCACACAATTTATTAAAGTCTGCGGCCTCAGAACCCTTTATCTGGCTCACTAGGCACTAGTGTTCCGGAGGATACATGCTGGGAGGTGGTTCTCCAGCTTATTCCATCAACTCCCTCCCAATGTCCCCACTACAGCTAAGACCATGCCTTCATTTTCCTAGGTTGCCAATGTGGCCAGCTAAGTGACCTCCCTTCCACGGGGAAACCACATCCATTATTCCCTGGAGAGACACTACAGATTTCCTGGGTTCAATGATGCTTATTCCCACCCAAGCTCTGACATTCAACAACTGTGAGACTTTTAGCAAGTCACTTAACCTCACTATGCTTGACTTCCTCATATTGAGTGTTTTCTATACATCAAGTGATGAGCGAAGTGCTCTATTTTTATCTCATTTAATTTTCTCAACAATTTGTGGAAATTGTTACTTATCATAATCACCATTTTGCAGATTAAAAAACCCAGAGGTAAAATAATGTGCCTAGCATCGTACAGAAGGTGGGCGTTAGAGCCAGCTAATGCCTGCCCCGCAGAGTTACCATGGAGATCAATGACTTGCTAATATGAATCTCTAAGCTCACTTATTCATACACAGAAAACACATAACACATTCATGTTAACTAAGAATGTTATTAGGGATACCATGAATGAATTTCACTTCTGCTTAAGGAGTAGCAGGGATCTGATTTATCTTCCCACTTTCCACCTGCAACAAGAAACAAACAAAATATAGTAAACATTGCTTTTCAAAACACTGAGTATCAGACAATGAAGGACAGTCATCTCTCAGAGATAGAAACAAACTAGGTGAGCCCTATGAATCCCCAACTGGCGGCTTGAAAGAATCTCCAGGCGAGGACAGAGAGAGGAAACCCAGGCACACCTTGCTGGTCTCCCTAAGTTGACAAGATAGAGCTGAGAGTCCAGGGAGATGAAAGCAGTTGGTTTGCAGTATACAAAAGAGTGGAGCATCCATAGGCAGAAGCTTAGAGATCTGCAGAGGCTCCTCTTCACTATTCACTCATCAGAGTAATACTCAGCACTTCGTGTATAGAAACTACACCAGGGTGTGGGGGAACATCTGAAAGTACAATAGAAGAGAATCTAGGGCTCACATGCATCTGGTAATAGTATCTATTCCTGCTGGCTCCAGTGAGTGGAAAACTCATAATTTACGGCTCATTGGGTAGTCTACTTGAGAAAGGCTTGCCTTAGTAGTAAGAAATAATAAGCAACAGATGGAGCATAGCCCCTGACCCACCTAACAAGTTGTAGAATTAAGTCCTGAAACAGGCAAACTGTTTCTAAGTAATTGCTTCCCAGAATAAAGTTCAATAATATTTTTAAAAATAATCATAGCAGGCACATGGTAAGATAAAATGTACAATGTCTGTCATCTAAACAAAGATTTCCAGGCATACGAAGAAGCAGGAAAACATCATCCGTAATGAAGACAATAATGGATCAAGAAAACTGCACCAGAGCTAGCACAAAAAGAACTTTCAGGCAAGGACATTTATATAGCCATTATTATTTAAAGTGGTAAGTAGTAATATGGAGAATACAAAAAATAACCAAATCAAACTTTAGAGATGAAAACTAAAATGTGTGACTTGAGAAATACATTAAATGGGATTAATGGATTAGATAGAGTAGAAAAAAAATTACTGAACCTTAAGACATAGCAATAGAAACTATCCAAAATGAAACACGGAGAGAACAAACATTAAAAGGAGCACTTGCAAAATGTGAGACTACTTCAAGCAAACTAGCATGCGTTTGAATGGAGTCCCTAATGGGGGTAGGGGGCAGAGAAAAAATATTTGAAATAATAATGGTTTTAAAATTTCCAAATTTATTTAAAAATATAAATATACAAATCTAAGAAGTTCAATAAACTCCAAGCATAAGAAACATGAAAAAAATACACCAAGGCTCACCATAATCAAATTGTTCAAATCCAGTATTAAACGAAGATCTTAAAGCAGACAGAGGAGAAAAAAACCACATTATGAAGAAAGGAGCAAATTTAAGGATAACAGCTGATTTTTCACTGGGAGCAGTATAAGCAAAAACAAAGTGAAACAACATGTTTAAAGTCCTGAAAAAACTCTGTTGACCTACAATCCTACACCCAGCAAAAATATTAAAAATGAAGTGAAAATTAAGACTAATTCAAATAATTTATCACATTACAAGAAATGTTGAAGGAATTTCTTCAGGCAAAAGGAGAATGATACCAGATGGAGATGGAGATGGAGATGTAAATCTAAACAAAAATGGTGTATGAGAGAAATGGTAACTACATGGGTAAAAACATAAAATGTTGTTCTTATTTAAATCTCTTTAAAGTTAATTGACATAAACATGAATTAACATAATAACAATGCATTTGGGGTTTATAACATATGTATAAGGACAGTATGAGTAATATCACAAAGGCAGAGATGAGAGAAATGGAAATATATTACTATAATTTGTTCCATCATATTTAAGTCAAAAGTTATAAGTTAAAGATGTATATTATTATTCATATACTGGATTTACTGTTTATCATACCACATTATTAAAGAACTATTATGCTATTATATCACACTTCATTATGTACTATTATTATATGGTACAATTATTTTTATTTATCCTACCATTACATGTAATACAAAGGTAGGTATGTGAAGGTATGCTCTGTTCAGTTAAAAATGTATAAAATAAACCATAAAACAATCAATCCAATAATAAAATGAAGAGTTATAGTTAATAAACCAGCAAATAAAATAAAATCAGAAATAATACTCAAATAATTTTTAAAGTGGGCAAAAAAGAAGAAACATGAAGAAATGAAAAGATAGGATAAATAAAAACCAAACAGCAAGTTGAGAGACAAATTTAACCATATCACTAATGACACTAAATGTAAATTGTTCAAATAACCCAAATTAAAAGCAGAAACTGTCAGACTGGATTACAAAGCTGAATATCTGATTACAAAAACACACTTTAAATATAAAGACACAAATAGGTTAAAGGTAAAAGCAAAACCAAAATCAAAACTTGGGTAGCTCTTTTAGTATTATACAGAGTGGATTCCATGGCAAAGTATAGTTGAAGATAATTTCATAGTGATTAAATAGCCAATCAAAGTATATAGTAAATCTAAATAGTTATGTACCTAAAAATACAACTTGAAAATACATAAAGTAAAACCACATAGAATTATAAAAAGAAATAGAAACATCCATAATTATAGTTGAAAGTTGTAACACCTTTCTTTCAGAGATTAATAGAAAAATAGAGGATGAACAAATATAGAGTACACTTGAATAACATTATAAAGCAACTTGATCTAATTGACTTCAGAGGATATGCCGCCCAACCAGATCCGAATACACATTCTTTACAAGCACACGTGGAGAAACTTGTCAAGAAGCACTACCCTGTTCATAAAGAAAGTACACGTGGAGAATCTTGTGAAGAAGCAACACCCTTGTCATAAAGAATTTTCAGTAAACTTAAAAGGATTCAAGTCATATAAAATATGCTTTCTGACCACAGTGGAATTAAATTTGACATCAATTACAGCAACATATCTGGATAATCCACCAAATATTTGCAAACTTAACAGCAAATTTCTCAGTAACTCATAAGTTAAAAAAGAAATCAAAAGGAAATTAGAAAGTATTTTGACATAAACATAAATAAAAATACAACATAAAATTGTGGGATGTCACTAAAGCAAATTCATATTACTAAATGTCTACATTAGAAATGATGAAAGGTCTCAGATTAATGACTTCAGTGTTCACTTTTGAAACTAACAAAAAAGAAAAAGAAAATACACAAACTAAGCCAAAAAAATAAAATACTAAATATCAGAGGAAATCAATTAAATAAAGAAACAGGAAACCATGGGGAAAAAAATCAATAAAACCAAAAGCTGCTTAAGATCAATGAAGTTGACAAACCTATCTCTATCTTCTGATAAGGAAAAAAAAAGAATGACACCAGTTGCTAATATCAGGAATGAAAGAAATGTAAACACTACAGATTCTGCAGATAATATAAGGATAATAAGGGGATATTATAAAATACAATGTCTATAATTTTAACAACTTAGATGAAATACAGTATAAAATATAATATATTCAGGGATAAATATGGCAGAAGAAGTAAAGGCACGGATACTGAATACTACAAAATATTTCTGGAAGATATTAAAGAAGACCAAAAGTATAGACAGGCACACCATAGTCATGGGTTGGAAGACTCAATGTGGCTAAGATATCAATTCTCTCCAATTTGTTCTGTAAATTCAATGCAATTCAAATCATAATCCCAGCAGGCCTGTTTTGTATAAATGAACAAACTGATTCTAAAATTCATTTGGAATTGCAACATACCTCGAATAGGCAAGAAAACTGTTGGGGTTTTGTTGTTATTGTTGTTGTTGGGTTTTTGTTTGTTTGTTTGATTTTTTGTTTTTTGATTTTTGTTTTCCCCCTGAGACAGGCTCTCCCATTATTGCCCAGGCTGGAATGCAGTGGCACTATCTCGGCTCATTGCAACCTCAGACTCCTAGACTCAAGCTATCCTCTAGCCTCAGCCTCCCAAGGAGCTGGGCCACAGGCACGTGCTACCATGCCCAGCTAGTTTTTGTTTATTTTTTGTAAAGACAAGGCCCCACTATGTTGCCCAGGCTAGTCTTGAACTCCTGAGCTCAAGCGATCCTCCCATCCCAGCCTCCCAAAGTGCTGGGATTACAGGCATGAACCACCAGCCAAGAAGACTTTGAAGAAGAAGAAATACATTGTAGAAAAGACACTATCAATATTAAGATTTATTACTGAGCTACAGTAATTGTAATTAAAATGGCATGCTATTGGCATATGGGTACTATAAAGACAGAGAAATACCAAACTCTAAGATCAAAAGCATATAAGGAACTCAAGCAACTTAATAGGAAAATAAGTAACCCAATTTAAAAATGGGCAAAGTACTTGAATACACATTTCTCAAAGGAAGACATACAAATAAGCAAAAGATATACGAAAAATGCTCAATATCGCTAATTATTAGGAAAACACAAACTAGAACCACAATGAGATATCACACCTGTCAGAATGGCTATTATCAAAAAAATGAAAGATAACAACGTTGGGGAGGAGATGGAGAAAAGTGTACCCTTGTACACTGTCTGCTGTATACAGTTGACCCTCGAAAAACATGGGTTTGAACTATATGAGTCCACTTATAGTGTATTTTTCCCAACCCATCGTGGATTGGAAGTACAGTATTTGTGGTATAGGAAACCTGTATACATAGAGAGCCAACTTTTCAAACTGAGGAACAATTGAATACCCATTATGGAAAACTGTATGGAACTTCCTCCATACATATGATCCAGCAATTCCACCTCTATGTATGTATCTTAAAGCCTTGAAATCAGTATATCAAAAAGATCTCTGTGCTCGTGCTCCCATGTTCATTGTAGCATGATTTACAACAGCCAAGTTATTTAATCAATTATCAATCGATGAGTGCATTTTTAAAAATGTTGTGTATGTATACAATGGAATACTATTTGGCTTTTTTTTCCCCCAGATATATGGTCTCACTCTGTCAGGCTGGAGTGCAATGGCACAATTACAGCTCACAGCAGCCTTGAGCTCCTGGGCTCAAGTGATCCTCTGGCCTCAGCACCCTAAGTAGCTAGAAATATGGGCACATGCCACCACACCCAGCTAATTGTTAAAAAAAAATTTTTTTTTTTAGCAAAGCAAGACAGAGTTCATTGTAGATTCTGGATATTAGCCCTTTGTCAGATGAGTAGATTGCAAAAATTTTCTACCATTCTGTAGGTTTCCTGTTCACTCTGACGGTAGTTTCTTTTGCTGTGCAGAAGCTCTTTAGTTTAATTAGATCCCATTTGTCAGTTTTGGGTTTTGTTGCCATTGCTTTTGGTGTTTTAGACATGAAGTCCTTGCCCATGCCTATGTCCTGAATGGTAATGTCTAGGTTTTCTTCTAGGGTTTTTATGGTTTTAGGTCTAACATTTAAGTCTTTAATCCATCTTGAATTAATCTTTCTATAAGCTGTAAGGAAGAGATCCAGTTTGAGCTTTCTACATATGGCTAGCCAGTTTTCCCAGCACCATTTGTTAAGTGGGGAATCCTTTCCTCATTTCTTGTTTTTGTCAGGTTTGTCAAAGATCAGATAGTTGTAGATGTGTGGTATTATTTCTGAGGGCTCTGTTCTGTTCCATTGGTCTATATCTCTGTTTTGGTACCAGTACCATGCTGTTTTGGTTACTGTAGCCTTGTAGTATAGTTCGAAGTCAGGTAGCGTGATGCCTCCAGCTTTGTTCTTTTGGTTTAGGATTGATTTGGCAATGCAGGCTCTTTTTTGGTTCCATATGAACTTTAAAGTAGTTTTTTCCAATTCTGTGAACAAAGTCATTGGTGGCTTGATGGGGATGGCATTGAATCTATAAATTACCTTGGGCAGTATGGCCATTTTCACAATATTGATTATTCCTCTCCATGAACATGGAATGTTCTTCCATTTGTTTGTGTCCTCTTTTATTTCGTGAAGCAGTGGTTTGTAGTTCTCCTTGAAGAGGTCCTTCACATCCCTTGTAAGTTGGATTCCTAGGTATTTTATTCTCTTTGAAGCAATTGTGAATGGGAGTTCACTCATGTTTTGGCTCTGTGTTTGTCTGGCATTGGTGAATAAGAATGCTTGTGATTTTTGCACATTGATTTTGTATCTTGAGACTTTGCTGAAGTTGCTTATCAGTTTAAGGAGATTTTGGGATGAGATGATGGGGTTTTCTAGATATACAATCATGTCATCTGCAAACAGGGACAATTTCGCTTCCTTTTTTCTTACTTGAATACCCTTTATTTCTTTCTCCTGCCTGATTGCCCTGGCCAGAACTTCCAACACTATGTTGAATAGGAATGGTGAGACAGGGCATCCCTGCCTTGTGCCAGTTTTCAAAGGGAATGCTTCCAGTTTTTGCCCATTCAGTATGATATTGGCTGTGGGTTTGTCATAAATAGCTCTTCTTATTCTGAGATACGTCCCATCAATGCCTAATTTATTGAGAGTTTTTAGCATGAAGTCTGTTGCATTTTGTTGAAGGCCTTTTCTGCATCTATTGAGATAATCATGTGGTTTTTGTCTTTGGTTCTGTTTATATGCTGGATTACATTTATTGATTTGTGTATGTTGAACCAGCCTTGCATCCCAGGGATGAAGCCCACTTGATCATGGTGGATAAGCTTTTTGATGTGCTGCTGGATTCGGTTTGCCAGTATTTTACTGAGGATTTTTGCGTCAATGTTCATCAGGGATATTGGTCTAAAATTCTTCTTTTTTGTTGTGTCTCTGCCAGGCTGTGGTATCAGGATGATGCTGGCCTCATAAAATGAGTTAGGGAGGATTCCTTCTTTTTCTATTGATTGGAATAGTTTCAGAAGGAATGGTACCAGCTCCTCCTTGTACCTCTGGTAGAATTTGGCTGTGAATCCATCTGGTCCTGGACTTTTTTTGGTTGGTAAGCTATTAATTATTGCCTCAATTTCAGAGCCTGTTATTGGTCTATTCAGGGATTCAACTTCTTCCTGGTTTAGTCTTGGGAGGGTGTATGTGTCCAGGAATTTATCCATTTCTTCTAGATTTTCTAGTTTATTTGCGTAGAGATGTTTATAGTATTCTCTGATGGTAGTTTGTATTTCTGTGGGATCGGTGGTGATATCCCCTTTATCATTTTTTATCACGTCTATTTGATTCTTCTCTCTTTTCTTCTTTATTAGTCTTGCTCACAGTCTATCAGTTTTGTTGATCTTCTCAAAAAACAAGCTCCTGGATTCATTGATTTTTGAAGGGTTTTTTGTGTCTCTATCTCCTTCAATTCTGCTCTGATCTTAGTTATTTCTTGCCTTCTGCTAGCTTTTGAATGTGTTTGCTGTTGCTTCTCTAGTTCTTTTAATTGTGATGTTAGGGTGTCAATTTTAGATCTTTCCTGTTTTCTCTTGTGGGCATTTAGTGCTATAAATTTCCCTCTACACACTGCTTTGAATGTATCCCAGAGATTCTGGTATGTTGTGTCTTTGTTCTCATTGATGTCAAAGAACATCTTTATTGCTGCCTTCATTTCATTATGTACCCAGTAGTCATTCAGGAGCCGGTTGTTCAGTTTCGATGCAGTTGAGCAGTTTTGAGTGAGTTTCTTAATCCTGAGTTCTAGTTTGATTGCACTGTGGTCTGAGAGACAGTTTGTTATAATTTCTGTTCTTTCACATTTTCTGAGGAGTGCTTTACTTCCAACTATGTGGACAATTTTGGAATAGGTGTGGTGTGGTGCTGAGAAGAATGTATATTCTGTTGATTTGGGGTGGAGAGTTCTGTAGATGTGTATTAGGTCTGCTTGGTGCAGAGCTGAGTTCCATTCCTGGATATCCTTGTTAACTTTCTGTCTCGTTGATTTGTCTAATGTTGACAGTGGGGTGTTAAAGTTTCCCATTATTATTGTGTGGGAGCCTAAGTCTCTTTGTAGGTCTCTAAGAACTTGCTTTATGAATCTGGGTGCTCCTGTATTGGGTGCATATATATTTAGGATAGTTAGCTCTTCTTGTTGAATTGATCCCTTTACCATTATGTAATGGCCTTGTCTCTTTTGATCTTTGTTGGTTTAAAATCTGTTTTATGAGAGACTAAGATTGCAACCCCTGCCTTTTTTTTTTTTTCCATTTGCTTGGTAGATCTTCCTCCATCCCTTTATTTTGAGCCTATGTGTGTCTCTGCACGTGAGATGGGGCTCCTGAATACAGCACACTGATGGGTCTTGACTCTATCCAATTTGCCAATCTGTGTCTTTTAATTGGAGCATTTAGCCCATTTACATTTAAGGTTAATATAGTTATGTGTGAATTTGATCCTGTCATTATGATGTTAGCTGGTTATTTTGCTCGTTAGTTGATTCAATTTCTTCCTAGCGTCGATGGTCTTCACAATTTGGCATGTTTTTGCAGTGGCTGGTACCTGTTGTTCCTTTCCATGTTTAGGGCTTCCTTCAGGAGCAATTGTAGGGCAAAGTCTTGTGGTGGTGACAAAGTCTCTCAGCATTCATTTGTCTGTAAAGTATTTTATTTCTCCTTCACTTATGAAGCTTACTTTGACTGGATATGAAATTCTGGGTTGAAAATTCTTTTCTTTGAGAATGTTGAATATTGGCCCCCACTCTCCTCCGGCTTGTAGAGTTTCTGCCGAGAAATCAGCTGTTAGTCTGATGGCTTCCCTTTGTGGGTAACCTGACCTTTCTCTCTGGCTGCTCTTAACATTTTTTCCTTCATTTCAACTTTGGTGAATCTGACAATTATGTGTCTTAGAGTTGCCCTTCTCAAGGAGTATCTTTGTGGTGTTCTCTGTATTTCCTGAATTTGAATGTTGGCCTGCCTTGCTACATTGGGGAAGCTCTCCTGGATAATATCCTGCAGAGTGTTTTCCAACTTGGTTCCATTCTCCCCGTCACTTTCAGGTACACCAATCAGATGTAGATGTGGTCTTTTCACATAGTCCCATATTTCTTGGAGGCTTTGTTCATTTCTTTTTATTCTTTTTTCTCTAAACTTATCTTCTCACTTCATTTCATTCATTGGATCTTCAGTCACTGATACCCTTTCTTCCAATTGATCAAATCAGCTATTGAGGCTTGTGCATTCGTCACGTAGTTCTCATGCCATGGTTTTCAGCTCCATCAGGTCCTTTAAGGACTTCTCTGCATTGGTTATTTTAGTTAGCCACTTGTCTAATCTTTTTTCAAGGTTTTTAACTTCTTTGCAATGGGCTCGAACTTACTCCTTTAGCTTGGAGAAATTTGATCATCTGAAGTCTTCTTCTCTCAACTCGTCAAAGTCATTCTCCATCCAGCTTTGTTCCATTGCTGGTGAGGAGCTGTGTTCCTTTGGAGGAGGAGAGGTGCTCTGATTTTTAGAATATTCAGTATTTCTGTTCTGTTTGATCCCCATCTTTGTGGTTTTATCTACCTTTGGTCTTTTAATGATGATGACATACAGATGGGGTTTTGGGATGGATGTCCTTTCTGTTTGTTAGTTTTCCTTTTAACAGTCAGGACCCTCTGCTGCAGGTCTGTTGGAGTTTGCTGGAGGTCCACTCCAGACCCTGTTTGCCTAGGTATCAGCAGCAGAGGCTGCAGAACAGTGAATATTGCTGAACAGCAAATGTTGCTGTCTGATCATTCCTCTGGAGGTTTCGTCTCAGAGGGGTACCTGGCCGTGTGAGGGGTCAGTCTGCTCCTACTGGGGGGTGCCTCCAAGATAGGCTACTCGGGGGTCAGGGACCCACTTGAAGAGGGAGTCTGTCCATTCTCAGATCTCAAACTCTGTGCTGGGAGAACCACTACTCTCTTCAAAGCTGTCAGATAGGGACATTTAAGTCTGCAGAGGTTTCTGCTGCCTTTTGTTTGGCTATGCCCTGCCCCCAGAAGTGGAGTCTATAGAGGCAGGCAGGCCTCCTTGAGCTATGGTGGGCTCCACCCAATTCGAGCTTCCTGGCCGCTTTGTTTACCTACTTAAGCCTCAGCAATGGTGGATGCCCCTCCCCCAGCCTCACTGCCACCTTGCAGTTCGATCTCAGACTGCTGTGCTAGCAATGAGCGAGGGTCTGTGGGCATAGGACCCTCCGAGCCATGCACAGGATATAATCTCCTGGTGTGCCGTTTGCTAAGACCATTGGAAAAGTGCAGTATTAGGGTGGGAGTGACCAGATTTTCCAGGTGCCATCTGTCACAGCTTCAGTTGGCTATGAAAGGGAATTCCCTGAACTCTTGCGCTTCCTGGGTGAAGTAACGCCTCGCCCTGCTTCAGCTCATGCTCGGTGCACTGTACCCACTGTCCTGCACCCACTGTCTGACAAGCCCCAGTGAGATGAACCCAGTACCTCAGTTGGAAATGCAGAAATCACCCATCTTCTGCGTCGCTCACGCTGGGAGCTGTAGACTGGAGCTGTTCCTATTCGGCCATCTTGGAACCTCCCCTAATCTTTCAGTTTTTTAATTTACAAAGAAAAAAGAAAAGAAAAATAAACTGCTTTTCCTACTGTCATACACCACTCATACTCACATCTATTGATGCCAGATGTGGGGATTTTTTCCTACACACAAAGGAGGTCTTCAGTGGACACAAGCTGGGTGTCCTCACATTCAATATAATTTGGATGCTACCTACCTGTAGATAGTATTGGATCCCACAGATTGAGGGTTCAGTCCCACAAGACTACCCCTCATTTCAGATGCCAATTGTAAGCTCCAGTTGTGACTGTACTTCTGGACAACTTGCTATCAATCGGGATTCCTGCACACCCCTCCTGGGGTTCACCTAATTTGCTGGAGTGGCTCACAGAACTCAAAAACACTTCACTTACATTTTCCTATTTATTATAAAGGATATCACAGAGGACACAGATGAGCAGCCAGTCGGAAGAGGTACATAAGGTGAGGTATGGAGGAAGGGATGCAGAACTTCCATGCCATTTCTAGGCATGCCACCCCACAGCAGCTGCTGGGAAGCTCTCCAAACTGTCCTTTTGGGTTTTTATGGAGACTTTGTGACACAGGCATGATTGATTGATTGATTAAATCATTGCCCATTGGTAATCAACTCAAACTTCAGCCCCTCTCCCTTGCCTGGAGGTCAGGGGGTAGGGCTGAAAGTTTTAACCCTCTGATCACATGGTTGATTTCCCTGACAGCTAGACTTTATCCTGAGCCCACCAATGATACAGGCAGGCTGGCTGGTTTCCTGTTTTGATGTGGTTTAAAGCAAAAGAACCAAAGCTCCTTACTCAAGCTGTAGCTTACCTAACTTCCAATCAATCAGCAACAACAGATCCAAGAAGCTGCTAGCCACAAGTTCCTGCTTTAGAGGGCTATGGACTTCCCTGGGGCCTCACATGTGCCATTACACTTAAACTTCAACTTATAGTTACTCTTTCCTCATTTTAATGCTAAAAATCACACCCAGGTGTGGAGATAGATAATGCTAGGGATACATGCAATGTATAAAGAAGCACATTGAGCCACTGAGCAAGCACTAAAAAAAAAAAAAAACCTTACACATGCCCTAATGAAACCTTTCCCTGTAGAAAAACCCTATAATGCTAACCCACATACTACCTTCAGGGAGCAGCCCACCCTTCTTTTGTTGTGCTGGCTCCCTTGTGCACAACCTAAATAAATTTTCTCTTTACAGCTATATCTGGTGATCTCTCTTGATTTCCTGGGAGATTACAAGAACCCAGGGTATGGGTAATACCGAGAGTGGCCTCATTACAACAAAAGATGCTCCTATTACCGAGGAAATCCCAAGGGATTTGGGAGCAGTGTATCAGATGCTCCTATCACTCAGGAAATCACAAAGTTTCTGAGTTCTGTGTGAGAACTGGAGTCAAAGGTCAAATGTGAAAATGAAAGGTTGTTTTAGCACCCCTATCTACCAGGATTTGGGGAGCTCTGTGCCAGGAACTGGGTGGCAGAAACTAAGCATATATTTGTATTATATCACAATATCATAGATACACCAGTAGATCAATGGAAAACAATAAAATCCAGAAATAGATCCACATATATGTGAGCAACTTATTTTTGACAAGGAAATTTAGTAGAGAAAAGGACAGTCTTTTCAACAAATGATGTTGGAACAACTAGGCATTCATATGCAAAAAGAAACATTTATCCATACCATTCACTATACACACAAAAAATTTTAATGAGTTATAAACCTAAATTTAAAACCTAAAATTATAAAACATTCAAGAGAAAACATAAAATATTTTTTTCAAAATTTTAAGCTAGGCAAATGTTGCTCAGATATATCAAAAGTATATTCCATAAAATAACAAACTGATTAATATATGTCATCAAAATTGGAAATTTTTGCTCTTTAAAATGCAGTTATGAAAACAAAAAGGCAAGCCAAAGACTGGGGCAAATATTTTCAAAGCGTATGGTCCAGAATCTAGAAAGAACTCTCAATACTCACCAATAAAGAAACAAACAACTCAATATTTTTAATGGAAAAAAATTTTAACAGACAATTCCCCAAAGAAGATATATGGCTGGTTAATAAGCACATGAAAACATATTCACCTGAGATATCATTAGGAAAACACAAATGAAAACTATAATGCAATACCACTATACATCTATTATAATGGCTAAAATTAAAAACGATATGGAACATATTAAAAGGACTTCATGCCATTGCCAAGTGAGATTTATTCTTGGAATGCAAAGACAGTTCAACATATGAAAATCAGTCAATTTATAATGGCTAAAATTAAAAACGATATGGAACATATTAAAAGGACTTCATGCCATTGCCAAGTGAGATTTATTCTTGGAATGCAAAGACAGTTCAACATATGAAAATCAGTCAATGTGATACAACACATGAACAGAATGAAGGGGAAGAAACACATGGTCATCTCAATTGATGCAGAAAAAGCATTTGATAATATTCAACACCCTTGCACGATTAAAAAAAAACACTTAACAAAATAGTAATACAAGTTAACTTACACAACATAATAAAGCCATATATTAAAAATCCACAGCTTCACGCCTCTAATCCCAGCACTTTGGAAGGCCAAGGCGGGCGGATCATGAGGTCAGGAGATCGAGACCATCCTGGCTAACATGGCAAAACCCTGTCTCTACTAAAAATACAAAAAATTATCCAGGCGTGGTGGCACGCACCTGTAGTCCCAGTTACTCAGGAGGCTGAGGCAGGAGAATCACTTGAACCTGGGAGGTGGAGATTGCAGTGAGCCGAGATTGTGCAACTGCACTCCAGCCTGGGTGACAGAGGCAGACTCCATTTAAAAAAAGAAAAAAAAAACCGCTAAAATCATACTCAGTGGTGAAAGACTGAAAGCTTTTCCTAAAAAAATCAGAAATAAAACAAAGACCTCTACTTTTGTCACTTCTATTTAACACAATATTTCTTGATAAAACTAGAGCAATTGGAGAAGGAAAAGCAATGAAAGTCCTTCAAATTGGAAAGGAAGAAATAAGTTATCTCTGTTCTTAGATGGCATTATCTTATGTGGAGAAAAACCTATATATTCCACCAAAAATAAGCTATTAGAAATAATAAATTCAGCAAAGTTATAAGATACAAAATCAACACTAAAATTAGTTGTATTTCTATATACTAACATTGAATAATCTGAAAAGAAAATTAAGAAAACATTTCCATTTGTAATAGCATCAAAAAGAATAAAATACTGAATACTACAAAAAATCTACAAAGAAATTAAAGACAGAAATAAATGAAAACATGTGTCAATACTAGCCAAAGTGATCTACAGATTCAACGTAATCTCTATCAAAATTCCAGTGACATTTCCTTACAGAAACAGAAAAACCCACCCTAAAATGTATATGAAATCTCAAGGGACCCCAAATAACTAAAATAACCTTGAAAAAGAAGAACAAAGTTGGGAGTCTCACACTTCTTGATTTCAAAACTGACTGCAAAACAACAGTAATCAAAATAATGTGGCATAAAGACAGACAAGTAGAATAGAATAAAGATCTCAGAAATAAACCCTTGCATGTATTCAATATTTTGAATTATTTGCATATATTCAAATAATTTTCTAACAAGACCATTCAATGGGGGAAAGGACAGTCTTTTCACCAAATGGTGTTGAGAAAACTGAATATCCACATGGAAAAAAATGAAGGTGGATACTTACCTTGTACCACATATGAAATTTAACTAAAATTAGATCAAAGACCTAAATGTAAGAGCTAAAACAGGGGAAGTCTACATGACATTGGATTTGGCAATGATTTCATAGATACATCACCAAAAGCACAGGCAACAAAACCAATAAATAGATAAATTGGATCTTATCAAAATTTAAAACTTTTATGCATAAAAGGACACTATCTACAAAATGAAAAAGCAACCCACACATGGAAGAAAATATTTGCAGATCATATATCTGATAAGGGATTAATATTCACAATATACAAAGAACTCCTTAACTTTAATGAAAACACAAAACAAACAATTCATAAATGAGTAATGACTTTAATAAACATTTCTCCAAAGTAGATGTACAAATGGCCAATAAGCACATGAACAGATGCTCATCCTCACTGGCCATTAAAGAAATGCAAATCATAATCATAATGAGATATCACTTTGCATCCATTAGGATGCCCATGATGATTTAAAAAAAAAACAAAACTGAAAATAACAAGTGTCGGTGAGGATGCGGAGAAATGGGAATTCTTGTGTATTGCTGGTGAAAAATGTAAATGGTGCAGCCACTATGGAAAGCAGTTTGGCGGCTCCTCAAAAAGTGAAACATAGAATTACCATGTGATCCAGCAATTTCATTTCTTGGTATATACCCAAAAGAATTTAAAATAGGGCCTCAAACAGATACGTGGGCACCAGTGTTCACAGTAGCATTATCTACAATAAACAAAATATTATAATAACCCAAGTATCTATAGACAGAAGAATGGACAAACAAAATGTGGTGTAGACATACAATAGAATATCATTAACATTTTAGAAAAGAAGGAAATCCTGACACTTATGACAGCCTGGATGAATCTTGAAGACATTAAGCTAAGTGAAATAAGCCCGTGGCAAAAAGATAAATCCTGTATGATTCTACCTATATGAAGTCCTTAGAACAGTCAAATTCTTGGAAACACAAAGTAAAAGTGTAGTTGCCACGAGCCAGGAAGAGAGAGAAATGTAGAGTTATTATTGAATACTTATAGGATTTCATTTTGGGAAAATGAAAAAGTTGTGGGTAACAATAATAGGATAAAAAAAATTGCAAGATGTGGAGCAACTCTCTTAACACTTTTATAAAATGCTACAACCTCTTCGGAAAAAAAGTTTGTCAGTTTCTTAGTTAACCATACACGTACTATATGATCCAGCTATTCCATCCATAGGTTCTTACCAAGAAAAGAAGAATATGTCTTTATGAACATATTGCCATGGATGTTTTATTTGTAATAACCAAAACTTAGAAACAACTGAAATGCCTATGAACAGGTGACTGGATAAAGAAACTGAGATGTACTCATATGGTGAAATATCACTTGGCAATAAACAGGAATGAATAACGATACATGCAACAACTTAGATGAATCTCAAAGTAATTATTCTGAGTTAAAGAAGCCAGATGCAAAGAGAGTGCATATCATGATATTCCTGTTACGTAAAAGTGTCGAAAATGCAAACTAATCAATAGTGACAGAAAAAAGATTAGTGGTTGCCTAGAGAGAGGGATGCATGGAGAGATGGACGGGATTACCAAGAATCACAGGGGAACTTGTGGAGGGGATGGGTATTGGATGTTTTCATTCTCTTGATTGCAATTAAGGTTTCACTGGTGCATGCATAGGTCAAAACAAATCAAATTGTACACTTGACATATGTTCAGTGTATTGGATGTCAGTTACATTCCCAATAGACCTGTACCTCAAAAGCACAAGCAACAAAAACAAAAATAGACGAATGGGACTTAATTAAACTGAAAAGCTTCTGCAAGCAAAAAATAATAATAATAACAGAGTGAACAGACAACCAGCAGAATGGGAGAAAATATTTGCAAACTATGCATCATCCAACAGGGGACTGATATCCAGAATTTATAAGGAACTCAAACAACTCTATAGAAAATAAAATAACCCCATTAAAAAGTGGGCAAAGGACATGAATAGATGTTTTTCAAAAGAAGATATACAAGCAGCCAACAAGCACATGAAAAAGTGCTCAGCATCACTAATCATCAAAGAAATGCAAATTAAAGCCACAATGAGGTATCATCTTACACCAGTCAAAATGACTATTATTAAAAAGACAAAAAATCAGAGATGTTGTCAAGGATGCGGAGAAAAAGGAACACTTACAGATTGTTGGTGGGAATGTAAATGAGTACAGCCTCTTTGGAAAACAGTATGAGGATTTCTCAAAGAACTAAAAATAGAACTACCATTTGATCCAGCAGTCCCATTACTGGGTATCTACCCAAAAGAAAAGAAATCATTATATCAAAAAGACACTTGTACTAATGTGTTTATTGCAGCTCTATTAACAATAACAAAGATGTGCAGTCAATCTAAGTGTCCATCAATGGATGATTGGATAAAGAAAATGTGATACATAGACAGCATGGAATACTATTCGGCCATAAGAAAATGAAATCATGTTTTTTGCAGCAACACAAGTGGAACTGGAGGCCGTTATCTTAAGTGAAATAACTTGGAAACAGAAAAACAAATATCACATGTCTCACTTATAAGTGAGACGCACACCTGTAATCCCAGCACTTTGGGATGCCAAGGCGGGTGGATCACCTGAGGTCAGGAGTTTGCGACCAGTCTGGCCAACATGGTGAAGCCCCGTCTCTACTAAACACACAAAAAAATTAGCCAGGCATGGTGGTGCATGCCTGTAATCCGAGATACTTGGGAGGCTGAGACAGGAGAATCACTTGCACCTCAGAGACGGAGATTGCAGTGAGCCGAGATCACGCCATCGCACTCCAGCCTGGGCAGCAGGAGAGAAACTCCATCTCAAAAACAAAAATTAAAAATTAAAAAAAAATAAGTGGGAGCTAAATAATGTGTACACATGCACTTAGAGTATGGAATAGTAAACACTGGAGGCTGGAAAGGTGAGGGAGATGAGTAATTACTGAGTGGGTACAATGTACACTGTCCAGGTGATAGTTGCACTGAAAGCCCAGACTTCACCACAACACAGTGGATCCATGTAATAAAACTGCACCTGCACCCCTTAAACGTATGCAAATAAAGAAGCAATGCTATGAGACCCAAGCTCACTTCTTTTCCTCACACTGGCTCCTGGACTGTTCCTCCACCCGCCAGGCATGGTTTTGCTCAGGCTCTTTGCCTCTATCCAGCTCACGTTTTTGCTTCATCAGATAGTTACTCAAATTGCACCTTCTCAGTGAGCCCTCCTGTGAGTTTTCTGTTCCTATTGTAAGAAATTCTCACAAATGTTGTGGCTTAAAACCACAAATTTATTCGCTCTTGTTGCTTAAAACCACGAAGTTAGAAGTTGAAAGGGTTTTAAAGGAATAAAGTCAATGTGTTGGCTGGGCTGCTGTTTCTGGAGGCTGTTCCAGTGTCTGCAGGCTGCTGGCGTTTTTTGCCTGCAGCCACCTCTCTCCAGTCTCTGCTTCCAACATCACATCACTGCCTTTGCCCCCATTAACCCTCTTTCCTCACTCATACAAAAGGACCCTGCTGATGGCTTTTAGTTCCTACCTTGATAATCCAGGATAATTCCCCCATCTCAAAATCTCCAGAGTCCTTTTGGCCGCATGAAGTGACACGCCCACAGGTCCAGGGATGAAGACACAGCCATCTTTGGGGACCATTACCCAGCCTACCACACTTCCCTGTCTGCCCTTCTAGAATTGCATGACACCTGCAAACACCTCCTGTCCCTCCTACACTCCCTGTTTTGCTCTTTGGCATTTTTAGATATTGAAAATGGCATGTATTTTACTTACTTATGTGTCTTCCCCAGTAAATTCTAAACTCCATGAAAACAATGATTTGTTTTGTCCACTGCTGTATGTCCTGATATCAACCCTAGACCCGTGCCTGGAAAACAGAAGGTGTTCAATACATGATTAAAGGAGAATGAATTCTGTCTCAGTGAGCCTCACACATACCTTGCTTCCCATATTTTCTCTATCTACTCAGAATCTCAGGGGTGGGTACTGTTGCTGCGTGGAATCTGTGTGGGGACTCTAGTGGTTTACCCAGAGATCTGGGGGTTTAGAAAATGAGGCGATTGAGCTACATCCCTAAACCATGATCTTCTGGTGAGTGACCCGGCCATCCACTGCAGCAGCTGCTGGAATTAAATCCAACGCATCTCAGAAGTCCCTCCCTCTCACCAGTTCTTCACAGAAGCTCCTAGGAAACAAGGTCTTCTTCTTTTTTTTTTTTTTAACTTCCCTTGAACCACCCTCCTCCCAGTAGAAGTTCATGAAATACAGAGTAAATTGAATCAAGTTGAATTGACTGAATTCCCCTGCTCATTCTTCATTATAAAGGATGAGTTTTGTCTTAAATGTTTAATGTTGTCCTTTAAAATAGATTTAACATCTTATTAGAATTCTAGAGCTTTACAGGCAAAAGACTTCTCATGTTTCAAATGATGTTTCGAATTTTTCCCTAATAGATTGAGATGGAAGATAATTTTTCTACCCAGTTACTAGCTTTGACCAAGGGTTCCAGAGAAGATATTTTCCTACCTTCCTCAAGGTCATGTACAAACTTAACCCAAAAAAGCTTACTGGGGAAGGGTTCTGAAGTGCAGAAAAAAGCAGATTGCCAGAATGATAAAATGGTGTCTTAAGTTTAGTATTTATTGAGAACTTTATGGGCCAAGTCTCGTGAAAACCACTGTGAACACATAATCTTCTTTTATCATTGAGGGAGGTGAGGCTCAGGGGGTGATGAAAGGGGCCCACCAGATCTCTAGCCATGCCCTTTCTATCAACTCAGTGATGCCAAAGGTGAGCCCTTGGGAAATGGCAGAGGACTAGGAAACAGTGGTGATGATGATAATGAAGAAGATGATGTCTGTGAAGACAGTCCCAACGTTTCTGCTTCCCATTTCCACTGAGTCATGCTACCAAACCAATCTGTCCTCCAACTTGTCAACTCCTTCAGTCATTTATTCATTCATTAACTCATTCGGTAGATAATTATTTACCTATAGAGTAACATGTATGATACAAAATGTGAATTTAGGTGTCATCCCTCAAAAACGTACCCATAAAAACACAAGTATTTCAATGGCAAGAACCTTGAGCTGATATTCTGTTGAGTGTTTCCATCACTTTTGCTGCATCATTTTTACTCTTTTTCCATGCACAACAAGTATTGATTCTTCTTCTTTTCTGTTGCTTTTGTTGTTGTTGTTGTTTGTTGTTTGTTTTTGGTAGGGGTGGGGATCTCACTCTGTCACCAGAGGCAGGGATGCATGATCATAGCTCGCTGTAGCCTTGACCTCCTGTGTTCAAGTGATCCTCCTGCCTCAGCCTCCTGAGTAGCTGGGACTACAGGTGTGCACCACAACACCTCACTATTTTTTTAAATTTTTTGTAGAGGCAGGGACTTGGTAGGTTGCCCAGGCTGGTCTCAAACTGGATCACCTCAAATGATCCTCCTGCCTTGAAAAAAAGCCTTGAAACAAAACCCTTAACTAGCTAGACTCTTGAGGCAGGCTTCATGCCTGGCATGAAGCTTGTCCACGGACACCAGGGCATATGGAAGAGAGGGGTGCAGAATGCAGGACCCTCCCCTTCAATCAGAGATCCTGAGGCCCCCTTGCTTGTCCTCTCACTGGCAGTCTGGCTGCCAGGCTCTGCCCCTCCTTCTCTACCTGACTTTTTGGCACTTTCAACCTCTTCTTCAACCTGAAAAATCTCCTTGGCCTTGATAATTTCCGCATCTGACACCTCAAGCCTACCTTCTCCCATCTGGCTTCCTGAAGTGCTGGGATTATAGGCATGAGCCACCACGCCCAGGTCCAGATATTGCTTCTCGCTGGAATTCCAGAAGTCATGTGGAAGTGGAGTGGTGTATATAAAGCACTCATATACAAGAAGGCTGATCCTGTCCTTCCTGCCTCATCCCTATATCATTACCAGTGAGGGGACTGTCAAGCTCTGTGGCTGGCTGATCCAAACACCAGAAGCTCTGGGATCACCTGGGCTCCACCTGTCTCCATCTCCAGCCCTGATTCTTCCCTCTTCTACCCACTATGTCCATGGCCTCAAAAATGCACAAAGCTCTGCCCCTACTGCCTCCTTGGCTGCTCTTTCCAAAGACATCCAGGAGCACGATCAGGAATCGATCAGCCCTGTCCCAGAGGCCCCAGGAACAGGAAATGTGATACAGATAGATGGGAGAAGGCAGGCTTGAGATGTCAGACAAGGAAATTATCAAGGCCAAGGAGATTTTTCAGGTTGAAGAAGAGGTTGAAAGTGCCAAAAAGCCAGGTAGGGAAGGAGGGGCAGAGCCTGGCAGCCAGACTGCCAGTGAGAGGACAAGCAAGGGGGCCTCAGGATCTCTGATTGAAGAGGAGGGTCCTGCGTTCTGCACCCTTCTCTTCACTACTCCCTGGTGACTGTGGACAAGCTTCATGCCAGGCACCAAATGCAACCTCGAGCAGGCTGGGGCCCCACAGGCGAGCCCTGCTCCTGGCTAGGGCAGAGACAAGGGTTCCCAGACTCAAGAGTCTAGCTAGTCAAGGGTTTTGCCTCAAGGCTTATTCCCTTGAGAGACTGGTGTCATGAAAGAAGCAAGGCCCTGGTGTTGACAATAATGCTAACGTGAACAAGGTAGGTGCTTCTGTGGAGCCACGTGCACTTTCTCATTTGCTAAAGTGTCCACTTAGTCATTCCTTTGCTAACCACAGGGAAGTGTGCTACCAACACGCAGGGGTTCTTATTCTAGAAAATGTTGGGAATTGATGCTTTACCATAAATATAAAAGACTAAGCAAATGTTGACAAATAAATTAAGTAAATCAAGTAGGAGACCACCCAAATCCAGCAAGGACACACACAGCTATTCATGTATCGCAAGATACAGCCTTGAGGGGCCCTGGCTTGGCCATCAGGGCCAGAGGAACTCCCTCCCCACTAGTCTTCCTCCTCCTGTGACACCCTCCCCTCAGGCCCCTGCCTGGCTGTCTCCTCACATCCCCTCTGCCTCCTAACTGTCCCTCCGCATTCTTCCACACCCACCGACCTCCTCTAGGAACACATCTGTCCTCCAGCTCTGCAGTCCCACCTTGGGTTCCTCCCAGCTCCTATGACACATGACACACTGTCAACTGTGGACTGTTGGAGAACCCCTGAACCACGCCATGCCCGTTTCCTCTCTAAGGGATGTTTGCATCAAATTTTATTTATTGTTTCTCAGACCAAAACAATACACATCTATATTATAAACTTTGGAAAGTAGGAAAAGAGATAAAGAAGAAAATAAAAGTCACTCTTATCCTGTCCCCCAGAAATGAATACTATTCGTACTCTGTAGTATTTTTCTCATGTCTATTTCCTAGGAGGTGGGGGAGGGGGGCAGACAGTACAACCAATTCTCCACATAAACTTTAAAGCATGTTTTAGTTTTTCTCATAAGGTCTTTAGAACCTCGCATTGTGCTTTTACCTAGCAATAAATGCTAATTATTATCAGTGTAATTAAAATTCAGAGGCAAAACAGAGTGATAGAAAGAGAAAGGCTTTGGAATCAGCCATGTCTGGGTCCATACCTCAGGTTGGACTCTGTAATCTTGAATAATGTTTGGTTAACTTTGCTGATTCTAAGTATCCTCACTGGTAAAATGGAAGTAACAATTTATTCGCAGTGTTTGTTGTGAAACTTAAAAGAAAAACAAATACACTGATTTCACTATGGTAGGTGACCAATAAGTGATTATACTACTAGTAGTAAATATTAAGGATAAAGTTAGTGTGTGTTGAAAGATTGAAAAAAATTCCTATGAAACTAGATAATGAAGACAAAATAATCCTTCTAACATTTCAACAGGTACACTGTAGACTTTAATGAAACACACACACACACACACACACACATACACACATACACACATACACACAAAAGCAAGAATATCCCTAATGAAGTCTCATATTTTACTTATTACCATAAAGCATCTGCTGGCTTTTAATTAGGAAGGACAAACGTGTTAGCAAATGATGCCACTTCGTTAGGAGACACATTTGTATAAATGTTTACAAAGAAAACTGCACAGGGTTAGGATTTAGTATGAGTGTTCTCTTCTAGAAATGTTAGTGAAGTTTCAGTACATTCCTGCATAAGCCCCAGCACAAGCTCTAGCCAATTCATAAACTCTCAGGCATTCATTTTTGGTCCTCTGTTCTGTATTAAAAGGCCAGGGCCAAACACAGTAGGCTACTTTTTAGAAAACACCAACCATGTCAATAATAAAACAACCAAACACGCGGTACTGGTCAAGAGAAGGCTTCTTGGAGTAAGTGAGTCCTGCATGATGAGCTGGACTTTACTGCAAGTAATGGAGGAGAGTGGCACTGAAGCTGGTGTAGGCGTTCTGTCCCAGCACAGGAAGAAACATAGATTCTGGCTCCCAGGAGGAGCTGAAAGCAGATGTGGGAAGAACTGAGGAGGGGACAGCCCCAGGGGCCGATGGCTCCAGAGGCCATGTTTCTCAGCCCCTGCCACCATTGGAATCCTGGGGAGCACCAGACCATATGGCAGAGCCATGACATCAGGATGCCTGGGGGTGTGACCTGGGTGTCTTTGTTTATAAACATGCCCAGGAGACTGCAACTGAAGGTCATAGTTGGCTCAATGACCCTCAGTCACCAGCATCAGGAAAAGCCTGGGTCCTGCATGCTGCTGCCCTGATAACACACGGGCTCAGCTGCACACCACCGCCTACAACGGCATTGCTTGGCCCTGTAGATATTGTCACACTACCATTGCCTGACACTGCCCATCAGCCAGCACAGAGGAATGTTCAAGGGTCTATGCTGGGCTCCTCCCAGACACTTCTCTTACAAGTGTCCAACTCCTTCTACCCGTAGTGATAGAGGTAGCCTAGCAAGCACCTAACAAGTCTGGTTAAGCTCAGTGGTGCCCCACAGTTACATTTAAATCCTATCTGGGACTTTCCCTACATGATCTCAAGCTCTGCACTCATTTGGAAAAAATCAGTGGTCAGAGCAGGGCCAGCTCATGCTCCTGATGAGCAGCTCCTATTCAACCCTTGATGCTGACAGGAGGCTGAGCTTTCTCCTCTTTCTGGCTTTGGGGATCTTTTCTCTGTGTCCTGTGGCCTTGTCCATCTGCAGGCTGCCTAGGAACTTATGAGGATCCCGTGTTTTAAGAATCGTTGGCTCAGGAAGTTGGCCACCGTAGTATAAAGAAGGAAGGTACCTGGAGCTGCCTCCCTCCAAACTGCCCTGCCTGAAGCCAGCTGCACCTGGACATCACCTGCCTCTGTAAAGGGACGTGGCCACTTCTCCATAGAGGAAAGCCCCATCCAAGGCACAGCTAAGACCAAAGCACTGCCCACCCAGCCAGCGAGGACACGGGGGCCACTTTAGGTTCAGGTAGGTTACCATTGACATAGACGGTGCAATGAAGAGTGGCCAAAGGTACCAGCTCCCCCAGTCTTTGTCCCTCACACCAAAAAGGATGACCAAGAAGCAGAAGGGGTGGGTAAACTGCGCACGGGAGGAGACGTCCCATTCCTGAGAAGCCTGTTCCAGACTGCAGCTGAGCGGCTTTGCCAGCTGCAGCTCTGCTCAAAGATTACAGGCTGAAAGCTCCACAGCTCACCAGAATCTTGGAGGTGATGTGAAACTGCCCCATGACAGCCTCCAAGGGGTAGAGAGCTCGGAGCAGCTCTTCACAGGCCTTCACCCTCTGGTGCTCCGGGAGGACCACAGGGCGTCTTGTCAAGCCTCAGATTAGCTGTGGTGTGGGCCTTTGGCTGCGTGGCCTCTGTGGTTATGTGCAAGGCCACTGGGCAGCAGGGCAGAGTCATCTCCACAAGGCCCACGTGCTCACAGGCACTCAGCTGGTCCCAGATCTCATGTCCTGCTGGACAGATGTCCTGGACTTCCTGCCCTGTAAGGACAGAGCCAAGCAGCAGCAGGAGAGGGGCTCTGGAGATCTAGGAATCCACTGTGCC
Organism: Pan troglodytes; assembly: GCF_028858775.2. NCBI lineage: Eukaryota > Metazoa > Chordata > Mammalia > Primates > Hominidae > Pan > Pan troglodytes. The sequence goes on along the minus strand of NC_072411.2, from coordinate 29,528,383 downwards.
GCTCCTGGCTCTAGCTTGAAGAAGGGGATGAAAGAGGTGAGGACAGCAGTGAGAGCTGTCCTGCTAGTCCAGAGAGATGAAAATAGCCAAAACCGGGGTGCAGGGGATGGATGGAGAGACAGGCACAGCTCCTGGAGCTGTTGGGATGGATGAAAGTGTGCTTCTTTGTCCCAAGGGCCTGTGGAGGGACTTGGGAGATAAGGAGTTAGATGGATGAATGCCCGGGGTTCAGCTGGGGCAGCTCCATTTCCTGAGAGAGAGAACGCCGGAGGAGGGCACAGGAGAGATTACCATGGCGAGCTCTGACCTAGAACAGCTGCATGCAAGGTCAGGGGTCCCAGTAGCAGTGGGCAGGCAGGTGCACATGAGTCAGCACATCCGGGGGGCATCATGACTCAGCTCGCCGATGGCCAGGGACCTGGGGATGGGATCCTGCACGTTCCATCCAGATGCACCAGACACTCACAGGGCAGCCAGGTGAGGGACCCAGAGGGGAGCAGATAGACAATGAACAGAGATTAAAATAGACATCAAGGGGCCTTTAGGAGCAGATGCAAAGGGCACCTGAGCTGGGAGGAGGCACCACCTGTGAGCTGTGTTTTGAAGGAGAAATGAGATGTATTTTATAAACAGTATCTCGTGGGAAAAAGTGTATCTGAGACAGGGAGCAGCCTGCCTGCCCTGAGAGGCAGGGAACACCAGGCTGCATTAAGGAACTCACAAGCAATGGTGGCTCAGGCAGAGTGGTCCACACTGAGGGCACACACACGGCTGCTCATGGGATGGTGGGCATAAGGCTCACCAGAGCCACAGCCTCATCCCAGGCACCTCTGCTCCCCAGGCGACCCAGGCCCATCACCTGGAGAAACCTTGATTGTGTTGTCTCAAAGCAGCACCTGGTATAAATAGAGGGCTGAGCTGTGGGGAGGCTGAGCCTGGAAACGGTCTCTAGGAAGAAAGTGCTTGTGTAAATGACACACATAGCCGACCTCTGTGCATCGGGGGAGCACAGGCTTTGAGATGTCAGTGCTGTGCATTACAGGAAAACTATTCCTGGCCATGGATTTGAAAAACAGAGGGAGAGGAAATTAATCTCATGTCAGCTAGGCACTAAGTGGCTTTTTTTTTTTTAATCTACTAAAGTGAACCAGGATTCCTAGGAACATTTCAGCTTAAAACACATCGAAGAAAACATGATTCTCATCTATTTCAGTGACACTAAAAGTAGGGAATCTAGACAAAGGCTTTCTCTTCTGGTTTAAATCACAGCATGAGTTTCTTACAGTCTAGTGTTGGGACATGTGGGGTAAAGTGCTCTCTGGACACAAGATGGCCCAGGTTGGCCACAGCTCCACAGGCTGCGGGCATCTTCTGGCCCTGGGTGGCCTCCCTTCTCCATACAGCCCCTGGACCTAGGAGGAATTTCCACAGTTCCCTGTTCTGGGGGTCTGGTTCCCAACATTTCCTTAGGCAATACACTACCATGGGTACCCACATTCTCTGTGTTTGCATTTTTGACAATAAGTGCCCTGCAGCGCACCTGCAGGTACCTTCCCTGCTTGCCAACCACACGTGAGGGCTTCTCACCTGCACATGGTCAACATGTGCCTGTCAATTCACACTGCGTTGTTAGAAATCATGTGCCTGCTGACAGATCTTGCCTTGTCCATACAACAATTAATGCCTTTTTTATTGTTTTATTATAAAATGAATGCATGTGCATTACTTTTACTTTGGGAAATACAAAGGAGTAGAGTTATATACCAATAGAATGTTGAAGCAAAGCCCACTGCCTTTCAACTCCATCATCCAAGCTTGGGTCATGCTTCCTGCATGTATGCAGCCCAGAACCTTGCCTCGGCCCCTCTCAGAGCACACTGCCCTCCTCCCACGCCTTCCTCTGCTCTTCCCAGAGCGTCTGGACCAGCCTCTCCTCTATCACCTTAATGATTCCCAGCCCCCAGTGGGCTGCTTCCTGACTCTTCTCAGCAGGAGTGATTCCCCATTAATTTCTACTAAGGCCAAGTCCACGAGGTTCTGACGGAGGTATCCCAGTGCTGCTGCTCAGGGACCACCTACCTGGGCAAGAATGTGTGTCTATGTTGGGCAAATATCTGCTGTTCCCAGCCTCTGGGAAGCTGAGTGTCACCTGTTTCTGCTCTCGGCTTCTTCATAGCCAGCAGGATTCATGAGCCAGCCAGCAAGGACAGAGTACAGGAGTGCAGGCTGCCAGGCTCCCTCCCTCATGCTGGAGCATGGCTCAGAAAGCCCCACCTATGCCATTTATAATAGGCAGAGCCAAAGCCAGGACAACATTTTTTTCTTTTCCTCTGTCTCTCAGTAAACCTTATCTACTGTGACTTACATTTAGAGTGAAATAGAGCAGAAAGGTAAGGCTATTATCCAGCTGATCTGCAGGAGAAAAAAACTAAGCCAACTGCTCTTGCTGACAAAGAAATGTTTAAAGCCAAAAATGTCCTTATGTTCTCTGTTGACCAAATTTAACAGGCACACAGACCACCTCTACAAGCATTTAGTGTGGTTCACTAGAAAAATCAGCCAGGCGCAGTGGCTTATGCCTGTAATCCCAGTACTTTGGGAGCCCGAGGTGGGCAAATCACCTGAGGTCAGGAGTTCGAGACCAGTCTGGCCAACATGACAAAACCCTGTCTCTACTAAAACTACAAAAAAAAAAAAAAAAAATTAGGTAGCATGGTGATGCATGCCTGTAATCCCAGCTATTTAGCAGACTGGGGCAAGTGGAGTTGGAGGCAACCAGGAGTTGGAGGTTGCAGTAAACCAAGGTCGCGCCAGTGCACTCCAGCCTGGGTGACAGACCCGGACTCTGTCTCAAAAAATAAAAGAGAGAGAGAGAGAAAGAGAGATAAAGAAAAGAAAAGGAAAAGAAAAAAGAAAAGAAGGAGGGAGGGAGGGAAGGAGGGAAGGAAGGAAGGAAGGAAGGAAGGAAGGAAGGAAGGAAGGAAGGAAGGAAGGAAGGAAGGAAGAGAAGGAGAAATCACAAGCATGATCATTGCATGGAACTGGCCCAAAATGCCCATTCCCCATGTCTGGGAGATGTCAGGAAATTTGCTTGTCACTAAGCTACAACTTTCATATTATAAATTGAACATAAGAATACTCCATTGACAGGCTTCAGTGAGAATCCACGTAAAAATAACTTAGCACAGCATGTGCCGTATCACAGGTGCTTAAAAAACACTCCCCTCTGCAGGGCAGCCACCACCTGCTCTTCGTACCTTTACAGCCAGGCTGCCAGTGTGATCCACTTAAGCCTCTTCTCTGGGCTCCGTCAGCCCTGTGGTGTCTACACTGGAGTTCTGTGCCCTCCACATATTCAGAAGAATTGAAAACAGGGTCTCAAACAGATAAGTGTGCAGCGATGTTCATAGCAGCTTTATTCCCAGTTGCTGGGAGATGGAAGCAGCACATGTGTCCACTGACAGAGCAATGAAGAAACAAAATCCAGTGTATACAGAATGGAATCTCATTAGCCTTGAAAAGCATAGAAATTCTAACACATGCTATAATGTGGATCAGCCTTGAGGACATTATACTGAGTAAAACTAGCCAGTCACAAAAAAGAGAAATACTGATGATTCCACTTATACCAGGCACCTAGAGAAGTGAAATCCACAGAGACAGAAAGTAGAATAGGGGCTGCCGGGGCTGAGAGGAGGGGTGCTGGGGAGTTGTTTAATGAGCACGGGGTTTCAGATTTGCAAGATGAAAAGAGTTCTGGAGATTGGTTGTACAACAATGTGAATGCATTATACATTTTTTTTTTTTTTTTGAAACAGTCTCCCTCTGTCACCCAGGCTGGAGTGCAGTGGATCAATCTTGGCTCACTGCAACCTCCACCTCCCAGGTTCAAGCGATTCTCATGCTTCTGCCTCCAAGTAGCTGGGATTACAGGCATGCACCACCATGCCTGAATAATTTTTGTATTTTTAGTAGAAATGGGGTTTCACCATGTTGGCCAGGCTGACCTTGAACTCCTGACCTCAGGTGGTCTACCCGTCCTGGCCTCCCAAAGTGCTGGGATTACAGGCATGAGCCACCACACCCGGCCTGCACTGTACTTAATATTACTATGCTTACACTTTTAAAATGGTTAAGATAGTCAACTGTATGTTATGTATATTTCACCACAATCTGAAAAAACAAATTACCACATATCTTAATCTTCCTTTTTAACAATACAAAGATCTAAAATTTCTGATAACTGATCAACCCTCTCTTATCTTAATGCTGTTTGGGGCCTATTGTTTAGTTCTCACCTATTTGTTTGTCCCACAAGTTAGACATCATTGTTTCTGATTATTGTTTTCCATGGTGTTTGGTCTTATCATGGTGTTTGTTTAGATTTACATTTTATTCATAATTTTCTTTCACACTTTTTAAATTCTTTAAATCTATTAAATCAGTTTAATAACCTTCTCTCTCTATATATATATTTATATATATAAATATATAAATATATATAAAAATATATATAAATATATATAAATATATATAAAAATATATATAAATATATATATAAATATATATATAAATATATATAAATATATATATAAATATATATATAAATATATATAAATATATATATAAATATATATATAAATATATATAAATATATATATAAATATATATAAATATATATATAAATATATATAAATATATATAAATATATATATAAATATATATATAAATATATATAAATATATATATAAATATATATATAAATATATATAAATATATATATAAATATATATATAAATATATATATATATACTTTAAGTTCTGGAATACATATGCAGAACGGGCAGGTTTGTTACGTAAGTATAGATGTGCCATGGTGGTTTGCTGCACCCGTCAACCCATCATCTACATTAGGTATTTCTCCTAATGCTATCCTTCCCCTAGCCCCCCCACCCCCAGAAAGGCCCCACTGTGTGATGTTTCCCTTCCTGTGTCCATGTGTTCTCATTGTTCAACTCCCACTTATGAGTGAGAACATATGGTGTTTGGTTTTCTGTTCCTGTGTTAGTTTGCTGAAAATGATGGTGTCCAGCTTCATCCATGTCCCTGCAAAGGACATGAACTCATCCTGTTTTATGGCTGCATAGTATTCCATGGCATATATGTGCCACATTTTCCTTATCCAGTCTACCATTGATGGGCATTTGGGTTGGTTGCAAGTCTTTGCTATTGTGAATACTGCTGCAATAAACATAAATGTGCGTGTGTCTTTATAGTAGAATGATTTATAATCCTCTGGGTATATACCCAGTAATGGGATTGCTGGGTCAAATGGTATTTCTGGTTCTAGATCCTCGAGGAATCGCCACACTGTCTTCCACATGGTTGAACTAATTTACACTCCCACCAATAGTGTAAAAGTGTTCCTATTTCTCCATATCCTCTCCAGGATCTGTTCTTTCCTGACTTTTTAATGATCGCCATTCTAACTGGCGTGGGATGGTATCTCATTGTAGTTTTGATTTGTATTTCTCTAATGACCAGTGATGATGAGCTTTTTTTCATGTTTGTTGGCCCCATAAATGTCTTCTTTGGAGAAGTGTCTGTTCATATCCTTTGCCTACTTTTTGATGGGGTTGTTTGTTTATTTACTGTAAATTTGTTTAAGTTCTTAGTAGATTCTGGATTAGCCCTTTGTCAGATGGATAGATTGAAAAAATTTTCTCCCATTCTTTAGGTTGCCTGTTCACTCTGCTGATAGTTTCTTTCCTGTGCAGAAGCTCTTTCGTTTAATTAGATCCCATTTGTCAATTTTGGCTTTTGTTGCCATTGCTTTTGGTGTTTCAGTCATGAAGTCTTTGCCCATGCCTATGTCCTGAATGGTATCGCCTAGGTTTTCTTCTAGGGTTTTTATGGTTTCAGGTCTTACATTTAAGTCTTTAATCTATCTTGAGTTAACTTTTGTATAAGGTGTAAGGAAGGGGGTCCAGTTTCAGTTTTCTGCATATGGCTAGCCAGTTTTCCCAACACCATGTATTAAATAGGAAATCCTTTCTCCATTGCTTGTTTTTGTCAGGTTTGTCAAAGATCACATGGTTGTAGATAAGCAGCATTATTTCTGAGGCCTCTGTTCTGTTCCATTGGTCTATATATCTGTTTTGGTACCAGTACAATGCTGTTTTGGTTACTGTAGCCTTGTAGTATAGTTTGAAGTCAGTGTGATGCCTCAAGTTTTGTTCTTTTTGCTTAGGATTGTCTTGGCTACACAGGCTCTTTTTTGGTTTCATATGAAATTTAAAGTAGTTTTTTCCAATTCTGTGAAGAAAGTCAATGGTAGCTTGATGGTGATAGCATTGAATCTATAAATTACTTTGGGCACTATGGCCATTTTCACAATATTGATTCTTTCTATCCATGAGCATGGAATATTTTTCCGTTTGTTTGTGTCTTCTCTTATTTCCTTGAGCAGTGGTTTGTAGTTCCCCTTGAAGAGGTCCTTCACATCCCTTGTAAGCTGTATTCCTAGGTATTTTATTCTCTTTGTAGCAATTGTGAATGGAAGTTCACTCATGATTTGGCTGTTTGTCTATTATTGGTGTATAGGAATGCTTGATTTTTGCACATTGATCTTGTATCCTAAGACTTTGCTGAAGTTGCTTATCAGCTTGAGGAGATTTTGGGCTGAGACAATGGGGTTTTCTAAATATACAATCATGTCATCTGCAAATGGAGACAATCTGACTTCCTCTATTCCTATATGAATACCCTTTATTTCTTTCTCTTGCCTGATTTTCCTGGCCAAAACCTTGAATACTATGTTGAATAGGAGTGGTGAGAGACTGCATCCTTGTCTTGTGCCGGTTGTCAGAAGGAATGCTTCCAGCTTTTGCCTATTCAGTATGATATTGGCTGTGGGTTTGTCATAGATAGATTTTATTATTTGAGATACGTTCCATCAATACCTAGTTTATTGAGAGTTTTTAGCATGAAGGTTGTTGAATTTTATTGAAGGCCTTTTCTGTATCTGTTGAGATAATCATGTGGTTTCTTTCTTTGGTTCTGTTTATGTGACGGATTACGTTTATTGATTTGCATATGTTGAACCAGACTTGAATCCCAGGGATGAAGTCAGCTTGCTCATGGTGGATAAGCTTTTCGACGTGCTGCTGGATTCGGTTTGACAGTATTTTATTGAGAATTTTTGCGTCGATGTTCATCAGGGATATTGGCCTGAAAATTTCTTTTTGTGTTGTGTTTCTGCCAGGTTTTGGTATCAGGATGATGCTGGCCTCATAGAATGAGTTAGGAAGGAGTCCCTCTTTTTCTATTGTTTGGAATAGTTTCAGAAGGAATGGTACTAGCTCTTCTTTGTACCTCTGGTAGAATTTGGCAGTGAATCTGTCTGGCCCTGGGCTTTTTTTGGTTGGTAGGCTATTAATTACTGCCTCAATTTCAGAAATTGTTATTGGTCTATTCAGGGATTCGACTTCTTCCTGGTTTAGTCTTGGGAGGGTGTATGTGTCCAGGAATTTATCCATTTCTTGTAGATTTTCTAGTTTATTTGCATAGAGGTGTTTATAGTATTCTCTGATGGTAGTTTGTATTTCTGTGGGATCGGTAGTGATATCTACTTTATCCTTTTTTATTGTGTCTATTTGATTCTTCTCTCTTTTCTTCTTTATTAGTCTGGCTAGCAGTCTATCTATTTTGTTAATCTTTTCAAAAAACCAGCTCCTGGATTCATTGATTTTTTGAAGGGTTTTTTTTGTCTCTATCTTCTTCAGTTCTGCTCTGATCTTAGTTATTTCTTGTCTTCTCCTAGCATTTGAATTTGTTTTCTCTTGCTTCTCTAGTTCTTTTCATTGTGATGTTGGTGTTGATTTTAGATCCTTTCTGCTTTCTCCTGTGGGCATTTAGTGCTATAAATTTCCATCTAAACACTGCTTTAGCTGTGTCCCAGAGATTCTGATATGTTGTGTCTTTGTTCTCACTGGTTTCAAAGAACTTATTTATTTCTGCCTTAATTTTGTTATTTGCCCAGTAGTCATTCAGGAGCAGGTTGTTCAGTTTCCATGTAGTTGTGCGGTTTTGAGTGAGTTTCTTAATCCTGAGTTCTCATTTGATTGCACTGTGATCTGAGAGACTGTTTGTTATGATTTCCATTCTTTTGCATTTGCTGAAGAGTGTTTTACATCCAATTATGTGGTCAATATTAGAATAAGTGCAATGTGGTGCTGAGAAGAATGCATATTCTGCCAATTTGGGGTGGAGAGTTCTGTAGGTGTCTATTAGGTCTGCTTGGTCCAGAGCTGAGTTCAAGTCCTAAATATCTTTGTCAATTTTCTGTCTCATTGATCTGTCTAATATTGATAGTGGGGTGTTAAATTCTCCCACTATGATTGTGTGGGAGTCTAAGTCTCTTTGTAGGTCTCTAGGAACTTGCTTTATGAATCTGGGTGCTCCCGTGTTGGGTGCATATATATTTAGGGTTGTTAGCTCTTCTTCTTGCATTGATTCCTTTACCATTATGTAATGCCCTTCTTTGTCTTTTTTAATCTTTTTTGGTTTAAAGTCTGCTTTATCAGAGACTAGGATTGCAACCCCTGCTTTTTTTTTCTTTCCATTTGCTTGGTAAATATTCCTCTATCAATTTATTTTGAGCCTATGTGTGTCTCTGTACATGAGATGGATTTCCTGAATACAGCACACAGATAGGTCTTGATTTTATCCAATTTGCCAGTCTGTGTCTTTTAATTGGAGCATTTAGCCCATTTACATTTAAGGTTAATACTGTTATGTGTGAATTTGATCCTGTCATTATGATGCTAGCTGATTATTTTGCCCGTTAGTTGATGCCGTTTCTTCATAGTGTCAATGGTCTTTACAATGTGGCATGTTTTTGCAGTGGCTGGTACCGGTTTTTCCTTTCCATGTTTAGTGCTTCCTTCAGGAGCTCTTGTAAGGCAGGCCTGGTGGTGACAAAATCTCTCAGCATTTGCTTGTCTGTAAAGGATTTTATTTCTCCTTCACTTATGAAGCTTAGTATGGCTGGATATGAAATTTTGGGTTGAAAATTCTTTTCCTAAGAATGTTGAATATTGGCCCCCACTCTCTTCTGGCTTATAGGGTTTCTGCAGAGAGATCTGCTCTTAGTCTTATGGGCTTCCCTTTGTGGGTAACCCCACCTTTCCCTCTGGTGACCATTAATATTTTTTTCCACAACAAAAGAAACTACCATCAGAGTGAACGGGCAACCTACAGAATGGGAGAAAATTTTTGCAACCTACTCATCTGACAAAGGGCTAATACCCAGAATCTACAATGAACTCAAACAAATTTACAAGAAAAAAACAAACAACCCCATCAAAAAGTGGGCAAAGGATATGAACAGACAATTCTCAAAAGAAGACATTTATGTAGCCAAAAAACACATGAAAAAATGCTCATCATCACTGGCCATCAGAGAAATGCAAATCAAAACCACAATGACATACCATCTCACAACAGTTAGAATGGCGATCATTAAAAAGTCAGGAAACAACAGGTGCTGGAGAGGATGTGGAGAAATAGGAACACTTTTACACTGTTGGTGGGACTGTAAACTGGTTCAACCATTGTGGAAGTCACTGTGGCGATTCCTCAGGGATCTAGAACTAGAAATACCATTTGACCCAGCCATCGCATTACTGGGTATATACCCAAAGGATTATAAATCATGCTGCTATAAAGACACATTCACACATATGTTTATTGTGGCACTATTCACAATAGCAAAGACGTGGAACCAACCCAAATGTCCAACAAGGATAGACTGGATTAAGAAAATATGGCACATATATACCATGGAATACTATGCAGCCATAAAAAAGGATGAGTTCATGTCCTTTGTAGGGACATGGATGAAGCTGGAAACCATCATTCTCAGCAAACTATCGCAAGGACAAAAAACCAAACACCGCATGTTCTCACTCATAGGTGGGAATTGAGCAATGAGAACACATGGACACAGGAAGGGGAACATCACACACCGGGGACTGTTGTTGGGTGGGGGGATGGGGGAGGGATAGCATTAGGAGATATACCTAATGCTAAATGACGAGTTAATGGGTGCAGCACACCAACATGGCACATGTATACATATGTAACAAACCTGCATGTTGTGCACATGTACCCTAAAACTTAAAGTATAATAATAAAATAAAATAAAAATAAAATAAAATAAATATTTTTTTTCATTTCAACCTTATCTGATGATTATGTGTCTTGGGGTTGCTCTTCTCAAGGAGTATCTTTGTGGTGTTCTCTGTATTTCCTGAACTGGAATGTTGGCCTGTCTTGCTAGGTTGGGGAAGTTATCCTGGATAATATCCTGAAGAGTGTTTTCCAACTTGGTTCCATTCTCCCCATCACTTTCATGTACACCGATCAAACGTAGGTTGGTCTTTTCACATAGTCCCACGTTTCTTGGAAGCTTTGTTCATTCCTTTACATTCTTTTTACTCTAGTCTTGTCTTCACACTTTATTTCATCAAGTTGATCTCTAATCTCTGACATCCTTTCTTCTGCTTGATCAATTTGGCTATTGATATTTGTGTATGCTTCACGATGTTCTCGTGCTATGTTTTTCAGCTCCATCGGGTCATTTGTGTTCTTCTCTAAAGTGGTTATTCTAGTCAGCAATTCCTCTAATCTTTTCTCAAGATTCTTAGCTTCCTTGCATTGGGTTATAACATGCTCCTTTAGCTCGGAGTAGTTTGTTATTACCTCTGAAGCCTACTTCTGTCAATTCGTCAAACTCACTCTCTGTCTAGTTTTGTTCCCTTCCTGGCAAGGAGTTTTGACCCTTTGGAGGAGAAGAGACATTTTGGTTTTTGGAATTTTCACCCTTTCTGTCCTGGTTTCTCCTCATCTTCATGGCTTTATCTACCTTTGGTCTTTGATGTTGGTGACCTTCAGATGGCGTTTTTGTGTGGGTGTCCTTTTTGCTGATGATGATGCTATTCCTTTCTGTTTGTTGGTTTTCCTTTTAACAGTCAGGCCCCTCTGCTGCAGGTTGGCTGGAGTTTGCTGGAGGTCCACTCCAGACCCTGTTTGCCTGGGTATTACCAGTGGAAGCTGCAGAACAGCAAAGATTGTTGCCTGTTCCTTCCTCTGGAAGTTTCTTCCCAGAGGAACACCCGCCAGATGCCAGCCGGAGCTCTACTGTATGAGGTGTCTGTCAACCCCTGATGGGAGATGTCTCCCAGTCAGGAGTCACAGGAGTCAGGGACCCACTTGAAGAGGCAGTCTGTCCCTTAGCAGAGCTCAAGTGCTGTGCTGGGAGATCCACTGCTCTCTTCAGAGCTGGCAGGCTGGGATGTTTAATTCTGCTGAAGCTGTGCCCACAGCCGCCCAATCCCCCAGGTGATCTGTATCAGGGAGATGGGAGTTTTATCTATAATCCCCTGACTGGGGTTGCTGCCTTTCTTTCAGAGATGACCTGCCACGACAGGAGGAATCTAGAGAGGCTGTCTGGCTACAGAGGCTTTGCCGAGCTGCAGTGGGCTCTGCCCAGTTTGAACTTCCCGGCAGCTCTGTTTCCACTGTGAGGGGAAAACCACCTACTCAAGCCTCAGTAATGGTGGACACCGCTTCCCCCACCAAGCTCAAGCATCCCAGGTTGACTTCAGACTGCTGTGCTGGCAGCGAGAATTTCAAGCCAGTAGATCTCAGCCTGCTGGACTCCATCAGGGTGGGATCCGCTGAGCTAGACTACTTGGCTCCCTGGCTTCAGCCTCCTTTCCAGAGGAGTAAACGGTCTGTCTAGCTGGCGTTCCAGGCACCACTGGGGTATGAGAAAAAACTCCTGCAGCTAGCTTGGTGTCTGCCCAAATGGCCACCTAGTTTTGTGCTTGAAACCCAGGGCTCTGGTGGTGTAGGCACCCGAGAGAATCTCCTAGTCTGTGGGTTGTGAAGACTGTGGGAAAAGCATAGTATCTGGGCCAGAAGGCACTGTTCCTCACAGCACAGTCCCTCATGGCTTCCCTTGGCTAGGGGAGGGAGTTCCCTGATCCCTTGTGCTTCCTGGGTGAGGCAACGCCCCACCCTGCTTCTGCTCACCCTCTGTGGGCTGCACCCATTGTCTAACCAGTCCCAGTGAGATGAGCTGGGTACCTCAGTTGGAAATGTAGAAATCACCTGCCTTCTGCATTGATCTCACTGGGAGCTGCAGACCAGAGCTGTTCCTATTTGTCCATCTTGCCCAGGTCGCACCCTCTTTCCCACTTTTTTTAAGGCATTTAAAGGCATTTAAAACCCTCATTCTCCTCAATTTTTTTCTCCCTGAAATTCACTCTTTAGAAGTCCCTCCAGTGAGTATTTATTGGTGTTTACTCCTCCAAGTTTTTGTTTATATGAAGATATTTTTATGTCTTTCTCATTATTTAAAAATGGTTTTGCTGATGACAAAGTGTTATGTTGACAGCCACTGTTTCTTGGTATCTGATGTCTTGAGCGTTCATTATTGCTATTCAGAAGTGTGCCCTGAACCCACTGTTTCTTTACTAAGTTGAAGATTTTTGCCCTCTGGCTACTATAAGATTTTCTTCTGGCTTCTTGGTTTGGTAGCTTCTGTGTCTAGTTCTGGTTTTTTCTTTGGATTTGTTGTCTTTTTTGGTGTATATTGGGTTTATTGGATCTGTGTCTTTCTTCACTTCTAGAATATTTTCAGCCATTATTTATGGCTGCTTTTTTTCCTCTTTTTCTTTCCGCCCCTGGAATTCCAGTTCAGCTTTCTCATTCTCATTCTGTCTTCCATGTGACTTAAACCCTGCCTCAAGCTCTTCCCCTCCTGTCTGCACACTGCTTGTGGAAGAGTGGCCTAGAATGTCTAGTTGGCTGTACTTGAAGCATCCATTGTCACTTCAGGTCCACACCCTGAGAAAATGTGTCCACCCTGAGAGTAAAAACCCACCGCAAAATGGATTTGGAAGTGCCCGGTGTGTCTCAAGGGCCAGTTGAGTGGGTTGTGCAGATGTCTATCTGCATCGCAGGAAGGGGTGCATCCTCAGGGAAGAGGGGTCAGAGGAGAAAGTGGCAGGCACCTGCCCTCTCCCACCAGGTCAGGGGCGAGGTGGGTGCAGCAGGGTGATTGGTGCTCCTATTGTCACAGCCTGTCTCCACCATCAACAACCAGCCACCCCCAGGGGAGAGAACAGACCATTCTATGAAAGAGCTGCTTTGTGTGTATGTGTGGGGTACTTTCTCCACTTTATCAAAATACCTAATGAAACAAAGAAAGGTGCCCCTGGCAGCACCAGGAGGGGGCTCTGGCTGACTCAGAGGAGCAACCCCACTGTGCAGTAGCTGGAGCTTTGCTTGGTGGCTGCGCTGCTCTGTTCTCCTTCCTGCCCCACCATGCACCTCTCTGGTCTCCTCTAGGGCATTTCCTAAAGTGGCACCTGCTCACGTACTGCCCATCTAAACACACCGTGGTTTCCTGCTGCTCTTTGGATGAAGATCGAACACCTCTGCTTTGGTTCCACACACTGCGAGGTATGTCTCCAGCCTGTTTCCCACTTCCCTGGTCCATTTCACTAAATCAAATCACAGCTAGCCCATGCTTACATAGCATGCTCATAAGGCTGGCATTTTCCTCAGAGCCCTCAGAGCCATTTCCTCAGCGTAATCATCTTGTGGAATTTTTCTAACATCTTCTCCTTCCAACCCATCCAGTTCCCACCCACATTAATGGTAAGATTGCCCTGCACTGCTCACATTCCAAACCTGGAGCAGCACCTGGCCTGAGCTGGCACAGCATGTTTCTTGACAAGGTAAAACCAAATGTGGGCACAGCCCATAGATGGTCCAATTTCGTTCAAAGGGGAGGGACCTGGAAATGGGACGGATGTGAGTGGGCCCACCCCATCTCCTTTCCTCTGCTGCCATGACCCCACCCATCCCCAAAAGCATCACTTTTCAATCCCTGTCCGGGTTAATGTAATCAGTACCATCCTGTAAGCCCTAGGTACCATTGCCCCATTGCCACTTTAATAACAAAAATATTAGCTACCTTTACTCATCATTTACCTGGTAAGGCTCATTTTCATTTTTGCTGATCCTCTAAACAACCCTGCAAGGAAATTATTTTTAACTCCCTCATTCAGGTAAGACACCTGGTTATCCATGGCTGTGTGACAAAGGACCCCAAAACTTAGAAGCTTAAAACAGCCACCACTTGATTATAGCTCATGATCTGTGGGTCAGGATTTCAGGCAGGTCCTGGCTCAGTGCTCGTTCCATCCCTAGCAGGAGCCATCCACAGAGGCCATGGCGGCACTCAGCTGGCAGATGGACTGGGCTGGAGGGCCCAGGGTGGCTTCACACCCTTGTCTGTCTGGGACTTTGGTTGGGACGACTGCCAGCTGGGCTCGACTGAGGCTGAGGCCCAAGTGCCCACAGGACTGGCCCCGTCAGCTGACTGCCTCCTCACCCAGAGGCTCAGGGCTTCCACAGCTCCCAAGAGCCTGGGGCAGAAGCTGCAGGGCTTCAAATGATGTGTCTTCTGTAGTAGCAAAACCTCCCTTCTACTGCAATCTATGGGCCAGGAAAGTCATCCCAGGCCAGTTCAGATTCAGGGGATGATGCCATCCCTCAATGGGAGGGGCAGCATGGGTTTTGCAGCCATTTTAATCCAATACCAGGAAATTGAGGCTGACAGAGGCCGATGGCTTCCTTGCATCTTCACAGCAGGAGACGGTGGCCCAAGAGTTGAGCCAGGGGCTGCAGGTCATCCACCCATCTCTGCACTCTTTGGAGAACCAGAACCTGCTTTCTGAAAGTGAACCAATTTGCTTTTTAATTAAAAAAAGATATTTAAGATAAAATGACTTCAGTTTTCCCTCATGGAAATTAAGGCAGAGAAGAGAAATATTTTAAAGCTGCCAGGAGTGATCCATCCACTGGCTGGCCTGGGGCTCTCTGCTTAGCCCACCAGGTGCTCTGGCAGAGGCTCCAGCCAAGCCTGTGCACCAGGCCGACAAAGCCACTGGAAAGAAAAGATGCGTCATCCCAGCAGACACATCCCTGGGATCCCCAAACAAGCCAGCAAGGAAAGACTGAAATGCACGCACTTATTTCAGGCAAAGTGCTTCCTTGACCACTCGCACAAATATCACAGAATGAGCCTCCGAGTGGGCCTTACCATGCCATCATGTTGAGGATGAGACTAAATTTCTGTTGTCCATAAACACTCCTGGTATAATTTGCTTGTGTGCATATATGTGTGTAGTATTTGTTATTCATTTGCTTTTATTTAGCTTCCACGTGGTTGAGTTCCTGGGAGTGTTTCCTTATGAGAACGACCTCCATGGGCTAGTGGGGGGCATTTCCAGCCACCAGTTCCCTCCTGATGACAAGCATGTAGATGCTTAGCTCTCTTCAGAGCACTTTGAAAGCTGTGACTCGCCTTCAGTCTGGGTGGGGGTGGGGCCGGAGGGGAAGCGGCTTCTTCGGAATCCTTCCCTGAGTCCTTGCTTCTCAATATGCAGGAGGCACCAGAGTCACTCAGCTTAGGGGGAGGTGACTCTTAGCATTCTTACCCCTTTTAGTTCAACACCCTTTTGTAACCTTTCACTTCCACTCATCTACAGCTATTTCCAAGCATGAACCCAAGGTACGAGCAAACTCTAGGAAGCCCCTGATCTTGGTGGAATCCCAGTTCTATTTGGGCATTGGCTCCTGAATGCTCGTGACCCTGCCTAGGACTCCCAGCCCTCTGTGTGGGGCAGTCTTTCTGAATCTTGTTTGAAAGGATGGAGGAAAGCCCTCTGGACTAATGAGTGAGAGCCTCAGAATCTCAGAACCCCAGAAATCCCACACAGCCAGGGCACCTGGTGTACAGGATACTCAAGGGCCAGGGAATCTAAAGGTCACCTAGTCCTGGGATGTGGGGTTCTGGGATGCTGTTGCAGGGGCCCAGGGATCCTCCAGGCTGCCCAGCAGAGCAGCCCTGCTTCTAGCCGTCTTACTTAGAGGGGGGTCCCTCAATGCTGTTTTCAAGACCAAGCTTTGTGACAAAAAAGAAGTAAGAAAAAGTATACAACTCAGTAAAATATGCCAACCCAGAGGCTAATTCTTTTTCTGCTAATGATGAAGCATTTATGTGGCCACATCACAGGGGAATGCTGGAAGCAGTAGAGGGAAGGATATGAGCAGGGCTGGGCTCGGGGATGGAGGGCCTAATCCACCTCTCAAGGTGTCTGCTCAATGCCTGGCCCAGGGAGTTCTGAGATGAGGGCTCAAGTTCGTGGAGTGACAGAGGGAGGCAGCCCCTGTCATCAGTGCAAAGTCGAGGGGCACCTGTGCAGCCTGGCATGGAGGGACACTTCCCAGCAGAGATGGCCTTTGACTGAGTTTCTGCAAGCAGTGGACAGGTGCTCCCAGGAGGACCAAGTGGAAGAGGTGCTTCCAGCAGAAAGATTAGTAAGACCAAGGGCCTGAGCAAGCGAGGGCTGGAAAATAAGGGTAAGAAGGCTGGGCTGGGCTCCTGAGAGAAATTTCTGTGGGCTGTTTGTGGTGCCAGAAAGAATGGACCACTTCCGCTATTTAACCGTGCTGTGATTATGGGCAAACGCTGGAGCCTTTCTGATCCTCTGTCCTGTTATCGATAAATGAAGTTCCTAGCCAACAGGGCATCCCTGAGGAGGGGCTGATATAAGCACCAGCACAGCGCTGGTCCATGAAGAGGCTCAGGAAGGCATGGGGCTGTGGTCATGACTGCCCCAGCATGACAACGAGGGCCTAAGACTCTAATTAGACTTATCAATTGTTGATGAGCACTTATTGGAGTGCATTAGACTTCTGTTGTCCATAAACAGTTCTAGTATAATTTGTGTGTGTGCATATTTGTGTGTAGTATTTGTTATTCATTTGCTTTTATTATTTAGCTCCCATGTGGTTTAGTTCCTGGGAGCCTCAAAGAATAAAGTATTTCATGTAGATTCCACCCCTAGGTTTATTTTTATGGAGCTTGAGCAATGGCCCCTCTCAGAGATGGGAGGTTTATGGCCCAGCAGTCAAACACTGTACCAGGAAATCCATTAAGGCCTCCATAACCAAGACAACTACAAATACTCATTAGCTTAAAAAAAGCAAGTCAGCCACTTACAGATTGTCCGCTGGATTTATCACTTAATTAGCATTTCATGAGAATTGTTTGTTAAGGATGAGAAACCAACTTTCTGGAATGACCTTTCCCTTTTGATTTCAAGAGAGGGTTACAGGAAGAAGTGAAGCCTTTGATTAGCAAATCAGCATCAGACTGAAGATATTGCAGTAAGTGGACCCCAGGGAATACAGAGGCGCTTCAAGTAATGCTGGGAGTGAACTGCATTTTACAGCATAGACAAGACCTATAAAGGTATAAGTACATGAAATGCAAAGGTACTAATGCCCTACATGTTTCCCTAAATAAAAGCATTTCCCTAAATAAAAGGCGTTGCACAAAATTATTTTTGAAATTAAGAAAATACAGGTCAGAAAGACAGTGCCTTCCTCTTCTGCTTAACTCAACGTGCCCATTCATTCAATAAACATCACCAAGTCCCGGCCACGTGCCAGACACTGGGATGGGTGGTGGGGACTCAACAATCAACAAAACAGCCAGACGATGTCTTGGTTTTTGGTGCACCGGGCAACTCAGACATGAATCAAGTAATTACACAGACAACCCACAGCCAGTGGAGGAGAAAAGCAGAGAGCCTGATCTGGTCTGAGGGATCAGGAAAGAGGAGTCTGCCCAGGGACATTTGAGCTCATGTGAATGAGCAACAGAAGGCACCAGGAGAGAAGCAGAGCTTCCCAGGAGAAGGAAATGCCAAGTGTGCATGCCCAACCACGGAAAGGGCTTAAATTCAAGGGACCAAGAGAAAGTTCAGAAAATAGAGAAAGAAACCGGGCTCTAGAAGCTGGAGCAGTCATGGGTTGCAACCATGGCCTTCCAGATGTTTTCTGGGTGGTCCGTGAGCACAGCCTGAGAGCAATTAGGAGAAATCTGTGTCCATGGGGTCATCCTCCAGGAAGCAAGCACCAGACAGAATTTCAAGTGTAAACTATTTATTGAGCATAATCTACTTGTGGGTGAGACAGTTAGGAGGCACCTGGCTGCAGAGGAGGTAGAAAGAGCCTCAGACTGAAGCTCAGCTCTGAGAAAGCCTGGGCCAGCCTCCAGGGGCCAGGACAAGCATCACCCATGGAGGAACCTTTGTGGCAGGAATGGTGAGCCATCCCAGCCCCCCAGGATTCAGTCACTGGCAGGCAACAGCTAGAACGCAGGTGGTCCCAGCTGGATAACTGAAGCAGTGCAGGAAGATACCACAGCTGGAGGCCGTCAGACAATGGCACTTCCTGCAGCAAGCCTGCTCAATGGGAGATCTGAACTGCACTTTCGTAGATAGCTGACCACTGAAGAATTTAAAGTGCACACGTGAAAATATCCAATTTACTTCTCATTTGCTGTATTTTAAAAACCCGTTTTGAGATATTGCAGATTGATAAATAGCTGTAATAAATAATATGGACTGATCCCCTGGATCCTTTACCCAGTTCTTCCAATGGTAATATCTTGCAAAACTGCAGCCCAGTATCACAAGAAGGATACTGATGTTGATACAATTCACCAAGCTTACTCAGATTCTCCAGTTGTACTTTTACTTATTTGTGTGCATGTGCATATTTAGTTCATGCGATTTTATCACATGAGTAGTTTCATGCACCCACCACCAGTCAAGACACAAAGCAATTCCATAGCTACAAAGGTGCTGATGTTGACTCTTATATCCACACCCACCGCCCACCCATTGTCCCTCCAATGCCATCCCTAACTCTTGGAAACCATCAATCTACTCTCCAGTAATATAATACTATGATTTCAAGGATTTTATGTAAATGAAGTCATGCATAAGCTGTTGGAATTCACATTTTTCACTCAACATAATTCCTTTAAGATTCACCCAAATTGTTGCATATATCAATAATTTCTTCCTTTGTGTTTCTTAGCAGTAATTCATGGTATACAAGTACAATCATGCATCACTTAATGACAGATATATATATATACAGATTATATATATATACATACAGATTTTATATGTATATAAAATACAGATTTTATATGTGTATATATATAATACAGATTTTATATATATATATATATTTTTTTTTTTTTTTAAATGGAGTCTTGCACTGTCACCCAGACTGGAGTGCAGTGGCACAATCTCGGCTCACTGCAACCTCTGCCTCCCGGGTTCAAGTGATTCTCTTGCCTCAGCCTCCGAATAGCTGGGACTACAGGCACATAACTCCACGCCTGGCTAATTTTTTGCATTTTTAGTGGAGACGGGGTTTCACCATGTTCGCCAGGATGGTCTCGATCTCCTGACCTCGTGATCCACCCACCTCAGCCTCCCAAAGGGCTGGGATTACAGACGTGAGCCACCGCCCCTGGCCAACAGGGATACATTCTAAGAAACGCATCATTGGGTGATTGTGTCATTGTGTGAACATCATAGAGCATTCTTACACAAACCTAGATGGTACAGCCTACTACACACCTATGCTATATAGGATAGTCTATTGCTCGTAGACTACAAACCTGTCCAGCATGTTGCTGTACTGAATATTGTAGGAACACAATGGTATTTGTGTATCTAAATATAAATAAACATAGAAAAAGTACAGTAAAAATATGGTATAAAAGATTTTTTAAAATTGCACACCTGCATAGGGCATTTACCATGGATAGAGCTTGCAGGACTGGAAGTTGCTCTGAGTGAGTCAGTGAGTCAGTGGCGAGTGAATGTGAAGGTCTAGGACATTGCTGTGCACCACGGTATACTTTATAAACACTGTACATTTAGGCTACACTAAATTTATAGGAAATACTTTTCTTTCTTCAATAATAAAATAAACTTAGCTTACTGTAACCTTTTTTAAGCACATATGTGAAATTATCCAATTTACTTCTCATTTGCTGTATTTTAAAAACCCATTTTATTTTGAGATATTGCAGATGGCTAAACAGCTGTAATAAATAATACTGACTGATCCCCTGGATCCTTTACACCAGCTTCGCCACAAACAAGCGAGTAATGCTTCCACTACATCATTATGATGGCTATGATGTCACTGGGCAGTAGGAATTTTTCAGCTCCATTAGCATCTCATGGGACCACCGTCATATGCAACACTTGACTTTACTATACCTTTGTCCCTCAGTTTCTATGGAGGATTGGTTCCAGGGCCCCTCAAACCCAAATCCAGGGATATAAAATCCGGGGATGCTCCAGTTCCTTGTGTAAAATAGTGCAGTATTTGCATATACCCTGTGCACATCCTCCTGTATACTTTAAATCATCTCTAGATTACTTACAATACCTAACACAATGCCTACACATCATTTCATTCTCCTGAATTCAACACAGTGCTGGGCATCCGGCAAATTTAAGTTTTGCCTTTTGAAACTTGGTGGAATGTTTTTCCAGATATTCTCAATCCTCAGTTGGTTGAATCCACGAATGGGAAACCCATCAAGGGCCTACTGTACCACAGTTTGTTTAACCATTCACCAGTTTAAGGATAGGTGAGTTGTATCCAATTTTGGCTATTAAGAATACAGTTACTATGAACATGAGTGGTGTTTTGTGTGAGTACAATTGCTCAGTGATGTGGCATGTTAAGTATGATAAGAAACTGCCGCACTATTTTCCAAGGAGGTTTACCCCTTTGCATTCCAACAGCAATGTGTGGCCAATTTCTCAGCATCTTCTCCAGCACTGGTGCCATCACCATTTTTATCTTAGCCATTCTGATAGGGGCACAGTGATATTGTATTGTCACTTTTAATTTGCATTTCCCTAATAACTAATGAACATATTTTTGTTAGCTTATTTCTCATCTGTATATCTTCTTTGATGAAATGTCTGTTCCTGTCTTGCCTCTTTCAAGTCACATGACTTGTTTATTAACTGATGAGATTTAGGAGTTCTTTATATATTCTAACCAATGTCTTTTGTTGATTGTGTGGTTGGCAGATATTTTCCCCCTCTTTGTAGCCTTTCATTCTCTTAACAGGATCTTTCACAGAGTGAAAGTTTTAATTTTAATAAGGTCCAATTTATCCATTTTTCCTTTTATGGGTCATGCTTTTGGTGTTATCTTGGTTCCAAAGATTTTCTTATTTTTTTGTAAAAGTTGCATAATTTTCCATTTTACATTTGAGTATATTAGCCATTTTGCATTACTTTTTGTCTAAGCTGTGAGGTTTAGGGGGAAGCTTATTTATTCATTTGCCTGTGAATGCCCACCTGCTGCAGCACCATTCCTTGAAAGGACTATCCTTCTGTTTTTCACATCTTTGTGGAAAATTGGTCATTTTATGTATTGAAACATTGCTATGTACCCCATGAATATGTACAATTATTACTTGTCAATTAAAAATTTAAAAAGAAATAAAATATTAGAATATGTATGTGAGGTAGTGGTAAGTCATTCTGGATGTAATAAACCAGGTGCAATGGGTCTGCCTGGGGGGCGGGGGGAAGTGTATTGTATGAAGAATGGCCAGGGAAGGCAGCACTATGAATGTGACAAGCCAACAGACATGGCAGCATTCAACAGGGCACTTAGTGGATGTTCAGAAGGGAACCAGATGTGTGTCCACAGGGTTGTGCTCCCTGCAGTGGGGCCAGTGAGTGAAAGGCCCTGAGGCAGGCGGTGCCTGGCACGTCTGGGCTGCCCCAGAAGGGAGGAGAGCAGCCACAGCCGGGTCAGGAAGACAGGGAGACAAAAGCATTGGACATAACCGGGGCTGGGGTTTGTGAAATGAGTGTGATGCAGGGAGAGGGGCAGGAGACGGGAATGAGAGGGAGCAAATTGTGACTGCACTCAGCTTGGTAGGAAGAGGTGCCGCCATGGGGAGGGTGCGGTCGTAGAAAGGCAGTGGATGAATGGGTTGCTGGTATCAGGTGGGGTGCTGACATTGCTGGAGTCAGGAGCCAAGGGGAATGGGCAGGGGAGAGGGTGATGAGTTGGGGCATGGTGTAGGGACCTGCAGTCTCTGGCTGGGATGGGAACAGGGCTTGGGTGGCTCCTCTCTGAGTGGCTGGAGCAGAGAGAGGCCTAGTCACTGAGGAGACTGAGAAGCTTGGTTGGGGTCACCCAGCTGGAGATGTAAATCCCCAGGAACTCTGACAGGTGGTAGGCAGAGAGACAGGCAGAAGCTGGGTCATGGGCAGGAGGTAGGTTGGGGGCTGGGGCGCTGACAGGGGTGGGAGGAGGTAGGGGAAACGCAGTGGGGAATAGTGAGGAGGGAGGAGGGGAGGAAGTTGGGAGGGAAGCGGGAGGGAGGTGCTGGGGGTGAGGTGGGAGGGAGGGCAGCTCTCCCTGACTGCTGGAGCCCTTGTGTATGGCCCAACCCACACCTGGGTGTCCTTGACTGTTCTGGGACCGTGGTCTCCTCTGTGACCCTAGCTCCAAGGTCTCAGCCCCAGAGCCAGTCTGGTAGTCAGACCCCATTGTCCCCATTTGGCAGCAGCAGGTGACCTTGCTGACTTCAGTGCCAGACTCCCCTCTTTCAGAATAGGCACCCCTGTTTCTGCAGCCCAGGTCTGCCCCTTCCCAGCATGAGAACATAAACACTCCAGGCGCCTGGATGACCTCTGCCTGCCCTCTCAGCCCCACGTGCTGGGGGACCTCCGGTGGTGCAGGGATCCCTGGCCACACTTGCAGGATGGCCCTGTGTGGGGTGCCAGCGAGTAGCAGAAGTCAGGAGCCTCCCTCCAGCCTTCCTGTGGCCCCTGCTGGCTTTCCCCTAGCCACAGTGTGCTCTCACTTCCAGTCCCACGCAGCCCCTCCCTGTCTCTGTCTGAAGAATCTGCTGACCACACCATCTCCTGACCAAGCCACTTCTTCCTACAGACAAGGGTTGTCTCAACAAGCATGTGCCCTGTGACCCCATCACAATCGAGGGACAGAGCCAGCCCACTGCCAGACTCCAGCCAAGCATGAGGCGGCTATGCCTTGGTCAATGGGGAGCTGCAGGCATTGCAGAGGGTCACGGGGTACCCTGCTGGGCATTTGGGCAGAAGACTGCCAGGCCATGATGGCAGCTTTACCTCACACTGCCATCCTCATGCCCTTCCTCCTCCATGGGTGATGGGGCGGAGAGAAGGCATGGCACTGATGGGCCCCAGGGAAAGAGGATCAGCAGATGAGGTCCAGTGCCGTCGGGGCAGTGGCACTTCATGCTTAGGAAAGGGATGAGCAAATGGATGGGAAGCCCTTGCAGAAGCCGGTGGTTGGTGTAAACCTGACATGTGGGACAGATGCCATGAGGACAGTCCGACTGTGTCCTTGGGTCTGCGCTGAGACAAAGCCTACCAGCAGGGCTTTGGGGCAGGTGGGTGTCTGGACCCCTGTTTTCTCAGTGCGTCTCCCCTGGTGGACCAGGCTCCCCGCAGCTGACAGCTCCTAGTCTTGAATGGTTCTCCACGGAAGCTGGCCCCTGGTCTCTCAGAGAGGCGGCTGAGGGCAGCATTGCACAGAGAGGGCACTTGCCTAAGTGAATGGGTCCAAAATGGACATCTGGAATGGGAAAGTGCAGATGCCTGCATGCTACCCTGAGATTCTGACTCGGGGGTTCTGGAATGGGGCCCAGGCATCTGAATGTTCAGAAGCCTGCTGGGCAATCCTGATGGTCAGCCAGGTTGGGCATTTTTAGTGGCCTAGATGGCCCCCAAAGACTATATCTCTATTCAGCAAGGCAGCCTCTCCTTTCTCTGGCAGCCCAAGGACTGAGGACTGCCAGGTGCTGTCACCTAAGTCCCCTCCCGGATGCCTTCAGCTCAGGAGAATGCCTATACCCTGGGCTTATACACAATGCTGAGCCAGAAGCCCTGGGGCCAACCCCAACAACATGGGCCCCACACTGGGCATGCCTCCTTCTCAGCAGTGCCGTGAGGACCAGATAGGCTTCCTGGACATCGGCTTTCCTGGAAGAAAAGCCTTCTCGGGAAAGGATCACTCCCAGGCCAGGCCACAGCCGACGAGCAGCTCCACCCCAGAAGAAGGGCTGTTCCCTTTCCCCCAGTGACACAGGCACTGCTCCTGCCCAGCATGCATTCCTGGGTTTCTGCTGAGAAGACCTGGCAGGAATCTAAGATGCTGAACATTGCTGCTTCTGGCCCTTGGATTGGTTTCCTGGCAAACACATTAGCTGTAAAGAAAGGTTCAGGCTGATTATTTCCTCCTTTGCAGCTGACATTTCCCAGAGTTCCAGGATAAAGTACAGAAGGAAGCCCTTCATCCGTTTCTTTGATTTCAAGCAAAATTGTAGGTAAAAAAGGGTCCTTCTGTGGATGCAAACTTCAGTGCACACCTGGTATGGTCAGATGGCCCGTGTCTCAGAGGACAGGAAGGAACTTTACCTGGGATGGACAAGGCTTGGGTTCCCATCCTGTCTTGACTTCATTTTACTGGTTGACCTTGGGCTGGTCACATCCTTCTAAGGGCCCCAACTCCTCATCTGTAAAGAAACAGTGTGGGAGGAGATGGTCTCCCGGACCCTCAGGCTCTAACACGTATGCCTTTATGAACCACTGAAAGTTGTGTTAAGGTGCATAAAACCACTCTGTAATAACTCATCCCATGTTGCAAATAGCCGATAACTGTTATAGGGAGACAGAAAAAAAGGGCTCTGCATCAAATAAGTAACAACACTGTAGGAAAGGACCCAGTTGGTAGGTGGACCAGAGATTAGGTATGCCTCTGTGTATTAGTCTGTTCTCATGCTGCTAATAAAGACATACCCATGACCAGGTAATTTATAAAGAAAAAGAGGTTTAATGGACTCAGTTTTACATGGCTCGGGAGGCCTCAAAATCATGGCAGAAGGTGAAGGAGGAGAAAGGCACATCTTACATGGTGGCAAGCAAGAAAGCATGTACAGGGGAACTCCCCTTTATAAAACCATCAGATCTCATAAAACTTATTCACTCTGATGAGAACAGCACAGGAAAGACTTGCCTGCTCCCACTGGGTCCCTCCCACAACATATGGGAATTATGAGAGCTACAATTCAAGATGAGATTTGAGTGGGGACACAGCCAAACCATATCACTCTGTATGACTTAGGATGCTTTGGATAGCAAGAAGTAGAAAATCCTACTGAATATGAATTAAACTCCAAGAGTAGTTACTTTTTATTTAAGAAGAATTATGAGTTAATTCGGCAACTCGATGATATGATCCAAGAGCCAAACTTTTTTTTTTCATAATACTATGATTTTAATAGCCCCAAAGAGCATATCAGGACTCCATTTGTTCATATTTAAAATCAAGCAAAACTATAATATGTTATGTAAAGATACAAAAATATGTGATTCAACTATAAGGAAAAGCAAGGGAATAATTAACAGATTACAAGATAGTCATTTTTGGAGGGCTGGTAGATCAAGAGCGCATATGTGTATCTTATCAAAGTTTGTGATTTGTCTTTCTCTTTGAGGGTTCTTTTGATGAACTAACATTTATATTTTGAATAGTCAATTTATCATTTCTTTTTTTTGTTCGTTTGTTTTTTATTATACTTTAAGTTTTAGGGTACATGTGCACATTGTGCAGGTTAGTTACGTATGTATACATGTGCCATGCTGGTGTGCTGCACCCACTAACTCGTCATCTAGCATTAGGTATATCTCCCGATGCTATCCCTCCCCTCTCCCCCCACCCCACAACAGTCACCAGAGTGTAACATTCCCCTTCCTGTGTCCATGTGATCTCATTGTTCAATTCCCACCTATGAGTGAGAATATGCGGTGTTTGGTTTTTTGTTTTTGCGATAGTTTACTGAGAATGATGATTTCCAATTTCATACTGGCAAAACGAATCCAGCAGCACATCAAAAAGCTTATCCACCATGATCAAGTGGGCTTCATCCCTGGGATGCAAGGCTGGTTCAATATACGCAAATCAATAAATGTAATCCAGCATATAAACAGAGCCAAAGACAAAAACCACAAGATTATCTCAATAGATGCAGAAAAAGCCTTTGACAAAATTCAACAACCCTTCATGCTAAAAACTCTCAATAAATTAGGTATTGATGGGACGTATTTCAAAATAATAAGAGCTATCTACGACAAACCCACAGCCAATATCATACTGAATGGGCAAAAACTGGAAGCATTCCCTTTGAAAACTGGCACAAGACAGGGATGCCCTCTCTCACCACTCCTATTCAACATAGTGTTGGAAGTTCTGGGCAGGGCAATTAGGCAGGAGAAGGAAATAAAGGGTATTCAATTAGGAAAAGAGGAAGTCAAATTGTCCCTGTTTGCAGACGACATGATTGTATATCTAGAAAACCCCATTGTCTCAGCCCAAAATCTCCTTAAGCTGATAGGCCACTTCAGCAAAGTCTCAGGATAAAAAATCAATGTACAAAAATCACAAGCTTTCTTATACACCAACAACAGACAAACAGAGAGCCAAATCATGAGTGAACTCCCATTCACAATTGCTTCAAAGAGAAGAAAATACCTAGGAATCCAACTTACAAGGGATGTGAAGGACCTCTTCAAGGAGAACTACAAACCACTGCTCAAGGAAATAAAAGAGGATACAAACAAATGGAAGAACATTCCATGCTCATGGGTAGGAAGAATCAATATCATGAAAATGGCCATACTGCCCAAGGTAATTTACAGATTCAATGCCATCCCCATCAAGCTACCAATGACTTTCTTCACAGAATTGGAAAAAACTACTTTAAAGTTCATATGGAACCAAAAAAGAGCCCGCATCACCAAGTCAATCCTAAGCCAAAAGAACAAAGCTGGAGGCATCACACTACCTGACTTCAAACTATACTACAAGGCTACAGTAACCAAAACAGCATGGTACTGGTACCATAACAGAGATATAGACCAATGGAACAGAACAGAGCCCTCAGAAATAATGCCGCATATCTACAACTATCTGATCTTTGACAAACCTGAGAAAAACAAGCAATGGGGAAAGGATTTCCTATTTAATAAATGGTGATGGGAAAACTGGCTAGCCATATGTAGAAAGCTGAAACTGGATCCCTTCCTTACACCTTATACAAAAATCAATTCAAGATGGATTAAAGACTTAAACGTTAGACCTAAAACCATAAAAACCCTAGAAGAAAACCTAGGCATTACCATTCAGGACATAGGCATGGGCAAGGACTTCATGTCTAAAACAACAAAAGCAATGGCAACAAAAGCCAAAATTGACAAATGGGATCTAATTGAACTAAAGAGCTTCTGCACAGCAAAAGAAACTACCATCAGAGTGAACAGGCAACCTACAAAATGGGAGAAAATTTTCGCAACCTACTCATCTGACAAAGGGCTAATATCCAGAATCTACAATGAACTCAAACAAATTTACAAGAAAAAAACAAACAACCCCATCAAAAAGTGGGCGAAGGACATGAACAGACACTTCTCAAAAGAAGACATTTATGCAGCCAAAAAACACATGAAAAAATGCTCACCATCACTGGCCATCAGAGAAATGCAAATCAAAACCACAATGAGATCCCATCTCACACCAGTTAGAATGGCAATCATTAAAAAGTCAGGAAACAACAGGTGCTGGAGAGGATGTGGAGAAATAGGAACACTTTTACACTGTTGGTGGGACTGTAAACTAGTTCAACCATTGTGGAAGTCAGTGTGGCGATTCCTCAGGGATCTAGAACTAGAAATACCATTTGACCCAGCCATCCCATTACTGGGTATATACCCAAAGGACTATAAATCATGCTGCTATAAAGACACATGCACACGTATGTTTATTGCGGCATTATTCACAATAGCAAAGACTTGGACCCAACCCAAATGTCCAACAATGATAGACTGGATTAAGAAAATGTGGCACATATACACCATGGAATACTATGCAGCCATAAAAAATGATGAGTTCATGTCCTTTGTAGGGACATGGATGAAGTTGGAGCCAAACTTTTTGTTTTCCTAGCTGCCATCATCTGGATGGATCACATTCTCTTTCACAGCTACAAAGCAGCTGCCACTGCTCCAGGCATCGCACTATCATACAACAGCATCTTGAGCAGGAAGTAGTAGAGGACAGAGGCAGTTTAACCTCAGTCACCCCCTGCACACATCACCTTAAGTTTCATTGGCCAAAACTGGGTCACATGATCATGTCCAGACCAGTGACTCACAAAGGTGAATGAGATTGCTATGATTGGCTTAGATCTGTCTTCAGTCATTCCCTGGGGCTGAGCACATTGCCATGTGAGAGAATTAGGGTTCTGTTGACAAGCCATAAGGGAGGACTAGCTTCTTGGCCAGGCTACAGATACACACTGTGGCTTACCATCATTCCCTTTCACCCATATATGCAATTTGCTCTCAAAAGAAGGGCCCTCAAAACTTATCTGAGTACTGCATGCAGCTCAGAATCAGGGCCATTGGGATTTGTGCAGCCTCTTCCTCAGTTCAGCACTTGATTCCTAGTCCCAAGTAATTCAAGCTAAAATATTGCATTCTTACCTAACGAGCAGGCAGAAGAGAAACAGGGTTATTGCAATAAACTAGAAGAGAAACAGAGTTACTGCAATAAACTCTGCCCACTGAGGAAGGGAAGACTATGATAAACACAGTGACATAGGATATACCATAACCAGTGAAGGGGTTAAGGAGGACTCCCTCTTCTCAAGATCCAGTTTTGCTCTCTGGGAGTACCTGCCTTTTCTGTTTACCTGCATGGTTTTACTCAGGTGGACAATAGGGTGTGCATCTCTCCTAAAAAAGGTTTCGGCCATGCATGTCTCTTGATTCCAGCTCCCAGGGTTAAACAGTTGCAAAATCACATGGGATAAGGAGACTATCCCATGTGTGATTCATGGAATAGCCATGACTCACATGATAAGGTAGATAATTTGATGTCTTAAAAGCATATTGGATACTACACGGGGTTCAGATCAGGACAAAACAGCATAAACCCATTTCTCCCTGCCCCTGCCCACCCATCACAACTATAAACCCTGGAAATCATGCCAAAGAGCCAAAGCAGAACTCTGAAGGGTGAAAGAGGAATTTGAGCTGGATGGAGACCTTGGGAATGAAGAAACAGCATAGGAGTAGTCTTACAACCCCTCCCAACAGAAGAAGGTGACTCAGCCCTGCAGCCTAGCAACAGAAGGCAGTCCAGGCTCATTCCTCCCACAAATCAAGCAGGAGTCACCCCGACAACATCAGGCAATCCCAACACACTGGTAAGGGGGATCAATTGGGAGACCCATTATAAGTAAGTAGCTACAGGAAGCACCTTTCTTTCCCCCCAGCCTGAGATGCCCTTTTTCCAGTGAGGTGGGCAAGTGGGCAGAGCCGCCCAGAGAGCTACAGCAGGTGGCCTGGTGTGGATCCTCTCTTTGTACCTATGGGCCTAACAGTCTCCTCCCTCACCCAGGGGCACAGGGCTTTAGGGGCAGAGTAAGAAGATGCCCCATACCACAACCTCAGCAGCCCAACCTGTAAGAACCCCTTTTGCCCCTTCAAGCGGCACTGGCACAGGCCACGGGGACATACAGTTACAGAAGATACACCAAGCAAGCAGGCCAAAGTCATGCTGCAAAGATGGAAAATTAACCCACCATTGGAACCACAGCACACAAAAGCAGGCCAGCACCTGTGTGCTTAAATAGAGTGACTGTCTACTAAAAATAGAAGATTTAAATAGCATCCAAGGCACTTCTGACAAATAGACAAAATGTCCAAGACACAATAAAATATCACCAGTCAAAAAAAAAAAAAAAGAAAAAAGAAAATCACAACTTGAATAAGAAAAAAAAAAACTGACACCATCACTGTAATGAAACAAATGATGGAATTTTCTGTAAAGAATTTAAAACAGTCATTATTAAAATGCTTCAACAGTCAGGTGCAGTGGCTCACTCCTGTAATCCTAGCACTTTGGGAGCCCGAGGTGAGTGGATCACTTGAGGTCAGGAGTTCGAAACCAGCCTGGCTAACATGGTGAAACCCTGTCTGTACTAAAAATACAAAAAAATTAGCCCAGCACGGTGGCAGGCACCTGTAATCCCAGCTACTTAGGAGGCTGAAACAGTAAAATCACTTGAACCTGGGAGACAGAGGTTGCAGTGAACCAAGGCCGCACCACTGCACTCCAGCCTGGGTGAGACAGCAAGACTCCATCTCCAAAAAAAAAAAAAGCTTCAACATTCAATTACAAAATATTTTGAAATAAATGAAAAAATAGGAAAGAAATAGATGTTATAAAAAGCAACCAAAGGGAAATTATAGGTCTGAAAAAATCAATAACAGAAATGAATGGGCTCAATAGTAGAGTGGAGATGATGAAGGTTACAGTTAGGTAACATGAAGATAGATCAATAGCATTCACCCAATCTGAACAAACTAAAAACAACAAACAAAAATAAAAAACAAGATGAAGTCCTCAGGGATCTGTAGGAAAATAACAAAACTTTGAAACTTCCAGTACTTGTATGGTCAGAGTCCCAGTAGGAATAAAAAGGGAGACCTGAAAAAGTATTTGAAAAAAATAGTTGACAACCATCCTAAGTTAGATGAAAAACACAAACCTAGAGATTCATTAAAATGAGCAAAGCCCAAATAGGATACACACAAAGAAATCTAGGACAAGGCACATCATAATTAAACTCTTGAAACCTAAAGACAAAGTTAAAATCTCAAAAGCAACTGGAGAGTAGTGACACCCTATGTGTGGTGAATACCATTTGGATGACAGCAGATTTCTCAGCTGGAACCATGGAGGTCAGAAAGAAGTGGCACAATATTTTTCAAATGCTGAAAGAAAAGAACCATCAACCATGAATTCTATATCTGGTGAAATTATCCATCAGAAATGAAGGGGAAATAAAAAAATTGTCAGATTAAAGAAAACTAAAAGAATTGGCCACCAGCAGACCTACTTTTAAATAATGGCTCAAAAAATTCTTTACATAGAAAGAAAATTATAAAAGAAAGAATTTTGGAGCATCTAGAAAGAAGGGGAAACAATGGAAGGAGCCAAAATATGGGTTCAAATAATATAGTATTTTTGTGCTTATAAGTTTTATAAATAACATTGGATTACTGAAGTAAAAATTGTGACACTATCTGAGACCAAAAGTAATGATATTTAGAAGTGGGGAAGGAAAACAAACCTAAGTGGAAGTGAGGTTTTCACATTTCACTCGAAGTGAAATTTTTAGGATACCATGTTGATGCCAGATCAATAGAATCCACTCAGTCTGAATGATAGAGAAAATCTAGACTGAAAAGCAAAACAAGAACAGAGCCTCAGGGATCTGTAGGAAAGTAACAAAATTTCCAACATTTGTACGGTCAGAGTTCCAATAGAGGAAAGAAGGAAGACCTGAAAAAGTTTTTGAAAAGTACACTATTCTAAGTCACATATATGTATGTGGTAATACTCAACCACTAGGAAAACCATACAATGAAATATTCTCAAAATACTATAAATAAATCAAAATATTATCCCACACATATTCTCAAGTAATCTGCAGGAAGACAAGAAAAGAGAAATAGTAACGAGAACAATAGGAAACAAAACCCAAATAATAAAATGATAGACAAGCTATTAAGTAACATATTAATAATTAGCATAAATGTAAATGGCCTGAATACCCAATCAAAACATAGCAGTTGAAAGTGAAAGGATGAAAGTTAAAGGATAGGAAAAGATATACCATACAAACAATCAAAACAAAGCACAGCAAAAGGGGCTATCGTAATATCCGATAAGACCAAATTCAGAGTCAAAAAAATTACCAGAGACAAACAGGAACATTACGTATTGATAAAAGGGTCAGTCCACCAGGAAAACAAAACAATCCTGAATTTGAACAAACCACGGAGCCTTGAAATGCTTTAATGAATAGAGATAAAAGGAGAAATAGACAAATACATTACTAGAGTTGGAGACGTCAACACTTTTCAAGAATGGATGCAACCACTCTACAGAAATTCATCAAGGATATGGAAGATCTGAAAAAAACAACCAAGGAAAGGGGTCCCACTGACATAGAACACTATGCCTGAGAAAAGTAAATATGCATCTTTTTCAAATCTGCATTCACCAATAAAGACCACATCCTAGGCCATAAAGCAAACATCAGCAAATTTTAAATAAATGAAATAATACAGAATATGTTTTCTGACCACAATGGAATCAAGCTAGAAATCACTAACAGTCTGAAAACAGAAAAATCTCTAAAGAGGTGGGATTAAACAACACACTTCTAAATAATCCATGGGTTGACTAGGCAGTCTCAGAGGAAATAAAAGTATACTTAGAACTGAATGAAAATGAAAACATAACATATCAAAGTTTGGAGTGCAGGCAAAGCAAGGCTGACACTAAATGTTTATATTAGAAGGGAGGAAAGGTCTCAATTTCATAACCAAAGTTCCTACCTCAAGAAACTAGTAGAAGAGCAGAATAAATGAAAAGAAAACATAAAATCAAACTTAAAGAAATACCAGCAGAAATCAATGAAAAAGAAAGTAGGAAAATATGAGCATTTCCCAAGAGTCCTCCTAGTTTCAGTGATTCACTAGAATCACAGGACTCAAATGCAATCATAGTCACAAATACAATTTGTTACCACAAAAGAATATAAAGCAGCATCAACAAAGGGGGAAAGGCTCATAAACAAAGTTCAGGGAAGACCAGGTGGAAGCCTCCAGGAGTGTCTTTCCATTGAGCTTCACGAGACTCACTTAATTCTCCCAATACAAGTTGTGACATGTGCAAAGTGTTTCCAACTGGGGAAGTTCATTAGAGACTGATTCATAGCTTCCAGGTTCTTATTGGGAACTACTCCTACAGGCAGCCTCTGCCTGGCCCTACCCAAATTTCAAAAGGAAAGTGAATGCTTAGGATAAACAGGCTGTTGATACAAACAGTTCAGGTGTAGGGAACCGCTTTCTCATATGTGGAAACAGCGAGAGTTCTGAAATCTAAGTTTCTAGGGTCAACCTGGTAAACAGGCCTTTCAAAGGATAGCAATCTCAGACCTCCTCCTTTTGTGCAGAAAACAATAAAATAAATCAATGAAACAAAAAGCAAATTATTTGCAAAACATCAAGAAAAAATTTAAACTTTTAGCCAGGCTGAAAAAATGGAAAAGCTAGAAGACACGAATGATCCATATCAGGAATGAAATGGGATAGCATTACATATCCTGCATCAGTTAAAAGGATCATCAGAGAAGAAATAGTGTAGACAACTTCATGCTCATGAGTGTTACGACACAGAAGAAGCAGTCCACTTTGTTGAAAACCACAAATTAAAACTCAACCAAGATTAAATAGATGATCTGAATACCTTTAAATCATTAAAGACATTTATTTTGTAATTAAAATATCTAGAAAAAAATGCTGAGACTCAAATGGTTTTCTGGTTAATTCTACCAAGTAAGTCAATAATTAGTACAATTTTAACAATTATAAGAGGAGAAAAGACTTCCTAACTCATTTTATGAGGATAGTGTTAAAATACCCTGATACCAAAACCAGAAAAATATAGTACAAAAAAGGATACTGAAGACCAACGTCCCCCATAAACTTAGACCCAATAATTCTCTATGTAATATTGGCAAACTGAATTCATCAATGTATAGAATTATAGAATGTTAACAAGTGGGATTTATTTCAGGAATGCTCTATTCATTCAATATGCAAAAATTAATATATTTCACCATATCAACAGGCTGAAGAAGAAAATTCATATGATTATATCAGTTAAGGCAGAAAAGGCATTTGGTAAAATCTAAGACCTACTCATAAAAAAAACTCTCAGCAAGTTACTAATAGAGAGAAATTACCTCAATTTAATAAAGAGCTCCAGCAATGATCCTACAGCTAACATCATACTTAGTGGGGAAAGAACAATTGCCTTCCCCCTAAGAAGTGTTATAAGACAAGAATGTCCTCTTTCATCACTTTTACTCAACAAACTGGAATTTTTATCCACTGCAACGAAACAAGAAAAAGAAACAAAAGACACACAGGATGGGAAGAAAGAAATAAAATTATCTCTATTTGCAGATGACATGATTATCCATGTGCAAAATCCCAAGGAATCTCCAAAAATATCCAAGAAGTAATCAATGTATTCAAATGGTTGCAAGATATGAAATCAACATTCAAAAATAAATTGGATTCCTATGTAGTTAACAATGAAATGCAGAAATCAAAATTTTAAATGTTGATGATGAACATCAAATAAATGAAGAGACATGTGGTGTGCATGAATTGGAACATTTAACATAGTAAAAGTGCCGATTCTCTACCAATTAATATATAGGTTTACTGCAATTCCTACTGTAAACTAAAAATAATTTCCTCCTAAGTTGTTGTTTAGGATCCTAATTCTAATTTGGTGGTGCATTCTAAGGAGTCTTTTCCACTGGCTTTCCTCCCAAAATTAATCAGAAAAGTGCTTATGTGTTGTATAGCTAATTGCTGTAAGGCTGCAACTAAAACCAAGATTACAGTAGCTCAATGCATGGAAGTTAAAGATAAGTGTTTTTTAAGTGGCAATGAATGCTTGTCCACATCCGTTCCTATCTGGTCTAGAACATTTAATTGGCTATAAGTCTTCTGACTCTAAGTCCCTCAGCCATAGGGAGTCCATCAAGGAACAGGATGGACCTCGGGCAGGCTGCCATGCCACCCAGGCAACACTACAGGACTAAATAAAAATGTGGTGGCTGGCCATCGATGTTGCCCCTGGCAAATCTTGGTTAGAGGAGGTGAATGTAAACCAAAAATAAAATTCAAAGTCCCCCTCTCACCATCTGAATGAACCACTCCTCTTGGCCAAGGACATGCCAGAGTTAACCTGAAAATCTAGTTCAGGCCATGATGGAAGAAGGGGTTGGACATGCCTCATTACACCCTCCAGCACTAACATCAACACAGCATTACACCCTCCAGCACTAACATCAACACAGCCCTTACATCTGATAAGAAACATGTACAATCTATTCTCTCTGAAGCCTGCTACCTGGAGGCTTCATCTGCATGATCAAACCTTGATCTCCACAACCCCCTATTGTAACCCACGCATTCCTTTCTACTGATAATAATTCTTTCAACCAATTGCCAATCAGAAGACTTTTAAATCTACCTATGATCTGGAAGCCCCCCACTTCAAGTTGTCCCACCCTTCCAGATTCAACCAGTGTAAGTCTTACATGTATTGATTAATGCCTTATGTTTCCCTAACATGTATAAAAGCAAGCTGTACCCCGACCACCTTGGGCACATGTCATCAGGACCTCCTGAGGCTGTCACGGGCACATCCTTAACCCTGGCAAAATAAACTTTCTAAATCGATTGAGACCTGTCTCAGATACTTTTGGGTCACACTATGAAAATTCATCAAAGATTTTTTTTTGTAGAAACAGACTAGCTTATTCTAAAATTTATGTGGAAATAAATGTAGAGTAGCTAAAACAATCTTGAAAGAGAAAAATGAAGTGTGAGGAATTACTCTACCAGGTAGCAAGTGTTAATATACAGCTACAGAAATCAAAGACAACTGGTTCCTGCATAGATCAATGGACCACATTAGAGGATCCAGAAACAGACACTTATAAATATGCTGAACTGATTTTTGACAGAGGTACAAAACCAATGCAATGGAGGAAGAATAGCCTTTTAAATAAATATTTGATTTATTGGATGTAAAAGAAAGGAAAGGAAAGGAGAAGGAAGGCGAGGAAAGGGAAGGGGAAGGGAGAAGGAAGGAAAGAGAAAAGGAAGGAAGGAAGGAAAAGGAAGGAGGGAGGAAAAATGAAAGAGAGAGAAAGAGAGGGAGAAAGGAAGGGAGGGAGGGAGGAAAGAAAATAAAAAAGTTATTATTGATCTAAACCTCACACTTTATACAAAAAGTAATTCATAGCAGATCACATATGTAAATATAAAATGCAAAACTATAAAATTTGGGGGGAAAGTAGGAAAAATTCTTTGGAATTTAGGGCTAGGCAAAGAATTCTTACACTTGACATCAAGCACAGGATCTATAAAAGGAAAATATGATAAATTGTACCTCATCGAAATGAAAAACTTTTGCTCTATGAAGACTCTGTTAAGAGAAGGAAAAGGCAAACTGTGGAACAGGAGAAAAAATTGCAGATCATATATCCAGCACAGGACTCGCATCTAGAATATAATGAGCCTCCAAAATTGAACTGGAAACAAAAACAATTCAATTCAAAAGACATGAACAGATGTTAAAAGGATATGCATATGGTAAATAAACACATGAAAAGATTTTGGAACTGGAGGGCAGATGAGCAGTTGCCAGGGCCTGGGGAACTGTGCCAACGTGGTTATAAAAAAGCAGCCCAGGGATCCTCTGGATTGGAAGTGCTCTGCATCTTGAATATAATGGTGGATTCATGAACCCACACAGCTGAAGCAATTGTGTAGAGCTTAATACACATGCATATACATAAATGACTGGAACTAAAGCTGGGGAAATTTGAGTAAGGTTGGTGGCTGGTTCTGATGGTATACTATTGTTTTACAAAATGTTACCATTGGGGAGATGGGCAAAGGGTACAAGGGCTCTCTTTCTCTGTATTATTTCTTGCAACTTCACATCAACCTACATTTATCTCAAGAATTTCAATTTAAAAACAAAACAAAATAAGCATGGTGGACTCCCAGTCTCTTTGTTTCTGGCAAATTTCCCTGCTACTAACATGAGCTAGGGAAGCCTCTAGATTTTGTTAAAAGAGGTGGCATAGTAGTTCAATGGGTAACAACCAGGATTTATTTTTTCTTTAAAGAATAGAAAGTATCACAGTATATTCCAAAGTAGTGAGGACAAAGATTGTTTTGTGATGTGTTTGTGTGTGTGTGTGTGTGTGTGTGTGTGTGTGTGTAATATGGTTTGGGTGTTTGTCCCCTCCAAATCTCATGTTGAAATGTGCTTCCCAAAGTTGGAGATGGGGCCTGATAACAGGTGATTGGATCATGGGCAGGTCCCTCATGAATGGTTTAGCACCATGGCCTTGGTGAGGAGTGGAGGGTGCTCTGAGTTCACAGGAAATCTAGTTGTTGTGTGTGGTGGGGCTGGGGGCAGTGGCTCATGCCTGTAATCCCAGCACTTTGGAAGAAGGCAGAGGCAGGTGGATCACCTGAGGTCAGGAGTTCGAGATCAGCCTGACCAATATGATGAAACCCCATTTCTACTAAAAATACAAAAATTAGCTGGGCGTGGTGGCATGCGCCTGTAATCCCAGCTACTCAGGAGGCTGAGACAGAAGAATCGCTTCAACCTGGGAGGCAGAGGTTGCAGTGAACCAAGATTGCGCCATTGCACTCCAGCCTGGGCAACAAGATCAAAACTCTATCTCAAAAAAAGAAAAAAGAAAAGAAAAGAGTATGTGGTGCTTCCTGCCACTCTTTCTTGTTCCCAGTCTCTCCATGTGATGCGCCTGCTCCCCTTTGCCTTCCACCATGATTGGAAGCTTCCTGAGGTCCTCACCAGGTTCAGATGCCAACACCATGCTTCCTGTACAGCCTACAGAACCGTGAGCCAACTAAACCTCTTTTCTTTTTAAACTACCAAGCTTCAGGTATTCCTTTATAGCAATGTAAGAACGACTATACGGTGTGTAAGTGGAAAGATGACATTCTTTCCCAGTTCATACAGACATAGATTCTGGGGTGCACTCTTAGCTACTCAGTCCCCTTGCACCTCCAGCTCTCTGCCTTCTGCTCGATAGAGAGCCCTGGCTGCTTCTGCTGTTGCCTCCTCTCCTAATGACACTGGCTTTCCCAGATGCCCACAGGAGTGAAGGCCGTGCTTTCAACTTGGCCTTCATCACACCTGTGGTGCGAAGAGTATGGCAGCTGCCACTCTCGTGTTCAACCCAACCAGACCCATGGAGGCTCTGCCTGAAAATACAGGTGTTATTTGCTGAGCAGCAAACGTTAACTGATGAGAGACAGAAGATGGAAAGAGGTAACAGATAAAGCCCTTTTCCTCTCCTTGCAGCAGACCTTTCTGAGATGTGGTGCTCCATAGAGGTTCTCCAGTGCCATCCTGCATGGCCAAAAACCCACTGTGCTTGCAGAAGCGGCATAGCCAGCTGGAGCTGGGAACACGGTTCCCCAGGTTTGCGTTCCTCCTCCCCTCCCTGTTCCCACCTCACTGGAAATAAAGCAAGAGTCCCAAACCTTGCCTCAGGCTATGCACTCCAGGAAACCTGGACTAGGACAAAACAGGTTTATGCAAATGTATATCCAGCATACACAAATACTGTTTTTGTACACTTGCATGCACACACGTAAAAGTGTGTCATATTCAGGCACTAGACCACAACTGGATCCCAGTGTAAAACATATTTCTATAGGTTGTGCTTAAGAGTTTTGCAAGTCACTTTCACTGCACCTAGTGTAGATGGATCTTCAGCCTGTGAATTCCTGTGTTCTCACAGTTGCCCTCACCAGGCTCTGCCAATGCACACAGTCCTGGGCTTAGCGGCTTTCATCTTGGAGGCTGGGAGTGATCTGCAGGATGGCATCTCCTTGGTCTGCCCTCTGCCTTCTGAACAGAGTCTGGGTTCTAGCACCCAGTCTGAAAGGGCAGGAAACCATCCAGGTCTGCCCAGTTGGCATGAAGCTGACAGGGTCCTGAGAGCCAAGGAAGGAGAGGGGCCCTGGGGAATCCTCACTACTCCTGAAGAGCCTGGTTCCTGTTGGGAATACCTGGGAGAACATGACACCTTTGGGGGCCAGTGGGGCAGAGTGTAGAAACAGAAACATAACCCTCCCTACTCATGGACACCTCCTGCCAATCAGCCCTTGCATTGATGCCCAGGAT
The DNA here is from genome assembly GCF_028858775.2 of Pan troglodytes. Lineage (NCBI taxonomy): Eukaryota > Metazoa > Chordata > Mammalia > Primates > Hominidae > Pan > Pan troglodytes. Next base: position 29,489,440 of record NC_072411.2, on the reverse strand, counting down.
TTCCTGAGATTTCTTTCTGCTCAGCACAGCCATAATCTAGTGGGCCAGCTGCACTCCAGGAACCTGCGAAAGGAGAGACAGATGGCAGCCAGACTAAAGGACACGGCCCACCCCAGCTCTATGTCTGTCCTTGCCCCGGGCTTCAGTGTCCTACCTGATCCCAAAACAAAACTCCAAATACACATCTTGAGGCACAGCTGCTGAAAGGGCATGTGCTTGCTGTGTGTGCACTCTGTGGCCTTTCGTAAGATGATCTTGACCTTGCGATGGTTGGCCAGCCTGTCTCAGAGAAGGCCCTGCCACATCTTATTCTGGCATCACACGTAAGTTTTATTCCAAGCCAGAGACAGTCAGCAGATTTCTCAGTTCCCAGAAATAGAAATCAGAGCACTTTTGCACCCATCTCCAGAAATGGCCTCTGGAGCACAATTAGGGGACAGGAGGGCGGACAGGGATGCTGCTGAAGGAGTTGGCAGCCAGTGACACAGAGCTCAGCCCCCGTTCCAATATTTCATACCCCATTGCCCCTCAGCCCCAAGCCCACCCTTCCATACTCCGCCTTTGACAAGGAGCAACGAGTCTGCCAGCACCGTTCCTCAGATTTCCTCCCCATCTGACTTCCTCCATCCTGGCTCTCCTCACTCCACCAAGTGCCATATCAGACTTTCCATGGCCCTGCTCAGGAACCCAAATATGCTCATTACATGGGTCTTAGAATAAGGGAGCCTGGGGAATCCCAGCCAACGCCTTAGGGCAGCAAAGTGCATGAATTCTGATCTGAATTTTGATTTTCTCTACGGTCTCATAGAAGCCATTTATTCTCTGTCTTTTTGAAAGCAGGCAGAAACATGCCTTGGAAGACATTAAAGAGAGTAACTTCATTTTATCAAATGTGAGTTGAGGTTAGAAAAGTCAGTCATTTGTCTAAGTTCTCAAGGTCAATTGGTGTCAGAAGCTGGAAAAGAACCCAGGTCCCCTGATTCTCAAACAGATGGAAAAGAAAGCTGAGTAGAAATATCGGGGCCAGTAGTGAAGATCTTGATAGCGAAAAGAAAGCATGTGACATGATGTGGATAAAAGCAGGGGCCTGGGAGAAACAGAAACTGCCCTCGAGCATGCTGTGGGGTGCTGGTGCATGCATGCAAGCTGGGTGCTCGCCCAGCTACCCAGAGAAGCCTCTGCTTGCCAACAGCTGGAAAGAACATCCCCCTTGAAAGACAAACAGGCCTATGTTGAGCAGGGCCTGACAGCTGGAGAGTCCCAACTGAGAGTCCCCTGGCCTCTCCTAGGGTCTTGCACTCTCTCTATGAGTCTTAGGCTGCCTTTCCTGGAAACTCACGTGTATTTAGCAGAAGCCATACCCCTACCCAGGACCACGGAGAGGGGGACAGGAGGCAGCACATGCCTGTGTGAGTCCAGCAGCATCTCTCTTCAGGGTCCCCTCAACTAGCCAACTCCACTCTTGCACCTCCATTCCTCTCTAGCTGACGTCCTTGTCACCTTCTTTGTGAATTCCTCCCACAGCAGTAATCATGCATGCAAATGTATTTGCCCCTACTGTCTCTATCACTAGGTGCTTTGCATGAAGAACTAAATAAACTACAAGAATCCAGGGACTGTCCCATATGCTACCTGGTCATTCATCAGATCCACGATGTGCTATGGGAGGTATACATAGACAGGAGGCTGCGGTGCTGTGATGGCTAACGTTATGTGTCGCCTCAGCTAGGCTATGACGCCCAGCTGTTTGGTCAAACACCAGTCTAGATGTTGCCATGAAGGTATTTGTCAGGATTCAACATATAAGTCAAAGTGATCAACATTGATTTAGCAATGTTGTGATGCAATCAACATATTAATCAATAGACTTTGAGTAAAGCAGATCACCCTCTAAAATGTGGGTGGGCCTTGTCCAATCAGGTGAAGGCCATAAGAGCAAAGACTGAAGTTTCCCGAAGAAGAAGGAATTCTGCCTCCTGACTGCAACACAGAAACCCTGGCAGAGCTTCCAGCCACTGCCCTATGGAATTCAGACTCACGACTGCAACAACTCCCCTTATCTGAGTGTGCAGTATGCTGGCCAGCCCTACAGACTTCACACCGGCCACCACCACACTGACAGGAGCCAACACTTTAAAGTCACTGTGGGTGTGTGTGTGTGTGTGTCTGTCTGTCTCTTTTGAGTCTGTTTCTCTCGAGAATTTTAACTGATGCAGGTGCATTCGAGGAGGTCACCTACAGGCAGGGCCCCTACAGTCCCTCCAGACAGCAGCTATCGTGCAGCGTCATTGCCGCAGTTTTTGCTGTGAAGGTGGGGAAGTTAAAATATAACAGCAACAACAGTAGCAAACATTTGTGGTGTGTTTTCCATGGGCTGGAAACTGTTCTGAGCAGTTTACAGCATCATCTTGTTTATTCCTTATAAGACTCCATGAGGCAAGTACATTCTTACGCCTCTTTTTCAGAAGAAATGATTACAGATGAAAGAGAGTAAAAAACTTGTCCCCTGACAGACGCACGGGCAGACGGCCTCCAGAGCCAAAGCCTGGAGTGTGGACACAGGGAAAGGCCGAGTTCCTACCCACGGCCCTTCAGCTCCAAAGTCAGAGGAACTTCTTAAATCACCATGATTGCAAGACCAATCATGTAGGAGACCAATCTTCCAGTAGGAGATTTGAACAGCGGTCCTCTCCCATCCTGGTTCTTTACTGTGGTCATTCAGCTCACCAGTAGGCTTGCCCCTGCAAGAAGGCACCCCCATCCCCACCACAAACACGGCCATGCCTTCCCTGTGATGTGCTGTTTCTCAGTGTAACACAGTGCATCAGCATCAAGCTTGTTACCAAACACATCTCCTGGCAATTTCTCCTGCTTTTAATTGCATTGCTTGCTGTGTTCCTCACACAGCCTCAGTCAAAAGAAGCCAGCTTACCTCTCCCATGGGATTCTTCTTTTCTGGATCACACAAACTACTTCATGGTTGCTTTGCAAGAAAGCCTGGAATTGTCGCCACCCCTTCAATGCCAAACCCATGCATCACTAATACGAAAGTTACACGCCTTTGCTGCTTCCTCTCCTTTATATGCACACAATTAGTTCTTTGTTTCAATGCCATATCATGATATTACCTTTGGGAAGACACTTTTAATGCTAATTAAACTTAATAGATACGGTACCAACAATGCACATGTGTAACTGAAGCGACACTAGTCGTGGACAGGGAGACCGCACAACATATCATCCCACTATAGCACTATTGAGGATAAAAGGGGTACTGCTAATAATTATTACAGGGAAATTCACATAAGCCAGGACTGCCCCCAGCAAAATGGGACATGGAAATACTCAAGTTATGACCAATTTCATTTGTGTGCAAGCAATGACAATTTTGTTACAACTGTCATCTCCTGGACATCGTTATGCTACATTATCAATTGCAAGATGCATCACATCCGATTGCAGAGATGCTAAAAGATAGGGGGTGAAAGTGCATCTTAGTATTGATGAATTAGAATGTCTTTGTCAGTTGGGGAGGACCTCTTCCCACCCGCAGGGGCTGTGTTCTTTCCAGCCTCTTGTCTTTCTCTCTCCTCTAGTTGTAATAGTCACTTTCCATCTATGAGTTGTTACCTCTCCTAACATGTGGATGAATTGCAAGAAGCCATGCCCTGATCATTGCACCCATCCTGATTGGATGGCCTCAGCCTCTCTGTGAACACAGGAGCCAATCTGTAGTCAGGGGCACCAATGGGGAGGCCCTCAGCCCCATTCACTTCCATCCAAGGGCAGAGTGATGCCCAGGTTCCAGAGCAACCACTCCTATAACAGGAGTTGGAAGGTGGGAAGCGGTGGCAAGAGGCCAACAGTGTCCCTCCCTCTTTCAACCCCTCCTCCAATCAGTAGCCTCTTCTTCTGTTTCACATGCCCACTATAAGGGTGCCGGCTCTTGGTCTCCTAGAGGAGTAAAAATCAGTGCACAGGCAGGTAGTTTGGCTCAAACAAGCTCAATGCTAGCTTTGTTAAGCTGGATTTGTTGGTTATAGATTTTTAGGTTGTTCATATGCGTTAAGCGTTTCTTCCACCTGCCCTTCCCTCTGTCTGTGGGACTCCCCCCTCCTCCTCCACCACCACTTCACTCAGCACTGCAGAACCTGGACCCTAAAGTCCAGGGACCTGGGTTCGAGCTAATCTTCCTGCCAGGTTCGAGTCCATACCCTTCCATTCCTTCGTGCCTCCGCCCCTTAGCCTGGGAGCTGGAAACTGTGAACAGGACTCACCCCCAGAGGTGTTTTGAGGTTTGATGAGTTAATGTCATGAATCCCTGAGAACCATGCCTGGAAATGGTCAGTACAGCGTGAGGACAGCTCTATTAGAATCACTCGTATTTGCTTAGTGGAGGTCTATGAATTCTCTAGCTTTCAGCTCAAATGTCCTGTTCCCAGGGGAGGCCCCTGCTATGAGCTCCAAGTGTCACCTACACAGGTTTTGTCGATGTTTGCCGTCCAGTTTGCCCTGTGTCAATGCTTCATCAATGCTCTTCTGTGCCCCTGCCCTGGACCATGAGCTCTCTGAGGTCAGTACCCATGCGGTTTTGTTCATCAGTACACCCCAATGTTTCCCAGTACAGTGTCCCGCATGGAGTGTGCTTACATTAAAGATTTGTGGGATAAGAGGGTGAATGATTAATAGATGTCGCCACCATATGTATCACATTAAAATAAATCTGCATGCTTTGTTGACTTGAATAGGGAATGTGTGAGCTCTGATTTATACATGGACTCTCAGGAGATTGAGGAGAGGCCAACATGGGCCTTTGCCCCTATCAGGGCAGTAAACCTGGCAGTTCTGCTGCTGTCATTTCCTGAGGGGCCTGCAGACGGAGGCTGCAGAGAGGAAAAAAGCCGGCATGTTCTAAGGAAGCCCTTAGTTTCTGGATGTTGGGAAATCTGTGTTCGGCCTGAGTGCAGACATGAACTGAGGGCCAGGCCTCCTGCCTCTAAGGCTCAAGAGAAGGAGCCCAGCACTCTGGCCAACCTCGGAGCAAGCAAATGGAGAAGCATTGCCATGTCTCCAGGCAAAGCAAGGTTGGACGCAGTGAAGCTTAGTGATGAGGACTGGGGAGGTGGTTGGGGGCAAGTTGGGGCGGGGTGGGGGGGCTTTCACATGCTGGCACAATGCCGTATCTAATTTGATTTGTCACCTGGAACTGGGAGAAAAACTAAATTTTTTGAGCAGGAGTTTGTGTCGCATTCATATCCCAAAGTCATGTTTGGGTTGGAGGGGGGTGGTGTAGATGATTGGAAAGGAGACAAGTATATATATCGAGCCTCTGTGGGGGCCTGGCCCCAACTGACATACACAGTCCTTTCATTCCATCAGCCTTGTGACAAATGCATTATTATCTGCACAATTAGAAGATGAGACTAAGGATCTAAGAAGTGGTGTCCTTCTCACAAGGACAGTCTGCTTGTAAGAGGCCAGCCAGGACTCAGATTCAGACCCACGCTTCCAAATGCACGCTCCTTCCCTGGGTCCCTACCAGGCCAGACAGGCTGAAGCACACGTAGAGGCTGGGTCAGGGTCACTCATTTGTGAAGCTGTGAAGTGAGGCATCCTGCTGCCAGGAAAGGGAGAGGGGCACCTGGCCCTGGAACACACTGGCTCCTGCTTGCTCCCTTTCCCCCATTTGGGGTGGGGGAATTGCCCACGCTGGGCTGAGACAGTGGGTCAGGAGGATGAAACCCCAGCCATAGGAGGGGCTTTATGGTGGCTTCCCCACACCTCACCCCACCAGTTGGGGATAGACTCATGGCATCTGGCCAGCTCCAAAGAGGCCAGCAATGGCCCAGTCCCACGTGGCCTGTCCTCCTTCTCCCACTCCCTCCCACCCCCAGAAGGAGTCTCTCACCAAGGGGAGAGCAGATCCCAGGGGAGAACGACAGTGGGGTCACCTGTAAGGTCATGAACCTCGCACTGTTGTCTGAATCCACACTATTTGAAATTCCTACTTTGCCTTTGTATTTTCTTTTAAAAAATATAAATGTAATCTCTACTTATTAAAAATACAAATACAAAAGTCCATACAAAAAGAGAAAGCTTTTTCTTTAACCCTTTCCCTTCCCCAATATCCCAGCTAACTGCTAAAACATATAGACCTTTCTATGAACACGCAAATGTTTGTTTACATAGATACACCTGCATGTGTGCATATGTGAGGTTCTGTATGTGCATGTGCCTGTGTGTGGCACTGTGTGTGCGTGTGTGTATGTTATGTGAGACGCTGTGTGTGCATGTGTGTGTGGTACTGTGTGTGCATGTGTCTGTGTATGTGAGGCGCTGTGTATGCATGTGTGTGTGTATGTGAGACATTGTGGATGTACGTGTATATGTGAGACACTGCGTGAATGTGTGTGAGATGTGTGCATGTGTGTGAGACACTGTGTGCGTGTGAGACACTGTGCGTGCGTGTGAGACACTGTGTGCGTGTGAGATATGTGTGACTGTGTGCATGTGTGTGTGTGAGATGTTGTGTGTGAGGTGTGTGTGCGTGTGTGTGCAGTGTGTGTGTGAGAGACACTGTGTGGATGTGTGTGTGTGAGAGGTTTGTTTGTGAGACACTGTGTGTGGATGTGTGAGACACTGGATGTGTGAGGGTTGTGTGTGCATGTGTGTGTGACACCGTGTGTGCGTGTGTGTGAGATGTGTGTGTGAGAGACACTGTGTGGATGTGTGTGTGAGACACTGTGTGGATGTGTGAGGTGTGTGTGCGTGTGTGACACCATGTGTGCGTGTGTGTGAGGTGTGTGAGAGAGACACTGTGTGTGGATGTGTGTGAGACACTGTGTGTGCGTGTGTGTGAGAGATGTGTGTGACTGTGCATGTGTGTGAGGCGTGTGTGTGAGAGACACTGTGTGTGGATTGTGTGTGAGAGGTCTTTGTGTGAGACACTGTGTGTGGATGTGTGTGTGAGACACTGTGCGGATGTGAGTGCACGCGCGGGGTCATGTTCCCCCTGTTATGCATCCCCTGCTGTCTCCTGTGATGTGACCCTGAGGTCTCCTTGCATGACTGGGCACAGAGCTCTTGCTTCTTTATTATGATCTGTTCACTTTTGCTTCCCCCACAGGGAGCATCTCCAGTTCCCCAGATCCACCCGTGGCCTTGGTTCATTCCGCTCCCCTGCTTGGAACCCCTGCTCAGCATCCACCAGGGCTCCTTACCTGGGCAGTTCCTAAACCACAATGGAGACAGCTCAGCGGTCCTCTGCAGAGTGGCCTCCCTGTCCCCACACAGGGCTGCTGAGGTTTGCTTCCTGGGCTCCCGCTCCACACCCGCAGGGTCTGGGGCTGGCAGGGGAGAAGGCAATCTGAGGAAGCCGACCAACTCAACACGGGATCTCAGATGTCGTCATAGGGGTGAGAGAGTGGACTGCACCCCGTTCGGGTGGGACTGGTGCATGGGTGACGGGGTTTAGCATCTCCTGCTCACCTTTCTGGGCCTTTTTCTCATCATGCAATGCAGAGGATGAGCCCCTTCATCCAGGAAGGCTTTGCTGAGAGCCCCTCCTTCAGGCCCCACACTCTGAGTCCTTGGCTGGGTTTGGAGACAGCTGGTGGGGCTGAGAAGGCTTCTCCACCAGGTGAAGGGTGAAGAGGATCTCCAGGCAGCAGCAGGAATATCCTGGCAAAAGGAGGAGGCACAGCATATTTGGCTTAGGACGCTGCAAGGCAGGTCACGAAAAGAGGTGGACTGGCAAGGCCACCTGACAAAGGCCCAGTGAGGAGAGTCGCTGATGTAATCAGACTTACATTCTAGAAAGGCGGCTGTAGCTGCGGTGAAATCAGAGTATGCCAGAGAAGCATTCATTCCATGTGTGGGGGGAGCCCTGCCGGGAGGCAGAGGCGCAGGGCAGAGTGGGAGCTGGGAGCAGCACTCCCCGAGGTGTGGGGCTGAGGCCCTGGCAGGGCTGGCCCTGGACTTTATTGGAGCAACTGCCTGGCTGAGAGCACGAGTGGCCTGAAGGGCCGGCCGGCCGGCCCGAGGAAGCCCTTTCCGGGAGTTAAAAGAAAAACTTCAGCCTAATTAAATGCAACGGAGTTTCATTGAGCAATTAACGATTCGCGAATCAGGCAGCCCCCAGAATCACAGCAGATTCAGAGAGACTCCAGTGGTCAAATTTACAGGCAAAAAAAAAAAAAAAGTAAAGTGACATACACAAATCGGAAGTGAGGTCCAGAAACAGCTGGATTGGTGACATGTTGGCGTTGCCTTATTTGCACACAGTTTGAACACTCAGCAGTGCACGAATCGTTGAAGTACGGCTGCCGGGATCGGTCAAGACTCAGCGATTGTTACGGGCGCATGCTCCTAAGTTAGGTTTTCCATCTTGTTTGCCTATTAAGCTAGGTTGCAGCTCATCCACAAGAACTCAAATATAGAAGTAGGGAATCCCTCTCAGGCCATATTTAGTTCACTTTAACACAGGGTTGCTCTGCAAAGTTTCCGAGGGCTGTGGCCTCTGGGCTTCAGCCATGACGCAGATGCATTGTCCTCTACTTTGCAGAAAGCACAAGAAAACTGCCCAGCACAGCACTCCAGTGAGGCTGGGGAAGACGTGCACGCTTTCCTAGCTGCTGTTTATCTTGAGGGAGCGGCCTGGCTGGGTCAGCTGGCTTCATTATTTCCCAGGCCGCTCCCTGCAGAGGCCAGCCCGCATATGGGGAAGGTGGTATCTGTGCGAGGCTCTGTCTCTGGTGGAGAACGGCTCACGAGAAGGAGCAAGGATGCCACATCTCCACCCTGGACGTGCAGGAATCAGGAGGACTGGAGAGACACACAGGATGCTGTCAGTAAACGTGCAACTGTGTCTCATCAATCCCACTGGTTTGCCACAACCACTGGCTCCGAGACTGTAGGCTTAGTGCCACAAATATTTATCTTGAAGGGCCAGCCCTGCTCCTGCCCCTGAAGGCCTGGACTTGGAACTTGGAGGAGCTCTGGACAGAGAGGTTTTCAAGATCTGAAACAGCTCGACAGACCCACTACACCACCAAGGCAGTGTGCTCGTAAATGAAAGCCACCGAAGCCGTCCTTCCCAGTGGAGGGGCATGGCTGGGAGGAGCACCTGCTATGCACACGTGCCGGCGACTGAACAGCTCACCCGGGTCAGCCACACGCTGACCAGATTCCCTTGTTCATCTGAGCTGCCCTGAGCCTCAGTTGGTGCCTCTTTCCACCGCACACTGCCTGCTGTCCCCACACCCTGGGCACCCGTCTCCCAGGGGCTGAGTGCAAAGCCATGGAGTCGCGGTTCCCGGAGGTGGGGCTGAGGTCCAGTTTGATTCCTCCAGGACCAAGGCATCTGGGTCCCCGACCTGTCACACATCAGCAGACCCACCATAAGAGCATCTGTGGGTCGTGGGGGGAGGTTCCAAGCCCTCGTCCCTCGCAGCTCTTCTCTGGCCCATCAGTAACACGGGCTAACGTTTTTCAAACTACACACCTAGATTTCCACACACCGGTCCAAGCTCCTTGGTCCTGTATCTTTAACCCAAATAACAGATTATGAAGAGGTTTGGAAGGGGGAGGTGGGTGCTGAATGGAGAGGCTGTAACCCCCATGTTGCGGTTGGCTGGATTGTATATTGCTCCCAGCATTTTTTCATCTGTCTGTTCAACACTCACCAAATGGAGAATACACAGGGACCTCCTTCCCTTTGGACTCACATGGAGCTGGGTTCCCGGGAGGCGCTGCTGCTTGCTCAAGTCCAGGAGACTTGTCCCCCTGGGCTCTGGGTTCGTCCATCTTACACGGATTAGTGGGTTTGGCTCATGGGCAGGCTGCTGAGCCCTGCACCCTGCAGGGAGGAAAGTGGCATGAGCCAAGGCCACAAGTGGATCTGGGGACGTCAAGGAGCACTGTGTTGATGAAGAAAAGTGCGTGAGAATCATTATAAAGAAAAAGAGCTCTGTGCCCAGACATGAAAGGAGATAGCAAGTGGATGCATAATAGGGAGAACACGACCCCACGCAGGCATGCACACACATACATGCACACACACATGCACACATATCAGACACAAATGCACACACATTCACACATGTGCACACATGCAGACACACACGCACACATCTGCACACACATCAGACACATGCACACACATGCAGACACACATGCACACACCCTCACACACATCAGACACACATGCACACACCTGCACACACATCAGGGACACACATGCAAACACACACGCACACACCTGCAAATACATCAGACACATACGCATGCACACGCAGACACGTGCACACACATTCACACGTGCACACATGCACACACATGCACACACCCGCACACACATCAGACACATGCACACACATGCACACACCCGCACACACATCAGCACACATGCACGCACATGCAGACACACACATGCACACACCTGCACATACATCAGGCACACACATGCAGACACACACGCACACACCTGCAAATACATCAGACACATACACATCCACACGCAGACACGTGCACACACATTCACACATGTGCACACATGCACACACCCGCATACACATCAGACACACATGCACACACATGCACACACCCGCACACACATCAGACACACATGCACACACATGTACACACCCGCACACACATCAGACACACATGCACACACCCGCACACACATCAGACACACATGCACACACCCGCACACACATCAGACACACATGCACACACACATGCACACACCCGCACACACATCAGACACACATGCACACACCCGCACACACATCAGACACACATGCACACACATAGATGTATCTATACAAGCAAGTGTTTTCTTATGCAAATAAAGCTCCGGAAGTTTTTGTAAGCAGCTGGGATATTGAGGGAGAGGAAAAGGAAAAGCTTTCTTATTTTTGGGCATATATTTGTGTTGTTTGTATTTTTATAAGCAGGTATATGGCACACATATTTTCAAAAGGAAATATAAAGGCAAAGTATGAATTTCAAATCGTGTGAGCAGTGTGGATGCCGACAACAGTGCTCGCGACCCTGCAGGTGTCCCTGCTGCCGTTCTCCACAGTGCGGATGGAGATCTCTCCACAGTTCCCACTGGGATCTGCTCCCTACTTTGTGGGGGACTACTGCTAGGAGACTGGGGGCGGAGGGGTGGGGGAAGGTGGACCAGCCTGTGGGGCCTGGCCATCGCTGATATCTTCTGAAGCATCTGGACCGCACGAGCTTATTCCAGCTAACCTGGTGGCGTGTGGGGGAGCCACCCGCAAAGCTCCTCCTGTGGTTGGGGTTCCATCCTCCCGACCCACTGGCTCAGCCCAGTGGGGAGAAGGGTGAGCCGTGCTCCAGGCTGAAGGTGTGGAGCAGCAGGTAGGTTCAGGGGTGCCAGAGTTTCGCATGGTGGGGGATGGCTGGTCGGTGACGGAGGGTGGGAGAGTTAGGCTGGAGTGTGTTGGAGGCTGCGACGGAGTGCTAACCTCCTCCTGAGGCGGGGTGTCTAGAAGGCACTGAGGGTGTCTAGAAGGCACTAATTCTGACAGATTGGCAGTTTAGGAAGATCCCCCAGGCTCCTGAGGAAGACCATTGCAGAAGTCTTTAGCCAGATTCAGCACTGGGGAAATCTAGAAAGAGTGGGTTATGGGTAAAGTCGTGACACAGTGATGGGGGTGGGAAAGAGGGTGGCTTTAAGGAGGCAGGCCTGGTGATGGACGGGAAGGGCGGAGAGGTTGAAGGGGTGCCAGAGTGGGTGAACTACAGGGTGCAGGTGGTGCCAGGGGTGCACTGGCTGGCACAGGAGGTGCAGCAGGCGCAGGGCCGTCGCAGCAAGGACGCCCTGAGGACAGCCAGGGACTCCTCTGCCCTGTGCTCCCTGAGCCTCAGTGCCTCATCTGCCAAATGGGGACACTGTGTGAATACGCTGGCACAGCGGGGCCCATTCACTCAGCAGGATTGCCCCAAGGACAGCCAGGAAATCGAGGCTTGCAGAGACACGGCTCCTTAGCAGTGCCACCATCAACACCAGTCAGTCCATGGAATGGAGGTGCCCTGTTCTTCTAAAGCCTAGCAGGAAAGCAGGGAGCAGCCCGACCTGGTTCCCATTTCCCCAACCAACAGCAGGAGGCAGGTGCCTGGCCAGGACCCATGCAAACCTCCCCAGGAGAGCAGGAGGGAGGCAGGAAAGAATCAACAATCACTAAGGTTCATAAGGCGCTCTGAAATTCTGCTAGAGCAGCCCCTGTCCGACAGCCCTGAGAAGCATTGCTCTATCCCATCCAGCCATTAGACTTATTTACACAGGGAAAGAAACAATGAGGCCCAGACAGAGTGAGCTAATCCCTCAGCCATTCAAATAATACTGCCAGTTGGCTCCTCAAGAAAGTAAAAATACAATTAGCATATGATTGAGCAATTCCACTTCTGGGTCTATCCCCAGAAGAATTGAAAGCGGGGGTCTCAGATACTTGTGCCCTGTGTTCATAGCGGCATTATTCACAGGAGCCATGAGGGGCAAACAACTCGTCTTCATCAAATAACTAATGGTTAAGCAAAATGTGGTACATGCATACAGTGGTACATTATTCAGCCTTAAAATGGAAGGCCATTCTGATGCATGCCACAGCGTGGGTGAACCTTGAGGGCGTTATGCAAGGTGAAATCCGCCAGTCACTAGAGGACAGATACTGTGTGATTCCATGTACATGAGGTCGCGAAAGTAGTCAAATCCACAGAGACAGAAAGTAGGAATGTGGGGGCCAGGGGCTGGGGGGAGGGGGTAGAGAGTTCATGCTTAATGGGGACAGAGCTTCGGTGTGGGGACAGTAAGAAAGCCCTGGAAACAGAGTGTGGTGATGGCCGCACAACAATGTGAGTGGCTTAATGCTGCTGAATTGTGCATTTCAACATCATTAAGATGATATTTATTTTATTTTATTTTATTTATTTATTTATTTATTTTTTTTGGTGAAGTTTCGCTCTGTCACCCAGGCTGGAGTGCAATGGCACAATCTCAGCTCACTGCAACCTCCACCTCCCTGGTTCAAGCAATTCTCCTCCCTCAGCCTCCCGAGTAGCTGGGATTACAGACATGCACCATCACGCCTGGCTAATTTTTGTATTTTTAGTAGAGATGGGGTTTCATCATCTTGGCCAGGCTGATCTCAAACTCCCACCCTCAGGTAATCCGCCCATCTCAGCCTCCCAAAGTGCTGGGATTACAGGCGTGAGCCACCACGCCCAGCCTAAGATGATACATTTTATGTTGTATGTGCTTTACCACAATTTTTTTTAAAATATAGCAAATAACACTACCACTCCCCGTGACAGTGCTCCTCTGCAGCCGCGGTGCCCAGGACCTCGCACTGTAGCTGTTCAGGGCCCCTCGGGAACGCAGTCTCCTCTTGAGGCCCGGGGATTGGAGTGGCTTCCCACGTTGCTGCTTCCTGTATGCCTTGCCAGCTCTCAGTAACTCTTTTGATCTTGCCTTGTAAATGGACCCTTCCTTCAATTACTTTCCACTGAAAAAAATGATAGTAATACTGCCAGTAGAGCCGTTTCAGCCACAAGTGCAGCAGAAACACGTGCCACCGTGTGATGGGACATCTCGAGGCTTGTGTGTGACAGCCACGCTTAGCAGTGTCAGCCTCACACCTGGAGAGGACGCTGCCCTGGAAAGGATGCAGTGTCACCCGGATCTCAGTGGTGTCCTCAGACGTTGCAGAGCGCCTCTGTCGTGAAGCCCACCTGATTCCAAGAATACACCTTAGCATGAAGCCATTTGTGACACTGACTAATAATCTTCTAAGTCCAGCAGAAGGCACCCAATCCTCCTGACAACATGATAAGCCCATGTACATGAGGACTCCCATTAACCATGACTCTCCCTAATGGAAGGGAATAAGAACCCTGTTTGGACTTGGAGTGTGAGTGATTGATTGCACAGCCTTAGAGCGGAGGTAAGAGTCTGGTCGCAGTGGAAACAGCAAGGTCGGCGCCCTGAGCGAAGGGATGCCACCCAGAGAGCTGCTGCGGCCCTGCAGTCTGCACAGGATGAGGCTCTGGGTCCTCGTGAGCCAGTCCAAGAGCCATTGCAGACTCCCCTCCATGAACCCACGGGCTAAGCCAACAGGCAGAAGAGGACTGAGGTACCTTATCCCGCTCCATTCAGCAGCAGCTCTGGACACCATTGCCTCCCCTACGTGAGACTGGCTGTGCCAAGCGCCCGCCTTTCCTAAGCAGCACTGCCGTGTGCTCCGGCCTCCGCACATCCTGTTCTCCCAACTCTCCCCGGCCTGCCCCTACCTTGGCTGCCCCTACACAACCTCAAACTCACTCAGTTATAGCTGCTTCCTGAGAAATGCCCAAGCCTGGGCTGGGCACCCTCTTCTGTGTCTCCACAAACCCCTCACACCCCTCAGCCCTGGCCCTGAGTGGCCCTCCAGTAAGCATATGTGTGTTTACTCGGTGGTGTCCCAGCTCAGCCTGAGGGCTCTGTGGGGGCAGGGAGCTCACTGCCCCATCTCTCTGAGCCCAGTGCCTGTGGAACCCTCGGGGACAGCAGACACCCGGAGCCTATTAGACCTATCCTTTTTTTTTTTTTTTTGACGGAGTCTCGCTCTTTCGCCCAGGCTGGAGTGCAGTGGCCCGATCTCTGCTCACTGCAAGCTCCACCTCCCGGGTTCACACCATTCTCCTGCCTCAGCCTCCCGCGTAGCTGGGATTACAGGCGCCCGCCACCACGCCTGGCTAATTTTTTGTATTTTTAGTAGAGACAGGGTTTCACCGTTTTAGCCAGGATGATCTCGATCTCCTGACCTCGTGATCCGCCCGCCTCAGCCTCCCAAAGTGCTGGGATTACAGGCGTGAGCCACTGCGCCCAGCCTAGACCTATCCCTTATCCATGGGCTCCATGCTGTGCCTCAGACAGGATGCTGAGTTTCACCCGCCAACCCCCGCCCCACCCACGGTGCCTGCGAGGGACTGTGTCCTTCGCCAAGGAAGAGGAGGCCACAAGCTGGAGCCCAGCCCCAGACAGTGAGGCTCCCATGAATCAGAAAGGGACTTCCAGAAACCAAAACTTCCTCAAGGGCGTCTGAGGAGTTAAAGAACCTCAACTTCTGCCCAGGCCACTGGCCAGGACTGAGCCTCCACCCTGAATAGGACTCAGCAATAGCTTTCAGCACAAAGCACAAAAACCCCCGCGGCCCGGGGAAGACACTGGGCATTGACTTAAGAAAAGCAGTGGTCCATTCAGCCTCTGTTGACTCTTTAGGGAGATACAAAAAAGCTCATAAACATTTATTACTCAGTGTGAGCAGTATATTTCATTTCATGTGGCATGTGCTTTGTTACACTGGTGACAACACTCTAAACAAGAAAGTCTCTGGAACGCTGTTCAGGCAGGTGATTCTGAGAAAGAGGTTCGGGAACAGGTGCCCAGAAAAAGCCCTTGAGAGTGGAAACCATGGTGGGGGAGCTGGGGTCTCAACAGCACTGTATATGCTCTGGGGGGTGCTGAGAGGCTGAACACAGAGGGCAGACTGTCCTCTTCCAGAACACTCAGGAGAGGGTGTGATTGACCAGACTGGGAATCTGTGACCATGGACTTCTCCTCCAAGGGGAAACCAGCGTGTGCCCGTTTCAGTGTGGACAAGAGGACAGAAGAGAGACATGGGGAGTGGGTGCTCCTGGGAGGGGTGCACTGCCCTGGAGGTGGGTCGGCCTGCTGGACCAGGCGCTTGCTGGAAGGGGATCAAATAAACATGCCGTGCTCTCTCCGAGACCCACAACTCCCCACCCTGCCTCTTAGGAGGCTAGGCCAAGGAGATCAAGGGAGACCACAGTGGCCCTGATTTCCCATGGCAATAGAAAGAACTCTCTGACTTTCCCCCCAAATTCCTGAGGCCAGAGATCCTATGACTAATGGGCTGGACCCTTCTTCCTAGACCCAGAAAAGATGTTGGGTGGCAGGTTCCCTGGGAAAGATGGCATGGAGATTCCACAGAGCACCAACAGCAGCAAGTCGCCCTCTACTGAGAGCAGCAGCTCAGCAAGGAGCAGGCCTTTGGCCACACGAAATGAGGGGTCATGATAGGCAGTGTGGAGAGGGAGACAGGTGTGACCCAGGACTCCAAAGAGAGTCCTGGTGGGCTGCATGGAGAGGGGGACAGGTGTGACCCAGGACTGCAAAGAGAGTCCTGGTGGGCTGCACGGAGAGGGGGACAGGTGTGACCCAGATGTGCAAAGAGAGTCCTGATGGGCAGCATGGAGAGGGGACAGGTGTGACCCAGGACTGCAAAGAGAGTCCTGGTGAGCAGTGTGGAGAGGGGGACAGGTGTGACTCAGGTCTCCACCCCTTCTTATTGTGTGTGCTAGAACTTCCCATTTGAACTTGCTGAATCTCCCTTTCCTTGTCTACAAATTGATAGTTTCAGTAGTGAGCTCTGAGACTCACAGGGAACACACAGCAGGTGATTTGTGTGACCTGCCTGCTCCTCAAGGAGTACAGGGAATACACAGCAGAACCAGGCCCCTGGCCACTGGCAAGGGTTCCCTGGGCAGCCAGAGGCCACACTCCCCACAGGCCCAGCTTTCTCAGGCCTGATCCACTTCCAACCCTGCCCGTCACCCTCCCACTGCATGTCCTGCTCAGGCCCTGCCACCCAGAACATGCTGAACCTGCCCCCATGACCCAGGGCGCCATTGCCCTCTCTGTTCTCTCTGCTGCCAGTGTCCTAAGCGCCCCCATGGCTGCCTCCTCCATCTCTTCCTTCTAGATACTGATAAATTTTACTTTATTGGAGGCTCTATCCCTGGTATAAAATACCAGCGTGCACACACACCTCTGTGTCCCTTCTACCCCGTCTCACTTTTCCTTTTCCTTAACAGTACTGATCATCCCATCACACTCTTTGGCTCTGGCAAGGGCAGGTCTGGGTACTGGCAGTCAGGCCCAGGCTCTCTGCCCTTGGTGCTTCTCAGAGGCAGGGAGTGTGTACATCTGCAAAGGGACTCACAGCCTCACCAGCGCCAGGCTCCTCTCAGGCTCACAGTCCTCCAAAGCCCCAGCTCCTCTGCCTCAGAGGGTCGCAGCCTGTGCCTTACCAGGGCAGCTGTGCCTTCCCGGGTGAGCCTGGGGTCGCCCTGTCCTTTCCCCTCCTCTGCTCCTCCAGAGTCCAAGGCCCAGCCCCACCACAGACAGCGATCAGCAGGGCTCTCCCAAAGAAGGCAGATTCTAGCACCACAGCAGAACAGATGCAGTGTGATTGGAAAGTGCCAAAGACGAGCGAGGAAGATGAAAGGGAAAGTGGTGAGAGCTACAAAATTCACATCCAACCTCCTTTAATCACAGCTCGGGTTTTAATCACCCCAGGCGGCTTCAGAAGTGCAGTGTTTAATGTGTTTCCTTAACAGCCTCATCGAGGCCCTGGAGGTCTGGAGCGCTTGACTGGGAATGGAGACGTATGGGTCCCCTCCATGCCTGGTCTCCCCCCAGTGGAGAACCCCAAGGACAGCTTGTCTCTGCCTCAGTGTCTCCGCTCTTCTTCACTCGTGCTGGCTGAATGGAGGAATCGGAAGGCATCCAGGGCTTGTCTCTGCCTCAGTGTCTCTGCTCTTCTTCACTCGTGCTGGTCGAATGGAGGAATCGGAAGGCATCCAGGCATGTCCTTATGTAAAGGAGCACAAACACACCCTTCAGCTGCATTTTCCTCTAAGACAGAGGTCTTCGGGGAGTACAGCAGAAATATCTTGCTTTAGAACCTGTCAGTAAACACTTGGGCCATGGGAACACATTGCTATGGCCTCTACAGCACCTTGGAAGGGGCCCTTGAGAGTCAGTGGCATGAAGTCACTACTTTCCATGCATCCACCCAGGGCACACGCCCAGGGCACTACCTTCCACGCACCCGCCCAGGGTGTCTAGGAAGCCTTCCCATGCCTGTGTCACAGTGGCCTGCAGGGGATGGAAGACACGACTATTATATCTACATGAATAGAACAGAGACACAGATGTGGACCTGTGTGTGTGCATACTCAGAAACAGGCTTACACAGATTAAGGGGATATGTGTGCACCCACCCACTTATCTCCACACACACTCACTCACACCAATGTAACATTGACCCCAATGGTCACTTACCCACCAAAGTCCCAAGAGATGCCACCAAGGGAGGACTCTTTTCTTGAGGTGCTCTTTGGTAGTAAAACAAGTCATCCCAATAATTGAAAGACGTGTTGATGATAGCCAGACCTGGAAATGGCCTCATCAGTTTTATTGTGTGTTCACAAAGGATTTATCAAGAGCGCCAGGGTCCCCAGACACTGGGTGGTCCCCAAACTTGAGGATGACAGGCACCGATCCACCATGGTTTCATGCTGGCCCATTCACCAGGGCCACGTCCTTCCTCACACACCTGAGACTGATGCTTTCTCAAATGATGCTGCAAGGACCCTGGCCCACATCCATCTCCCAACTAAGGCCCAGACATCCAGACTCATCACCACAGTCAAGCAGGAGCCCTGGAATCAGGTGAGGCTCTATGATGGAGAAGGAGTCAACTGAACCTGCATGGCCCCACAAGGAGCCAGAGGGAATGTGCCTAGAGCAAGGAGATACAACCTTGTGTCTGCTGCAAACAACCCTTCCTGACAGCACAGCTGGGACCCACATGCAAAATCCCTTTCTACCCCTCTGACATGGCACCAAAGGGGCCACAGAGCCCTGGCAGCCTGGTCTAAGTGCCCAGGCCTTGGGTCCAGCTATTGTGGGGAGCTCAAGGGAAGGGCCCTACCCCCATCTCCGTGTGCCCAGAGCTAGTGTACCAGGCACAGAGTGGCATTCAATATGGACTTGCTGAACTGAGCAGAGCCGGCCTCCTGGGAACTGCTGCCAGCATTCCCTAACTCCTGTTGTGGTCCCTGTGTAGTGGCACTGAGGACAATGGAAAGGAAGCAGGATATCTATATCTCATTTGGAAATGGCATGGGAGCACCTGAAATTTTAGAGAGAAGACCAAGGGGTGAACTAAGAGCAGATAGCTTCAAGGGAACAAGCCCGGCCTTCTAGTCAGGCACCTTCTGTTTAAAGCCCTGGTCTGGGGGTACTTCCTGGATGTCAGTGCTTAAGCTTCCCACGTGGCTTTGATGTTCTTGCTGATGAACTGGAAATTGTTAAATCCGTGTCAGAGGCTCTTCTGAGAGCTAAATGAGATGAGATACCCACATCAGGCAAGATAAGCTGCGGGAGGCATAGCCAGCCACTCACTCATTCACGCTCTCACGTCCTCTGCAGTCCACTGGGGATCCTGTGGCAGGCGCCCTCCTCCCAGGCCCCAGGCAGGCAGAGTGGCTGTCACCCTAGGAATGTGGCTGCAGAGGCAGATGGGAAAAGAGCGCCCCGGAGCAGGGAGCATGGTCTCCAACTCACACTCTCCTCCTGACCACAGCAAACTCTCGGCTGTGCCCTGGGTCAGCAGGGTGGGGAAGTGTAGTTCTGGAAAAGAGAGAGAAGCCAATCTTTGGGGGTAGCCCTAAGGAAACCAAGAGCCTGGCTCTAGCACAGCCTGGGACACTCCAGATACTCAAAACAGCACCAGCTCCCTTTCCCTGTGTTTAAGGTGTGGCTTTCAAATAGTGAGATTGTTACCCTGGTGAGCTGGTAGGGTCTGTTTTTTCTTAAAGCCAGTCCGTCTCCTGCCCCCAGCCACAGGAGAGCACCAGAGCAAGGGGAACCACCCACAGGAGAAAAGTGGAGCCCCTAGTGGGAATATTTCTCAAAGGCTCTGGAAGAGGCAGGAGGCCAGGACCCAGATTGGCCGCAAGGACAGGAATGGTGTTCCCCATGGGAGTGGTCTGATGGCAACAGCAAGGTGACTGAAGTGGAATTCGGCAACATGCATGCGGAGGCTGGATGGAAAGCTGTGATACTGGAGTGGACCCACACCCCTTCCAATTCACCCATTAATGTAAAACAAATCCAATTAAAAGTGCAAAAAGAATTTGAACTACTAAGATGGAGTCTGGCTGAACATAAGAGAAATCTATAGTAACTTAACAAAAAAGCATTTATTTTTTCTTTTAGTGGAAAGTTTGAAGTTAGACAATAAAGGACTGGTACGAACACCATATGATGCCAAAGGGAACCCTATGTTCCCATATATTTTTGTTGTCTTTCTGTAACCTGTTACATCAGCTGTTCCACATGCACAAGGTAGCTGCTGCTGCTCCAGACATCTCAGCCACATTCCAGGCAGGACAGAAGGGGAAAAGGTGCACACCGGATAAATATGTCCCTTTTTATCAGAAAACAAAGTTTTTTCTGGTAGCCTAGCGGGAAAAATTTCACTTTATCTCATTGGTAAGAACTGAGTCAACATGTCCTTCTATGCCGTGAGGGAGTCTAGAAAAAGAGAATGGAAATTAGGCAACTAGCAACGAGGAGTTTCAGAACTCAACAAAATAGTTCTAAATCTCACCCGTGAACAAAGCAGGAGAAAAAAAATAAGAAACAGTACAATATTGAGGGGGAAAAGGTACTGCCTTATCTAAACAATTGACTTAGCAAATAAATTAGATTAGATCTCACCCTTTTAGCATGTATTAAACAAATTACAGAGGCGCTAAATAATTAAATGTAAAAACAGAGCAACAGAATGACTTAACAGATACATAGGCGATTCTGCAAGGCTGGGATATATTTTTAAACCTGATACCAAAGACAAAATCATAAAGAATGACAGATTCAACTGCACTGAGAGTAAATACATTTGAGTAGCCAAATGCAAAATTATAAAGTTAAAAGACAAACATCATTTAGGGAAATATTTGCTGTGTTCACATAATTGTTAATATTGCCCAATGTACAGACTTTCTGCAAATCAATAAGAAAAAGACAAGAAACAAATGCTTAGCTTATAAAAGAAGAAATTTCTATGTGGCATAGAAAACAATGAGACGGCTTCAACTCCCTAGTAGTCAAGGGAATCCTGGTTAAAGAAACAATGGATTGCTACTCTTTACCTCCAATTCATGCATATTTTTTAGTCAATGATTTGGAAGTCATAGAATTATAGTTGGTTTTTATATTCTCTTATTGTCTGACTCCTGCAATGTGAAGTACGACTTGTTTAATATACAAGTTATTTTAAACAGTGTGAAACGTGCCTCATAACTACACAATTCCACCTCGAGAATGTGGACTCAGCCCTCCCGAGCCAGAACGTGACTTCCTGTCCCCCCAGAGGTATTTATGGTACATCCGCAATGTGCACGGTGCTGTGAGAGACGTTTAAGTGTGAGACGCGATGCTCATCAGGGCGTTCAGGGACACCGGGGCCCAGTCCAGATGCTCGGGCCCCTGCAGATTCTTCCCTCAGCTTGGCCTTGCCACACCGAGCAAGGTGTGTTTGCATCTCAGAGCATGTGTTGCTCATGGACCCCAATGCCTTGGTGACTCATTGCCCTTTGTTCATGTAAGATATGCAGCTCAGACCTCTCCTCCTCCACACAGCCTTCCTGGCATTCCCGTGCTGTTGGCGTAGGTGGGGACCCCACCTCTGTGTTCCCACAGTTCTTGGTTAGCGGTGGCAGGTGCACATCTTCACTTCTGTACTTCCAGTGTCTAACACAGAGTAGGTGCTCAGCTTGCAGAAGGGAGGGAGGTGGGGAGGTGGGGAGGAAGAGTAAATGCTCTGCTCCTGCCAAAACCAATCACAGACTATGGGCTATGGGCACTCACAGGAGGGAGCGACCCCTCTTGTGAAAAGGCCAGGGCATCCAAGAGGACAGAGGCCTGAGCTGGATTTATGAAAAAGACGGAGGGGAGGAGGTGGTGGAGGGAGCCCCGATGCAGGAAGTACATGGAGCACGGAGGAGAGACCCAAGCACAGGAGCCTGGAGCAAGTCTGTGGACCAAGGACCATCCCTGCACCCCCATCCTGTGCCCCCACGCTCTGTCTCCTGGGCCTGAAGAGCAGCTGCTGATGCGACACCAACTCAGCCGGCAACGAGGCCATTCCAAAGGTTCTACAGGACAGCCAAGCCTCATCCATCTCGTGCCCTGAGACTTGGCCATGTTTTCTTCCAGAGCCTATTAGCAGAGTGTCCTCTTGCTTGTCTGCAAAGAATGAAGCTCTTTTTTTGCTCCATAGGAGCTGACTCTGCAGGGGAGAGGCGGTCACAGGCACAGAGGCACAGTCTCCATTAATCTAAACAGAAGAAATGTCGGCAGGGAGGCCACAGGAAGGCTATGAGTGTTTACATCAACAGACATGCATTTCGACTGCCAGCAGACCCTGCTCAGCTACTGGTGCACACAGAAAACATTCACTGAGCCCTCCTGGCACAGGCCCCCGACGCAGGGCTAGAAACTGGAGGTACGGGACAGGGAACTCGCAGGAGCTGGGAGCTGATCCTGCAAGCCAGGTGAGCCCAGGGAGAGTCTTAACTAGGCATGGAAAAGGTCACATGTCCATTTTCTAAAAGCCACGTGGAGAGTGGATGGGAACAGTAGTGCCTCTAGAAGCCAGTGGTGCCGGCATCACCGACTGCGGTGGGAATGGATGGGAGGTGTTTCAGGAAGAAGGTAAGTGATCACTCACACAGGTGGCCTGTGGAGAGAGGCTGGTCTGAGTTAATGGCACTGATGCCTGGAGGATGCCAGTGCCCCAAATGGACCTGCAAATCCCAGGTCTGAGGGGATGGAATGTCGTCGGGATGGGCTCTTCAGGTGGGTATAGTGATGCCAAGACCCCTCGGTAGACACTGCACGTTTGCAAACGCCCTGCTGTTCCCAGGAAGCCAGTCCCTGGGGCTTCCCCTGTGAGGCAGTCAGGTCTCACGTGCTCAGCCTGAGCTGGAGAGACATTCTTTTAAGCAAGAGCATGACTACGATGGCACTTCTTGTGAGGAGAAGGAAATGATTTAGAAGGCGTGTTCTAGGAGCCCAGTTCTGAGAGGGACTTCTGGGGGACTCTGCTGGGGGACCCAGAACACATACAGTGGAGAGCAGAAAATGTCACCTGTGCACGCTGCACTATGCCCAGCCATCCTGAGGCCCCACCCCCTGTGCCACAGTACCATGCCCACTCACCTCTATTTTCTCATTTTACTATGACTCATCCCTCCAGGAGCTAGAACCATGGCACGCTCTTTCTGCACACTCACCAGCACTGAGCATGTTTGTCGCCCCAGGAGTGAGGACAACTCAGACAACATGGACTTAAAGCAAAAACTCCCCCTGGAGAGCCTGGCTGGGGGTGTGCTCTGCACCCCTGCAACCAGGCCTCCTGCCTCACTGAGAAGCCTCCTGCCCCAACAGTCACCAGGGAAGCTGGCGGTTGGCACAGCCTCACTCCATCTCATTGATCACAGGTGTCCTGTCAGGAGCACAAACAAAATGAAGTTTTCCGGCTGTCTAATAGTCTAGAAGCATGAAGGAGATGTCATTCAGCTGCCACTGTCAGCTAGTGCATGTGAGCCACAGACCTCCGTCTTTCCAGCACACAGGCACTAGAGCACAGGGACAGCGATGGCCCTGGCGTGGACGTGCAGGACGGGGACCAAGCCTCGCTCCCATCTTCTTTATTTCAAAGGGTCTCAGCTCAGGGCACAGAAGCCCTTGCAAAATGTGCTGAAGGGCTGAGAGTGTCCTTGCCCAGAGTCCATGCTGCCGTGGGCACACTTTTTTGGCCTTGTCCCCTGGGTCTTTTTATGAGGTGCACACAGGGACTAGAGCCAAAGCCCACACTGCACAAGCCTCTCCCCAGGCCTCACCATCGCTCCCCGCTTTCACCTCCCACAGTTGCTCTGCCTGTCACTTCTTTGTTGGCTCTCAGATTGGGCCAGCCCCTTCCCTGTGTCTCTTCCATGGTGGAAAATTTGGCAGCCTCTCCATCTCTTCCATCCCCTTTTCTAAGAACTATAAATGGCTCTGCCTGAGGGAGCCCCATCAAATGACAGATACCCGTTTTTGCTCCTGCTTCTTTCTGTCTGGAGTGGAAACTTGAGCCCGCACAGTGTCTCCCTCCCCTGACAGGACACAGACCAGCCTTGCAGGACCAGCGAGGCTGCCCCACATTGCACAGGCCAGCAGGCCAGAGCTGGGGGACAACACAGGGCGTGGACAGCCTGACACATCCACATTTCCTTTCACAGTAGACCCTCTAGGGCTGCAGCTGACTGCAAATATAGCCTCCCTTCCAGCCCCCCCCCACTGACCACTGCATTTCAACCATCCCACGCAACCAGAACACCCGGAGGGGTCTCTCCCACCTCCAGGGTCCCACCACATTCTGCTCATGGGGCCAACTGTTAGCAAGGGGCAAGGTGAGATGTGGATAGCCCTCAGAGAACCATCCAGCAGGAAGGCAGAGGCCCAGGCTGGCTGGGTGCACACAGCCCAGCCTCCCTCCATCCCAAAGTGAGCTTTGCTTGTTGCAGGGATGGGTGTGTTCCACCTTGGCTGCACTCCAGAAGGGGGTCCTTGCTCTCCATGGCCTCATGCATTTATAGGTGGGGTGGCCAAGTAACTCATATAACTTATTATCCAAACTGGAGCACTAATAATAACTACGAGGTGCTATTAATAACTCTGCCAGGGCAATAGGTATGCATTGAGACAGATAAGCCGGGACATGTGTTTTATTCATCAAGCAGTTGGGAGGGGCAGGGATTGCCTAACTGATTTGAAAGGCTGTGCACTTTGCAATAGGAATTACAGACCCAATGAGTAAGAAATGCACTGTTCCTAGGTGTTGATGGCCTCAAGGGCTAGTGTATCAGCACAGGTGCCTGCAGAGGCCCTGGGAGCCAGCCATGGGATAACTACCAGTTCATCTGGAAGACCACTAGCTCATCTCTCACCAATGCCATTTCTATTCATCACAAAAGCTCTGCAAATTAAGAATTGTGGCCAGCTCTTAAAGATGCAATGCCTGGGTATAGGAGCAGTTCATTAGCTCCCCAAGGCCATTCAACTGGAGAGCCCAAAATCCTCCCAGTCCCTGCGGCCTCCTATTGATGTCATTAAAATCTGATGATGCAGCTTTTCTTTCTGTTTCAAAACCATACCAAGCTCAACGTCCCATCCAAGCTCATCCATCTTCTCCTTAAGTCAGCAGTTTTCTCCCAAAGCCTGTTCTCTGCCAGGGCGCTCCAGCTACATCTCTCCCCATCCGCGCAGAAGGGAGCTGCTGGGTTGGATTGGATGACATTTGATGGGGCCAGGCTGTGGTGTGAAGACTTGCTGCATGGTCATAATCAAAAGTTGGCTAGATCCAAAGAAAATCCTGGACAAGGATGGCCAGAGTCCGGAGTCACTAACACTGTGGCTCAGGGATGCTTGGCCCTATGGTCAGCCTGGACAGATGGGGTCAAGTTCCAGGGCCCAGGGGGAGAGGCCACTGCCCATGATCCAGGCCTCAGGAACTCAGCGGTCAGATGAGCAGCAGGTGCACACAGGGCACACAGAGAATCCGCCAAGAGAGACGAGGAGGCCCCAGGGCCCAGGACAGCAATGCAGGGCCAGAGCAGGTCCAGGGAGAGAGGGGCCCACTAAATCCACTTCTTTCCCTATGCAAATGACATGAGCCATTCACCCTCGTTGTATGATTTAGAACGTCAGAAAATCTAAAAGTAAAAGAAGAAAATTGCTCGCAATCCCAGGCCAAGTCAATATTAATGTTGATCTTTAATAAGTTGTCTTCAATCTCTTTCATAAGTCTTCAAGACTGAGTTGTTACATAATAATAATGCTACTTAATTTTTCACATACTTATCTCATTCTGCTTTTTCCTGAAAACATTACGTAATCTAAGTACTTTTCCATCTTATAAAACAACCAGTGGTCATCATCCAATGTAAGTTCCAAGATGTTCCATCCAATGAATGTGCCCTAATTTCC
This sequence comes from Pan troglodytes, assembly GCF_028858775.2. Taxonomy (NCBI): domain Eukaryota; kingdom Metazoa; phylum Chordata; class Mammalia; order Primates; family Hominidae; genus Pan; species Pan troglodytes. Next base: position 29,463,525 of record NC_072411.2, on the reverse strand, counting down.
TTCGTGGTTCACCTATCAATGGACATTGAGTTTGTCCTCCATTTTCACTATTATCAATAAGAACTGAAAACACACAGCTAGTCTTAAAACTTTGTCCTCATTTCAGATTAACTTCTCAGGATGGTGACGACGAGACAGAAGCTCAGTAAGACTTTAAGACCTGCGGTACATATGGCCAGATTGCTTTCCATAATCTCTAGATGACTGATTTACATGTATTTCAGCAGTGCATATTCTGTTCTTGAGCCTTTAAATCACTGATTTGAAACATCCAACAACATTTTCTGAGCACTTTCTATACACCAGACCCTCAGCCACAGACAGCCATGTCCTACCCAAAAGCAGCAGTGTTGGTCCCTGCCCAGCCTTCCACTGAGCCCCAAGGGGGCAAATCGGCACAGGCCACCTTGCACATGACAGGGATAGAGAACTCCAACAGTCACACACAGTTCCAGCACATGGCTGAGAGGCTGTGGTCAGCCCCATGCCAGTGCAGGCGGAATGATGCAGCCGGCAGCCTTGTCGGCCTCACTCTAAGTAAGCTGAACTGACCCACACACAGAGAGGAGTGTGATCAAAGGGAATGTGTTAAATGGAACCATATGAAATTGCCAATAATCTACCATTTTCATCTTCAAAAATGGAAATTTCATACAGTTACAACTAATGCCGTTTATGAAAAATATTCATCACACAGAATTTGAGAGAACAACAAGGACTCTGGAGTTTGAATTTCTAAGTTTGAATCCTGGCTACATGGTTCATTTACTGGGCAACGATGGTCAAGTTACTTATCTTCTCTGAGTCCATAAAAAAAGTTAACTATGTCCTTGTAGGTAAGCCAGAGCCAGCTCTATGGGCCTGCAGCCTGTGCTGCCACAGGGGTTAGTGCTCAGAAGGGCCCAATGTGGTTTAATGCTCTACTATTCCTGTTTTGAAATCCATAGTAATTACTGAAGAGCTCTGTTTGTCACATTGCACTGGGCCCTGCAAATTTTACAGCCAAGCCTGCATTCAGCCCTTAAGACAAGTACCTAAAACGGTGTTTGCAGGGTGGTAGATACCGAGTGTCCCTTCCTGGTCCCTTACCTTGGTATATTTAAGATATAATTTGTACCCATCCTTAAAAAATCCATTTCTGCAACAGACATAAGAGAAAGGAAAAGGTGTGTTTGTTGGACAGCTTACATGTTTCCTGCCTAATGGTGCAGGTGGCAAATATCCAACTCAGACACTCCTCAGTCACCTATTGCTCGTGGGCACCATGCTGTAGGGGCCAAGAACATTCCCTTTACCCTTGGAAGGTTCACTGAAAACCAACTGACAAAGGTAGATTAACAGGAGAAATGGCATGCACACATTTATTCATGTGTTTGGGAGTCATACAAACATCTCAAAGAAAGACAAGATGGTTAATGCTTTTTTACCATCTTGAGGTTACAGAATGTTAAAAGAAAAACATTAGGCAAATTAAATTTAACAGACTTTAGTTGAGCAAAGACTATTTGCAAATTGGGCAGCCCCTCACCTCCAAACTAGAATAGGTTCAGAGAGACTCCAGCCCTGCCATGTGGTCAGAGATTCATGGACAAAAAAAGGAAAAGGACGTACAGAAAACAGAAGTGAGGTACAGAAACAGCCAGATTGGTCCCAGCTCAGCTTTGCCTTATTTAAATGCAGTTTGAATAGTTGGCCACCTGTGATTTGCTGAAATTCAGTGATTAGTACAAGACTAGGTTATGTCTGTTCACACATCCAGTTAGGGTACAGTTCACACGTACAGAGAAACCTTTAGGCCAAACTTAAAATAGTAAGGAGGCAGCTGTAGGCTAAACTTAATTTAACAGGAAGAAAATGGGGGCTTCAAGCATGGCCACAGATGGGTTATGGTGCTAAATCACGTTACTGGAGGGGGAGCGGGGTCTAGCTGACAAAGGTGGTCTCATGTAGGTGAAAGCTCACAGATAGCAGCCCTCAGACAGCATAGATGGTGAATGTTTCTTTTGGACCTTTGTGGATGTCAGACTCTTGGTTAATCTCTCCTTGATAGGATAATGGAGGCCTCTGAGAATAGCCTGGCTGCATCGATGCAGATTCTCTACAGATGCAAATCTCCCCTCAATAGCCAGCTTTTCAATTCTTCTTGCATTCGCAGCCCTTCTGAATAGCCGTCTTGAAATATATCAAAGAAGCATATTTTGAGGTGAAATATTTTGGTTTCCTCAGCACTCAGCCTGGACACAGGCCCTGCTGGCAAAAAGGTCACAGCCCCGCAAGATGGCCTGGTGTGGACAAACAGCTGTGGCCTGAGAGTAACTTGTGTTCAGAGAGCTGTGGGAACCCCTGAGCAGGAGCCCCTGAATCCAGCTGGGAACTGAGGATCAGGGCAAGCCACCAGGGCTGGGCGTTAGAGGATGCTGGGGGTGCCAAGTTCTCGGGCAGTGGGAAAGGGGTGCAGGGGGATGATGATGGAGGCAGACAGCAGAGCACAAGCACAGGCCTCACCGCTGCACCGCCTGCCCTCCTGCAGGCTGTGAACACCTGGGCTGACTCAAGCCTGCACCTGGCACAGCCTCCCTGGGGCACCCTCTTCATGCCACGTTCCCCTCGTCTCACCCCTGCTGTGGCTGCAAGCACCTCCGGATGGATAAATCCCAGATCTGGATCCCCCACTGAGGGGTCTTCTCCAAGTTGTCCTCTGTATCTTCTAAGGCTTGCAGAACATTTCCACCGGAATGCTACAGCTGTGGGGCTCCAGCCATGCCCACGCTGCACACCCTCAGTACCAAGCCCAACACTCTGGCCTGGCCTGCCCAAGTACCACGCTCTTCCTGCTGGCCCTGCCACAGCTCTGGCCTGGCCCACAGCCCCCCAGGCTATACTCACTCTTCACCCCGACCAAATTGGAGAGTTGAGCAGAGTCTCTTCTCCGAGCCTGGGCACACCACCAGGGCTCTCCTGACCGGGCACCCCTGACACTGTGTGCTTGTCTCCCCTGTGCAGGTGCCCATTGGGTCCTGTGGGTGCCACCGCATTTTCAGGGCTCAGCACGAGGCTGCACATGCCAGCCACTGAAATGGCACAGAGTGTATGTATTTCCTGATGTTCCTGCTAACCCTGAGTTTCCCTCTGATTCCTGGTCTTGAAGCTTGGCACGTCATCCACCCAGCTGTCCATGCTGGAGCTCTAGACATGAGCCTACATTTTTCCCTTTGCTTCCTCCCTACATCCAGCAGCCACTGCCCCATGGTCTCTTCTTCAACACCTGCCCCTCCGCCCACTCTCACTGTCCCACAGCCCTTTGGGCCTGGGCTGTATCTTGCTCTTGTAAGCCACCATGGTGGCACACTCTCGGGGCGCCCTTGCACTCACCATGCCTGCCTTCCACCTCTCCTTCACACTGGCTCCAGGACAGGGTAATCCTTAAGTGTGTGTTGGCCACATCACTCCCTGCTCATATCTCCAATCACTCACCATAGTCTGAACTCCTCAACATGGTGGCCTATGTCTTTGCAGCTTCCAGGAGCCTTGTCAAACCCTGTGCCCAGTCACCCTGTGAGGCCTGCATTCCTCAAAGAGTCCAAGCATGCCCTGGCTGCCTATCTCCGTGCCTCTCGCTGCCTCTTCCCACCTGCCCAGCTCCACCTCAGTATCTCCACCTTGGCCTTAATGTCTTAACACAAAGCTCCCCTGTAGCAGGTCTTCGGCCGCAGACCCAGCGCCTGCCCCGCACTGCCCCAGGGGCCCCTGCTCTATGCCTAGCCACAGTGGCTTTGATGACCACATCCTCATCAAGACTCCTTTAGGCTGCTTGCTGCCTACTCTGAGTCCTCATCTGACACAGTGTCCGGCTCCTGCTCAGCCAATGAAAGAACAAACAAACAGGAGGCCTTAAGATGCTGCTGGCTTTCTTTCCATTACATGGCTACGTATTCTTTCTCTTGCTTTGATCATTGTACCTGGTTGATTTCTCCTAAAAGCCTCTCTAGGGGAAGAATAACTATTAGATGGCTTGTTCGGGATGGCTGCCTTCTCCAGGGACCCCACACATTCTTAACTCTGGAGCCCTGGACTTCCCATTAAGACTAGGATTAATGTAGTAAGTTGTATTACTTATACAGGACACAATGGTTTCAAGATTTCGTTTTGCACTTTATCACATCTAATCCTTCCATAAACAATTTCCAGAATCGAATACAGGTGTGTGGTTTTTTTTCTCTTGCTTCTCCTCTATTCCCCCTTCCCCTCCTCTTCTTCCTACTTGTTCTCCTTCTTTGTGAACCCAGCCCTGCTCATTCTGACCTTACTATAGTGCCTTGAACAGTAAATATGAAACTCCAGAGGTCCAACCAAGGCTGTAAAGTGTCCACATTAAACCAATACTCATATTCCACTAATGGATATGGGTGTTCAGCTCCTCGCAGGAATATATGTCAAACAGTAGAGCAAACCTCCTTAAACCCTGAGTCAGGCAGCCAATCAGCTGAAGCTTGGATCAAAAATGAGATGAAAGTCAGATCTTTCTTGAGCAGGAATGCATGCAAAACTCCAGAGGCCTGGAAGGTTTTCCTATATTCTAGAACCTATAGTCTAAGATAATCTTCCAGGCCTCTGGAGTTAAGCATGCATTCCTGCTCAAGAATGCAATATACCTTGATATTTAGCAATATTTTTATAAAAGTGATATAAGGAACTTCTGGAATGGTGGTGAAGGGCCTCCAAAATCTACTCCTTCATAAAATCAATGAGAATCTGACAAAATAAACTTTTTCAGGACTCTTAAAATTAACCAAAAGCTTACAACAATGCAAGAAGTATCGACCCAAGAAAACTGGTTGAATCTCAGTAAGAATTGTCAGCATTGTGGTTTTAACTTGCTCTATTCCCTGCCTTCTCTCCCCAGCTCCCCAGTAGCCTTGAAAATCAGCAGTCTTGCAATATCAGTAGTTGTAAAAACCATCATCACAGCAGCAACTAAAGGGGTCAGCCAGAGTTTGAAGGGCTTCAGAAAGTCCCATCTGGAGGGCCTATCATTATCTGACCTGACTCCGGAGCTCACTCTGTGCAAGGAGCCCTGACCCCAGGGCATCTGTCAAAAATAATCAGTGGTAGTTGTTTAACATTGTCACTGAAGTAGTGATGACAGTTGGGGCAAACAAGTATCTGGCCAAAAACTTAAAAGGAAGACCTGGGGAAAAGATGTCCATGATGATTTTTACCCATATTCCTAAGGGTCTAGAAGGACATGTACATATACAGGGAAGTGTGCATACTCGGAAGTGGTCTGAAAAGACCCTAACTTCTCACCTCTGGCAGAACATAGGCCCCGCACTAGCAGGAAGTGAAGGCCAAGACAGAGTTGCAAATTATCACAATGAAGTTATGCCTCAACACCCACACAAAGCCCCAAATACATTAAAAAAAAAAAAAAAAACTAAAGAATGAAGGGAGGAATACACAAAAATAGGCAGCTCAAAAATAGAATTGGAGACTTCAATACCCCACCTTTAACAGTGGATAGAACAACTAGGCAAAAATCAGCATGGAATAGAAGACTTCAACAACACTGTCAGCCAACCAGATCTAATGGACATTTAGAAAACATTACACCCAATAACACCAAACATACATTCTCTTTAGGTGCACATGGAGCATTCTCCAGAATAGGCCACATGTTAAACCATAGAACAAATATCCATAACTACAAAATAATTGAATTTGTAAAAAGTGTGTCCTCCTGTCATAATGGAATTGAGTTATAAATCAATAATAAAAGGAAATTTTTGAAATTCTTAAGTATGAGCAAACTAAAGAAAAATATTCCCAATAATCATTGGATCAAAGAAAAAAATCAAAAAGGCAACTAGAAAATAATTTGAGATGAATAATAATAGAAACACAATACACCAAAATTTATGGAATGCAACTACAGCAGTTCTCAGAAGGAAATTTATAGCTACATTTTTAATATGTAAACTTATTTATTTAAAAAAAGAAAGATAACAAATCAACAATCCATGTTTTCACTTTAAGAAACTAGACAAAGGGCCAGGCGTGGTGGCTCATGCCTGTAATCCCAGCACTTTGGGAGGCTGAGGCAGGCGGATCACTAGGTCAGGAGATCGAGACCATCCTGGCTAACACCATGAAACCCTGTCTCTACTAAAAATACAAAAAAAAAAAAAAAAAAAATTAGCCAGGCATGGTGGTGGGTACCTGTAGTTCCAACTACTCGGGAGGCTGAGGCAGGAGAATGGCGTGAACCTGGGAGGTGGAGCTTAAAGTGAGCCAAGATCACGCCACTGCACTCCAGCCTGGGAGACAGAGCGAGACTCCATCTCAAAAAAAAAAAAAAAAAAAAAAGAAAGAAAGAAAGAAAGAAAGAAAGAAAGAAAGAAAGAAAGAAAGAAAGAAACTAGACAAGAGCAAACCACATACATGCCAGGCAAATAGAAGGAAGCACATGAAAATCAGAATGTAGATAAATGAAACAAACAACAGAAATTCAATCAAACCAAAAGTTGGTTCTCAACATTACAGACAAACCATTAGCTGGAGTGATCAAGAAAAAAAGGGAGAAGATTCAAATCACTAGAATTAAGACTTTATAGAAATAAAAAAAAAAGAGTATAAGGGAACACTATAAACAACCATAAAGCAACACATTATATAACCTGGATGAAATGGACAACCTTCAAGAAACACACAAAAAGGAACAGGTAGTCTACTATAGCAAGTAAGGAGATCAAATTAGTAATTTTAAAACTTAGAGGACAGGTTCAAGATGGCCGACTAAAAGCAGTGGCAGTCAGAGGCTCCCATAGAGAAAAACCATAATAAGCGTGTGAATCCTTCACTGGCAACCAAAGTATCCAGGTTCTCTCATCAAAATTGACTGGGAGGCAGTGAGTGAGCGGGCTACCCAGCAAGGGAAACTGTGCTTTTTCCACGGAACTGTGCAACCCATGGATGGGAAGTTCCCACCCTCAAACCCATGCCACCTGGGCCAAGCGTCCCAACTCTGGAATCCACAGATTCTTACAGTCTCTCAGCTGGAATCTGCTTAAGCCTACCGAACTCCCGAAGGGAGGGGTGACCAGCACCAGCTGCAGCTGCCTGCTGTCTAAAGGTTTGAGCTTCTTGGGGGAGGGGCAGCAGCCAGCACTGGGACTCATAACTGCCTAACACACTAAGCTCCCTGAGTCGGGGAAGGGTGGTGCCTGTTTCTATAGCTCCAGGCTGAACTTTTCTCCTGCTGGAGCCAGGGAGGCTGAACGGCTTGGTCCCAAGACTTGTCCCCACAGCCCAACACACCAGCTGTGGCAGTCAGCAGCCAGAGTGCCTCTTCAGGCCTAACCCTGATCCATCCTTCCTCAGTGGGTGGGGCTTCCCTTCAGGATCTCCAATAACTCCAGCCAGAGGCTCAGGGACAGAATTCAGATCTCCCTGGGCCTGAGCCCCTAGGGGGAGGGGTGGCCACAGTCTCTGCAGACCAGCAGACTTAGCCTCTCCTCCTGGTAGTTTTGAGGAATCCAGGCAATCCAGACTAGTGGGTTTCCCCCCAGCAAAACACACCCTCTCTACCAAGGGACAAAGTGCTTCGTTAAACAGGTCCTGCTCCCCATGCCACCCAACTGGATGAAACCCTCTGACAGGGGTTGCCAGACACCCTATGCAGGAGCAATCCTACTGGCATCAGGTTGGTGCCCCTCAAGGTCAGAGGTCTCAGAAGAAGGAGCAGGCACCCATCATTGCTGCTCTCCAGCCTCCTTGAGTGACATCTCCAGGAACGGGAGTGAATCCCCGGCAAACTGCAGCAGCCCTATAGAAGAGGACCTGACTACTGAAAAACAAATAAGGAGAAAGTGACAACAATAGCATCATCATCAACAACAACAAAAATGCCCCCACAAAAACTCCATCCAAGAGTCAGCAGCCTCAAGACTGAAACTAGACAAACTCATGAAGATGAGAAAGGATCAATGAAAAAATGCTGAAAACCCAAAAAGCCAATGTGCCTCTTCTCCTCCATATGATCGCAACATCTCTCCATCAAGGGCATAGAACTGGGCAGAGGATCAGATGGACGAACTGACAGAAGTACACTTCAGAAGATGGGTAATAAAAAAACTGTGATGAGCTAAAGGAGCATGTTCTAACCCAATGCAAGGAAGCTAAGAACCTTGATAAAAGGTTAAAGGAATTGCTAACTAGAATAACCAGTTTAGAGAGGAACATAAATGACCTGATGGAGATGAAAATCACAGCATGAGAACTTAGTGAAGCATACACAAGTATCAACAGCTGAATTGACCAAGTGGAAGAAAGGATATCAGAATTTGAAGACCACTTTACTGAAATAAGACATGCAGACAAGAATAAAGAAAGAAGAATGAAAAGGAATGAACAAGGCCTCCAAGAAATATGGGACTTCATAAAAAGACTGAACTGAAGATTGATTGTAGTACCAAAAGCAGAAGGAGATGGGGAGAATGGAAACAAGCTGGAAAACACATTTCAGGATATTATCCAAGAAAAATTCCCCAACCTAGCAAGACAGGCTGACATGCAAATTCAGGAAATACAGAGAACACCATTAAGGTACTCCACGAGATCAACCCCAAGACACATAATCATTAGATTCTCCAAGGTCAAAATGAAGGAAAAACTGTTAAGGGCAGCCAAAAAGAAAGGCCACATCACCTACAAAGGGAAGCCCATCAGACTAACAGCAGACCTCTCATCAGAAACTCTACAAGCCAGAAGAGATTGGGGGCCAATATTCAACGTTCCTAAAGAAAAGAATTTCCAACCAGAATTTCATATTCAGCCAAACTAAGCTTTATGGAAAGGAAAACCAGTATCAGCCACTGCCAAAACACACCAAAATATAAAGACCAATGATATTACAAAGAAACTCCATCGACCAGTGTGCAAAATAACCAAATAGCATCAGGATGAAAGGATTAAATTCACACATAACAATACTAATCCTAAATGTAAATGGGCTAAATGTCCCAATTAAAAGACAAAGACTGGCAAATTGGATAAGGAGTCAAGATCCATCAGTGTGCTGTATTCAGGAGACCCATCTTACATGCAAAGACACACACAGGCTCAAAATAAAAAGATGGGGGAAAATTTACCAAACAAATGGAAAGCAAAAAAAAGCAGGGGTTGCTATCCTAGTCTCTGACAAAACAGACTTTAAACCAACAAAGATCAAAAAAGACAAAGAAAGGCATTTATAGTGGTAAAGGGATCAATGGAGCAAGAAGAGCTAACTATCCTAAATATATATGCACCCAATAAAGGAGCACCCAGATTCATAAAACAAGATCTTAGAGACCTACAAAGACACTTAGACTCCCACATAATAGTGGGAGACTTTAACACCTCACTGTCAGTATTAGACAGATCAATGAGACAGAAAATTAGTGAGAATATTCAGGACTTGAACTCAGCTCTGGATCAAGGGACCTGGTGGACATCTACAGAACTCTCTACCCTACACCAACAGAATATACACTCTTCTCAGTGCTACATGGCACTTATTCTAAAATCTATCACATAATTGGAAGTAAAACACTCCTCAGCAAATGCAAAAAAAAAAACTGAAATCATAACAAATAGTCTCACAGACCACAGTACAATCAAATTAAAACTCAAGATTAAGAAACTCACTCAAAACCACACCATTTAATGGAAATGGAACAATCTGCTCTTGAATGACTCCTGGGGTAAATAAAGAAATTAAGGCAGAAATCAAGAAGTTCTTTGTAACCAATGAGAATAAAGAGACAATGTACCAGAATCTCTGGGACACAGCTAAAGCAGTGTTAAGAGGGAAATTTATAGCACTAAAATCACCACATCAGAAAGCTAGAAATATCTCACACTGACACCCTAAAATCACAATTAAAAGAGCTAGAGAGGAAAGAGCAAACTAATCCAAAAGTTAGCAGAAGACAACAAATAACTAAGATCAAACCAGAACTGAAGGAGATAGAGACACAAAAAACCCTCCAAAAAATAAACGAATTGAGGAGCTAGTTTTTTTAAAAAAAAAATTAACAAAATAGATAGACTGCTAACCAGATTAATAAAGAAGAAGAGAGAGAAGAATCAAATAGACACAATAAAAAATGATAAAGGGGATAGCACCACTGACCCCACAGAAATACAAATGAATGACCATCAGAGAATACTATAAACACCTCTATGCAAATAAACTAGAAAACCTAGAAGAAATGGATAATTTCCTGGACACATACACTCTATCAAGACTAAGCCACAAAGAAGGTGAATCTCTCAATAGACCAATAACAAGCTCTGAAATTGAGGCAGTAATTAATAGCCTATCAAACAAAAAAAGCCCAGACCAGATGGATTCACAACTGAATTCCACCAGAAATATAAAGAGGATCTGGTACCATTCCTTCAGAAATTATTCCAAACAATTGAAAAGGAGGGACTCCTCCCTAACTCATTTTATGAAGCCAGCATCATCCTGATACCAAAACTGGGAAGAGACACAACAAAAAAAAAGAAAACTTCAGGCCAATATCCCCTGATGAACATTGATGTGAAAATCCTCAATAAAATACTGGCAAACTGAATCCAGCAGCACATCAAAAAACTTATCCACCACGATCAAGTTGGCTTCATCTCTGGAATGCAAGGCTGGTTCAACATACATAATAGATAAATGTAGTCCATAAATGTAATCAATAAATGTAATCCATCACATAAACAGAACCAAAGGTAAAAAACCACATGATTAGCTCGATAGATGCAGAAAAGGCCTTCAATAAAATTCAACATCTAAAAACTCTCGATAAACTAGGTATTGATGCAACATATCTCAAAATATTAAGAGCTATTTATGGCAAGCCCACAGCCAATATCATACTGAATGGGCAAAAGCTGGAAGCATTCCCTTTGAAAACCAGTACAAGACAAGGATGTCTTCTCTCACCACTCCTATTCAACATAGTATTGGAAGTTCTGGCCAGGGCAATCAGGCAAGAGAAAGAAATAAAGGGTACTCATATGGGAAGAGAGGTAGTCAAGTTGTTTCTGTTTGCAGATGACATGATTTCATATTTAGAAAACCCCATCATCTCAGCCCAAAAATGTCTTGAATTGATAAGCAACTTCAGCTAAGTCTCAGGATACAAATTCAACATGCAAAAATCACAAGTATTCCTTTACACCAACAATAGGCAAACAGAGAGCCAAATCATGAATGAACTCCCATTCACTATCACTGCAAAGAGAATAAAATACCTAGGAATACAGCTAACAAGGGATGTGAAGGACCTCTTCAAGGAGAACTGCAAACCACTGCTCAAGGAAATAAGAGAGGACACAAACAAATGGAAAAATATTCCATCCTCACAGATAGGAAGAATCAATATCATGAAAATGGCCATACTGCCCAAAATAATTTATAGATTCAATGCTACTCCCATCAAACTACCACTGACATTCTTCACAGAATTAGAAAAACTATTTTAAATTTCATATGGAATCAAAGAAGACCCCATACAGCCAAGACAATCCTAAGCAAAAATAACAAAGCTGGAGGCATCATGCTACCTGACTTCAAACTATACTACAAGGCAACAGTAACCAAAGCAGCATGGTACTGGTACCAAAACAGAAATATAGAACAATGGAGCAGAACAGAGACCTCAGAAATAACACCACACATCTACAACCATCTGATCTTCGGCAAACCTGACAGAAAACAAACAATGGTGAAAGGATCTCCTATTCAGTAAATGGTGCTGGAAAAACTGGCTAGCTATATGCATAAAACAGAAACTGGACCCCTTTCTTACACCTTATACAAAAATTAACTCAAGATGGATTAAGGACTTAAATGTAAAACCCAAAACCATAAAAACCCTAGAAGAAAATCTAGGCAATACCATTCAGGACATAGGCACAGCAAAAATTTCATGATGAAAACACCAAAAGCAATTGCAACAAAAGCAAAAATTGACAAATGGGATCTATTAAACTAAAGAGCTTCTGCACAACAAAAGAAACTATCATCAGGGTGAACAACCTAGAGAATGGGAGAAAATTTTTGCAATCTATCCATCTGACAATGTTCTAATATGCAGAGTCTACAAGGAACTTGTATTCTTAAATACAAGAATAAAAAAAAAGACTTCATTAAAAAGTGAGCAAAGGACATGAGCAAACACTTCTCAAAAGAAGACATACATGTGGCCAAGAAACATATGAAAAAAGCTCAACATCACTGATCCTTAGAGGAATGCAAATCAAAACCACAGAGAGATACCCTCTTGCACCAGTCAGAATGGCTATTATCAAAAGGTCAAAAAAAAAACAGATGCTGACAAGGTTGCAGAAAAAAAAGAATGCTTTTACACTGTTAATGGGAGTGTAAATTAGTTCAACCATTGTGGAAGACAGTGTGGTAATTCCTCAAAGACCTGGAGAGAGCAATACCAATTGACCCAGCAATTCCATTACTGGGTATATACCCAAAGGACTATAAATCATTCTATTATGAAGATACATGCACACAGATGTTGATTGTAGCCCTACTCACAAGGGAAAAGATATGGAATCAACCTAAATGCCCATCAATGATAGATTGGATGAAGAAAATGTGGCACATATACACCCTGGAATACTATACAGCCATACAAAGGAATGAGATCATGTCCTTTGCAGGGATATGGATGGAGTGGAAGCCATTATCCTCAGAAAACTCATGCAGGAACAGAAAAGCAAACACCACATGTCCTCACTTATAAGTGGGAGCTGAATGATGAGAGTACATGGACACATTGAGAGGAACAACACACACTGGGGCCTGTCAGATGGCGGGAAAGGGTCAGGGGAGGCAGTGCATCAGGAAAAATAGCTAGATGATAGGATGATCTGTGCAGCAAACCGCCATGGCAGAAATTTACCTGTGTAACAAACCTGCACATCCTGCACATGTACCCTTGAACTTAAAATAAAGGTTGAAGAAAGCAAAAAAATGCCACGATGGTAAAAAAAAAAAAAAAAAAAAGAAAGAAAAACCTACAGCTAATATTACACTTAATGGTGAAACACTGGATACTTTACCCCTAAGATTAGAAACAAGACAAAGATGTCTTTTATTAATTCTATTCAGCATTGTACTGTAGCTTCTAGCCAAGACAAGAGAAAAAAAAAGTCATACAGATTGGAAAGAAAGTAAAAGGACTTCTATTTGCAGATGACATGATCTTTTCTATGGGAAGCCTAAGGTAACCATGTACACACACAAAAAATGTATTAAAACTAATAAATGAGTTTAGCCATAGGGCAAGCTACAAAATAAACTTAAAATAATCAGTCATATTTCTATACACTAGTATTGAACAATATGAAAATAAAATAATCACATTAATAATAATATCAAAAAGAATAAAATACTTAAGAACACAGTTCAATATAAGACATGTACATCAAAACTACAAAATATTGTAATAGAAATTAAAGAAAATCTAAATAAATGGAAAGACATCCCATGTTCATGAATTGGAAGATAATATTATTAAGATAGCAATTTTCTCCAAATTGATTTTCAGATTCAATACAATCTCTGTCAAATTCCCAATTCACTATTTGCAGAAATAAACAAGCTGGTCCTAAAATTTATATGAAAATGCAAGGGACCCATAATAACCAAAACCATTTTGAGCTAGAACAAAGTTGGATGACTCATATTTTTCAACAGAACTACACTACTCAGGACAATGTACTGGCATAAAGATGAACAGGTAGAGTAATGGAATATAATTACAAGTCCAGAAATAAACCCACACCTTTAAAGTCAATTGATTTTTGCCAAGAGTACCAAGATCATTCAGTGGGAAAGAATAGTCTCCTCAGCAAATAGTGTTGGGACAACTGGATATCGTCACACCATATATAAAAATTACCTTAAAATGGATCATAGGCCCAAATGTAAGAGCAGAAACTAACAAACTCTCTAGGAGAAAGCACAGGAGTAAATATTGCTTACCTTGTGTTAAGCATTGGTTCCTAGATAAAACACCAATAGCACAAGCAAAAAATAAATAAATAAATAAATAAATAAATTGCATCTTATCAAAATTAAATGTTTTTGAGCTTCAAAGGCCATCATTAAAAAGACAAAAGACAGCCTATAGAATGGGAGAAAATATCTGCAAACCATATATCTGATAAGTAACTTGTATGCAGGCTATATAAAGAATTCTTACAACTCTACATTAAAAAGACAAATAATCCCATTAAAAATGGGAACTATATTCCAGTAGATAGTTCTCTAAAGAAGATATGCAAATGAGGCCTGACGCAGTGGCTCATGCCTGTAATCCCAGCACTTTGGGAGGCTGAGGCTGGCAGATTGCCTGAACTCAGGAGTTCGAGACCAGCCTGACCAATATGGTAAAACCCCGTCTCTACTAAAAACACAAAAAATTGGCCATGCATGGTGTCTCATGCCTGTAATCCCAGCACTTTGGGAGGCCAAGGTGGGCAGATCACCTGAGAGGTCGGGAGTTCGAGACCACCCTGACCAACAATGGAGAAACCCCGTCTCTACTAAAACTTCAAAATTAGCCAGGTGTGGTTATAGGCGCGTGCCTGTAATCCCAGCACTCTGGGAGAGTGAGGCAGGCAGATCACCTGAGAGGTCGGGAGTTCAAGACCACCCTGACCAACAATGGAGAAATCCCGTCTCTACTAAAAATACAAAATTAGCCAGGCATAGCTATAGGTACATGCCTATAATCCCAGCTGCTCAGGAGGCTGAGGCAGGAGAATCGCTTGAACCCAGGAGGTGGAGGTTGTGGTGAGCCGAAATCACACCATTGCACCCCAGCCTGGGCAACAAGAGCGAAACTCTGTCTCAAAAAAAAAAAAAAAAAAAATTAGCCAGGCATCGTGGTATGTGCCTGTAGTCCCAGCTACTGGGGAGGGTGAGGCATGACAATCACTTGAACCCAGGAGGTGGAGGTTGCAGTGAGCCAAGATCCTGACCACTGTACTCCAGCCTGGGTGACAGAGCAAGACTCTGTCTCAAAAAAAGAAAAAAAAAACATATGCAAATTGTCAACAATCACATGAAAAGAGGTCCTGCATCATTACTCATCGTGGAAATACAAATCAAAAGCACAGTGAGATACCACTTTGCACTCACTAGGATGGCTACAGTCAAAAAGACGAACAAGTGCTGGTGTGGATGTGGATAAATCTGAACCCTCATTCACTGCTGATGAAAATGCAACATGGTGACACCACTTTTAAAAACAGTTTGTCAATTCTTCAGTTAAACAGAGAGTTGTGATGTGACCCAGCAATTCTACTCCTAGGTATATGTCCAAGAGAAATGAAAACATACGTCCACACAAAAAACTTACACACAAATATTCATAGCAGCGTTATTCATCCTAGCCAAAAAGTGGAAGCAACCCAAATGCCCATCAACAAGTGAATGGATTTTACAAAATGTGGTATCTCCATGCAATGGAATATTATCTAGCAATGAGAAGGGAGGTACCGATACATGACATGGGTGAACCATGAAAGCACTATGCTAAATGCAAGAAGCCAGGCACAAAGCGCCGCATATTGCCTGGGTCCATGTTATTGCCTCATATGTTTATTGAGTGACTTCCGTGTGCCAGGTGCTGTTCTTGGCCCTGGGGATTAATCGCTGAGCACAGTAGACTTGATGGCTATCCTCCTGAGGCGTTCGTTCTAATGCAAGACAGATTTGAGACGGATGCTTGTGCACATAATTAATTCAGTAGAATTAATTGCAATTGTGATATGCACTAACAGAGAAGAGCAAGGGACTATGTCTTTGCCTGGGAGGTGGGGGAAAGCTTTGCTGAGAAGGTGACTCAATTGCATGTCCTCCTCTTTTTTTCACTTCACAGCATATTATAAGCATTTTCCCAAAATTAAAAACTCCTTACGCACATCATTTTTATGTCTGCATCATCCACTACTTGTGGTTGTGTCTCGCCATCCCTGAACAATGGGCAGGCTGTTTGTTTCCATTTTTTTTCTATTCTTCATACTGCTTCAAGAAACTCCTTTATGTAATATCCATATTCCTCATTACAGCTTAAGGATAAATTCCTACCAAAGTAATTACTCAATCAAAAGGCAGCTGTTTTTTGTTTTTGTTTTTGTTTTAAGATGGAGTCTCACTCTGTTGCCCAGGCTGGAGTGCAGTGGTGCGATCTCGGCTCGCTGCAACTTCTGTCTCCCAGGTTGGAGCAATTCTCCCTGCCTCAGCCTCCTGAGTAGCTGGGATTACAGGTGCGTGCCACCATGCCCGGCTAATTTTTGTATTTTTTTAGTAGGGACGGGGTTTCATGATGTTGGCCAGGGTGGTCTTGAACTCCTGTCCTCAGGTGATCTGCTAGCCTCAGCCTTCCAAGTGCTGGGACTATAAGCATGAGCCACCGCACCTGGCCAAAAGATAGTTTTTTAAAGCTCTTCGTATGTATCACCAAGTGTTTTTCAGAAAGATTGGTCTGCACCTGCCCCATCCACACCACACCCACACACCATAAACTGGAAGTTTCTCCTCGTTTCTCTCTCCATCCAGTGCTAGCAGCTGCCCAGCCCTCCTGACAGAGTCATTCCATCTCTGTGAAGGGACTAGAAAAAGGGCCTCCTGCTAAGTGTCACACATGGGCCCCAGCTGTACACTAGAGAGTGGGAGAGAACACATCTGACAGCCTGGACACCTCCCAGCTGTCAGTTCAGCATAATCGGAGCTCAATACCAGATCTCAATGTATCCAACCATCTTCTGCATGACTCTTTTGCCCCTTTTTTCATCTCTATTTTTGGTGTTGCTGTGGTTCATTTACTAGTCCTATAATAAATCATGCAGTGATTGCCACAAGTTTTAATATATAAGATTTGCTCAAATTCAAGTAATTTGATTTCAGAGATGACTAACTTTGTTTTCGAGCCTCAAAGAATGACATCAGACAGGCTGGACTTTGGATCTCAGGTCTTCAGCTCAATAGTTTTAGAACCTCGGGCAGGTGCACCTCCTCACGTCTCTGAGTTTTTGAAAATGTAGATAGCCCCTATTTAACCACGGGAGTGAGGCTTGTCTCAGAAAACACGTCCACGGCCACTGCCTGGCAGGTGGCCCCGTGGGACATGCTAGTTCTCCTGTCCCTGCTCTTCTCTCCCCACAGCCCACAGGATGGGGCATCCATGCGTCCTCCGTAGGCAAGGAGCCCCTGCAACTTTTATGCAGAGTCACAGTTGCTGTCACACCATCAGCCAACACTCTTCCAGGGAGCTCCTACCCGGGCACAGAGCTGTTGGATTATCCATGGTCATGCATAATCGACACAAGGCACAGCCCCGGAGATGTTTAAAATCTTCTGGCACTAGCAGGGTATGTATGAAACCCTAAACAGCCAGTTCCGAAAAAAAGTTTTCAGAGGGGTCCTCGACACTGGGAAAGCTGCCGGGTGAGGACAGACAAGAGGCCAATGTGAAGTCTCTTTTTCCATTTTCCTGCTTGATTTTTCTGCTTGAGACTTAACCATGATAAATCCTGCAATACTCCTTATTTATCTTTGTTGTTTTCCGTCTCTCCCCACTAGAGGGCGTGCTCCATGAGGGCAGGGGTCTTCGCTTTTCTCTCTGCTGCATCCTGAGCGCGGCTGGGACTTTTTGACTCTCGGTTAATATTGACCGAATGAATAAATGACTAAGTCAGCAGTGGAAGCAGGAAAAAAGGCATGCATGTGTATTTTTAGAGAGAAAAAGGGAGGTTTGCTGGAAGCAGAGGAGCTCTGTCTCTTTTTTTTTTTTTGAGACGGAGTCTCTCTCTGTCGCCCAGGCTGGAGTGCAGTGGCGCAATCTCGGCTCACTGCAAGCTCCGCCTCCCGGGTTCCCGCCATTCTCCTGCCTCAGCCTCCTCAGTAGCTGGGATTACAGGCGCCCGCCACCACGCCCGGCTAATTTTTTTTTGTATTTTTTAGTAGAGACGGGGTTTCACCGTGTTAGCCAGGATGGTCTCGATCTCTTGACCTCGTGATCCGCCCGCCTCGGCCTCTGGAGCTCTGTCTCTTTGGGGTGCACAGCTCACTGCCCCCCAGAGTCTCCAAGGCCGAGGGTCAGGGATGTGGGTTGAATTGCAGGATCTCAGCTGTACCTGACCCGTCAATATGCTTTCCCGTCACAGGGAAACGGTCTGCACCCAGACTGACTGTGGGATTGATTTCTAGGTCTTTTTATCTTTGGGGGTCAGGTGAAGAGATGGAAAAAGTTAATATATGTTGCATTTCAGAAACAAACTTAGGAAAAAGTTCTCTGGCATTTTCTAGCCATATGATGTGTATACATAGCCTAACATCTTTTTTTCTTCCATTTCTTTATCTGTACTATGAGATCAACTTATAGGAAATAATGTCTGTAAAACAATAACACAGTTCTTGACTCCTAGTAGACAATCAGTAATTGATGTCAGCTATCATGGTGGTGGTGATGGTGCTATTATTTGCTTCCTGTTCCAGGTGGCTTCTGGTTCCCTTGGGACTTGCCCTGTGTGCAGGTACGGTTCAGACCAGAGGAGAAGCAGAACACACCGCAGCATCCTGTGGGGTCCTGCATAGGGGAGTAAATGAGCCTGGGCATTTGGGAGAGGGCTAGGGGAGTGTTGGTGTAAAGGACAGCAAGCAAGTGGTGACAGCCACCGGCTATTAATACTTTTAGTGAGTTTCTGCTTCACTGCCGGTCATTTTTTCTCACACTTAACAGCTTGCACTGATGACAGGAAGCACATGCTTGTAAGCAGACCGTCTCCTGCAGCACTCACTGCACACAGGGCCTGTCTCCACCGGGACTGAGAGCCCAGACTCTCCTGCCCACATCCTGCAGCTGGCCTGGGAGGAGGCGCCTGCAAGCTTCCTCCTTTGGTTATCTCTCTCTTGCTGCGCCTCTGCTGCTTTTCCATGTGATCAAAGCAACCTTGACATCTTTCCCCCGTGCAGAATTTAATTTCCTAACTGAGATTTTATATATAGCACAAAATAAAGTTCTTATGTCTCTGATCTTGCAAGATAACCCCCAGCCCCACCTCACCTGCACAGGAGCAGGGCTCCAATTGATATGATAATGCAGGAGAATGCAGCCCTGGAAGGATGTCAGGCACTTCTAAATATACACGCGTGCGGCCCAGTTCTGACTAGTGAGGGCTTTGATGTTAAATGGGATAATGATAGGAGGAGAGTGACGCTGGATCACAAATCTTCTCTCCAACAGATGAGGACAAAAGTCAGCAAAAACCTTCCCAACTGCCTCCAAGCAAGGGAAAAGGGACTGCATCCTAGAGCTGCAGACAAGGAGGCCAAGTTAAAAAAATCAGAGTATTCTAGCTCAGCATGGCGCTTACTCTTCTCCAACAACCAGAGGTCAAGCTGGCAAAGGAGGTTAAAAAAAAAAAAAAGTTCTAAGCATTCTCTCAATGCCCCCAAATGTGGTGACTACAAGGTAAATGGGCCACCCTGGAAAATAGAAAGATCAACCTGAGAGACAGGAAGGAAGCCCAGCTGGCTTCCTCTGGCTCTGGGAGAGACAGGAAGAAATCTGGGCTCCAGCAGGTTGAGGGCCTCCCACTGGATATCCCGAGGATGTTCTCCTTCCCACTCCTTCGAAGACGGAAGGAGAACACCGATGCATAAAACACAATATGCAGGCCTGGAACTGAGCCCCGGAGGAAGGCAATCATGTCAAACAGGGCAGGGAGGCTGTCAAGGAAAATTCACCCAATGATATTTGAGCAAGGGAAGTTAAGGGTGAGAGAGAGATACAGCAACTGCGTAGGGATGAGACCCGCATATTCCAGGGAAAATACGCAAAGGAAGGGGGCGCATGGCACACAAAGGCCTGGAGAAGAGTGTGACCCTGTGAGTCCCTCACTCCAGAGGAAGGCTGGATAGAAACGTGAATGAGACTAAAATTGAGAGAACAGCTTTAAAAGAGAAGCTTTAGAAACATCGAGTGCTAAAGCAACATTCCTAACAGAACTAGTAGATTAACAAAAACAACAGGGGACAAAATGTCCAGTGAGTTCCTGACACAGAGGCAGACAGGCTTGAGATGGAGATGGCGGCGGTGAATGCCTGAGAAAGGACCCAGAGAGGACAGCAGTCAGAGAAAGGACAACAGAAATGCAGAACAGATCCGGGGAGCCGTGACCTGACACACACATGTCCCTGACATGGAAACCCCACAGAAGGCGACAGGATGTCTTTGCAAATACACGATTATTTTCATTAACAAAGACACAGGAACTGAAAGCAATCCAAAAGGAGCACGCTGTTCAGAAAATGTTAATACAGAACCACAGCCATGGGAAGTTTCCTGGTTAACGTAATGAACAGGAAGGATAAGCAAAGAGTGCTTCAAGCATTCAGCTAGTCAAGCCAGGCCAAGAAATGACTGGGCAGGGGTGGATCACCTGGGCTCAGTGCTTTCGTCTCCCACTGCTCTGGAGCAGTGACGGAGGGCAATAGCAATGACATTGAGGGAAAATTCAGAGGGCCAGAAAGTCTTACTCAAGAACCCAGCCAGCTGGGTTCAGAAATAACAGTCACACATAAGGCCAGGTGCGGTGGCTCACCCTGTAATCCCAGCACTTTGGGAGGCCGAGGTGGATGGATCACGAGGTCAGGAGTTTGAGACCAGCCTGGCCCACATGGTGAAACCCCGTCTTTATTAAAAATACAAAAATTAGCCAGGCGTGGCACCACACGCCTGTAGTCCCAGCTACCCGGGAGGCTGAGGCAAAAGAATCGCTTGAACCCGGGAGGCAGAGGTTGCAGTGAGCCGAGATCATGCCATTGCACTCCAGCCTGGGTGACAGATTGAGACTCCATCCCAAAAAAAAAAAAAAGAGTCCCAGATAAACATACCAAAAAGTAGGCTGCAACCATGAGACATTTAGAAAAAAAAATGCCAACCCACTAATACGAACAGGGAAAGGGTAGGCCCGGGGCAACATTTAAACTAGGGGACAAATGGTTAAAACCCTACATTTTATGTTATGCATGTCTCACCACAATAAAGAAAAATATTTTTAAAATGCAGGAAAAAAAAAAAGGACAGTGGAGTGTGGATTTAAAGGTTCTAAGAAAAAGGAAAAAAAAACTGTTTACTCAGCCAAGTTTCCCCTTGATTATATAGGTGGCAGACTGTCACGGCTGGCGGGAACTCGGGAATACGTCTACGAGACCTTTAGGGGGGAGAGGGGAGAGGGGAGAGAATGACTTGGGGATGAAACGCAGCCAAGCAAACAAAAAAAGTAAAATAAAAACCCTGCCAGGAGAGGAAAAGCTGTTATAAAAAAAGACTCATGAGTATCAAATCCACTTAAATATAGAAAAAAGGTAAAACCAGTGGGAATAATTGTTACAAAATAGAATGCAAATGCTCCTAACCTTGGAAAAGTCAATATTATATATATCACCAAGAAAAATCAAGAGAAGTAGTAAGAGAAAGTTTAAGAATGCTGATTTCCTCATCTTTTATAATCGAGTATAATTAAGACCTTCTGAAATTGAGACGTGAGTTAAAAACATGAAGGCTCCAACTTCTTCGTGTTTTTCATATCTTGTTAGCCTTGCAGGGGCTCTTTTACAAAATAATATCTTTTGTGGCAAAGCAACATTTATTTGAAGATCAGCAATTCTTTTCATTTAAATACCACTTCATTTTCTTCTCTTAAATTGAAGTAAAATTTAATAAAATACTTTTATATTGAAAATAGGAGGTATCACAAATCCCCTTTTTATTGAAGGGAATTTCTTTGTTCAGCCCTGCTTGCACCCTTTTGTAGTCTATATGGCTGAGGTGAGGGCCCCTGGGGCAGGGGTGGTTATTGGAGAGCAGCTGAATCCAGGTTAGTTCAAAACATGTATATTTTTTCCCTCTCTCTCTTTCTGCATTATTTCCATTTCTTGTCATGAACAGGCTTCATTTTTACCAAATCAATGCAATTTGAGAAAAAAGAATAAAGAAATAAAGACTTAAAAGCCAGATGATGTATTTTAACATTGTGGTTTGGGTTCTGGGGGGTGAGGGAACCTTCCCCTCTTGGGTCCACTCTCACGGTTGTGATTCCCTTCTCACAAGCGACAAAGCCTGCTCTTGAGAGCTGCTGATGAACTCCTCTAGGCCCACCCTGGGATGCCTCCCAGAGGAAGGAACTCAGAGTCCTGAGGCCGTGGTGGCATGACCAGAGGTCAGTAGCCAAAAAAAAGCTGGAGCTCAAGTTCAACTCTTGACCTCCAAGCAAATGCCCTTGAAAGCTGATGAATCAGTGATTTCCAGAATCATACTGCCTAACAATTACCAAGCCCTCAGCAGGCATTTCTTCCTGGGGTGTGTGGAGTAGTCAGGCGGGGCATGGGCCCCGGCCCAGGGCTGGCTCTAGGTGGACTTAGTGGCCTGGCTGGAGTAATCACTGCCCCTAGGCAGCCAGGCACCCTCCCAGGCATGTGCACAGGCAGAGGTGGCAGCAGCAGGACAAGGAAACTAACCAGCTCAGGCTTTCTCAGGCCTCTACTGTGTCCACTGACCAAAGAGGCCAAGAGGGTTCAATTCAGAGCCACGTGGGAGAACCGACTCTGCCTACTCAGTGGGGGGAGCTGCAAAAGTCACGTGGTGAAAACCACACAACCAGGAGGGCTGGGGAGCTGGTTGATTCTGTGTACTTGTGTCATTGAAATCACAAAGTCAGTTTTAGCTCATAAACCTTCCTTCCAGGAAGCCCCCTTACTTTTTTTTTTTTCTTTTTTGAGATGGAGTCTCACTCTTGTCGCCCAGGCTGGAGTGCAATGGGGATCTCAGCTCACTGCAACCTCTGCCTCCTGAGTTCAAGCGTTTCTCCTGCCTCAGCCTCCCGAGTAGCTGGGATTACAGGCGCCCACCACCACACCTGGCTGATTTTGTATTTTTAGTAGAGACGGGGTTTCACCATGTTGGCCAGGCTGGTCTCCAGAACTCCTGACCTCAGGTGATCAGCCTGCCTCAGCCTGCCAAAGTGCTGAGATTACAGGTGTGAGCTGCTGCGCCCAGCCCAGCTCCCTTAATATTGAGAGGGGACCCCAACAACTCCCTAACCCATTTACTCAAGGAGGGAGAAAGTTTAGCAAGAAGTTACCAATTTCTCTAGTTCAGGAAGATAAATTTGAGATTCATTTCCGCAAGCAGTGACCCCCGGCTCAGGTAAAGGATCAAAAGATTCCAGGAAGATTTTGGCTTCAAATAAAAGAAGCCAGGACAATCGTCATGCAGATGAGGCTCTCTCAAAGGCTGGTTGTGAAGGCAGCATGCATCAGATGGCTTGGAGGGGAGCGGGTGCAGGGCTCCAGCTGGGACTACCATTCCAAGGGACAGCACTGTGCCTTCTGTCCCCACTAGCTTGAAGGCCGCTTTGAACCCATGTGTCAGCAAACCAATGGGAGGCTGGGTGCGGGAGTGAATTCTAATCAACTGGGAGAATTAAGGCAGTAGAGGTAATTCCTTTGGGCTGCAGTAGTCAAGGGTAGCCTCTCTCAAGAGTTCTGACAACAAACACACATAAGCTGGAGAGAATTCCAGACACGGGGGCATGTTCAGCAACTTCTCCAGCACTCACACATACACAGAGAGACACAGAGAGAGAGAGAGAGAGCTTTAGACTGAGTTTCATTCCCAGTTTTTCTGTTTATTTGCCACAGAATCTTGGATGTTCACCTAACTCCTGTGACCCTCGGTTTCCTCATCTGTAAAATGGGCATCATGCAGTAGCCACTTCACAGTTACTGCACAGCTCAAAGATGCTGTTCCTAAGCTGTCTGGTATAGGGGTAGCCCTCATTGATGACAGCCCCTGTGAATACTAAGTAGATGTCAGGGGTGCAAGGAAGAACACAGCAAAACTGGGAAGGGCAATGTGTGCTGATACACCCTTATTTGGGATCCACTATTTGCTCGGAAACTGTATTTCATTTTGTCAGCGTCTACCTGTGCTGGTTCTCAGGGAAGCTATGGAGATCTCCCCGCATTCTTCAACCTCCACTGTATTCTGATGCATTTAAAGGACAATTAGGCTGTGACAACTCACTGATGAATAACCGTGCTCTCTGCTAATCTTGTCACATTGGGTACTGGCTGGAGACATAATTACTACAACACGGTTGAACAGATTACACATATTAATGACTTTCCCTACTAAAAGAGACAGACCTGGGAGACCTGCAACATCTGAATTCCCCACCCTCTGGGGTCTTTCCCAGTGAAAATGAGGGTCCAACATCAGTGAATTACCACTGTGCTGCCAGAGCTCTGCCTCATTCTGATAGGGGATTTCCCTCAGTGCCCCATCCTCTCCATTCCTAGAGCTGAACTCCCGGCTGCTGGGTTGAGGGCTTTCCAAGATGATGGGTTAGAGACCAAGGCCAATGGACTGAGGATGGTGGCTTAATAATGTGAGCATTTGGAACTCTAACCGCAAGAAGAACTTCTGCAATGACAATGGCTCTGGGACTGAAGCTCTGGAAAGTTCACTTAGGCAAGCTCGCAGCAGCCTGAGCAGATGCATTCTCACCGAAGGGCTTCAGACAACTCGCGCATCAGCAGTGGCTCCCCCTGCCCGCGTCTGGACTCACCACTGTCAGCCGGGAGGATGCCACTCCCAGGCCCTTTTCTGTGCATACACACACACACACACACACACACACACCCCTACTTGTATAAACATGCATCATTGTAAATGTCATCTTTACAAGTCAAACATCAGAACCATACTACATATACTTTTCTTTGCTTTATGCACCACCATTTTGGAAATACTCTTTTCTTGTCAGCCTCATGGTCTACCTCGTTCTGCGTAATGGCCGCACCACACTCCAGAGTAGATGTACGTTGATACTGCTTCAAATTTTATCTTTATAAAAAAGTCTAGAATGAGCATCCTTAACATCTCATGTAGACATCCTAATGTGCATATAACAAGCTTTTTTTAAATTTAAGTCTAAAGCCCTAGAAGTAAAATGTCTTCATCAAGAGTATGTGCATTTTACAGTTGAACAGATTGGCAACTTGCATTCAAGAAGCTTGATGTTCACCAAGCTGCCCTCTCTCACACCGCAGACGAGAAAGCCTGTTTCTCCACATGCTTGCCAGCAGTGGGTATTATCAGTCTTTTTCATTTTTGCAAACCAGAGAGACAAAACAAAATACAGTATTATGGCTAAAATTTACATTCCCTTTAAAGTTGAGCATCTTTTCACCACAGATTCTGAATCTGTGAATTCTCCACTGGCATCCTTTGCCCATTTTTCTTTTAAATTATTTTCATTTTCTTTACTGACTTTTAGAAGCTCTTTATATGGAAAGATGGATAGTAAGTAGCCCCTAACTTCCTGAATATTGTTTTCCAAAAGTTGGTTATTTGTTATTTAATTTATTAGTGGTATTTTTCTCTTCTAGAAGTTATTTTTAGTTTTTGGTCAAATTATCTATAAATGTTTTATAAAAAGTGTCTGGATTACATATGCTCCCCCCAAAATAGTTTTATATATTGTCTTAAATTTTCTCCTAATGCTTATGTTTTTAAAAATGTGGCTGTTTAATGCAGCTGATTTATTTATTGCAGAGCAAGAGTTAGATATCTCATTTCATTTTTCCAAATGTGTAGTCAATTTTTCCAACACTGCTTATGAGAATGCTATATTTCCCCATGGATTTGAGAAACACAGATACAGGTATAAATTACCGCGAATCCTTAAGTTTACTGTAAAATTTACTATTCTGTTGAGTTAATCTGTTGGTTGAGCCCTGTGCATGTACCATAAGTTTTCGATAAGTCATTGGCTTAATGGTATACCTTGTATTATTTGTTGATCTTTTATGTCAAATGTTTTCTTGGTTATTCTTGCGCATTTTCTCTTCCATTTGGATTTCCATTAAAAATCCAGTAGAGATTTTGTTGAGATGTTCTGTAAGTTCATAGGAAGAGAGTTTACATCTTTAAATACTGAATTTTCCATTCAGACACATGATGTTTATTTATTTAGGTCTCTTTTAATGATACTCATTTGTGTTTTATAATTTTTAATTTTCTTGTTACACATCTTGCATATTTCTTATAAAGTTTGTACTTCAATTTTTTATGTTTTGGGTTGCTGAATGCATGTCATATTTGTCGTTCTCATTTTCTAATTGGGCAATCCTGATTTACAGGAAAGTATTCGATTCTTGTGTGTTCATTTATATTTGTCTGATTACCACATTTTTAGGTTTGTTTCCTTGGATCTTCTCAGTACATACATGTTGCAAATGTGGTTTTCCCTTTCCAACACTGTAATTTGTCTTTTTAAGTCTTGATCTGTTCTTTAGCTACATCCGGTGTAATGTTGATAGTGGGAATTCTTGCCCACCTCCTGTCCTTAATAATACTGTCATAGAACTGAAGGTAGCTGTAGCCTCCCCCAGTTTCCCCACTTTTTCTCTGTCCTGACTGAGAAACACAGAGTGCCTTGACCGCTCTGTGACCCTGGCAGCTGCATGTTTTCCCTGAAGGCTTCACCCAAGCCGGGACCTTGAACATTCCCAGACACTGATAAAACTGTTGAGGTCCGTGCTCAAAAACACTGAGGCTAACCCTGTTGCTATTATACGTGTAGAAACTAGCCCCGGCCCTGAGCCAAATGCCTTAAGCCCTCATATAGACTCCACAACCTCACCCTTGCTGTGGACATACCCAGGATGAACTTCTCTTTTCTTACTATCCATCCCGGGGACGCTGAAGCCCTCTGTAAGTTCCCCTAATAAATGCATATTTCAGCCAAATATGTAGGTGATCATATATCTTGTTTCTCAATTAATAGTTAATATGGTGACTTATCTAAAAATTATCATCAATATAAAACCATCTATTCAGGATTAGAATGCTAATACCTGACTTGATTACTTACTTTGTGCCAGGGACTTTAATAAATACCACACATTACATATCATGGTATTTATTTCCTGGTTGTGACATACACTCTGGAGGCACTGCCAGATCTAACTTGTCAATATGTTATTGGAGACTTTTGCCTGTATGTTCTAAAGTGGTGAGTTTTTTTCCTGTCCTCATTGGAGGAGTTTTTCCAGCCTCTTGAAATAAATTGAGCAGCTTCTCCATCATTTTCTATGCTGTATGCTCTGGGACTTTTTATTAATATACAGTTTGTCTTTTTATAGATTTGGTTTTTTAAAATACCCTATAAAACTGTCTAGACATGTTGGCTTTTTTAAGGATACATTTTTTACTGCTTTGAAAATTTCATCGATGGGTTTTCTATTGTTGCTAAATTCAATTTTGGTCATTTCATATTCCTGGAAAACTGTTTATCTATTATATTATTTTCAAGTAAATCTATAAAGATTTACATGTTTGAAAGTTTTTAAATCTCCCCTGTATCTATAGTCTGCCACTTATCTCATTTATAAAGAAGATTATTAGTCCTTAGAATTTCTTTTTGTTTTCATCAGAACCAAGAAGTTGAACTATTATTGTCAAAATATCAGCTTTTGGAAGCATTCCCTTGAAAACCTGCACAAGACAAGGATGCCCTCTCTCACCACTCCTATTCAGCATAGTATTGGAAGTTCTGGCCAGAGCAATCAGGCAACAGAAAGAAATAAACGGCATTCGAAAAGGAAGAGAGGAAGTCAAACTATCCCTGTTTGCAGATGACATGAACCTATATCTAGAAAACTCTATCCTCTCAGCCTAAAGGCTTCTTAAGCTGATAAGCAACTTCAGCAAAGTCTCAGGATACAAAATCAATGTGCAAAATTGAGTAGCATTCCTACACATCAACAACAGGCAAGCTGAGAGCCAAATCGTGAAAAAATTCCAATTCACAATTGCCACACAAAGAATAAAATACCTAGGAATACAGCTAACAAGGGAAGTGAAAGATCTCTACAAGGAGAACTGCAAAACACTGCTCAAAGAAATCAGAGACAACACAAACAAATGGAAAAGTATTCCATGCTCGTGGATAAGAAGAACCAATATTGTGAAAATGGCCACACTGCCCAAAGCAATTTATAGATTCAATGCTATTCCCAATAAACCACCACTGACATTCTTCACAGAACTAGAAAAAATTACTTTAAAATTCACATGAACAGAAAAAAGAGCCTGAATAGCCAAGACAATCCTAAGCAAAAAGAACAAAGCTGGAGGCATCACACTTCCTAACTTCAAAATATGCTACAGGGCTAGAGTAAACAAAACAGCATGGTACTGGCACAAGAACAGATACACGAACCAATGGAACAGAATAGAAAACCCAGAAATAAGACCACACACCTACGACTATCTGATCTTCGACAAACCTGACAAAAACAAGCAATGGGGAAAGGATGCCCTATTCAATAAATGATGCTGGGATGACTGGCTAGCCATATGCAGAAGATTGAAACTGGACCCCTTCCTTACACCATATACAAACATTAACTCAAGATGGATTAAATACTTAAAAACCCTGGAAGACAACCTACGCAATATCATTCAGGACATCAGCACAGGCCAAGATTTCATGACAAAGGGGCCAAAAGCAATTGCAACAAAAACAAAAGTTGACAAATAGGATCTAATTAAACTAAAGAGCTTCTGCACAGCAAAATAAACTATTGACAGAGTAAACAGAAAACCTACAGAATGGGAGAAAATTTTTGCAAACTATACATCTGACAAAGGTCTAATATCCAGCATCTATAAGGAACTTAAACAAATTTACAAGAAAAAACAACCCCATTAAAAAGCAGGCAAAGGATATGAACAGACATTTCTCAAAAGAAGACATACAAGCGGCCAACAAGCATATGAAAAAAAGCTCAACATCACTGATCATTAGAGAAATGCAAATCAAAACCACAATGAGATACCATCTCATGCCAGTCAGAATGGCTTATTATTAAAATGTCAAAAACGTATTATTAAAAAGTCAAAAAATAGCAGATGCTGACAAGGTTGTGGAGAAAAAGGAATGCTTATATGCTGTCAATGGTAGTGGAAATTAGTTCAACCATTGTGGAAGGTAGTATGCTGATTCCTCAAAGACCTAAAGACAGAAATACCATTGAAACCTGCAATCCCATTACTGGGTATATACCCAAAGGAATATAAATCATTCTGTCATAAAGACACATGCATGCGTATGTTCATTGCAGCACTATTCACAAGAGCAAAGACACGGAATCAACCCAAATGTCCATCAATGATAGACTGGATAAAGAAAATGTGGTACATATACACCATGGAATACTATGCAGCCATAAAACCGAATGAGAACATGTCCTTTGCAGGGACATAGATGGACCTGGAGGCCATTATCCTTAGCAAACTAATGCAGGAACAGAAAACCAGATATCATGTGTTCTTACTTATAAGTGGGAGCTAAATGATGAGAACACATGAACACAAAGAGGGGAACAACACACACTGGGGCCTGTTGGAGGGTAGAGGTTGGGAGGAAAGAGAGGATCAGGAAAAATAACTAATGGGCACTAGGCTTAATACCTGGGTGATGAAATAATCTATACAAGCAACCCCCATGACACACCCTTACCTTTATAACAAACTTGCACATCCTGCACATGTACCCCCAAACTTAAAAGTTAAACAACAAAAAATAAAATAACATACCAGCTTTTTGTTTTTTAATTAACATTAGAATTTTTATTTGTTTCCATGTTATTAATTTCTGTTTTATATCACTTTATTTTTTCTACTATAATTGGTTTCATTTCTTATTCACTTTTCAAGTTTTTCTGTTGAGTGTACACTGTATTTTCAGTATTTCTTATTTTCTAATAAATATAGTTAAGGCAACATCTTTTCCTCTAAGTTCTTCTTTAGTTACATCCCAGGAATTTTGATATGGGATGAACTCTAAATTTGATTCGTAATTTTAATTTTCATGTCTTCCTTAACACAAGAGTAGATATAGTTTTAGACATTTTCTGCAGTTAATGTTTAATTTTATTGAATTACGGTAAAGGAAAATAACCTATTGGATTTTGATTTTTGGAAAATATTGAGATTTTCTTAGTGTTCAGTCTTACGACATGTTCGATTTTGTGACTGGCCTGTGGGTTTAGGATATACTATATATTATCTATTGAAAAAATATATATGTATATACACCCCATTTACACAAATACACAAACACAAGTATGATAAAACTTACTGTATTATTTTAAATCCTCAACAGTCTTTGATGTTTTTGTCCATTTCTGAGTGAAATATATTAATGTCATGCCTTGTAATTACAGCTTTACAGTTTGTATTTCTACCTCATTGTGCTGAATGTATCTCGAGGCTATGCTTTTAATGCATAAATTGCTGACACCTATTTCTTCTTGTAAAATTACACCTTTTACCTGGGATGCCCTGGGGTAGCGGGTGATGGGGCTAGGTCTCAGTGGCTTCTGTGAGCTGCTGTCTGTTCACCTCATGGCAGCTGACCTGGCTCCCTGTCCTATCCCTGGCTGCCACCCAGCACAGAGGGAGTAGGGAGATCTTCACGCTTAGGAATTTGAATTATTTTTCCTCTGATATTGTTATGTCACCTTTATTTTTGTTAATATTTCTCTGCTACAGTTTTTCTAATTTATTATTTCCAACTTTTGCCATGTTACTTTGTGTAAGGTATGCTGTTTGCAAACTTCAATCTGATAGTATGTATCCATTAATAGGGAAGTTACCTTATTCACATTAAAAATGATCATCTGTATGCTTGGGCTTATTCTTGTCTTTTTTTTTTTTTTTTTTTTTTTTTTTTTGAGACAGAGTCTCACTTATTCTGCCGCCCAGGCTGGAATGCAATGGCGCGATCCCTGCTCACTGCAAACTCCACCTCCCAGATTCAAGCAACTTTCCTGCCTCAGCCTCCCAAGTAGCTGGGATTACAGGCGCCCACCACTACACCCGGCTAATTTTTGTATTTTTAGTAGAGATGGGGTTTCACCATTTTAGTCAGGCTGCTCTCGAACTCCTGACCTCAGGCGATCCACCCACCTCAGCCTCCCAAAGTGCTGGGATTACAGGCATGAGCCACTGTGCCCAGCCCTTGTCATCTTATTTTATGTTTTCTATTTAACAAGTTTTTCTTGTTTTTCCATTTCTTATTCCTGTCTTTAATTAATCCATTTTCTCTTTCTTTCTTTCTTTTCTTTCTTTCTTTCTTTCTTTCTTTCTTCTTTCTTTCTTTCTCTTTCTTTCTTTCTTTCATTTTATTTATTTATTTTTTTTTTTGAGAGTCTTGCTCTGTCTGGAATGCAGAATGCAGTGGCATGATCTCCGCTCACTGCAACCTCTGCCTCCAGGGTTCAAGCCGTTCTCCTGCCGCAGCCTCTCAAGCAGCTGGAATTACAAGTGCTCGCTACCACGCCTGACTAATTTTTGTATTTTTAGTAGAGATGGGGTTTCCCCATGTTGGCCAGTCTAGTCACTCCTGGTTACTCCTGACCTCAGATAACCTGCCCACCTCCGCCTCCCAAATTGCTGGGATTACAGGCGTGAGCCACCGCGCCCAGCCATTAAACCCATTTTCTTTGTCAAACTTTTCCTTTTCTTGGGATTCAGAATTTATTCACCCAATTTCTATTTTCTAGCAGTCACACAAATTTTTAACACTGTACATTTTGTTCTGTTAATATCTAGAGAAAATCAACTCCTTTTCATTCTATATGAGAAGTTATTTTACAATCAACTATTTTTTATACTGAACTCTAAGTTCTAATATCTTCTTTGCTTACCATTCTTTCTTTATTGCCATGTCTTCTCAGGATACATTTCACATTTTACTAGAGAATTTAATCTGGTAAACTTTCCGCATAGTTGCATGTCAAACTGTTTTTGTTTTGTCCTTCCAGCTGAATGAGAGTTTGGCCAAGGATAGTGTTATAAGTGTCCTCAGCTCAAACTCTAGAGATACTGTTCCAACATCTTCTTGAATCCAGTACTGCCAAGGACAAGTTGGATACCTCAATTCATTTCTTATTCCTTTAGAGATTAAGTTTTCTCATGTTTTTTAAAGGTTTTCTTTTCATGCTTGAATTTCCGCACTGAT
Organism: Pan troglodytes; assembly: GCF_028858775.2. Classification (NCBI taxonomy): domain Eukaryota; kingdom Metazoa; phylum Chordata; class Mammalia; order Primates; family Hominidae; genus Pan; species Pan troglodytes. Next base: position 29,431,359 of record NC_072411.2, on the reverse strand, counting down.
GTCTCCAAGTGTGGGTTTTTTTCTTCCTGCTTACCTTTTTTGCACACCCTTTCACACTCAGAGCACAGGTCACAAAACATTTGCTCTTTTTTTGAGCCATGTTTTACAATTGGAAAATTTATATCCATCCTCCTTAGCTCTTAAATTTTTTAAAATTATATTTCATCCTTCTGTCCTTTTGTGCTTCGGTCTCCAAAACTTCTTATGCCGAGTCTCCAGGTCATTCCAATGCTCTTCGGCTGTGTCCATTCAACTATTCATCCTATCTATTAAATTTTTCACTTCCAAAACCATCAGTTTATCATTTATTTTCATATGTATCTGTTCTTGTTTCATGGAAGCAGTATTTTCTCTGATCTCTCCAGTGTTATTAATCATACTTCTCTTGAGGTCTTATTTGTTTGTGGTCTAGTAAGTTTTCCCCTCTTGTCTTTGGAGAGTATCCTGGAGGGTGTTGAAGGGTGAGGATGAAGGCAGCAATGGGGTATGATTCCAAGTAGGATGTGCCAGTGTCCCCAGCCTTCCAGGAAAGCTCCTGCCTCTTAAGATAGAGCCCCCACACTCACGGGCCTGCTGGGGGCCAAATGACTGACTTGTCACCACTTGGCAAGAATTGCTGGGAAAAGACATTATTCCCCATCCCCCTAAGTGCTTCTTTCACACTTTCCTCGCCTGCTCACCACAATGGCACTCCCAGGCTCTCTCCTCTTTCTTGTATCTGTTGTTTGAATTCTTAGCTAAAGGGCTCCTAGACATTCTCCACCTTTGCTCCAGATCTCAGAAGTATACACTAGGGCCTTCTTATGCATAGTTTTCTTCCTTAATCTGGCTCTAACTATCTTCTCTCACATAGGCATTCATCAAAACATCTGTATCACTGATGACATCCTTTGGTTTCCCATCAATGTCATGTAGTTAGTCTCTTTGCAAAATACATTTTATAATTTCCAATGATGGGATGTAGGAGGGGAGCTTCGTGCCTATGGTTATTCACCTTGATCTAAATCCTTGGCTTGGAGAAGAAGAAAATAAGCAATGAGGAAGTTGTGCATTTTGTTCAAGATCTCTCCCGCTGGCAATGACAGATGGGATGGTACCTGCACGTCTATGATGTCAGAGCCTATGTCCTTTCCATCACATGCCGTGTGGGCTCTGTAACCAGAGAGAATTCTTGGGTACATAAAAATGTAGAGTCTCAGTGATATGATTTAGATGTGTGTCCCCTCTAAATCTCATGTTGAAATGGAATCCTCAGTGTTGGAGATGGTCCCTAGGGGGAGGTGTTTGGGTCACAGGGAGAGATCCCTCATGAATGGCGTGGTGCTGTCCTCACAATAGCAAGTGAGTTCTCCTGAGATCTGGTTCTTTAAAAGTGTGTGGCACCTCTCCATCTCTTTGTCCTGTTTCCACTCTCCCACTTGAGACACCTGCTTCCCCTTCACCCTCCACCATGATTGTAAGCTTACTGAGGCCCTCACCAGAAGCAGATGCCAGTACCACGCTTCTTGCGTCTGCAGATCCATGAGCCAATTAAACCTCTTTTCTTTGTAATTTACCCAGCCAGGTATTTCTTTATAGCAATGCAAGGATGGCCTAACACACTCAACAAGTGTAGTTATTATTCTTGGGAAGTACATTTGGTGATGAATAGTGAGTAGCTATAGAGCTGGCTTTTGAGAAACTTCTCTTGCAAGAATGGAACAGGCACAAGTAGGAGGTGGTGGAGACTATAAACTGGAGGGGTGGAGAGAGGCAATCTGGGAGACCAGGTCTGGGGGTGTCCTGGGTGGGCAAGGAGAGGAGGTATATACATGCCCATCTTCAGCAAGCTAATGTGGGACAAGCCAACATTAACCATCACTAAGCTCTTGCAAGTTTGTTTTCTAAAGTGCTGGTCCCTCAGCCTGAGATCTCAGGGATTAGTCTGGCTTACCTGAAGAAAAGCTGCTGTACAGATTCCTTCCTGTGCACTTTTCTTTCCTTTGTCTGGCAAGACCTCACCCCACTCTGGCAGCCCTGCTCCCCCTCTTTTTGAGACTATATTCCTACTGAGTAGCATGGCCACCCTCTTCAGAGTCTGCCGGTCAGCTGAAAATCAGCCACAAACATTTCCCAGGCTACAGGGAGCAAGTGATGGCGGCAAAGCAGGCTGCTGGCTAAAACGTACTGGGAACTCATACGTAGCAGGAGCAAGTAGAGGGAATAGGGCTGCCACCAAGTCCTCCTGCACTGGTGCAATGGTCGTCTCTCCTTCAGGCAATTCTCCCCTACCTGACGTGCATTGGTGTGTGCCCCAGACTTTTTCCAGAGGCAGGGCATCAACATGCAGTAGACATGCCTGCATGTACACATACATACTTGCAGGCCTGTGCACACACACATACCAGAGAAATTAATCCAAGCATTAAAGTAAATGTTTAGAAATCACAATAAGCTGGGGAGCAGATTCCAGGAAATGCTCCGAGGTCGGTGGAGAGATGCAGGCCTGCTCTGTGGGGGACAAGCTGGGGCTGGGGAGGTGGTGTGTGACTCCCAGCCTTGCTGCACCAAAGTTCTAGGTGCTAAGTTCTACATTCTGGGCTCTTGGCCATAAACTGCACAATGCCCCACTTAAAGTAGAAGAGTCCAGGCAGAAATCAAGGATGCAGGAAGGAAACTAAAATCTACTAAGGAACTAGTATCTGTTGAACATCTATTTGTGAGGCCCAGAGCCAGGCATTTTTATCTTCATATCCACTACCTCATTTAAAGACTTCATTCATTCAGCAGATGAGGAAACTGAGGCTCAGTGCTCTGAAGATGACCTTGTCTACACTGGCTCTGAAAGAGGCAGCAGTGGGTCTGGATGCTCTACAGGGTTGTGTGGGAACCCACGGATGCAATATGAACCTAGGGTCACACCCCAAACGGTCACATTCTTCAGGCCAAAGAGGGACAGCAGTGGGACATGAGGGCTTTAGAAGCTTCCAGTTGCAAATCAAGCTCTGACTTAATGAAAAACTGATTAGAGAAATCTTGACTTTCAATAACCAAATAAAAGTTTATGAAAGTAGCGCAACTGATTTTCCTCTGAATGAATCATAATTGACATTTAATTACAAAGGCAGTGCTCAAGATGGGAGCTGCGCCAGTTAAGCTCTCTAATTCTCCTCTGCTGCATTTCAGGGCTTTGCAGCCCTAAGGGACGAGTTTTGGAAAACTGTGCGCCATCATGGCAGATTCAAACAGCATCTAGCATCTGTTTCGGTCAACAACTAAAGGCCTACTGTATGTGGAAGCCTGGGTTCCCAGAAGCCTAAGAGAGGCACAGGACACATTTGACTCCCTACTTCCAGGAGCCTACTTTATTTCTGCAGAGAAAGTGCAGGGACAAATACAATTGTGACTAGGGTCCTGCGTGCCTGGCACAGACAAATGAGGAGTCAGAAAGGGAGGTGTGGGCATGGACCGGGGTTTCCAGGGACGGCCCGGGAGGATTCAGGGCTTGAGGTTAGCACAGTATTGAAATAGAAGCCCAGGTATCCCCTGCTCCCGGCGGAAACCCTCTGGCCACTCCACGCTACCCTCAGGCTGAGCCTCCCAGCGGTGTCCAAGGCTCTCCTGGGCTGGGTGCTCTGTCCACCGCGGACTCTCCTCCCTTCACCAGGAGACACCGCATCCCAGCACTGCCACGCTAATGTCGGTGCCCTGTCCACACGGCGACAGCAACGTTGCTCCCCAGATCCGTCCTGACGCTGTCGGCTTTGTGTGCCCTCCCTGTGCTCCCTGTCCCTGCCTGGCCAGCCCCGGCCTCAACAGGCGCTCATCCGCACCGTCCCAGCCTGACGCCTCGTCTGAGCCCGGTGGAGTCCTCAGGAACACCCCTGGTGGCCGCGACATGCGGCTCTCAGCACCCTGGCCTGGGTCTCGGCGCGGTTCCAGGAGTGGCCCGGAAGGTCTGCAGGCCGCAGGAGCCGGACGCGGATGGCGCCGCATCGCAGCAGACCCGGCCTGAAGGCGCCCGGGGACCCCCGCCCGGAGGCGGCCGCGCGGACACCTCGGGGGACCACGGCTCTGCACTTCACAGTCGGCTCCCCGGGCGGGCGGCGCCTGTCACCCTCAGTCTCTCTGTCTATAACATGGGCCTGCACAACTGTCCGCCCACACCCAGAAAAATGGCAGCTCTCACTCGGTCTGCTCACGTCCCCCATGATGAAGGCTACTGGCCAGCCAGAGGGGGTGGAGCCGCGGCCCCAAACGCGCCCGCACCAGAAGCCGATTCGGCCAGGGGCTGGGGACTCCAGAATCCCGCGTTTCCCCTCTTCCCCGGCTCCACGGCCTGGACGGTCGGCCTGGCGCCATCTTGTGGTATCGGGGAGAACTGCAGGCGGCTCTCCAGAGCTCGCTGGTTCTCCTGGGTGGGAGGATGAGGGTGGAGCACGTCTGCAGCTACCCTGAGAGAACTCTTGTTCTAGAATTTGGAACCGATTAAATTAGGCTTCAAAGGACACAAACACGAAAGACCCCGGGATAGGCTTTGCCACACCAGGCCATGTTTCTAAGGGAACCCTGGGCTGCTGGTTTCAGAGGAGGCTGAGCCAGCAGCCAAGGCGCAATTCCCCGGGAACCAAGGCGCTGGGCAGGAGGGGCTGCCAGCATCCGGGCTCCATTCGCCCTTGAAATCCAAAAGAGACAAGCAACTACCCTTACAGACTTCCTCCCATATGTCCAAACTAGCCTCTGTATGGATAAATTGCATCCTTCCTTTGGTAGCATTTTGTTCTTCTAGGTCTGCAGAGCCTGCAGAATGAGACTGCCAATCCAGACATGCGGTCTGAGCCTGCAAACCATCCCCAGGGACAGAGAAAAGGCAGGAGGGAGGGCGAGCCAGAGATGGCCAGGGGACAGGCACAGCCTAGGGCTGGGTTTCTGGCCCAGGGCCTCTCTTGCACTGTGGACACCCACAGGCGACCATGTAGTGGCATCTCCACCTGTGCGCCCTGAAGACCACACGCCCCACTTAACTTACTGGTGGTCCCGGTCAGGGCCCCTGACTCACTGCACCACACCATCTTGAACACTTAGCCCGAGCCAACATGGCCTCCCCAGGAGCCGACACGGCCAGTCATACAGAATTCCTTCTTGTGTCTCTTTAATGACAGAATTCCAAGCTGCTTCGGAATCACAATATGGCCGGGTAAAGATTCCCGTTTGCCTAGTGCTTGGCGGAGTGAGGTGGCCGTGAAATAGCCTAGCCAATGATTTTTACGCCAGTGCCCCTGAGGAGGGCGCTGCTTCTAGAATAAAAGGAAGAGTCCCCCCAGAAGGAGCCCCTCCTTCCCCTTCCGTTCTGTGTCCTCCTAAACCTAAGACCTCGGAAGGCGGGGGCCATCCTGCACCCTGGGGCAGCTGGCGTGAAGCAAAAGGCTTCTGGGGACCACGGTGTGTGAGGATAGGGAGGGCCGGGTCCCCAGGGCCTTGCTGCCCCTCCGCGCCCACACCTAGGCTCCGACCTGAAAGTCTCACTGCACAGAACCCACTCGTGCTGTCTGTGGAAGCCCCGCGCTTGGATTTCATGTTCTAGGGTCCGAGGACACCCTCGAGTGCGTCACCCTCATCCTCACTCTCCTTGCGCAATCCCAGTCTGTCAGTTCCAGCCCCTGCTCCCATCCTGGCTTCTCTGTGTCAACCTTCAGGACCATAATTCAGCAGCCACCTCACCGTGTGGGTCTTTACCCGTGCCCCTCCCTGCCATGAAGTCCCAAAATGCAGATCTGATCCCGGGGTTTCTCCTCTTCAGGGCTCCCCGCCCTCAGCCCCACTGGCCTGGTGGCCTGGTCCGTTCACCTGAGGGCTGGGCTGAGTGTCTCCCCCAGGGCAATCTTTCTCCCAGGAGCACGTGCTACTTGGCAGGGCAGCTGCATCTGCACCCGGCCTGCGTGGTTCCCAAAGCCTGCGCAGTTCCCCGGGCTTCCCTTCAGGCCTCACACTCCTGCAGCCGGGAGGTCGGTTTGGGCGCCCTTCTCAGCCTCATCTTCCTCATCCAAAAAGTGCTAACTGTGGTACCAAACCCTCAGGGAAGTCAGCGTGGCTTAACCAGAGGACACGCGTTTCCTGTCGCGCTCTGTGTGTGGAGGATGTCAAAGGGGACACGCGAGGGCAAAGGGGACGCATGAATCAGCACAGGAAGCACTTCATTATGAAAGATGCCTTCAGCATTAGATCATGAGGCATTTTTCCTCCAGAGGAAAGGGGCTGATACGCTGTGGAGGAAGAGATAGCAAATCGGTGATTAACGATGCAGACAGATTCAGTCCCAGGCTTGCTGCTCACACGTCCGGGGAAGATCCACAGGCCGCATCCTCCTGGCGGCGCTTACCACCAGGGAAGCGGGTGATACACTGCCCGCCTGCCAGACAGTTCAGAGACACGGTCAGGACCCATTGCTACGATGGCTTGCAGAACTGAGACACTCAGAAGAAACCAGTCACTGGGACAGACCACAGCTGGCGGTGCCCCGCACCCCGCCGCTCCCGGCACTGTCACAGGAGGGCCCCAGGGCAGAGCCCTGCACCTGGGTGCACTACGCCTTTCGCGCACCAAGAAACTGCCCACAAGGTGTGGGCCTGCAGGTGCGGCCACGACTGCTGCAAACAAAACAAGGCTTCCAGACACACTCCCAACATTCAAAACTCAAGAACCCTTTGTGCTGTCTGCCCCATCACTTAGGAGGGGGAGTTGGCGGGGGAGGGGGGGGAGGCGAGAATGAACCGTGTTTGATTGTGCATCCGCTATGTGTAATAGAGACTTTAAATTCCATGTAATGTTAAATTATAATTTTTCCAACTCAATGAGTTGATTCCATCAGAAACTAGTTCTGATGTGTGTGGCTTTTAAATCTAAGGAAGACCACTGCAGCGAAGTGAAAAAGACACCGGCAGTGTTGTCTGGTTTTGACTCTGAGATCTAGCCAGCTCAGAGTTGCAGTGCTGCTTCCAGAACCTTCTTCCCATCACAGCCAAGAGCCCAAGAGTCCTGCATCAGACTAACAGGCAAGGTGGAAATAATGCAAGCCCGGAAAGGCAGCTACTATGTTAAGCTATGGAAGGGGAGACCAGTGCTGGTGATGTAAAGATCCCTGTGGCTGGAGCCGCCTGCAAGATAGTGTTTCTAAGGCGGATCCATGAGGACCTGCTCTGATAAATTAATCAGACCTATTCTCAATTAGCTCAGCATTTGTATAACAACAATTAATTTCTGTAAAGCCCTCAGACTAATGCTGCTTTGTTAATTAGGTTAGTTGCCCCTTCTGCAGTTTTCAGCCGGCTTAATTGTGCCTGGCAAATGCTTTTTGTCACACACCAGCCCACCGTATCATCCAGGCATGCTTCTGGGTCTGTGGCATCTGCAACAGACATCCACTGAGGATGGCAGGGCCAGGTTCTACCATCAGGGCAGATCCGGTACAGGAACCACACCACTGCAGTGGGCAGCGAGCCCCTGGGCACCAGCATCAAGGCAGCACACCAGGTTCTCTAAAATCCTTAGCAAAGCACCCCTTTGGGAGACACTCCCCTGCTGGCTCTGTCTTTGCATTCGTTTGTGCATCATTTTAATTCTCACAAGAACTCTGGGAGGTAGGGGCAAATGTATCTCACTGTATGTGACCAGCAGCCCTCCTGTCAAGCAAGGTAATGCAGCAAAGGAAGGGTGAAATCGGGATTCTGACCCAAGTCCAGCTGTCAGTAACAGCCGTGTTCTTTACTCAGCACAAAACTGTGAATGATTAGTCATTATTGTATGTGTTACTCCCAGGGGATTTTGCATTTTGCAATAAGAAAAGGCTTACACAGAGAAATGGACATCTAATGGCCCAGTTCCAGACACTGAGACACTTAAATGAGATATTTCCTAATAGGGTGGTGGGCGGAGGAAGTGTTTTCAGCAAGCCCCCATTGGCCAACAGTGTGCGGAAGGGGCCCAACAGAAGCTGTTCACAGGCAAAGCCGCCCCTAGTGCAGCATATCCCACAGAGAGCCCTGGAGGAAAATAAGGGTCTGTGGCATAATGAGCTTGAGGATACCAGTTATGATCTCCCTCTTGCAGACTTATAGTGCCTGTTAAATACCCTGAAACGTCCTGCTGTAAGAAACCTGCTCACGGGAAGGCAGTTAGCAGTGGTTACTCTGACAAGGGTAGCTGTGCTGGAGACTCACAAGGAGGGGAGGGGGCAGAAGGTGAGCCTGCTCAACATTTTCCAACCAAATCTATGCCAAATTACCTTGACTACAAACCTTTTTGTTAGCAAAACATCAAGAACAAGCCTAAAGAACTAGTGTTCTAGGGAACCCACCTTGGGAAATGCTACCTTAAGTTCACCAAAACTTAAGAGTTTGTTCATACGTCTGTGAAGAAGAAAAAGAAGGTGAAGGGTCACCAGCCACTATTCCTGGGACATTCATCAGAAAATGACAATATCCAGAAATGAAAATGTCTGGGAGTGGAGAAGATGTGGATAGGGCTTGCTTAGGAGCCCCGAGGTCTGATCTCTGAATGGAACAAGGTCCGCCTGTCTTCCATGGAGGCTCATTTGTGCTCACCACAGGGACAGATTGGGAGAGAGAGAAGGTGTGTGTGATTCAGGTGCAGCTGGGTCTGGTGGATGCCGACGTCAAGTGTGTAGTGGAAGCCTCGGGTAGGCTGATGAAGTCCTAGCATCGCCCTGGGCCTTTTCTGTGTTGAAACTGGAAGCCCTAGAAACATGGCAGATTCCGTCTGTCTCAAATGGTTTTTGGGTGGCTGATCCCAAAGGCCCAGTCTTGAGGACTATTTACCATCCCTCTGACCTCCTTTCCAAGCCTAGCCCTTTCTTCTTCAGGCGCTTGTGTCAGAAGAGGGAGGTACCAGGCACCCGCATAGCCTCCTCCATCTGTGGGGTGTGGAGGGTGCTGGGGGGCTGCGTGGCCCTGCGACAGTGAATTGAGAGCTGGCGCCAGCCCCTCTGTGCCCTTCTAGGGGACTTCTAGGGCCCTCTCCCACACAGGATCCACATCAGAGTTGTTACCTCTGTCTTTCTGTGTCTCCAGTGGCCAAACACGCATCCATCCCTACATCCACACTCCCAAACCAAGCCTCCTCCCTTCAAAGACCGTAATCACATCAGAATCTGTCAAGACCAATAAGGAAAAGACAAGAAGAAGATCTAAAACCACAGCCCACAATGTGGGGCGTATCCATTAAGAATGCCATCCCAGCACTTTGGGAGGCCTAGGCAGGCAGATCACGAGGTCAGGAGATCGAGACCATCCTGGCTAACATGGTGAAACCCCATCATTACTAAAAATACAAAAAATTAGCCAGGCCTGGTGGCTGGCGCCTATAGTCCCAGCTACTCGGGAGGCTGAGGCAGGGAATGGCATGAACCTGGGAGGCGGAGCTTGCAGTGAGCGGAGATCGCACCACTGCACTCCAGCCTGGGTGACAGAGCAAGACTCTGTCTCAAAAAAAAAAAAAAAAATACAGAGTGCCATCCCATTTAGAACGGGGTCTAGTTGGGAATGTGTTTGGATCTGCCCTTGACAACTAAGCTACAAGGCCTGTGTGAGGCCCACAGAGGGCTCTGCTGAAAAGGGGACTACCTGACAGCCTCACCTTCTTCACTAAATGCATCCTAATATCTTGCCAAGCACACGGTGTTGGGGGATCCCCAGTATCCTCCAGGTCCTCCAGGACCTGATCCTCTGATTTGTTTGCCAACCCTCAGCACATCCACACTGCAGCATCTCCTCTGATGGACAGCCACAGGTCCTCTGTGGTGAGAATCCTGACCACAACCTAACAGATATCCACCAGGGGCCCCTGCCATCTCATGGGCTCCTGAGGGTACCTCTTTCTCTGGAAGGAGAATAAGTTGCAGGAGACCCCTTGTGTCTGAGTGTCTTCACCTGCACCTTGTCTCTGCATTTGTCCTTTCTCGTGTGGGAGGAAAAGGGTGCACTGGAGGATTGGACCTTGCTATAGACTAAGAGTTTATGTCACCCCCAACTTCATATGTTGAAGTGCTAATCCCCATATGAGGCTATGTAGAGGTGGGGCTTTTGTAGGGATTAAGTCATGAATGTGGGGCCCTTGTGAATGAGATTTGTTCCCTTACAAAAGAAATCCCCGAGAGACCCCTCGTTCTTTCTGCCATGTGAGGACACAGTGAGAAGGCACCATCTATGAACTGGGAAGTCAGCCCTCAACAGACACAGAATCTGCTAGTGCCTTGATCTTGGACTTTCCAGCCTCTGGAACTGTGAGCAATAAATGTGTGTTGTTTATAAATCATGCAGTCTGTGGTGTTGTTATTGTAGCAGTTTGAATGGACTAAGACAGTCCTCAAGACTTACGGGCAGGCAGTTACCATCAGTGGCCTCTGCAGGCTTCCTTCCAGTTGCCATGGAGCCTAGAGCAGACATTGAGTGAGGCGGAGCCAGTGCTTTCATTTAGGCAATAGCAGATGCCCAGGAGCTCCCACATTCTGTCATTGAAATGCTGGGACATTCCATTTCAGTGGGACAAACATCACTCCATCAAACCCTGTCCATTGTTTATACAGATAATTCAAAAATGTATTACACTGCTACCTCTTGACCCCTTCTTGCATATCTGCTCTGGCTCCTGGAAATTCAGCCACATCTGCCTCCTTACTGTCCTTGGCACAGCCAGCCAGCTCCCTGTTGGGGCTTGACAAGGGCTTCTCACTCTGCCTGGAAATGTACATTCCCATGATTCACTCCCTTCTTGCCTCTCATCTCTGAACATAGAGAGACCCCTCTATAAAATCCCACCCCACTCTCTGCTACTTCTTGACCCTTACTGTGCTTGCTTCTTTATTGCGGTGAACATCACTTGGCATGCTATGTTTCTTCATATTTACTGTTGTTCCTCTCCCTCTCCTACACACATGCTAGAATCTCAGTAACATGGAGCAGGTATTCTGTTTTGTTGTTTCCTCCAATGCTGAATCCCCAATGCCTAGCGCATCATTTGGCATAAAGAAAACCCTCAAGAAGTATTTGTTAAATAATTAATATCCCTGCCTTCCCAAACACAATAGAGGAATACAACTTAGCATGTCTTCTGGCCCCAGTGTTAACATTCAGGGAGGCACTGTGTAGTGGTTAAAAGCATGACCTCGGAATTATACTCCATGGCTTCAAGTCTCACTGCAGGCCCAACCAGCCATATGACTCGGCACACTATTTGACATTTTCAAGGCTCTATTTTCTCATATGTAAAATGGGGCTGTGACCACAGTGCCTGACACAAATTATCAATAACTATTATTTACTCAAAAATATGTGTTGCATCTTATATTTTTAATCAATATTTGATATTTTTCCTTGCATGTCTGTAAAGTAGGACCTTATATAGTTACATATTTCATTAGTTAGGTAAAGTTCATGATTGTTTTGGCTCCTTGGAGGATTGGTCCTTTTATCATTGTACCTCTTTATATATTGCACCATAATAGTGTTTCTAAGCTTGCATTTTATTTTTTCTGTTATAAATATTGCTTATTGCTATATCAGCTTTCTTTTAGTTGTATCCTGGTTTAAAGTACAAATACCTTTACTGACAAATTTTTCCATCATTAATTTTAACTTAAAATTTTAACATACATGCCTAATTTATATTTTTCTTACAAATGCTACAGTAATTCTAATTTGCTTTCTCTCTCCTGAAAAGGGAATCAGTATGCTTTCACTATCTTTTAAATGTACCCCCTTTCATTCCCCAATTAGTCTTGTTTAGTATTTATGTGTTGTACTTAAAGCCATGAAGAGAAATCATTATTTCCCATCAATCTTATTTGGATTTACATACATACTTCTTTGATCACTGAATACTGCTCCTTGCATTCTCATACTTCTTTCCACATTCAATGACCTTCTTGCCGAAGCACATCCTTAAATACCTCTTTCAGAAAAGATCTATGTGTGGCAAATTATCAGTCTTTGTATGTATGGAAATCTTTCCCTGGATGACAGTTTACTTGGATATAGCATTATTGTTAACAATTATTTCCCTTTGCATCTTAAACATTTTATTCTGTTGTCTTCTGGAGACTTTTGTATCTGATCTAGTAGGTTCCACTCTGAAACTTTTCCATTGTGTTTAATGTCTTTCTTTTATCATAGCTTTAAAAATTTTGACTTTTTATTTTATGTTCTAAAGTTGCATGATGATGCTTCTAGATAAGTTTATTTTTAATTTTTCTATTTAATATTTGATGTACTTTAATATCAAGACTTGTGTCTAACTTCTTCAAATACTGTCACATTCTCAATCTCACTAATTATTGCTTCAAGAATTTCTATTAGATATGTATTTGAGATTCTGATTTTAGCCTCTGCACCTCTCAAATTATCTTTCTCTTATTTGTTCCGTAAAGAATTTTGATAGATTAACTCTTTCTTACTATTCACTAATTTTCTCTTCAGTTGTCAGTTGTATTTGGACTATTGTATTGTTTATCTATTGAAGACATTGTTTTCCTTTAATTTCAATGACTATTTAGTTTCTTGAATTATTTGGTCCTTTTGCATAGTGGCTTTCTCTAGTACCTGTAGATTCTCTCCTTTTTTTTTTTTTTTTGTCTCATTTAGCATTTAAACACACTTACTCTACAGCTGCTAGTTCCACAGGAGTAAATATTCCCATTTCTTCCATCTGCTGATTCTCTTTCATAGTGTTAGGTTTCCGCATTTACTCTGAGATTTTGTCTGTGAGCTCATCTTCAACAAGACTTGAACAATCCAGGATGTGCCCTGAGCTGTGGGTATGTCCTTGTAGGGGACTTAACGTTGCATCTGCCAGAGCCCTAAAATGTGTGAAAGTTGTCAGAATCAAAGTGGAGTCGCTCTTTCAAACCATAGCAAAATAGAGCCAGGGAAGGCCATGAAGGGAGGGCTCTCACTCATAATTTATCTGATGATAGGATCCACCTCAAAAATTTTTTCCAAACCACAGCTTACTACATGAGTCACACAAGAAAAGCTAGCAGCACGAGAACAGCTAGCCACTTCTAGAGGCACACTGGCCTGTTTTGCAACTCTCACAAGGTCAGTCCAAAACTACAAAGGCTTAACCGTAACTCCAGGATGCTGAGTCCCACCTAGCAGCTACTGACACTTGATAATGAACTTTCAAAACAACTTGCATCACCTCTTCTCTCCCCAGTAAAACCTTAATTTTCCTTTGTTCTCCAGACATGCCAGAGACCATCCCAGTCTATGCATATGTCTGAGATCTCAATTCTATTTCTTTGTTCATTCCCAAATAAATCCCTTTTGCCTGGAGTTCTGTCTCCATATATTCTTATTTCAAATTGGACAAGTGCCATGAGGCCAAATTCTACAATAATTATCATTTTTTTTGTTTATTTTGACACAATGGCATAGGCAGTGTGACTTGGAGCCCCACATATTTTTGTGACAGAGGCTGGGGTTTCAGTTTTACATGGGAAACTCCCCCTGCCACAGTCTGCAGGGGCAAGCTCCTTCCTGTGACCCAGCCCTGGCCTACACAGTCCTTCTCCACCCAAGCTTTCACATGGAGCCCTCGATGTCCATCTTTACACAGAACAAAATCCCTGCCATAAGGAGTGGATCCAGCCCCTGAGGGCTCTGCAGCTTCAATGCTGGCTCTCTGTCATGGCTTTGCATTCCTTCTTTGTTGATTGCTCTTTCTTACATTGAAACTGGGCTTTTTTCTTAATTGCTTCATTGCATCTATCATGGATAAATGAGCTCAGACTTCTAGTCAAGGTAGTAAGCTGACATGTCCACTAAAACGTCTAACAGACATCTCAATTTCTCCCCCAGCCACAACCTGGTTCTGTCAGTCTTTCTTGTTGTAGCAAATAACACCAATGACCAGCCAGTTGCTTGGAGCAACAGGCAATGATAAGTATTCAGCTCTATTTGGTTTAATACCTTGACCAGAAGTCTGAGCTCCACACATGTCAGTGGTCGCAGACTGGTCATTCAGAAAAAGAAACAAGCTGAATCTGGCACCGCTTAACATCAAGAAACTCCTGTCGGTTCCTACTACGTTATCATAGCCATTTATTTAATTTCACTAGAAACCACCCAACTCTTGGATCTGTAATTTCTAAAATATATTTTACCTTCTTAAAGATTTGTGCAATATGAATCCTCTTGACATTTTCTGGACTCTCCAAGCTTTATGCACTCCAAGCTTTATCATAGGTTAGCAATGGGCTTCATGATCCTTTTGATGTTTATATGCTGGGCCACGATCTGCCCCGTGCTCAGCCCTGCTAATGCTTTCTTTTGCCTTCTCCCTTAGGCTGGGTCTCCTGCCTCCTAACCATGTTGCATCCACCCTTTCCGTTTTGTAGGTTTAGTTTTTTTAGAAAAATCATGGCAGTAAAACAGAAAGTGAGACATTGTACTTTCTCTCTGTCACCTTTTAACATTACACCATATGCCATCAACAGTTGGACTCTGTCAACAAAACTTACAAAATCCTTCAAAAAATATTTTTAACAGTTGTTTTTTCATTTATGAGCTCCTTCTGATCTTTTGCCTTCCTTAGCATCTTATTCCAGACTTGTGCCGTGCTGTGGCATTTATCTTGGATTATATCAGTTCCCTTTCAGCCCACATGAATCAGTCTCAGAATAGCCTCTTCCCACCCAGGCTCCTTCTGAGTCTCTCTTGGCTCCTCTTCACCACCCAGACCCTGAGCTGAGAGTGCCCAGGGCTCAAACCTCAGTACCCAGGGCTCAAACCTCAGACCTGTTTTCTTCTCTCTCTCTACAGTGTTTGCATTCAATCTTACAGCCTGTAATATCACAAAGACTTGGGTAACTTCTGGCTCCACAGCCTATTTATCTGCTCGGATTCCCACTCTTTAACACCGGCCTCACTAATCCACCTGCAGACTTGACCTCTTTATTTGGATTTCTAACAAACACCTCAATCCCCCTGCCTCCAGCACCTGGCCTCCCTGCTTTCCCCAATTTAATAAATGATGTCAACATTCAACTAGTAACTGAAGGCAAAGATTCTAGAGTCAATCTTGTAGCCACGTTTTCTTATTCCACATTCAACTCAACAGCTAATCCTGTCACCTCCACCTTCAAAATATATCTATATCAAAATAGATGTAATCTATCCAATATTCTTTCCAGCTTTTCTTTTCAACTTTGCAAATGTGATCACATTCTCACCAGCCTCCCTGCTTCCACTTTTGCCCTGCAACCTGTTCTCTACCCAAAAATGCTTCCTCCCATGGTCTACGCGAGCTTGGACAGGCCCTCCCAGCCTTCTCTGCCCACCTCCCCATCTCGTCTCACAGAACTCTTCCAGTCCTAGGGCCTGCTTTCTATTCCTCAGACATATCGTTGTCCCAGTCTCAGGACATTTGCACATGCCACACTCTCCACTGGAGTATTCTGTCCAGTACGGCTACAGTAAATCTTCCTCATTTCATCTATATCTCAGCTCAAAAATCACCTTGGAGACAGCTAAAATCACAAGTCCTGTCTATCCCCATATTCTGCTTTTTCTTCATAGCCCTTGTCACCACCTCATAAATCATTTGTTTACTGGTTTCTGTCCCCAACTATCAAATGAGCTGCTTGGGGCAGGGACCTTGCCATTTCCAGGGGCTCGCTGTATTTCCAGAGCTTGGAGAAGAGCCTGTGTGTAGGAGGCCTTCCTTAAACATGTGCTGACCTGACTTTTTCTATTCGGCAGATGACTTCAATATCCTACCTGCATAGGAGGGGGAAACTCTGGCTGTCATGTGGGGCCTGAGCCTCTGAGAGCTGAATGCATACAGGCATGGGAGGTGATGGGAAATAAAGGTAAAAACACAACTGAGAAGCCAGACGGTGGGTGTGGTGTTTGTGGTGTGGATACCGGAGGCAATGCTGTTCACCCGGGACCTGGTTAGGAAAGGCCTGCACTTACAAATCCCTGAGGCCATCAGGCGTGGCTGCCACAAGGAGAAGCTCCCTGGTCAGCGGTCTCCATTTGAAGGCAGGCTGGGCTTGATCCCTGGATAGGACTTCTTCCAAAGGTCAGTTGGAAACTGACTAGAAAACCAGTCTCATTAACATGCTCAGAGAATCCTGAGTGGGAGTTTTCCTCACAAAACATGTATATTCAAACTGAAACCTCACCAGCAATCAATCCTATGGCAGCAAATTCACACTGCTCCCATAGCTTAGGCCATTTCCGCCACGGGAATTACCCTGACAGGTCTCCGAAGCACAGCCCAGCCTCTGCTCCATGCCGGGCCTGCCCAGGGACAGCCTGCATGCATTCTTGCCATGGCAACAAAGAAGCCCTGGCCTTGGAAAATCACTGCCAACGGTACTCAAGACTGGTGCCGAACATGCAGATGATGGATGGAAAACTGAAAAGTCAGCCAGCCATCTAGCGCCTCCAAATACTCAGGAATTCCACATGGTATTATAGAGAAACACAGGATCTACAGCAAATACAGGAGGCCCCTTTATAGCACCTGTGTCTGCACGTCATCCAGACTTGATTTTAATACCCTCCAGGAAGGTGGCTTCAAGATTGACTTCCAATGAAGCAAGTATGCAAGTATGCCAGAAGGCTGACTAGACTGCATGTATGTGTGTGCATATGCACCACACCTTTCCAGCATTGTTGAAAAAATAAGAGTTTGAGAGTAGGACAGGTGGGACTGCCATCAACACTGTGTGTCCTGGAAGTCTACTGCAGTGTAGAAATCCAGTCTCTCAATCTCCCCTTCTGTGTGGGCCTTCACCCTCTCGTCTGGATGACCGCAGTGGTTTCTTACTCAATTTTTCTGTCTCTATCCTCTCATCGCTAATCCATCCATCCGCCAAGGAGTCTTTTTGGGGATTTTTTAATTTAATTTTTATCTTTATCAAAATTATGCATGCATAAGGATGAGTGCAAGTATAAGAAGAATACTTGAACAGAGCATAAGTTTGTCCAAGAGTACAAGTACAACAGCCCTTTCCACTGCCCCATTTTCCTCCTCTGGTGAGAAACTGAGGCAAAACTCCAACAGGTAGGCCCTACAATCATGTGGCTTTGGCTATAACATGGCTAATCATTGGCTTTCAGACCTCCAAATTCCCAGCTAGCTGACACACAGGATCACATGGGATTTTTCACTAACCTCTCAATAATGTGACCTTCCCATTTTACATGACTGACTCTTACATTATCATCAGGTACTACTTTATTTTACAATTCCTTTGGTACTTAACTCTGTATAGCTAATTATCATGCTCACTTAGCTAATTATTGATTTTTCAATATGGCCATTATTAATTGACTGCTCAGACTGGAAGATGATGTTTGTTGCTCCCAATCCCCACCCAATACATGAGGATTTTCCACTCTTGACTTGGTCCAATTTGGTTTCCTTATAGTTTTCATTAGATCAGTATTTGATATTAATATCATTATGACTAGCTAAATGTTCTGTGCTACTAAGCCATGTAGTATACTATGATTACCTTTCATTTCCTGTAAAATACTTTGCTGTCCCTGAAGTTAATAATTACTTTGTCATTTCATTTATGTAGTTTTCTTTGCATTCTTGTCCTGTTTTATAAATCTCTCAATGTATTCAAGTGTATCATCATGAAGCATCTCTACTAAAGCTTTCTGTCTATTCAGTAGTTTCATTGTTATTTTATTTTTGTTTTAACTTTTTATCGTGAAAAATTTTAAATGTACATAAAAGTAGAGAGAATATTATAACAAACCCAGCAAACTTACATTTTTGATGGAATATTTTAAAGAGCTTCCCAGACATCATATTGTTTCATCTGTAAATGCTTCAATATGTATCTCTAACTTTTAGGTACATGTAAGAAGCGTAACCACCATGCTAATATCAAACCTAGTAAAATTTATAATTTCTCAATATCACCTGATAACTAATATAAATTTGAATGTTATGAGCATTCCCATATGTCTTTTGTTAGTGGTTGTTTGAATTAGAAGCCAAATGACGCCCAAGCATTGACTTTCCTTGTCTTTTAAGTCTCTTATTCTGTAACAATCCCTTAAGTATTTTTCTCAACAGCCTTGATTCACTGGAGAACCCAAGTCGGTCAGCTTGAAAAGTATCTTGTGCTCTACATGTGGCTGATTGCTTCCTTCAGCTCTCATCTAGCTTGTTTCTTTCTTCTTCCTATGCCTTGTGCACTGATAGTTGGATTCAGAGCAGTGAGTCTCAGCCCAGGATGCACATCAGAATCACTTGGAGAGCTTCTTCAAATCCCAGTGCCTAGGCCACACTCCAGGCCAATTAAATCAAAACCCCAGATGAGGCCCAAACATCAGTCTTGTAAAGTGCCCCAGGGGATTCCAAGGGGCACTTACATCGAAAACCATTCCTCGCTGAGCAGCCCTTCTCAGCATGTGGTCCAGGACCAGCAGCACCTGCAGCCCCAGTGAAGATCAGCTGAATCAGAAACCCCAGGGGTGGGGCCCAGCAATCTGTTTTAACAAGCCCTCCAGGAATTCTGATGCATACTAACATCTGAGAACCACTGCTGTAGAGGTTTGATTTGATTCAATTCCATTTATTAAGCATAAAGACTTCATAGGTTGTGCTGCATATTTTCTGTTGAGATGGTCTCAACCCTGGCTATATGTTGGAGTCACCTGCAGAGCTCCTGTTCACCAGGATTCAGACCCCATGCCAGGCCAATTGAATCCAAATACCTGAGAGTGGGGCTTCAAGGCCTATGTTTTTAAAAACTCACCAGGAACATTAGGAACACTGTCTTGATGTGTCATTCATGAAGTGCGCAGTGCTAGGGTGCCCACCTTCAGTGGTGCTAAGGTTTCCTGGTGAGCTCAGGTGGCCAGCCTGATCCCTCCTTATAATCTCCATCATCTTTTTGCCAACTGATGATCATTGCCTAGGTTCTTCTATTAGATGTGATAAAATAGCAACTTTAAAACAACCATCACTCCTTTTCCATGAGGTCTTTCTATAATAAAGAACTGCTCCTCTTTAATTGTTTTGTTATCCTAAAATACAGTTCATACAAGAAAGGTGGTATAAATGCCCATTTCTTTCTCATTGTCTGCTCTCAGAGTAATGAGTTGATGCCCTAATAAACTCTCAAAGACACAAGCGAGTTTTTTCCTGTGTATGATTATGAACTCATAGATTGTATCTATTGGATGTGATTTAATATATTGCAGATATTATATATTCAATATTCTCATTGCTCTAGATTTGGTTAGGGAAAGCCCTTCCAGCTGCCTCCTGTGTCCCTTTGACATGACCCCACTAGCCTGGAATCACTACCCTGCTTTCTAACACAATAAGAAGTCGTGGGCTCATCTTGTAAATTTCCTCCTCCAGACATGGAATCAGACATTTCTCCTAGAACTCTGGTTTCTTTCAGTGGAATATAGTGTACAGAGGCCACAATCTGAGCACTAAGTATGTTCATTGCTACTGATTTGTCATTGTTTCTAGACCTTTTCAGTGGACAGAGAAGAAAACATTTTTAGAAAAAGAAATCATGAGTCCAAATTGGTATTTCCAATTTTAATTTAATACTACAGAATTTTATTCAATTACTTTGATTTTATATTTCTCTTATACTAAAATCTTGAGTCTTAATTACATTGGCATATTTATCTATTTGCTGTTTTATACAGTATACTTATAATAGTGTTATGAATTTAATTGTGTCTTCCCCACCCCACCCCAAATCCATATGCCAAAACCCTAACCTTCAGTGTGACAGCATTTGGAGACAGGGCCTTTAAGGAAGTAATTAAGGTTAAATAAGGTCATCGTGTGGCCCTTCCTCAATAAGACCGGTGATCTTAGGAGAAAAGAGAGAGACTCCAGGAGTGGACATGCACAGATGCAAGGCCAGGTGAGAACACGATGAAAAGGCATCCATCTGCAAGCCAAGGAGAGAGGCTTCCAGAGAAACTAACTCTACCAGCACCTTGATCTTGGACTTCCAGCCTCCAGAACTATGAGAAAAAAATTCCTATCATTTTAACCCAGTCTGTGGTAGTCTGTTATGGCAGCCTAAGCAGTCTAATACAATAGCTTTCAAATAATAATACACTACGAACAATTGATACTGAATTGCTCCTTAAAATGTCTGTGTTCTTTTTATGTTTAGAACGTAGAGTCAACACACTGTATTTTAAAGTCAGTTGGAGGAAGTCTTTTCTCTGTGTGCTTATGTTATCTGTTTGAGAATCTGGGTAGGTCTAGTAGGTTTCCAGTGTCTGCTGGGACTTGCTCCAACCTGGACTGGTTGTTCTCTATGCCTGCTGCAAAGTTGTAGTGTCAGGTTCTCCCTTAACCATTATTCTGGGGATCCCTGCTTCCTGGATTACTGTGATCTTTTTTGGTGTAGTTCTTTACACAACCTCCAGGAGCTTCCTGAGAGAAGGCACATGGATATAATATTTTGATGTATTTATTCGAGTGTGAACTTTACTGATGGTTTAGCTGGGTACAGAATTCTAGGTTGGAAAGTGATTTTCTCTGGCTCTTGAAATTATTGTTCTATTGTCTTCTGGCTTCTATGTCTGATGCTTTCTATATATTGATTCTTTGCATGAAATCTGTGAGGCTGTTTTTTCCCCCTTTTTAGAAGCTTCTCTTGGTTTTATAAATTTCCTAGTATTATACATTTTTAGAAGCTTCTCCTGGTTTTGTAAATTTCCAGAGGTGCTTTGTACTTTTCCTTGGCCTCTTGGAGATCCTACTATGTAAACCAAGTTACTTTTTGGCTTTTACTTCTGCAATGAAAAATTCAGCTTTCTCAGCTGAGCAGCATCACTTGCCACTCACCATCTGCTTTCCAGTCCCCCAAATTTTGTTATTTTTGTCCCTGTGGGTTTATGCCTTTTTAGAATGTTTCTTATGGAAGTATGATATGTAGACAGAAAATTACATACATTACAAGGGTAGATCTCAATGTTGAAAACAGAACATAATCGTGTAAACAGGACCCAGATCACAAAACAAAGCATTACCAGGACCCCAGAAGGACCAGGGACCCCGGCCATTCTTCTCTCCTCCCCACAATGGTGCCCGCTATCCTGACCTCTAACAGCACAGATGCAGTTTTTCTTCTTTCTGTGAGTTCTATAGAAACAGAATTACACAGTGTGACCTTTCTTGTACCTGCTTCTTTCACTCAACATTTTGCATGTGGCATTCACTGTTTGTTTTTTTTTTTTTTTTTTTTTGAGACAGAGTCTTGCTCTGTCACCCAGGCTAGAGTGCAGTGGTGCGATCTCGGCTCACTGCAAGCTCCACCTCCTGGGTTCACGCCATTCTCCTTCCTCAGCCTCCCGAGTAGCTGGGACTACAGGTGCGCGCCACCATGCCTGGCTAATTTTTTTGTATTTTTAGTAGAGACGGGGTTTCACCATGTTCACCAGGATGGTCTTGATCTCCTGACCTCGTGATCCGCCTGCCTCGGCCTCCCAAAGTGCTGGCATTACAGGCGGGAGCCACCACGCCCGGCCGGCATTCACTCTTAATGTTGTGTGCAGTGGTAGATCATGCTCACTGCTGTGTAATCTTCTCACTGTATGAGTATACCAAAACTTATTTATCTATTTTTGGTGAAAACTGGGAGTTTCCAATTTGGAGACTATTGTGAATCACGTTGGTATAACTGTTCCTGTGCCTGCTCTTTGGTGAACATGTGTGTGCATCTCTGTGGGGTACCTGCTCAGGAGTGCAACTGTCCAGTCACAGGATATGTGTATGTTAAGCTCCAGCAGATTCCACCACATTGTTTTCTAAATTGTTTGTGTCAATTTATTGTAGGAGTACAAGCTGGTGTGAGAATTCTGGCTGCTCTCTTTGATTAACCACATCTTTTCCATTGTAAACTTTCTGAGGAATGTTGGTCTGTGCTTTTTTTTTTTTTTTTTTTTTTTGAGATGAAGACTTGCTCTGTCACCCAGGCAGGATCACTGCAATCTCTGCCTCCTGGGTTCAAGTGATTCTCCTCTCTCAGCCTCCCGAGTGGCTGGGATGACAGGCACCTGCCACCATGTCCAGCTAATTCTTTTTGTATTTTTAGTAGAGACGGGGTTTCGCCATGTTGGCCAGGCTGTTCTCGAACTCCTGACCTGAGGTGATCTTCCCACCTCGGCCTCCCAAAGTGCTAGGATTATAGGCGTGAGCCACAGCGCACAGCCTAGTTTGTTATTTTTAAAACTCTGTCACTGTTCGTGTAGAGGAGATAGAAAAGGAAGGAGAGTTTTGTTGGGGTGTTGATGCTGCCATATTTAATGGAAAGCCAACAAAGGTTTTGTTTTCCTAAAGCACTAATTTGATCAAGTCTTTTAGCTTCGCTCAAAATCCTCCACTGGTTATCAGGATAAATTTCAAAGTTTCTCCTTAGTCCCTGTCATGAGCTGTCTCTGCAGAGCTCCCCACATCTTGTAATTTGCCAAACCTGTGGTGCTCTCTTAGCCATCCACGCAATTGCACTGACTGCTGCTGCTTCTGAAATTGCTCTCCCCAGCCTTCTCTACCTCACTAAGTCCTCCACCACCATCCAGGGTCACTCCTGAAGAACCTTCCTGGCAGAGTGCCCGGCGGGGGGCTCCTCTGTAATCCATCTCCTGCCTTGGCTTTCTTCTGTCATGGAACTTGCCATGGCATGATTACTTGTCTCTCTTCCTCAATGCCTGGAAGCTCATTGGGAGGAAGAACTGTGTCTTATTTCACTTTGTAACAACAATAACCATCATAGTGCCAGGGACAGGGCACTGAACCAGAGGTTATTGAATTCATTCACTCGTTCAAGTATTCATTATTTAACAAATATTTAATAAGAGTCTGTCATGTGCCTGAGTCTGTTCTAAGCACAGGGATGGCTATGATGAGGCAATGAGAGAAAATTTCTATTCCCACGGGCTTGTATTCCAGTGAGTGAGGGGGGGTATGCAGATAAACACAGAAAGAGATCATTAACAACCAAATAAACACAGAAAGAGATCATTAACAACCAGAATGATGAAGAGTGTGCAGACAGCCTCCATATCCAGTCCTTCACCCTCCTCCAGCAGCAATCTCCTTTCTGCCGGCCCAGCCACAGGGACCTCCTCTGTCCCTCAGCTCTGTCTCAGGGCCCTGCTCTGGTCCTTCCTTGGCATGAAAGCTTCTCCCACCCCCAGACCTGTGTGTGGCTGTCTCTTTTTCCTCACTCAGATCTCAGCTTAGATGTCGCCTCCTCTGAAGGACCTCCTTGACCACACAGCCAGTCACACTCAAGCACAGTGTGCCCTTTCCATTCTTACACAAAACTTAAAACTCTCAGATATCTTTCCTGTGAATGCGTTTGTCTGTTTTTTGGTTTGTTTGTTTGTTTTTAGAGATGGAGTCTCGCTCTGTGACCCAGCCTGGAGTGCAGTTGTGCGATCTTGGCTTATTGCAACCTCCGCCTCCCAGGTTCAAGCAATTCTTCTGCCTCAGCCTCCCGAGTAGCTGGGACCACAGGCACACACCACCAAGCCTGGCTAAATTTTTTTGTATTTTAGCAGAGACGGGGGTTTCACCATGTTCCCCAGGCTGGTCTCGAACTCCTGAGCTCGGGCAATCCACCCGCCTTGGCTTCCCAAAGTGCTAGGATTACAGGCATGAGCAACCGTGCCCAGCCTGTGTTTGTCTGTTTTCTGTTTCCCTTAAGTAAGCCTCATGCAGGCTGGAGGGTCGGCTTTGTTTTTTCTGTTTTGTTAATAAGTCGACCCCTTTTTCCTAGACAGCAGTGCCTGACAAATAGTAGCTGCCCTGTGTATTTACTAAACGAGTGAGTGAATGAGTGAATTACAGAAAAATTAGAATTGAAGAAATTCAAAAAGGAAAATGGAGCATTTGCTTACCACACCACACAGCAATTGCATTTCTAGCGATTTTAATCAAGAGGAATGAAAATATATGTCCATGAAAGTAGTTTTATGTGAATCTTCATAGGAAGCTTATTTAAAATAGGCAAAAATCAGAAGAGATCCAAATAGCTATCCATAGGAAAATGATCAACAAGCTGTGGTATAGCCAAACAATGAAACACTACACAGCAATCAAAAAGGAGAAACAGCTGAACGAAGCAGGCAGGTCGTTCATTAGTCTGATGACTAGAAGGGGCGGGAGGGCAAGGGCACTGCTAGGATGCTGGAAATGCTCTGTCTCGATTGTGTTCCTGGCTGTGTGATGCGTACACTTGCCGAAAGTACTGAGTATATCTTTAATTTGGGTACATTTTAGGGCCTCAATGAATTTCATTCAAAACTAATTTTAAAAGGACGTTTGAGAATTCAAGCACTTCTCATCTCCATCCTCCCACCCCTCATCCAAAACTTTAGCTTTGATCCGTTCACAGCACGCAGCCTCGCGGGTATCTCCTTGCTGTGCACCTGGAGTCATGGTTTCCTTGTGGGTTTTGCAGTCAGCTGGTGGCTTAACCGTCCCCCAGGGGCCAAGTTGCCAACGGATTAAAGTCCAATATCTCAGCAGCACAGCATGGCCTCCACAGCCAGGCCTGCCCACCTCCCTATGCCAACAGCTGGTCCTTCCCAGCTCTGCCCTGCAAGCAGCAGTGTGGCCCAGGTGGATCTTCCAAGTCCCCCCTAGTGTAAGTGTGTTGGCAAACCAGCAACCCCTGCATTGCCAGGACACTGGGTAGATGCAGAGTCTCAGCCCTGCACAGACACTCTGATGCAGAATCTGCACCGTAGCGTGATCTCCGGGTGCTTTGGATGCACAGCAAATTTGAGAAGCACTGAGCTAACCTTTCTGAGCTTCAGATGTATCTTCTGCAAATGGTAACCATCTCTTCTGCCTTCCTGGCTCCTATGAGGGTTGAGTGAGGTAATGCTACACACAGCCCACTGTAGGATTCAATGAACATCCACCTCCTCCCTCTTGTCCCAGTGCCTGGTCATTCCTCCTTAGCCTCAGACCTGCCATCATTCCTGGCTAGAAAAGAGGCTTGGTGGCAAACCAGAATGTCTGCCCTGGAGAGCTGGGCATCAAACCTCACAGGGCAGAAAAGCTCATTGGAAGCCCCAGAGCACACAGCCAGCAGGGCTATCTGTCAGCCTCTCGTTGCACACTCCTCAGCCCGCCATATGCTAATAATAGAAAACACATTTCCATATTAATCACAACGTAGCATTTCCAATTGGGTCATTGTCCCCAATGTGTCACCTCTCTCTGAGGATGAAAATTAGATCTTTGTCCCCGAAACTCATCATTATTCATCTGCCTGCTAACATAAGACAGACATACCTTGGATGGGACGTGGCAAGGCATCAGAGAAAGGAGAATATTCACACCTCCTTCCTCTCCCTGTCTTCCCCAATTTCTCTTCCCATTCTCCTCTCTCCCTGTTTATCCTCCTCCTCCTGCTCCAGCTCCTCCTCTCCTCCACTTGCCACGGCATTTCTCTGGGGAAAAGGCTTTCCCTCTGGGTCGTCTCCATTAACTCACAGGACGGAGTGGGGATTAGATCCCAGCTGACGGTGAGTGCTCTGGACTGCGTACCCTGTTGTGCCGGGGCAACCCCTTCTCTCTCAGGAACCCAGGCTCCTCTTCAGTCCTGCCCTGACAGCCCAGGGGAAGCCTCACATGCTGACAGAGAACAACCACAGCCACGATAAGGACCACAATGTCTGCCACTGCCTATCCTCCTATTCCCGCTGCTCCTCAGAGCACAATGCACCACTTCCTTTGTGCCAGGTAATTCCCTAGGTCCTTCATACATGGTCCTCAAAGCCACCCCAGGGCAAGGCAAAAACTCTCCACTTTACAGGTGAGAGCCCACCCTTGGCCCAAATTCACAAGTTGGTGAGAGGCCCAATCAGCTTCCAGCCCGAAGCGCTGAGCTGGGAGCCAGGTGACACCAGGTGTACTGGTCAGCTTCACCCTCTGCAATCTGAGGGCACTGATCCTGGAGAGCTGGGGCCTGAGGCAAGAGTGGGGATGGGCATGCAGGACTCCAACATCTGCCTCCCTTCTCAAGTAACCTGGGGTCTGCCAGGCACGTCACAGTGCTGACCAGCATAGCCCCGGTTCTCTGAGCCCCCAAAGAACCCTTTCCCGGGCGAGCCCCACTGAGAGAGTGTGGCCCCCTTGTGTGTGAGAGGGCATGAAGGTTAATGCAAGGTGGTGGCAGTTCACCCCAGGAAACTGGGGCCAGATGGAGAACATGAGAGCAAGTCACTGCTTAGATATCTAGCATCCAGAGACAGCATCGCCGGCACTCGGAGCAGTAATTGGCATTAAGAGAGGCTTGGAACTGCAAACTAGTGATTTTCAATTGGTATTTTTAAAAAGTAATTGACATTAAGTGCTGTTAGGAGCAGCAAACTAGTGATTTGCAAATGACATTCAATAAGAAATCATTTATGCCTATTGATATTAAATAGGCACAAGCTTGTGGTGCACCAGGCGGGGCAGGGAGGAGAAGGAGCCGAGGCCCAGCTGGGTCACATGAGGCTGTGGAGAAGAGATCTCACACTCCGGGTTCATTCCTTCCTTTGCAGCCCCACAGACCACACAGGAGGAAGAAGCCCTCTGAGCTTAGGCTGTGTTCCCCACACCATAGCCCCTGGGCTTCCTCTCCTCCCACCCTCCCTGCCAACCTCCTCCCAGCTACAGCTGTTGTCTAACTCTGTTCCTCATCAGTTCCTCCTGCCCCGCTCAGGGCCCTCGGGTCTCAGTGGAGTCACCCACCCAGGAGACTTACAGCTCCTGGGCCTCCCATGTGGTTCACCATGTCACTCCATCTGGCTCTCTGGACAGACTCTTCAACACCAGGGAACAAGGGAACGAACCAGGATGCATCCTATGGGAAATCTGGACAAGTGAATCAAAGAACGAATGTGAATGGTCTGCAAATGATCTTTGGCTAGAGAGTCTGGGAATGGAGGACACCAGGGGCCAGAGGTGGTAGCTTCACCCCCACGTCCTAAGCTGGGATGTGGCTGGTGCAGAAGTATCCTGGGACTCCTGACACCCTGCACAGGATGTCCAGCATCCCCCACTGCCAGCACTGCCACAGATCTCTCCAGTGACTCTGTGTGTGTGTGTGTGTGTGTGTGTGTGTGTGTGTGTGTGTATACCAGGAAGAGAGGAGAGAATAAGAGCAAGACAGAGACAGACTGGGAGAGAGAGATTCCTCCAGGTAAGAGCTGGAGCTGGGAACGCAAACCTGTGGCTATGACGGGGCCCGTGAAGAGAGTACCACATACCGTCCTAAAGAGGGTCAACCCTGTGAATAGAGTCCCCAGCCCTCAACAAAAATTCTCTTGTTCTTTGAAGGGCAGGAAAACAGAGAGGCACCACAATTCAGGGGGCCCTTAACTCTGAGCAAGTCAGCACTGCTAACCACATGGTGGAGGCTGGAGGGTTTTCCTGATGGCACAGCATACCCCAGGAGCAGGGCACTCCAGGACAAACCATTGAATTTTCTGCCCTCCTGGCAGGAAAAGGACTGAGTAGACTTGAATTTGAGTTTAGACAAATAAAGAATTGTGGCATCTATAGAGCAGAGATAGAACAGACAATAGAAAAACAAGAGAGGAAAATCAATAAAACCAAAAGTTGGCTTTTAGAAAATATCAACAAAATCAACAAGCTTTTAGCTGACTTGACTAAGAAAGAAGAAAAGAAGAATCAAATTCATGCTGGGAAAACTGGAAACCCACATGCAAAAGAATGAAGCTGGATCCTTACCTAACACCATCTACAAAAATTAATTCAAAATGGATCGAAGACCTAAATGTAAGACCTAAAATTATAAAACTCTTAGGAGAAAACATAGGGCAGAATCTTCATGAAATTGGACTTGGCAAGGAGTTCTTGAATATGTCTCCAAAGGTACTGGCAACAAAAGAAAAAATAGACAAATTGGACTTCATGAACATTAAAAAGTTTTGTGTATCAAAAGATGCTGTCAACAGAGTAAAGAGGTGACCCACAGAATAAGAGGAAACATTTGCAAGTTGTAGATCTGGTAGTGATTAATATTGAGAATATACACATTTTTAAACTTTTAAAACTCAACAAACACAACAAAAAACAAAATTATTCAAAAATGGGCTCTCCTCATGCTGGTCTTGAAATTAATTTCAGAAAAAATAAATTAAATTAAAATTATTCAAAAATTGGCAAGACTTACATAGACATTTGTCCCAAAAAGATATACAAATAAGCACACAACAATATGTTGAACCTCATTAGTCATTAGAGAAATGCAAATCAAACCACAATCAATGAGATTCCATTTTGTATCCATCAGGATGCCTATTATTTACAAAACCAAACAAAACCCATAAAATAACAAGTGTTAGTGATGTGGAGAAATTGGAACTCTTGGGAGTTGGAATGTAAAATGGGGCAGCCACTGTGAAAAACAGTTTGGTTGTTCCTCAAAAAGTCAAAATTAGAATTACCACATGATCTAGCAATTCTACATTCATATATCTACTTAAAACAATTGAAAGCAGGGCCTGGAACACATTTGTACAACAATGTTCATAAAAGCATCATTCACAATAGCCAAAAAATAGAAGCTACCCAGGTGTCCTTTGATACATGAATGGATAACTAAAAGGTAGTGTATCCATAGAATGAAATATTATTCAGCTTTAAAGAGGAAGGCTGAGTGTGGTGGCTCACACCTGTAATCTCAGCACTTTAGGAGGCTGAAGCGGACAGATCTCCTGAGGTCAGGAGTTCGAGACCAGCCTGACCAACAGTGTCCTGGTCTCTACTAAACCCCATCTCTACTAAAAATACAAAAATTAGTAGGGCATGGTGGCAGGCGCCTGTAATCCCGGCTACTCAGGTGGCTGAAGCAGGAGAATTACTTGAACTCAGAAGGTGGAGGTTGCAGTGAGCCGAGATAGCACCATTGTACCCCAGCTTGGGTGACAAGAGCAAGACTCTCTCAAAAAAAAAAAAAAAAAAAAAAAGGAAGAAAATTCTGAAACATGCTACAACATGAATGAATCTCAAGCACATTATGCTAAGTGGAATAAGCCAGTCACAAAAATAAAAATACTGTATGATTGCACTTACATGAGGTACTTAGAGTAGTTAAAGAACAGAATCAGAAAGTAGAAGGGTGGTTGCCAGGATCTGGGGAATGGGGAGTTATTGTTTAATGCATTCAGTTTTGCAAAATGAAAAGTGTTCTAAAGATGGATGATGGTGATGGTTGCACAATAATATGAATGTACTTCATGCTACTGAACTGTATACTTAAAAACAGTTGGCCTGGTGTGGTGGCTCATGCCTGTAATCCCAGCACTTTGGGAGGCTGAGGCGGGCGGATCATGAGGTCAGGAGATCGAGACCATCCTGGCCAACATGGTGAAAGCCTGTCTGCTAAAAATATAAAAATTAGCTGGGTGTGGTGGCGTGTGCCTGTAATCCTAGCTACTCAGAAGGCTGAGGCAGGAGAATCACTTGAACCAGGGAGTCAGAGGTTGCAGTGAGCCGAGATCGCCCCACTGTACTCCAGCCTAGTGACAGAGTGAGACTCTGTCTAAAAAAAAAAAAAAAAAATAGTTAAGATAGTAAGCTTTACGTTATGTATATTTACCACAATAAGACAATGGGAAGGGGGAAGAATTATGACATCTCTTCTGTATCAAAGAGCTAGGGGAGTAAGATTCTTAGCTTCTTTAAATACATAACAATTTATTTGTCCACTCTACTATTGCTATGTTTAGGTTGTTTTATTTTTCTCTATTAAAAATAATTATAATATTATTCATAAACTTTTGTATTTTAATATCCTTAGTATAAGTTCCTAGATATATAACTACTGGGTCAAAAAACATGGAGGCTTCTGATATATATTGTAAAGCTACATCCAAAACACACACACACACACACACACACACACATATAATCTTTTTTTAAAAATTTAAGCCACTGGTAATTGTTCTGAGCACATACAAAAAATGAAAAGATATTTATTCAATAAAATTGACTAAATCTTGGTAAGACAGCAATAGTCTGTGGCAGTTGAGCCACAGCCTGCCCCCTTCCTCTTTCTCAACCAGCCCAGCATGGCAGAAGCTCCACCCTGGGTAGGCATTGTGAGGAACACAGGGTTCCTTTTCCCCTAGCTATTACTTCAGTTATATCGTTAGGCTTTGTGTCCCCACCCAAATCTCATCTTGAATTGTTGAGGGAGATACCTGGTGGGAGATGATTGGCAATTTCCCCCATGATGTTCTCACAATTGTTAGTGAGTTCTCATGAGACCTGATGGTTTTATAAGGGGCTCTTTCCCCTTGGTTTCCTTCATTGGCTCTCTCGCCTGCTGCCGTAGACGTGCCTGCTACACCTTCTGCCACAATAGTAAGTTTCCTGAGGCCTCCCCAGCCATGTGGAGCTGTGAGTCAATTAAACCTCTTTTCTTTATAAATTACCCCGTCTCGGGCAGTTCTGCATAGTAGTATGGGAAGCGACTAATACTTTCAGGATGACAGTATCTCTCTGAAAGGGGCAGGCCAGCAGCACTTCTCTCCCCACCAGCTCTGTGTTGCAGAACCCAAATCCCAGACAAATGTAGATCAGGGGTTCTCTTCCCCTACCCAGCCCCAACTTGTAGAGGCTCTATCTCAATGAAGTAGAACAATAATAGTAGGGGCCCCAATTGTCCTAATGCCAATTCATTTGTAGGGTAGAGGTTCCATGCCCTACAGGAGATGCAGGAGATGCAAACCAAGAAAACCAGAAGCTGCCACTGCTACCCAACACACTGAATGTAAATGAGAGGTGACATTCTAAGAGAAGTGAGCCGCTATTTCCCCCAGCTCTGAAATAGTGGCATAGAGGTTTTACCCAGGGGAGAAACAGGCTATAAGAACAGAGAGCTCTAAAGATTCCCTTCAAAGGAATTGACTTTATTTACAGTATGAGAAAGCTTAAGGCTAAGTGAACGCTCTAAAACAATGGAGATTTTGATGATAAGCAACTAAGAGAAGTATGTTAGCTCCATGAAAGCAACAAGCTAACCCATAGATCAGCTAGTTTACCCGAAAGAACCAGAAAAGAGACAGCTAAGAATAGCCCTCCTAGGGTCAGAATAAAATTTCCAGACTGACTCAGAAACTCTCCCTACAGAGGGACCCACAGTTAATTTTAAATTAATGTGAAGCAACTTATGGCAAGGCTATTGTTGAAAACAATAAGGCCATCAGCAATTAGTAGAGTTTAATAGGTGGGTGTAATATCAACAGAGACAGGAAACTGAAAAGAGAGATAAGAGAAAGAGAGCCTTGTTAAATTCACCATCATCAAGTACAGTAAAAGACATAAAAATTTCATTAGAGGGACTCAACACTATAGTTTAATAGAAAGAATAAAAAAATTAGTGAACTTAAAGATAAATCAATTAAAATTATGTAATCCCAAAAACATGAAAAAAATGGTGAAAAATAAATAGAACCTTGAAGAAATGTGGGTGAACATTAAGCACACAAAACATACGTACACATTATGGAAGAAACAGAGGAAGAAGAAAGATAGAAATAAGCAGAAAAAAATATTTTAAGTAATAACAATTGAAATTGAAAATTTCCTAAACTTGAAGGAAAACATTAATCTACTCATCAAAGAAGTTCAAAGAACTCCAAGTAGAATAAATGCAAAAAAAAAAAAAAGATAGGCCGGGTGCAGTGGCTCACACCTGTAATCCCAGCACTTTGGGAGGCTGAGGCAGGCGGATCACGAGGTCAGGAGATCAAGACCATCCTAGCTAACATGGCGAAACTCCGTCTTTACTAAAAATACAAAAAAAAAATTAGCTGGGCATGGTGGCGGGTGCCTGTAGTCCCAGCTACTTGGGAGGCTGAGGCAGGAGAATGGCATGAATCCAGGAAGCGGAGCTTGCAGTGAGCCAAGATCGTGCCACTGCACTCCAGCCTGGGCAACAGAGCAAGACTCTGTCTCAAAAACAAAAACAAACAAACAAAAAAATACACCCAGTGATATGATTTGAATATTTGTCCTCTTCAAATCTCATATTAAAATGTAATCCCCAGTGTTGGCGGTGGGGCCTGGTGGGAGGTGTTTGTGTTATAGGGGCAGATTCCTCATGAATGGTTTTGTGCTATCCTTGCAATAGTGAGTGAGTTCTTGTGAGACCTGGTTGTTTAAAAGTGTGTGGCACCTTCCCCCTTGTTCTCTTGCTCCTGCTCTTGCCATGTGATGTACCAGCTCCCTCTTTTCCTTCCATCATGATTGGAAGCTTCTTGAGGACCTCACCAGAAGCTGAGACACCATGCTTACTGTACAGCCTGTAGCAACATGAACCAGTTAAACTTCTTTTCTTTATAACTTACCCAGCCTCATGTATTTCTTTAGAGCAACACAAAAACAGCCTAATACAGAAAATTGTTACCAGGAGTGGGGTATTCCTAAAAAGATACCTGAAAATGTGGAAGCAACTTTGGAACTAGCAGAGGTTGGAAGAGTTTAGAGGGGTTGAAAGAAGATAGGAAGATGATGGAAAGATTGGAACTTCTTAGAGATTAGTTAAATGGTTGTGATTAAAATATTGATAGTGATATGAGCAGTAAAGTCCAGGCAGACAAGGTCTCAAATGAAAATAAGGAACTTATTGGGAACTGAAGCAAAGGTCACTCTTGTTTTACCATAGCAAAGAATTTGGATGCATTGTGTTTATGCCCTAGAGATTTACAGAAGGTTAAGCTTAATTTCCCAAGAAATTTCTAAGAAGCAAAGTGATCAAATGTGGCCTGGCTGCTTCTAACAACCTATGCTCAGATTCAGGAGCAAAGAAACGACTTAAAGCTGGAACTTATATTTAAAAGGGAACCAGAGTGTAAAAGTTTGGAAAATATGCAGCCTATCCATGTGGTAGGAAAGAAAAGCCCATTTTCAGGGGAAGAATCCAGGAAGACTATGGAGCAACCAGAGATATTAGCACAACTAAAAAAGAACCAAGTGCTAACATTCAAGATAATGAGAGAAATGTCCCAAAGACATTTTGGAGATCTTCTAGGCAGTCTCTCACATCACAGGTCCAGAGGTCTAGGAGGAAATAATAGATTTGTGGACAAGGCCCATGGCCCCACTGCCCTACTCAACCTTGAGACACTGCTCACTGCATACAGGCTGCTCCAGCTCCATCCTTGGCTCAAAGAACTCTAGGTACAGCTTGGGACACCACTTCAGAGGGTATAAGCCATAAGCCTTGGCAGCTTCCATGTGGTCTTAAGCCTACAGGCACACAGAATGCATGAGTGAAGAAGGCTTGACAGCTTCCTCTTAGATTTCAGAAAATGTATGATAAAGGCAGGGTCTCCAGGCAGAAGACTCATGCAGGGGCAGAACCACCACAGAGAACCTCTACTAGGGAAGTACAGAGGTACAATGTGAGATTGGGGCCTCCACATAGAGTGCTCACCAGGTCACTGCCTAGGGGAGCTGGGGGAAGGGGGTCATCACCCTCCAGATCCAAAAATGGTAGAGCTACCAGCAGTTTGCAACTTCAGTGTAGAAAAGTCACAGACTTTCAACTCCATCTTGTGATGGGCTGCACCCAGGGAAACCACAGAAGCAGTGCTGCCCAAGGCCTTGGGAGCCTACTCCTTGCACCAGGATGCAGGACATGGAGTCAAAGGAGATTATTTTGAAGCTTCAAGACTTAATGACTTTCCTACTGGGTTTCATACTCACATGGGTCCTATAGCCCCTTTCTTTTGGCCAATTTCTCCCTTTTGGAACTGAGATGTTTACCCAAAGCCTATACTCCCATTGTATATTGGAAGTAAATAAATTATTTTGATGTTACAGGCTCTTAGAGAGAAGGAGATGAGTCTCAGATGAGACTTAGGACTTTGGACTTGATGCTTAAATCAGTTAAAACTTTGGGGACTGTTGGGAAGAGATGACTATATTTTGCAATGTTAGAAGGACATGAGACTTGGGGGGCCAGGGGAAAATTGATATGGTTTGGATATTTGTCCCCTCCAAATCTCTTGTTAAAATGTAACCCCCAGTATTGGAGGTGGGGTTTGGTGGGAGGTGAATAATGGGGGTGGATCACTCATGAATAGCTTGGTGCTATCCTCATGATACTGAGTTCTTGTGAGATCTGGTTGTTTAAAAGTGTGTGACCCTTCCCTGCTCATTCTCTTACCTCTGCTCTCAGTATGACAAAGTGGTGGGCGGGGGCTGCTCCCCCTTTGTGTTCTGCCACGATTATAAGCTTCCTGAGGCCCTTACCAGAAGCTGAGCAGATGTTGGCACCATGCTTCCTGTACAGCCTGCAGAACTGGGAGCCAATTAAACCTCTAGTCTTTATAAATTGCCCAGCCTCAGGTATTTCTTTACAGCAATGCAAAAATGGCCTAATACACCCAGGCACACTGCAGTCAAAATGTTGAAAGACAAAGTAGCAACAGAAAAATTACTCATCAGTTAACAAGGAAACCACAATAAGATTAATAACTGATTTATCATCAGAAACAACAGAGGCCAAAAGAAAGTCAAATAACATCTGATATAATGAAGGAAAACAAGAAAAACTGTCAAGCAAGAATCATATGTCTGATAAAACTCTTCCTCAAAATTGAAGTTGAAATAAAGACATTCCCAGATAAAATTAGAGAGAATTAGTTGCTTGCAGACTCTCTTGACAAAAAATACTAAAGGAAGGTTTTCAGATTGAAAGCAAGTGACCCCAGATGGTAATTCAAATGCACACCCACAAAAAAAAGCACTGTTAAATTTTGTAATTATAAAATGCAGTAGAAATGCATAGTTCTTCTCCTAAATAATTCAAAATATTATTGTATAAATATTGTGTATAATTGGATTGTTGAGTCTATAACATGTAGAACTGTAATTATGTTTAAAAACAACAGCACAAAGGAGGTGAGCAGGGCTGTACTGAAGTAAAGAAATGACACTATATGTCACTCAAATCCACAGAAATAAATGAAGAGAACATCAAATGGTAGCTAAGCGGGTTAATACAAAAAAACTCTGCAAGTTAATGTTCTCTCTCCTACTTTCCTTAGCTTTTTTCAAAAGATAAGATTATTTAAAATTATAAACAGGTTTTTTGGGTTCCTAACATGTATTAATGTAATATATAATAATAATATAACAAAAGGGAAGAAGAGAGGCTAGATTTATATAGGAGTAACATTTTTATATCATAATTGAGTATGTTAGCATAAATCCAAAGTGGATTCTGATAAGTTAAAACATGTATGGTTAGCCCTAAAACCAACTACATCATTAAAAAGTCATTAAAGAAATGAAAATACTATACTCAAATATTTTCACTTAATACCAAAGACAGTAGTAAAGGAGAAATAGGGAAACCAAAACACAAGACATATAGAAAAAAAGATAGATATAAATCTATGTTAATAATAATATTAAATGAGAATAAATTAAACAGTTCAATCAAAAGGCAAAGATTTTCAAACTGGGTATATATACCTGGAGTTAGCCAAACTACAAAATATAACAGAGCAGTTCTCCACAAGATTGCCCTCACTTTTGACACCTACTACAAATTTGCAAGGTTCCTAAAACCACCCTCAGTTTCAATAATTCACAATAACAAATCAGAAAATTCACTGAAAACTATTACATTCCAATCATGGTTCATTACATGGAAAAGATACAGATTAAAATCAGCCAAAAGAAGAGACACATAGGGCTGGGTCTGGGAGCGTTCCAAATCCAGACTTTCTGGTATCCTCCCCTTGTGGTGTCATAACACGTTATTTTGTTGTCACCAGTGTACAAAGTATTGCCAACCAGGGAATCTTACCTGAGCTTTAGTGTTCAGAGTTTTTATAGGGACTTCATTATATAGGTATAATTGATTGATTGTTTGCCCAGAAGGTTAAATTCAGTCTCCAGGTCAACTGATAGCCCAAATGACCCAAACGCTCCCTCACTCTAAATAACATGGTTGGTCTTTCTAGCATGGTCAGCCCCTAACCTAAGCCAAATGATTGGTCTTTCTGTTTTGGACAGCCACAACCCTAACACTGATGGGTGTGGCCAGCCCTAGTCTAAGATTTGGAGTAATTAGCTCCCAAGACAGTTCTTTCAAGTTTTATGTAGAGTATCTCCCAGAAGCTTAGGGCAAAGGCTAGACATTTTATCAGACAATGCCAAATTCTTTATCACACTAAATACACAGACACACACACATACGTAATTACAAACATATGTGTACCTACCAACAAAACCCCAAAATACACAAAGCAAAAACTCACAGAATTACATACAATATTGACAAGTTACCATAGCAGTTGGAGAATCCAGTACCAAACTTTTGATAATAAATAGAACAACTAGGCAGATTAAGAAACAGAATAAATGAACAACACTATGAACCAATTAACAGATATCTATATAATACTCCACCCAACAATAAATAAACAAACATTACTTTCAGAATGAAACATTCTTCAGGACAGACCAAGTGCTAGGTTAGAATACAAGCCTCAATCAATTTATAAGAATTGAAATCATATAAATTATTCTCACCCCCTACAATGAAATGAAATTTCAAATCAAAAACAGAAAGAAATTTGGGAAATTTACAAATATGTGGAAATTAAACAGCATACTCCTAAATTACCAGTGTGTCAAGAAAGCAATCATAAAGGAAATTAGAAAATGCTTTGATATAAAGGAAAATGAAGACATAATTTACCAAAAATGTTCAAGATGAAGCTAACGCAGTGCTCAGATGGAAAGTTGCAAGTGTAAATGTCCCAATTAAAAACAAAGATCTTTGAATCAACAACCAAACCTTACCCTTTAAGATATCTGAAAATGAAAGGCAGTCTAAACCTAAACCTAGAAGAAGGAAAGAAACATAAAGATTATAATAGAAAATATTGAAATAGAGAATAAAAAACAACAGGGAAAATCAGCAAAATCAAAAGTTTATTCTTTGAAAAAATCAACAAAATTGATGAATATTTAGCTAGACTGATCAAAAGAAAAAAGAGAAGGTTCAAATTGCAAAAGTCAATTAAAGTGGCAGCATTACTATTGACCTTACAGAAATAAAAAGGACTGTAAGGGAATATTGTGAACAATGGTATGCCAACAAATCATATAACTTAGATGAAATGAACAAGTCCCTAGAATACACAAACTACTGAAGCTAAAAAGAAAAAATAGAAGTTCTGAATAGATATACAATAAAGATATCAAATTAGTTATTGAAAAAATTCCCACAAAGGAAAACCTGAGCCTACAAGGCTTTATTGGGGAATTCTACCAAACATTTAAAGAAAGATTAATACCAACTATTTACAAAGTCTTTCCCAAAAAATAAAAAGAAAGGAATGTTTTCCAACTCATTGTATGAGATAGTATTGCCATAGTACCCCAACTATATAAAGTCATTGCAAGGAAAGAAAATAACAGACCAATTTCTTTTTTGAATTTAGATGCAAGAATCCTTAACCAAAACTGGGAACCTAAATCCAGACATATTTTTAAAATATACACCACTACTAAGTGGAATTTATCCTAGGAAGGTAAGGTTGTTTTAACATGTGAAAATTAGTTAATGTAATACACAATATCGATAGACTAAAGGACAATAAACTCATGATCATCTGATCATCTGCATAGATGAAGAAAAAAAGAATTTGGCAAAAATCCCATATCCTTTCATGATAAAACCACTTACCACCTAGGAATAGAAGAAAACTTCCTCAATCTGATAATGGGTATTAGTTTTAAAACTCCAAAGCTAACATCACGCTTAATGGTAAAAGACTAAATATTTTTCCTGCAAGACAGAAACAAGACAAAGGTGTCTTCTGTCACCACTTCTATTCAAGATTGTACTGAAGGCCTAGCAAGGCAATTAGCCAAAAAAAAGAAACAAGAAAAAAAGAAAAGTCATCCATATTATAAAGGCAGAAGTGAAACTATTTATGGTTTTGGATGACATATCCTTGAATATAGACAATCCTAAGGAATCCTCTCTCCAGATCTACAGAACCATAAAATTATTTTGGCAAATGTTGCAGGGTACAAGATCAATATACAAAAATCATTTGTAATCCTATGTACTAGCAATGAACAATTCAAAAATGAAATTAAGATTGCATTCCATTTACAATAGCATCAAAGTGACAAAAATACTAAGGAATAAATTTAATGAGTGAACACAAAACTATGAAAATTGTTGAAAGAGATTAAAGAAGACCTAAATAAATTGAAAGATTTCCCACATTCATGAATCAGAAGACCTAATACTGTTAAGATGTCAATACTTACCAAATTGATCTAAATTCAATGCAACAAGTCAGGTTTTTTGCAGAATTGACAATCTGATCCCAAAATTCATAAAGAAATTCCAGAAAGCCAGAATTTTCAGAACAATCTTTGGAGAAAAAAGAAAGTTGTAGACTCCCATTTTATTATTTCAAAACTTACTATAAAGCTAATGAAGACAGTATGATATTGGCATAAGGATAGAAATATAGATAAATGGAATAGAATTCAAAGTCCAGAAATAAGCCTTTACATTTACAATCAAGTAATTTTTTACAATGTTGCCAAGAAAACTTAATGAGAAAAAGAATAAACTTTTCAAATAATGGTGCTGGGTCAGCTGGATATCGACATGCAAAAGAATGAATTTAGTGTTATTTTTCACAGCATACAGTAAAACTAAGTCAACTGGATCACAGACTTAAAACTAAGAGCTAAAATTATAAAAACATCTGGGAAAAATATAGTAGTAAACCTTCACAAACTTTGGTTAGGAAAAGCCTTCTTAGATATGACACCAGAAGCACAAGTAAAGAAGAAAAAATAGATAAATTGAACTTCATCAACATTTAAAATTTGATGCTTCAAAGGACACCATGAATGAAGTGAAAGGACAGCTACATAATAGGAAAACATTTTTGCAAATCATGTATCTGATGAGGAGCTTGTATCTAGAATAGATAAAGGACTCTTATTACTCAATAATATAACACAAATAACCCAATCAAAAATCTAGGAGAAAGATCTGAATAGACATTTCTTCAAAGAAGATATGCAAATGGTGAGTAAGCACATAAAAACATGCTCAGCATTATTAGCCATCACGGAAATAAAATCAAAATTACACTTCACTACCACTAGAAAGACTTTAATTAAAAAAAAAACAGAATAACAATTATCAACAGGGATATCGGGAAACTGGAATTTTCATGCATGCCGATGAGAATGTAAAATGGTGAAGCCACTTTGAAAAACAGCTTGGAAACTTCCAAAACTGTTAAATATAGAATTACAATATTACCCAGAAATTCCACTCCTGCGTATATTTCATTTCCTTTGGATATATGCTGAGAAGTGGGATAGCTGGATTTTATGGTAGTTCAATTTTTAATTTTTTCAGGAACCTGTATAATGTTTTCTATAATGGCAATACCAAATTTACACTTGCACCAACAATGTACAAAGGTTCTCTTTTCTCCACACTCACACCAACATTTGCTACCTCTTATTTTTTGATAATAGCCATCCTAACAGATGTGGGGAAATATCTAATTATGGTTTTGATTTGCATTTCCCTGATGATAGTAATATTGAACACTTTTACATATACCTTTTGGCCATTTGTATGTCTTTGAAAAATGTCTCTTCAAGTCCTTTGCCTGTTTGGAGAGGTTTTTTGTTTGCTACTGATTTGTATGAGTTCCTTAAATATTTTGGATGTTAACCCCTCATCAGATATATGATTTACAAATATTTTCCCCCATTCCATAGGTTGCCTTTACATTCTTTTATTGTTTCCTTTGCTGTGCAGAAGCTGTTTAGTTGATGTAGCACCACTTATTTATTTTTGTTTTTGTTGCCTGTGCTTTGGAGTCATTTTTAAAAATCATAGCCAAGATCAACGTCAAACAGCCCTTTCCTTATGTTTTCTTCTAGCAATTTTATGGTTTCAGGTTTTACTTTTGAGTCTTTAATCCATTCTGAGTTAATTTATCTGTATTGTGTAGGATAAGGGTTTGATTTTATTCTTTTGCATGTGGATATCCAGTTTTCTTAGCACCACTGAAGACAGTGTACTTTCCCCATTGTGTACTCTTGATGCCCTTGTCAAAGATTAGATGACTGTATATGTGTGGCTTTATTTCTGGGCTCTCTATTATATTTCATATGTCTACATATCTGTTTTTATGCCAATATCATACTGTACTGTTTTCATTACTACAGCTTTGTAATATTGTTCGAAATTGGAAAAAGTGATGCTTTCAACTTTGTTCTTCTTACTCAAGATTGCTTTGGCTATTTGGGGTCTTCTATAGGCTCCATACAAATTTTAGGATGTTTTTTTCTATTTCTGTAAAAAATGACATTGAAATTTTGATAGGGATTGCATTGAATCTGTAGATAACTTCGGAAAGTATGAACACTTTAAGAACACTGTTTCTTCCAATGCATGAACACAGGATATCTTTCCATTTATTTATGTCTTCTTCAACTTCTTCATCAATGTCTTATAATTTTAGTATATAGATTTGTTCACTTCCTTGGTTAAATTTATTTCAAAGTATTTTATTATTTTGATGCAATTGTAAATGGGATTGTTTTCTTAATTTATTTTTCAGATAATTTGCTAATTAGTATATGAAAATGCAACTAATTTTTGTATGTTGATTTTGCATCTCACACCTTCACTGAATGCATTTATTATTTTAAACACTTATTTGGTAGATTCTAATGGTGTTCTGTGTATAAGATCACATTTTCCACAAACAGAAAAATTTTACTTCTTCCTTTCCAGTTTGGAGGCGTTCTGTTTCATTTTCTTTCCTGATTGTTCTGGCTAAGACTTCCAGTACTGTGTTGAATGGAAGTGATGAGAGTGGGCATCCTTGTCTTGTTCCTGATCTTAGAGAAATAGCTTTCACCTTTTTATGGTTAAGTGTGATGTTAGCTGTAAGCTTGTTATATATGGACTTTATTACATTGAGGAGTATTCCTTCTATAGCTAATTTGTTGAGAGTTTTTATTATAAAAGAATGTTAAATTTTCTCAAATGATTTTTCTGCATCTATTGAAATGATCATACCATATGCACAAATTTTTATTCCTCATTCTGTTAATGTGGCATATGGTGTTTATTGATTTACATAAGTTAAATCACCCTAACAACCTAGAGGTAAATCCTGCTTGATCATTGTGCATGATCTTTTTAATGTGCTGTTGAATTTGGGTTACTAATACTTTGTTAAGAATTTTTGTATCTAGGATCACCAGGGATATTGTCTTGTAATTTCTTTTCTTGTAGCGTCCTTTTCTGGCTTTGGTATGAAGATAATGCTGGCCTCATAAAATGAGTTTGTAAGTGTTCTCTGCTCTTCAATTTTGTGCAAGACTTTGAAAATGATTGGCATGAATTCTTCTTAAATGTGTGTAGAATTCACACATGAAGCTATCTCATCCTGGGATTTTCTTTGCTGGGAGGTTTTTCTATTTGTTTGGATTTTTATATTTTCATGATTCAGTCTTGGTAGATTGTATGTTTCTGGGAACTTTTTCTAGGCTATCTAATTTGTTGGCACATAATTGTTCATAGAATTCTCATGAGCCTACGATTTCTGTGGTATCAGTTGTAATGTCTCTTCTTTCATTTACAATTTTATTTATTTGAGTCTATTCTTTCTTTTTATTTATTAGTCTAGCTACACACTTGTAAATTTTATTTATCCTTTCAAATTATCAACTTTTAGTTTTATTGATCTTTTTCATTGCCTTTTTGGTCTATTTTTAATTTATTTCTGCTCTAATCTTTATTATTTCTTTCTTTCTGCTTTGTCTCAAGGTATTTTTCAATTTACCTTTTGATTTCTTCTTTGACCCTTTAGTTGTTCAGGAGTATATTGTTTAATTTCCATGTATTTATAAATTTTCCAGTTTTCCTCCAGTTATATCAGTATGCAAATTATATCTCAAAAAAGCTGGAAGTTTTTTTTAATGAGACATACATACAAAGGCTATCTGTTCAATTTTTGGCCCATTCACATGTAGGACAATTTTTTTACTCTTATGCAAAATTGCTCTGTTTACAGTATATCAATGAACTAATCTGTCTTAATATGTTTGAAATTATTCAGATATGATATGTATAAAGATAACAGTTAAGCTCTGAAAGTGAAAACTTTATGTATTACAGATAATCTAAAGCAAAACAGCGAGGTAGTTTCATATATTTGTAACAGAGTTAAATTGTTTTGTCTGCCAGGTGCTCACACCTATAATACCAGCACTTTGGGAGGCTGAGGCGGGCAGATTGCCTGAGCTCAGGAGTTCGAGACCAGCCTGGCCAACATGGTGAAACCCCATCTCTACTAAAAAAATACAAAAAATTAGGCGGGCGTGGTGGCATGTGTCTATAGTCCCAGCTACTTGGGAGGCTGAGGTGGAGAATCGCTTGAACCGGGAGGTGGAGGTTGCAGTGAGCCGAGATCACACCACTGCATTCCAGCCTGGTGAGACAGCAAGACTCCATCTCAAAAAAAAAAAAAAAAAAAAAAAATGAATTTATGTCCTTTGCAGCAACATGGATGCAGCTAGAGGCCACTATTCTAAGCAAATTAACACATGAACAGAAAACCAAATACCTCATATTCTGACTTACACATGGGAGCTAAACATAGGGTACTTATGGACATAAAGATAGCAACAATAGCCACTGGGAACTACTAGAGTGGAGAGGGAAGGAAGAGAGTAAGGGTTGAAAAACTACCTATTGGATACTGAGAGGTGAAGCCAGCTGGACTTCCTGGGTCGAGTGGGGACTTGGAGAACTTTCCTGTCTAGCTAAAGGATTGTAAATGCACCAATCAGCACTCTGTAAAAACGCACCAATCAGTGATCTGTGTCTAGCTAAAGGATTGTAAACACACCAATCAGCACTCTGTAATACTCACAGCAAATGTCCATGAAGGTCTGCGGCTTCACTCCTGAAGTCAGCAAGACCACAAACTCATCGGAAGGAAGAAACTCCAGACACATCTGAACATCAGAAGGAACAAACTCCGGACACACCATCTTTAAGAGCTGTAACACTCACCACGAGAGCCCGTGGCTTCACTCTTGCAGTCAGCAAGACCAAGAACCCACCAGAAGGAGTAAATTCCTGACACAATACTATGCTCAGTACCTGGGTGATAGGATCAATCATTTCAAACTTCAGCATCATGCTGTATACCCATGTAACAAGCCTGCATAAGTACCTCCTGAATCTAAAATAAAAGTTGAAATTATTAAAAAAAGAATAGAATAAAATAAACATCAATGACAATAATCACTTGTCTCACATGTCACCAGTACCA
The DNA here is from genome assembly GCF_028858775.2 of Pan troglodytes. NCBI lineage: Eukaryota > Metazoa > Chordata > Mammalia > Primates > Hominidae > Pan > Pan troglodytes. The sequence continues at coordinate 29,387,941 of NC_072411.2, read as the reverse complement.
TCTATTTTTTTCATTATTGTTTTTTAAACCTATGTCAGCTTAATAGGTGAAAAATACTTTTGAAAAAAACTTTCATGCATTTGAGCTAGAACATTTTTTCCAAGTGCCTATTAATAAGTTATTTAAATATATTTTTCCTATTTGAAATACTATAGTCATAGATTTGTTTAAAGTTTCTTTGTAGTAGTGCTCTTATGTATTTAATTTTACATCTTGATTTTAAAAACAATAGTTTAACATAACACCACTTTGTATGTGATCTCAAGCTTAATTTTAACTGCTATGTAACTGCCTTTTTGTGGTTATATAACAGATTACTGAATTATTTCTCTGATACTAAGCATTTTATTGTCTTTTCTTACACACACACATACACATATGCCAGCAATGACAATAATGCTCTTGTCATGAAGTTATGTCTACGTTTAGGTTATTTATCTAGAAAGACGACTAGAAATGAAAATGCTGATGCTAAAATATGAATTTTTCTCTATGCTTAACGCAACTTACCTTCCAAAAGGCTTGTATTATATTAATTCCCCCATTTCCTCCAAATCCTCCACTTCCCCCAAATCTTGAGTGCTTTGAATATTACCCTTTTAAAATGAAAATACACGTGTATTCTTAATGACAAGTAAATCAACTGGTCTAAAGAAACCTACAAGAGAGACCTGCACCACTGCGTTACACTGTGTGTAACCAACCAGCAGATTGTTTGCGTCTTTACACCCTGTCTCTGCTCAGGGCAGAGTCCACTCTTGTGCTGCTCACACTGACCACACACTACGCTGCACGGCTTCTGAGGAGATGGTCAGTCCTAGGATGTGATGTGCCTTCTATCAGTGGCTGGTTCTGGACACCTGCTTCCAGTGCCATGCTCTAAACAAGGAATGCATTTTCCCAGTGGCATGGGTAGCTTTAGGCCGTGTGCCAAGCATATCCTGGTACTGGCTCCCCCCAGAACACAGCACATACAAACTGAAGGTAAGGGACAAAAGGGCCCTTCTTCCAGATCATTCTAAAACCTGTTCTTGGAGTTTCCTGCCACAGCCTCCACAGTGATCTCCACATGTCCAGCAACAGGAAGAGAAGGAAAAAATCAACCACATGCTTCACCACAGAGCACCCCTGAATGGACCCTGGAGCTGGGGCAGAAAAGTGTTCATCAGAAGAAAACAGCCTTTCATCAGAGACAGTGCCCTGAGAGACACGTGTTCACCCCGTTTTCTGCAACTTAGAGTAACATTTGCTACAAATGTGCTGAAGAGCATCTTCAGAGGAAAGAGCAGTGTGGCTGAGCACCATGCACAGCCTAATTGGAAGAGTATTTCTGGAAGAGCACACCATATGCTTTACATTTGCATCCCGTCTATAAATATCCCAGGAACAACTTGAGTCCATAAATACTGTATTCAGAATGCTTTGCTGGAAACATCTTTCACTGCTCAGTCGTCTGTTTACCAATGTGACTGTTCCTTGCCCCACTCGTCGTGCAGAATCATCCCCAAGGTCGGAGTCACGTTGGGAAGCGAGTGGGTGCCACAGAGCCAAGGGTGGCCGGGCAGCCTCTCCTCTGTGCCATTTGCTTTGGTCTTCTTCCCCATCCAGCTCTCAGGCCACCTCCAGGTGGAAAGTGACAGAGGATACCTCCTTAGCAAAAGCCTAGATAAGAACACATGGAATCTTTAATGAAACCCTAAAGAGACTGCAATAAGGGAAGAGTCCTGTGCATTTGCAGAGCTAACCTTTATCCAGAGTATCCATGTGCCATGGACAGTGCAGGAGCTGTCTTCACTGTGAATCTGTTCTGCTGGAATTATGTTTATTCTGCCAATGAGAAACCAGGACTTGACAAGATTAAGAATCTCACCTTGTGAACAAGCCAGGATTCTAACCTGGAGTTTATATCAAGCCACGCTCATAACAGGTGGCGAGACTGGCAAAACCCGAAGTATGGCTATCCATCTGCCAAAGGATTAGGAATCACCACTATTTGCGGTTCCAAAAAGTGACTTTATAAGCACACTCTTATTCTCTACTTAGAGTTCCTAGGAAAGGGATTTGGGGGAGATGTCAGTGGCTCTATTTTTCAGGCAAGAAAAGTGAGGCTCAGAGAGACTTACAGATACACAGTTGGTAGAGAGTAGATTTAGGAGTTGAATTTTGATTTGCCAACTTCTATTTCAATGTCCTTTCCACATGCTTAGGACACAGATGTTATTTAGGAGGAGTAAATAATCAAGCCCTGACCAGCCCGTAGCATCTGAGAACACATCCAGGAGTCAGGTCGGCTTTCAGGCCCCATGCTCTGTGCATGGGGCACTGGGTTTGGGCCGCTTTGGAGGTCAGCAGGTGTGAAAGCCAAAAGCCTGTGGCATGGAGTTCTACTAAGAGCAGGCAGCCCCACAGAGGGAACGTGCTAGGAACTTTCTAGATGCCTGGGGAGAGGTCCAAGTGGAAGAAAAAAAGGGGACATAAAGAACGGTTTGTCGAGTTAACCCTGTAGTATTTTCCACTCTCCACAACTGAAGCTCTGGGATGGCAGGGGCAGTCTGCCTCCTTCACTCCAGCATGCCACCCGTGGTACAGTCACTTCTGAACGCATGAATGAGGCAAACCCTGTGAGACCCACATGCTGCCCGACAGCCACTGGGTGCTGCATGTCACAGCACCGCAGAGTGTCAGGGCTAAAGTGTTCGCCATGGCCACAGGCAGGGGCCAGAGACCAGACGGCAACGCTGCGGGGCAGCATCACCCCAGGGGAGGCCCGAGGCCAGCACACACCGGGTCAGGAGGAGCCTCGACTACCCTTGCAAAAGTAAACAGCAGCTGGGCGCGGTGGCTCATGCCTGTAATCCCAGCACTTTGGGAGGCTGAGGCAGGTGGATCACCTAAGGTCAGGAGTTCAAGACCAGCCTGGCCAACATGGCGAAACTCTGTC